>NW_027362799.1:2400000-3600000 GCF_046119375.1 Phyllobates terribilis | reverse complement strand
CAAATGACACCGTGGGATCACAGGCCAGACGGCATCCACAGTGGCATATATTTGCCTCATTACAGGGAATCTTCCGTCATGGGTTCCGTCTGAATAACGTATTTCAGAGATTTACACGGAAACTCTGGTGTAAGCGCTTAACGCAGAGCGGAGGATAAATGTGAGCAGAGCCTTACTGCGATCTTTGGGAGACATAATAAACAAATCAGTAGCAGGTGAAGAATTGGTTTTATTTATTTTTTACGCCGTTCCTCGTGTGATATAACTGATTAGATTACTTCATTCTTCTGGTCGGTGCGATTACAGAGATACCAGATTTATATCGGGTTTTTATGACTGACAGCTGTCACACACTAAGAGACGCCTTTTTTGCAAAATCTAGTTTTTGCATCGCCATATTTTGAGACCTATAATTTTTCCATATTTCGGCCGACAGAGTCATGTGACGGCTTGTTTTTTGCGGGACGAGTTGACATTTTTATTGGTACCATTTTTGGGTACGTGACATTTTTTGATCGCTTTCTATTCCGTTTTTTGGGAGGTAAAATTAACAAAAACAAACACTTCAGGAATTGTTTTTTGAGGTGTTTTTTTTTATGCCGTTCTGCGTGTGGTAAAAGTGATAAGGCAGAATTATTCTTCGGGTCAGTACATTTACAGCGATACTACACTTACTGTATATTTTTTTTTATGTTTTGGCGCTTTTACACAATAACACAATTTTATAGAAAAAATATTTTTTTTGCATTGCTTTATTCTGAGAGGTATAACTTTTTTATTTTTCGGCTGATAGAGCTGTATGGTGGCTTTTTTTTCCGTAACAAGATGACGTTTTCAGCGGTACCATTTTTATTTCCATTTTGCTTTCTGATCGCATTTTTTTCCACTTTTTGTTTGGCGATATGATGAAAAAGCATATTTTTTTGCTCCGTTTTTTATTTATTTTTATTACGGTGTGCACAGAAGGAGTTAATTAGTGTGACAGTTTTATAGATTGGGTAGTTTCGGACGCGGCGATACCAAATATGTGTACTTTTTTTGGTTTTGCATAAATATATGGATTTATTGGTTTAATATTTTATTTATTTATTTTTATTTATTTTGTGATTTTTTTTTAACAGTTTAAAAACATTTTTTTTACTTTTTTTTTTACATTTTTACTTAGTCCCTGTATGGGACATTAATTTTTATTTTTCTGCTCACTGATCTCATGTAATGTAATAGACATGTATTACATTACATGAGATCTTTTCTGACTGTTTCACAGTCAGTGTGTCCTGCCAGGCTTCAGCTGCAGGTTGACCCTGGCAGGACACCATATATGGCAGATCTGGAGGCGGTCATGTGACCTCCAGCTGCCATAGTAACGCCAGGTCCTGGAAGGTATCAGGGGTCGTCGGAGAGGTAAGTAAGACGACCACCTCTCCTCTGTCTATCTTCTATATGCCGCGATCACTATAGATCGCGGCATATAGAACATAGCAAAGGGTTAACATCATTGGGACCTGATCCAATCAGGTCCCGATGATGTCCCCTGTCAGAGCTAACGCTCTGCACCAGAATCGCAGCGCTTGCAGGACCCTGGGGGTCCTGAGCGCTGCGGGACCGCCCACCGTTTTTAAACGTCGGCGCTGCACAGAGCCCAGCAAGCGCCGACGTTTATCTACAGTGGGCGGTCGGGAAACGGTTAATGTGGTACCGCTGTAAACGTACAGACCTGAAGAATAACTCTGCCTTATCAATTTTACCACATGCATAAAAAAAAAACACAATTCCTGAATTGCCAGTTTTTGGTCATTTTCCTTCCCCAAAAATTAGAATAGAAAGCGATCAAAATATGTCATGTGACCAAAAATGGTACCAATAAAAACGTCAAATCGTTTCGCAAAAAACAAGCCCTTACATGACAGTCCCAGAGGAAGATTCCCTAAAACAAGGCAGATGGCAACACTGGACGCCGTCTGGCCTGTGATTCAGCGTTGTCCGTCTTTTTAGGTGTGCATAAATGCGCGATCGGCCGCAGTTTTGGACACCTCTGAAAAGTAGGACAAAGCTGAACAGAGGTCAGATGGAGCCCAGAAGAGTAACTCTGCTGCCTCATTATAATGAATGGATCCCCTGGGGGGTGTCACCTGAATCACGTCACCCAGAGATTTAGATGGAAACCCCAAAATAAGTGCTCAGCATAGAGCACCGGATAAATATGATCCAAAATGTTATGTAAAATGTTCCCAATAAAAGCTTCAAATCTATCCACAAAAAAAACAGAACACTCCGATCCATCATCTGTCAATGTAAATATAGGGGGCTTCCACGTTACTGGTAGCACAAGGGCACTGGAAAAGTGAAATGGCTCCTCGCCCCCAAAAGAAATAAAGCAAATTCTGCGCTCCGAAGTTTTAATGCTACCCCCCTCCCCCACCCCACCCCCGCCCTCCAGAGCTCCAGTGTGTGCCTACATCAGATTTACCATCCACATGTTTGGCAGGGGTATAACTTACAAAATGGGGTCACTTGAGGGGGTATTCTGCTCTTTTTTAGCATTTAGGTTCTGTGCATATGGAGTCCGTAAACTATTCTAGGAAAACCTGCACTCCAGCAGTGAAATAGCGCTCCGTCCTTCCCGAGTGTCGCCGTGTGGCTAAGCAGTACTGTACAGTCACATATGAGGTATTGCTACATTCAGCAGAAATTGTGGGACACATTTTAGGGGCCAGTTTTATCCATTAACCCCATTGAAAAATGTAAAATCTGGGGCTAAAACAAAATTTTTGAGATAAAAACGTAATTATTTTTTCTTCACTGCCCAATGGTATAAAATTCTGTGACACACTCATGATGTCAATATGATCATTTCACCCCTAGATGAGTTCATTGAGAGGTGTAGTTTGTAAAATGGGGTCCTCAGGCTGCTATGGCACCTCAGGGGATCTCCCAGTGGATGATGGCACCCTCAAACAATAACAGTAAAATGTGCATAATATAGCGCTCCTTCCCTTCTGACCTTTGCACTATGCCTCAAAAGTAGTTACCAATTACATGTAGGGTATGTTCTGGCATACTCAGAACAAATTGCACAACAAAATGAGAGGTCTTGTGCAAATAAAAAATTTGGAGCTAAAAGAAAATTTTTGTGGAAAAAATAGATTTTTTATTTTCATGGCTCTACGTTATAAACTTTTGTGAAGCACCTGGGGGTTCAAAGTGCTCACCACACATCTAGATAAGTGATGTCACTTGTGGGGAGTTTGCACTGTTTAAGCACATTACAGGGTCTCCAAATGATACATGGCGTCAGCTAATTATTCCAGCAAATTTTGAATTCAAAAAGTCCAACTGCGCTCCTTCCCTTCCGAGGCCTGCCGTGTGCCCAAACAGTGGTTTTCCCCCACATATGGGGTATCGGCATGATCAGGAGAAATTGCACAGTACATTTTGGGGTCCATTTTTATCTGTTACCCTTGTGAAAATAAAAAAATTGGGTCTAAATTAAATTGTGAAAAAAAAGTTAAATGTTAATTTTTTTTCTTCTTCATTGCTTCAGTTCCTGTGAATCACCTGAAGGGTTAATAAACTTCTTGAATGTGGTTTTGAGCCCCTTGAGGGGTGCAGATTTTAGAATGGTGTCACTTTGGGGTATTTTCTGTCATAAAGGCCCCTCAAAGTCACTTCAAATGTGATGTGGTCCCTAAAAAAATGGTTTTGTAAATTTTGTTGGGAAAATGAGAAATTGCTGGTCAACTTTTAACCCTTATAACTTCCTAACAAGGAAAAATTTTGTTTCCAAAATTGTTCTGATGTAAAGTAGACATGTAAGAAATGTTATTTATTAACTATATTGTGTGACATATCTCTCTGATTTAACGGCATAACAATTCCAAGTTTGAAAATTGCAACATTTTCAAAATTTTCACCAAATTTCCATTTTTTTCACAAATAAACGCAAATGATATCGAAGAAATTTTACCACAATCATAAAGTACAATATGTAACGAAATATTAATCTCAGAAACAGTGGGATCCGTTGAAGAGTTCTAGAGTTACCTCATAAAGTGACAGTGGTCAGATTTAAAAAATAAGGCCTGGTCATGAACCTACAAAGTGACTCTGACCTCAAGAGATTAAAGAAGTAAAACTGATGTGAACAGAGATAACTTGTAAGGCTAGGTACACAGTGTTTGTGCCCACTGGCTGATGCATGCCCTCAAGAGATATATGTCTGACATTGGCCACAGTCAGGATGGGTGTCAAGGCATCTGTCCGCTATAGGGGCGCACTATAAGGAAAACCTATACTGTACAGTATACGTTTCTTTGCTGTGGCTTTTGTGTAGGAAGGCACAGCCCACTGAAATTTCTTTTTCCATTTTTTTTGCTAAGTTTTTAATTTAGTTTTTTTATGGTGTTCACTGAAGGCATTAACTTCAATTTTACAAATCAGGTTATTTCGGATGAGATGATAACAAATGCGTTTACTTCTTTTATTCTTGTTTTTACATAAATTTACGCATGTATTGTTTTTTTTTATTCTTTTGATCTTTGTAATTTTTTTTTAAATATTTTTACAATTTTGGACCCCTCCCCTCCTTTTTTACCTAGTCCTTCTATGGGACTTTAAAGGGGTTGTCCACTACTGTTGAAAATAGGCCAATGTATTTTTATGATGAAAATAAGTTTCTTTGTAAATACCTTGAGTGATACTGCCTGTGAGCGGCGCTATCGCTGGCCGCTGACAGGCATCACGTGGCCCCCGGCTGCAGCGGGCTCTGACATCCGCTGATGTCACATCTAGTTCCGACTGTAGCCGGGTGTGACTCAGTACTGCGTTGCATGGTGGATGCTCGGCTGTGGGTGGGGTTACCCCGCACGTCACACCCAGCATCCACAGCGCGTTCTCCCTCTCACCATTCATTGGGAAAGCGCGCAGTAGATGCAGGGTGTGACGCGGGGGGTAACCCCGCCCACAATCCAGTAGCCACCGCGGGACCGTGTCACTGATGTCACGCCTCGCTTGACATGACATTAGCGGCGGGGTCACATTATGCCTGGGAGCGGCCAGCAGTGGTTAATAAAATGTTGTACAAATGTTCTCTCAGTCTTGTTTTAAACTTTCTGGTGGTGGAACCAACGTATTTGAGCTTACAAGCAGTGCACTCAATCACATAAACCACATGCTCTAAATTGCAGTTTACAAAACTTTTAATTGAAAATATTTTAGAATTGTTGTTATTAGAAAAAATAATTTTTTTAGAGGCAAATGGACATGTGCTGCATGAAAGCAAGACACATTTGTGAAAACCACTCACTGATAACCATGTGTTTTTATAGAGGGACTGGGATTAAAAAGACTGGGGGACAGTTTATTTCCGATTGTGGGTGCTCTACGAGGCACCACTCTGATACTTTAAAAAAAAAAAAAGTCCATAGTACTGTCCTCTCTCAGGATATCAATATTTCTTTTTACTATGTCCGAAATAGCTGGATAATGGGTATTGTAGGTGAGCACTAATGTTGGAATCTGCGTATTCATTTTTTATATATTTTTATTTCAACCAGAATTATTTTTTTTTGGAGATTAGATCCTCTCTATTTTTATTATCCACAATGCTCTTCGCATGATTAAGGCTATGTGCACACAAAGCGTTTTTGATGCCTTTTCACGTCGGTTTTCCCGCTGGGAAAACGCTTGTTAATAGGTCTGCCAGCTATAGCAATGGTAATCCTGATGTGCTGTGCACATGATGTGGAAATTTCCGCTCAGGATTACAATTGCAGAAAAAAACACAGCATTGAACCGCAGCAAGCCCGCAAGTATAATATCTATACCTGCGGATTTGCTGTTTCAATTAAAGCCAATGGACGCAAATTTGCGCAGGAAACGCGCTGCGGGTGGTACCCAGGTCCGGAGAGGAGGACTACTACTTCTCTCATCCGATCGCCGCTCCCACTAATAACATTGAGAGCGGTACGTCTGGGGAGAGCAGTAGTCGGCTGTGCCCAGCCCACAGTAAAAAAAAAAGACAAAAAAAGTAAAAATAATACAAAAAAAGTATACTCACCTGTCCGTCTCCCCCTGGTCCCTGGCGGCGGTCATTTTTCCAAGAAAAACTAAAACACTTGGTTCAGGAGGGAATAGCATTGGGTATTTTAACAAAAAAAGAATCTGAATTCATTATTGTAAATCATCCAACTATACTTATTATTCATGCATTACCCAAAACACACAAAAAAGAAAAACTACCACTGATGCATCCAATTGCTGCAGGCATAGGCTCCTTTAGCGAACGCCTTGGACAGTGGCTGGATTCAGCTCTCCAACTACTTGTCCTACGTATCCCAGGTTCCATTCAAGATTGCTGTGATGTTTTGAGCTGGAGTGGAACTATATACAAGCATCCCGCACCACGTTGCTATTTCTGCAGTTGATCATCACCTGTCCAAATTTAGTTCTTACTCTCCTGATCTACAGTCATTCATTAAATCTGTTCAATAAAATATTTTTTCTCCAAAACAGCGGAGTTTCCATGGGGGCTAAATTCTCCCCATCAGTAGCGAACATCGGAATGGCATGGTGGGAGGAGTGTTTTATTATTATAGCGCCATTAATTCCATGGCGCTTTACATGTGAAAAAGGGGTACACATAGCAAACAACAAGTACAATAGTTCGAACAAATACAAGTCGCCGACTGGTACAGGAGGAGAGAGGACCTTGCCTGCTAGGGCTCACAATCTAGAAGGATGGGGGGTTAGGATACAGTAGGTGAGGGAACAGCTGGTCGTGCAGCGAGGGTTACTGCAGGTTGTAGGCTTGTCGGAAGTGGTGGTCTGCAGGTTCTTTTTGAAGGTTTCCACGTTAGGGCGAGAGTCTGAAATGTTGGGGTAGAGAGTTCCAGAGTAGGGGGGATGCATGGAAGAAACCTTGTATGCGATTGTGGGAAGAGGAGAAAAGAGGGGAGTAGAGAAGGAGATCCTGTGAGGATCGGAGCTTGCAGGTAGGTACCATGAGACTAGATCACAGATGTATGGAGGAGACAGTTTGTGGAAGGCTTTGTATGCCAAGGTTAGGGTTTTCTACTGGAGTCTCTGGGCAATGGGGAGCCAGTGAAGGGATTGACAGAGGGGAGAGGTCGGGGAATAGTGGGGGACAGGTGGATTAGTCGGGCAGCAGAGCTAAAGATAGATTGCAGGGGTGCGAGAGCAGTAGAAGGGAGGCCACAGAGCAGGAGGTTGCACTAGTCGAGGCGAGAGATGATGAGGGCATGCACTAGTGTTTTTGCAGATTCATGGTTGAGGAATGTACGGATCTTGGAAATATTTTTGAGTTGGAGCCAGCATGACGTGGAAAGGGCATGGATATGAGGTTTGAAGGAGAGATCAGTTAAGGATTACCCCGAGGCAGAGAGCTTGCAGGAGTGGGGAGAGTGGACAGCCATTGACTTTTATAGATTGGTTAGGTGGGGGGTTGAGTGAGATGGTGGAAAGATGATGAATTCAGTTTTATACATATTAAGTTTTAGGAATCTAGCAGAGAAGAAAGATGAAATAGCGGACAGACATTGCGGGATTCTGGTTAGTAAGGAGGTGATATCAGGTCCTGAGAGGTAGATCTGTGTGTCATCAGCATAGAGGTGATACTGAAAGTCGTGACACTCTATGAGCGGCCCCAGGCCAAAGGTGTAGATGGAGAAGAGCAAGGGTCCTAGAACTGAGCCTTAGGGGACACCAACAGATAGGGGGCGAGATGAGGAGGTGGTGTGTGAGTGGGAGACGCTGAATGTCCGGTCTGTTAGGTATGAGGAGATCCAAGTCTGTAGTAAGAGGGAATGGTCCAGTGTGTCAAAAGCAGAGGACAGGTCCAGGAGGAGGAGAACAGAGTAGCGTCGCTTGGATTTGGCAGTCAGTACGTCGTTGGTGACTTTAGTCATGGCAGTTTCAGTGGAGCGATGCAATTGAAAGCCAGATTGTAAGCGGTCAAAGAGGGAGTAGGAGGACAGGTGGGAGGAGAGTTCAAAATGGACGTGTTGTTCCAGTAGTTTTGAGGCATAAGGGAGAAGTGAGATGGGGCGATAGCTAGACAGAGTGGATTGGTCAAGGGAGGGCTTTTTGAGGATGTTTGAAGCATGAGGGGAAGACGACAGTTGTTAGTGACAGGTTGAAGAGGTGGGTTAGGGTTGGGATGAAGACTGCGGTGAGGTTTGGGATGAGGTGAGACGGAATTGGGTCAAGTTCACAGGTGGTAAGATGTGACTTGGAGAGTAAAGAGGAAAGTTGATCTTACGTAATGGCAAAGAAGCTTATTTTGGAGGCGGAGAGTCGAGTAGTTATGAGAAGAGGCTATGGGGACTAATGGCCAAAGCTTTGCCTTACGCTGTCAATCTTCTGCTTGAAGAATGATCAAAGTCTTCAGCTAAAATAAGCGAGGAGGAGGAGCTGGAGGATGGAAGAGAGAATTGAAAGTACTGAATAGCTGTTTAGGGTTGTGAGACAGGGAGGATATGAGCAATGAGAAGTAGGCTTGTTTTGCTGCAGTTAGTGTGGACTTGAAAGTAGTGAGGGACTGTTTGAATGTGATGAAGTGCTCGTTGGAGTGGGACCTTTTCCATCTTCGTTCAGCAACTCTGGAAACCCGTCTCAGTTCTTTAGTCAGGCTGGTGTGCCAGGGTAGCCTGTTGATGGTGCAAGCTTTGGTATGTGTGAGGGGGGCGACCAAATTGAGAGCTGCAGCTGTTGTGGTGTTATATAAAGCAGCAGCAGCTGCATCGTGTAAGTAATTTATGTAAGAGGGAGAAGGGATTCAGAGAATGAGTGTTGGTCAAGGAGTTTGAGATTTCTGCGAGCGTGTGCAAGTTTCTGGATGGGGGATTGCAGACCTGGAGAGGAGAGGGGAAAGAATATGAGTAAGTTGTGGTCAGAAAGAGGGAGAGGTGAGTTAGAGAAGTTAGATAGGGAACAGAGGCTGGTGAAGATGAGGTCAAATGTGTGTCCATCTTTGTGAGTGGCTGCGGAACACTATTGAGCGAGGCAGAAGGAGGAAGTGAGGGATAGAAGCTTAGAGTCAGATGATTGGGAAGTGTCAATGGGGATGTTGAAGTTACCCATGATGATAGTGGGGATATCAGCAGAAAGGAAATGGAGTAGCCAGGTGGTGAAGTGGTCTAAGAAGGTGGTAGCTGGCCCTGGGGGGTGGTAAATGACAGCCAGTTGGAGGTTGAAGGGTGAGTAGTTGTGCACACAGTGCACTTCAAAAGAGGGGAGGGTAATGCAGGATGGCAATGGGATATGTGAGAAGGAGCAGTTATCTGACAGAAGAAAGCCAACTCCTCCACCATACTTGCTGCTGGGGCGGGGTGTGTGGGAGAGGTGGAAACCGCCATAAGAAAGTGCAAATGAAGAGGTTGTGTCAGAAGGGGGTGAGCCAGATTTCAGTGATGCCGAGGAAGGAAAGTTTGTTAGTAATGAAAAGATCATGGATGTAGGAAAGTTTGTTGCAGACAGAGTGTGCGTTCCATAGAGCTTCTGTTAGTGGGGCTGGGCGGATGGGTATAAGGTTAGAAAGGTTGCGGAAATGTGTGATCGATCAAGGATGAGAGGTAGATGTGACTGTGGGGATGTGGTGGGGGGGGGGCAGGATTTGGGGAGATATCACCAGCAGTGAGGAGGAGTAGAGAAAGTGTTAGTAGGTGAGAGCAGGAGAGAGCATAAGGTGGTTGTCTGGGCTTAGAGACACAGGATTGTATGTTGAGGATCAGTTCTGAGGAGGAGGTGAGATGGATGGGGAGAATGGAGAGACAGATGACCAATTCCTTACTAGGAGTAGGGATTATAGGGGTTAGTAGAAAGTGAAGGACTACAGAGGAGAGAGTGACAACAAACAGGAACATTGTTTACTGTGACTAAGGATCCAGTTACCTTCAGTTACCTTCAGGTTTTATAAATAGTGTCCACAATCCTTTTTGTTCTTCTATTATCATCTATACCAGATTTATTGATGATTAATCATCTGGGGTGGTGAAACTAATGATATTACAGAGTTTTAACTTATTTAAACAACAATGAGTTTAATTTGTGGTTCACCCATACCATAGACATACCATAGACAGAACTAAAATAACATTCCTGGATTTGGAATTAATAGGAGAACACAAGGCTCCCATCCACACAAAAACCTTCAGAAAACCCTCTGCAGGAAATACTATTGTTACGGGTCCGGGTGGAGGAACCTCTGTGCCGAGGTGCAAAGAGGGACCCAGAGGGGTGTGACTAAGTATCAACCCGAACCGACCCTGGTCGGACGGCGACTAACGACTCCGTGACCAGGGAGGATCCGGGCAGAGGGACCAGGTGCTACTCTGGGGACGACCTTGTAAGACAGCAGGTGGCTCCCACGGGACAGATGGCTGGGACTGACCAGTAAGATGGATGGACACGGCAAGCAGGCAGAAGTCTCTGGTAGCTGACAGGTGATCACGGTTCGTGACAGCAGAGCAAGTAGTAGTCTCTAGGTTTACCAGGCAGGTGGTCACAGCAAGTGACGGCAGAGTCTCCAGGCAGGCTGGCAGGAAACAGGCGGGTGCCCCCAGGTGAGCGGGCAGACAGACAAAGCAGGTAACAGGCAGGTAACAGGTGGGCGCTCCCAGGTGAGCGGGCTGACGGACACAGCAGGTAACAGACGGATGCTCCCAGGTGAGCGGACTGACAGACAGGGCAGGTAACAGGCGGATGCTCCCAGGTGAGCGGGCTGACCGACAGGGCAGGTAACAGGCAGGTAACAGGTGAGCGCTCCAGGTGAGCAGGCTGGCAGGCTTGGCAGGTAACGGGCAGATAACAGGCTGGCAGGCAGGGCGAGGAGTCAGGCTAGCAACGGGACCTGAGGGCTAAAGCAGAGATCAGAAACTGTGCAACAACTTTGCTTGGGCAACTCCATTTTGGAGGAGGTGCCTTATATATGGGAGGTCCTCCGGCAATTGGCCGGGGACTCCTTAGGACGGCGCGCGCAGTCCCTTTAAGAGAGGGGGAGCGCTCGCGCCCTAATCACAGTGCCATGGAAGGAGCGCGCGCCGGCAGCAGCGGGGAGAGAAGCGCTGGAGGACGCCGAGCCAGGAGCGGGAAGGTGTGAGTGACGGAGTCTCTGCCTAGCAAGGGGCAGAGACGCCGATGCTACAGTACCCCCCCTTTAGGCCCCCTCTTTTTTTGGCCTGAAAGAAATTTTTCAAGGAGAAGCGGGGCGTTCATGTTCTCCCTGGGTTCCCAAGTTCTCTCCTCAGGACCAAACCCCTTCCAATCTACCAGAAAAAGGTCTTTCCTCTTACCCTCTTGGTGGCCAGAATACTCTCTACCTCAAAGACGTCCTCAGCGGAAACCAGAGCAGGGGGAGTACCTGGATTGTTGGAAAAAGAGTTAAAGACAATGGGTTTGAGGAGAGATACGTGGAAGGAGTTGGGAATCCGTAAGGTGGCCGGGAGTTTTAATTTGTAGGCCACTGGATTAATTTGCTTGAGGATTTCGAAAGGGCCGATGAAGCGAGGACCTAACTTGTAGGAGGGTATCTTGAGCCGCACATGTTTGGAGGAGAGCCAAACCTTCTCTCCCAGACGGAATTGAGGCGGATCCAGACGTCTCTTATCAGCATATCTCTTCATCCGCCCAGAGGACTGAAAAAGTGCAGACCTAGTACTCTCCCAAATGGTGGAAAACTCGCTGACAAGAGACTTTGCGGCAGGGTTGTCCACAGAGGCGGAGACGGGAAACGGAATCCGGGGAAGTTGGCCATAGACTATAAAGAACAGGGATTTGGAAGAGGATTCACTCTCGTGATTATTATAAGAGAATTCGGCCCAAGGAAGGAGGTCCACCCAATCAGAATGGTGGACATTAACAAAGTGCCGGAGGTAGCTGGTAAGGATCTGATTGATCCGCTCCACTTGACCATTGGACTGAGGATGGTAAGCGGAGGAGAAATCCAAGGTGACAACCAGGAGTTTACATGTCGCTCTCCAGAAGCGTGAGGTGAACTGAACCCCTCGATCCGACACGATGTGGAGACCATGGAGACGGAAGATATGGCGGATAAAGTCTTTAGCCAGCTCAGGTGCAGACGGGAGACCAGGCAGGGGAATGAAGTGGGCCATTTTTGAGAAGCGGTCCGCGACCACCCAAATGACAGTACACCCGGCAGAAACAGGGAGGTCGGTAATGAAGTCCATAGCGATGTGTTGCCACGGGGCAACAGGTACGGGAAGCGGCAGGAGATGACCGGCTGGTAAGTGTCTGGGAACTTTGTTGCGGGCACAAGATGAACAGGCTGAGACGAAGTCTACCACATCCTTACGCAGGGTAGGCCACCAGTAATGCCGGGAAATGAGCAGGAAGGTCTTCTTTTGGCCAGCATGGCCAGCTAGTTTAGAAGAATGACCCCAGCGAAGAACCTTCTCACGGTCTGGTACCGCTACGAACGTCTTACCGGGTGGAAGACGAGACAAATCCAAGGGGGCCACATTCATCACCTTGGAGGGGTCGATGATGTGCATAGGCTCCTCCTCTTGATCGGAGGACAGGAAGGATCGGGACAAGCCATCAGTTTTGACATTCTTGTCCGCCGGGCGGAAATGAAGGATGAAGTCGAAGCGGGCGAAGAACAAAGACCACTAGGCCTGACGCGGATTAAGTCTCTGGGCATTTTGGAGATATGCCAGATTTTTGTGATCTGTGTAGATGATCACCGAGTATAGAGCCCCTTCAAGCAGATAGCGCCACTCCTCCAGCGCCAATTTGACGGCTAGCAATTCTCGGTCTCCTATGGAGTAGTTGCGCTCAGATGAGGAGAAGATTTTGGAGAAGAAGCTGCAGGTTACCATTCTCCCGGAAAAAGATTTTTGTGTGAGCACCGCCCCGGCTCCGGAGGAGGAAGCATCAACCTCCAGGTAGAATTGTTTATTACAATCCGGACGGTGCAGTACAGGGGCAGAGGAGAAGGCTTGCTTTAAGGAAAGGAAGGCCTCCTCAGCTTCGGGTGACCATTGCTTGGGATTTGCTCCCTTACGGGTGAGCGCAGATATGGGAGCCGTCCGAGACGAGAAGTGTGGAATGAAGAGACGATAGTAATTGGTGAAGCCCAGGAATCGCCTTCAACCCCTCAGGACGGGGCCACTTTAGGACAGCAGAGAGTTTCTCGGGATCCATTCGCAAGCCTGTCTGGGAGATAACATAGCCTAGGAATGGAAGAGAGGTCTGTTCTAAGAGGCACTTCTCGTATTTAGCATAGAGGTGGTTCTGCCTGAGCCTAAGCAGGACCTGACGAACATCTCTCCGGTGTGTGGGAAGATCCGGAGAGAGAAGACCAAGATGTCGTCCAGGTATACCACCACGCAGGAGTAAAGAAGATCACGGAAGATGTCGTTGACCAGTTCTTGGAAGATGACGGGAGCATTGCAGAGACCTAAGGGCATCACACGGTATTCATAGTGACCGTCCCGAGTATTGAATGCCGTCTTCCACTCGTCTCCTTGCCAGATACGGACCAGGTTATATGCTCCACGTAGATCCAGCTTGGAAAAGATCCTGGCGCCTTTAAGGCGATCAAACAACTCGGAGATGAGTGGCAGGGGGTATTTATTCTTTTCCGTGATCTGATTGGGTCCTCTATAGTTAATACAGGGGCGTAGCGAGCCATCCTTTTTTTTGACAAAGAAGAATCTGGCGCCGGCCGAGGAGGTAGACTTCCGGATGAATCCCCTAGACAGATTCTCTTCAATGTACTCAGACATGGCCGGGGTTTCGGCCGCGGACAACGGGTAAATACGGCCAAGGGGTGGAGTGGCGCCAGGTACCAGGTCGAGTGGGGAATCATATGGCCTATGAGGTGGCAAAGTTTCTGCTTCTTTTTTACCGAAGACGTCAGCATAGGACCAATAAGGAGCCGGAAGACCGGGTAAATTAGCTGGGGTAGGTGGTGGACGAATCGGATGAACCGGAACCAGGAAGGTCTTGTGGCAGTCCGGCCCCCACCGGAGTACTTCATCGGATTGCCAGTTCAACACGGGTTCATGTGTCTGGAGCCAAGGTAGGCCTAGCAATAGGGAGTGAGAGAGTCCAGGTAGCACATGGAAGGAAATTTTCTCAGAGAGCAGCATTCCCACCTGCAGGGTTATGGGTTCCGTGACGAGCAGGATGGTCACCGGAAGGAGTCTTCCATCCACGGAGGCGACTGACAATGGTTCAGCCAGAGACTTGGTGGGGATATGATATTTCTCAACCAGGGACTGGGAAATGAGGTTTCCAGCAGCTCCAGAATCCAGATGAGCGAGTTCAAAGTGACGGCTCTCTCCCCAGGAGATAGAGACAGACATAGTCAGGGATGGAGAGGGTTTACTTTTGTATAGGGCGACCTCTCCGAGCGGTCCTAGACACTGGAGTTTCCCGGCCTCTCTGGGCAGGAACGGATCAGGTGCTCCTTACTGCCGCAATAGAAACAGCTCCCCTCGGCTCGGCGTGACTCCTGGCGAGATTTGACCATCTTGGTCTGGTCGATCTGCATGGGCTCAGGTGAGTGCGCCCGAGGAGTAACAGATGAGGAGACAGGTCTCTGGAAAGTAGGAGCAAGGCGGGGAAACCTTCTCTCACAGGTGGTCTCTTTGGTGTGCTCTTGAAACCGGATGTCCGGGTAGCCAGCGACACCAGGTCATCCATCGTAGTAGGAATGTCCCGACCGGCGAGCTCGTCTTTAATCCGGCCAGAAAGGCCTTCCCAGAAGATGGACACTAGGGCCTCGTTATCCCAGGCAAGCTCAGAAGCGAGGGTGTGGAACCGTATGGCATATTGGCCCACGGTGAGACTCCCTTGGCGGAGACGTAGCAGAGAGGAGGCTGATGAGGTCTTACGTCCTGGTTCATCGAAGACTTTCCGGAATGCCATGAGGAAAGACGACAGGTCGGACACCAGGGGGTCTCCTCTCTCCCACAGGGGATTTAGCCATTTAGACATCACGTGACCCCCGGCTGCAGCCTGCTCTGACATCCGCTGATGTCACATCAAAAAAAAAAAAAACTAAGCAAAAAACAATGCTTTATCATCATACCGCCAAACAAAAAAATGGAATAACACGCGATCAAAAAGACGAATGTAAATAAAAATGGTACCGCTGAAAACGTCATCTTGTCCCACAAAAAACAAGCCGCCATTCAGCTCCATCTCAGAATAAAGCGATACAAAAAAATTATTTTTTCTAGAAAAGTTTTTATTGTGTAAAAGCGCCAAAATATAAAAAACAACATAAATACGGTACCGCTGTAAAGGTACTGACCTGAAGAATAAAGTTGTCTTATCAAATTTACCAAACGTGGAACGGCAAAAAAAAAAATTCCTGAATTGCTGGTTTTTGTTTATTCTGCCTCCCAAAAATCGGAATAGAAAGCGATAAAAAAAAGTCACATGCCCGAAAATGGTAGCAATAAAAACTTCAACTTGTCCTGCAAAAAACAAGCCATCACATGACTCTGTTGGCCAAAATATGGAAAAATTATAGCTCTCAAAATATGGAGATGCAAAAACTAGTCTTTGCAAAAAAGCATCTTTTAGTGTGTGACAGCTATCAATCATAAAAACCCAATATGAATCTTGAACTGCTGTAATCGAACCGACCCGAAGAATAAAGTTGTCTAATCACTTATACCACACGAGGAATGGTGTAAAAAAATAAACTCTAGGGTTAGGGTTGTGCTAGGGTTAGGGTTGGGCTAGGGTTAGGTTTGTGGTTAGGGTTGGGGTAGGGTTAGGGTTGGGGCTAGGGTTAGGGTTAGGGTTGGGCTAGGGTTAGGGTTGGGCTAGGGTTAGGGTTGGGGTTAGATTTGGGATTTTATCAAAAGTAAAGAAAAAAAAAATGATGACAATATGGCGACCCGTGTTGAGCGCAAGTGCTCGCTACTTGAGTTTGCATCGGGTGCTCGGGTATGCACTGAGTATCGCAGGTGTTCGAGTGACATGCTCGAGTCTCTGCACCATATGCTTCGCAGCCAAAAAAAACATTGCTGGGATCGCCTGCCATGCAGGAGCGATCCCCGCATGTTTTTTTTTGGGTGTCTAACAACCGTAAAACATGCAGGGCAGGGACTCAAGCATGTTACTCGAGCACCCGTGATATATGGTGCATACCCGAGTACACAATGCAAACTCAAGTAGCGAGCACTTGCGCTCAAGACTAATGACAATTTATTCAACATGATGACCTAATGTTATCAAATTCTGTCATACCTCTGGGTTCAAAATATACACTATACCCCTTGATAAAATCCTTGAGGGGTCTAGTTTCCAAAATGGAGTCAATTGTGGGGGGTTTCCACTATTTAGGCACATCAGGGGCTCCCGAAATGCGACATGGCATCCGCTCTTGATTCCAGACAATTTTGCGTTCAAAAAGTCACACAGTGCTCCTTCCCTTCTGAACCCTGACATGCGCCCAAACAGTGTATTTTGCCCACATATGGGGTATTGGCGTACTCAGGAGAAATTTCAAAACAGTTTTTAGGTTCCAATTTCTCCTCTTACCCTTGTGAAAGTAAAAAATTTGGGGCTAAAAGATCATTTTTGTGGAAAAAGTTAGATTTTTTTATTTTCACGGCTTCATGTTTTAAACTTCTGTGAAGCACCTGGGGTTAAAGGTTCTCACCACACATCAAGATAAGTTCCCTCAGGGGTCTAGTTTCCAAAATGGTGTCACTTGTGGGGGTTTTACACTGTTTAGACACATCAGGGGCTCTCCAAATGCAACATGGCGTCCGCTAATTATTCAAGCAAATTTTACATTCAAAAAGTCAAATGGCGCTCCTTCCCTTCCGAACCCTGCTGTACGCCAAAGCAGTGGTTTGCCCCACAAATGGGGTATTGACTTACTCAGGAGAGATTGCACAACAAGTTGCATGGTGCAATTTCTCCTGCTACCCTTATGAAAATGCAAAACTGGGGGCTGAAAAATATTTTTGTGGGAAAAATGTGAAAATTTTATTTTCACGGCTACATGTTATAAGCTTCTGTGGGGGGTTCAAGGTGCTCACCACACATCTAGATAAGTTCCCTGAGGGGTCTAGTTTCAAAAATGGTATCACTTATGGGGGGTTTCCACTGGTTAGGAACATCAGAGGCTCTCTAAACGCAACATGGCATCCGCTAATTATTCAAGCAAATTTTACATTCAAAAAGTCAAATGGCGCCTTTTCCCTTCTGAGCCCTGCTGTGCGCCCAAACAGTGTTTTTTAATCACGTATGAGGTATCTGCGTGCTCAGGGGTAATTGCACAACAAATTTTGGGGTCCATTTTTTCCTGTTACCCCTGCAAAAATAAAAAAAAATGGGGTCTAAAGTAAAATTTTTGTGAAAAAAGTTAAATGTTCACTTTTTTCGTTCCCATTCCAAAAATTCCTGTGAAGCATCTGAAGGGTTAACAAATTTCTTGATTGTGGTTTTCAGCACCTTGAGGGGTGCAGTTTTTAGAATGGTGTCAATTTGGGGTATTTTCTGTAATAAAGGCTCCTCAAAGTCACTTCAAATGTGATGTGGTCCCTAAAAAAATGGTTTTGTAAATTTTGTTTGAAAAATGCGAAATCGCTGTTCAACTTTTAACCCTTATAGCGCACTAATGAAAAAAATGTTGGATTCCAAAATTGTGCTGATGTAAAGTAGGCATGTGGGAAATGTTATTTATTAACTATTTTGTGTAACATATCTCTCTGATTTAACGAAATAAAAATTTAAATTTTGAAAATTGTGAAATTTTCAACATTTTCACCAAATTTCCAATTTTTTCACGAATAAATGCAAGTGATATCGAATAAATTTTACCACTGTCATGAAGTACAATATGTCACGAAAAAACAATCTCTGAATCAGGGGGATCCGTTGAAGCGTTTCAGAGTAATTACCTCATAAAGTGACAGTGGTCAGAATTGTAAAAATTGGTTGGTCATTAACGTGCAAACCACCCTGGGGGGGGGGGGAGTAGGGCTATGTGCCCACGATGCAGAAATGCTCCGAATTTTTCCTGAGCGTTTCTGCATCTCCCTGGCAGAAAAAAACGCATGCGGATTGTACATGCGTTTTTCTTGCCAGGTACATGCGGATGTGAAGCGTTCTTCACATGCATTTCTGCATGCGGGTTGACAAGCGCTTTCCAAGCGATTTTAGCATCACTTGGAAAGTGCTTGTCAACTTTATATAGTGTGACCGAAAGAATGTTTAAAAATAAATCTATACTTACCTTCCGATGGCCCCCGCAGTCTTGCTTCACTCCGTCCTCTCATGCCAGCAGATCGCGGTACACTGAAGGACCTGCCGACGTCAGCGTCACGTGACCAGTCACATGACTATGACATCAGCGCAGGTCCTCCAGTCCATCGCGATCTGCCGGCATGAGAGGACGAGCGCACCGGGGGCCACCAGAAGGTAAGTATCATATTTATTTTTTATTTTATTGTTTTTTTTACAGTTTTCTATGGTACCCAGGTACAGAGGAGAGTCTCCTCTCCTCCACACCCGGGTACCATCCGCACATTGAACGCATATATTCCGCATGTGCTTATCTATTGAAGCGTAATCCATTCGTTCTAATGCAAATCCATGGCGGCGAAAACGCAGCACTTCCGTATAATAATTGGTAGTGCTGCGTTTTTTTCTGCAATGATAATCCGCAGCGGCAATTTCCGCAGCATGTGCACAGCACATGCGGATTATCATTGGGGAACATGGCAGGCCTTCTACCATGCGTTTTTTAAGTGTTTCTGCAGCGTTTTTGCCGCTGCGGAAATGCTTAAAAAACGCATCGTGGGCACACAACCTAAAGCGGTTAAGCTAAAATGTTACTTCAGACTCAAATTTTAGCCTGCACAATGTATTATGCAATTTCTCCTGAACGCAGGATCACCCCATATAGAGCAGACACTTATATTTTATAGCTATATACATCTCATTAAGGGTATACAATTAAGTTTAAAAATTGCTAATTTTTTCTAAATTTTCAGAAAATTTGGAATACTTTCATAAATAACGACTAAACAACTGATCCAGTACGAACAGGTGCAATGTTTTACAAAAACAAAATTACAATCTCAGAATCACTGGCAGAAAAAGAAGCATTTAAGGGTATGTGCACACGATGCAGAAATGCTCAGGATTTTTTCCTGAGCGTTTCTGCATCTCTCTGGCAGGAAAAAACGCATGCGGATTGTACATGCGGTTTCCTGCCAGGGACATGCGGAAATGAAGCGTTCTTCACATGCATTTCCGCATGCGGGTTGACAAGCGCTTCCCAAGCGATTTTAGCATCACTTGGAAAGTGCTTGTCAACTTCACACTATATAAATCCATGCAACTGGCATGGATTTATATAGTGTGTGAATGTCAAAAAATAAAAAATAAATCTATACTTTACACTCTGATGGCCCCCGGTGTCCTGCTTCGCTCGGTCCCGGCTGCCGGCAGTGAAGACTTTAGGACCTTCCGACGTCAGCGTCACGTGACCCGTCACATGACTCTGACGTCAGCGAAGGTCCTTCATTCAACCGCGAAGTGCCCGGGAAGCCGGCAGGACGCAGCGCGGGCCGTCAGAAGGTGAGAATATATATATTTTTTATTTTATTCTTTTTTTTTTAATGGTACCTGGGTCTGGATGAGAGTCCTCTCATCCACACCCGGGTACCATCCGCACATTAGACCGCATTAAAAGCGCATCAACATATACAGTGATGCGGATTCCATGCGGTCTAATGCAAGTCAATGGCGGCAAAAGAGCAGCGTTTCCGTAAAATTAATTGACATGCTGCGGATTTTTGACCGCAGCGTTTACGCTGCGGAAAAATCCGCATCATGGGCACAGCACATGCGGATTTCCATTGGGGAACATTGCTGCCCTTCTACCATGCGTTTTTCATGCGTTTCCGCGGCGTTTACGCAACTGCAAAAACGCCGCGGAAACGCATGAAAAACGCATCGTGTGAACTTAGCCTTAAAGTTATTACCACATAAAATGACATGTCATGCTTAAAAATGTGGCTGTCAGGTTAATGCTGATTACAAGACAGGGTTAAGAAACATGGAATGATAATGTGCAGTACATACCAATTGGTGAAGGGTCCTCTTCCTCTTCCTCTGTAAAGTAATGAAACACTTATTAGTTATTAGTCAGGGTGATAAAATATATATATATATATATATATATATATATATATATATATATATATATATATACACACAGGTGCATCTCACTAAATTAGAATATCATCAAAAAGTTAACAGGTGCATCTCACTAAATTAGAATATCATCAAAAAGTTAATTTATTTCAGTTCTCCAATACAAAAAGTGAAGCTCATATATTATATAGAGTCATTACAAACAGAGTGATCTATTTCAAGTGTTTATTTCTGTTAATGTTGATTATGCATTACAGCCAAGGAAAATACAAAAGTCATTATCTCAGTAAATTAAAATAATTAACAAAAAACACCAGCAAAGGCTTCCTAAGCGTTTAAAAAGGTCCCTTAGTCTGTTTCAGTAGGCTCCACAATCATGGGGAAGACTGCTGACTTGACAGATGTCCAGAAGGCAGTCATTAACACAATTCACAAGGTCCCAGAGTTTCAATTTTCATTTGGAAATCAAGGTCCCAGAGTCTGAAGGAAGAGTGGAGAGGCCACAATCCAATGCTGTTTGAGGTCTAGTGTGAAGTTTCCACAATCAGTGATGGTTTGGGGAGCCATGTCATTTGCTGGCGTAGGTCCACTGTATTTTATCAAGACCAAAGTCAGCACAGCCATCTACCAGGTAATTTTAGAGCACTTCATGCTTCCCTCTGCCGACAAGCTTTTTGGAGATGGAAATTTCATTCTCCAGCAGGACTTGGCACCTGTCCACACTGCCAAAAGTACCAATACCTGGTTTAAAAACAACAGTATCACTGTGCTTGATTGGCCAGCAAACTCACCTGACCTTAACCCCATAGAGAATCTATGAGATATTGTCAGGAGGAAGATGAGAGACTCCAGACCCAGCAATACAGACGAGCTAAAGGCTGCTATTAAAGCAATCTGGGCTTCCATAACACCTCAGCAGTGCCACAGGCTGATCGCCTCCATGCCACATTGCCGCACTGAGCAGTAATTGATGCAAAAAGAGCCCCGACCAAGTATTGAGTGCATTTACTGAACATACATTTCAGTAGGCCAACAATTTGGATTTTACAAACATTTTTCAAGCTGTTGTTATAAAGTATTCTAATTTACTGAGATAATGACTTTTGTGTTTTCATTGGCTGTAAGCCATAATCAACAACATTAACAGAAATAAACACTTGAAATAGATCATGCTGTTTGTAATGACTCTATATAATATGAGTTTCACTTTTTGTATTGAAAAACTGAAATAAATTAACTTTTTGATGATATTCTAATTTAGTGAGATGCACCTGTATATGTATATGTATATGATATATACATACTGTATATACATATATATTCCATGCTCACCATAAATGAGTAGACACCATTTGAAAAGTCATTGGACACAACAATTTCAAACATTTTGACAAGACTAAGTTTCACAGAACATTTTTGTAACCCAAAACAAGCAAGTAAGATTAATATTATAAAAAATCTTCAGTTGCACTCAAATTAGTTGATGCAAACATGAATACACCCCACATAAAAAAACACTACATCTAGTATTTTGCCTGACTTTCATGGTTTCTAAAGACAGAAAGTCATCTAGGAGTGGAATAAACAACTTGGCGACATAAACCGACCTTTATAGAGCCTGGATGCTGGATGCAGCGTGATGCTCAACTTATCTCTTCAGAATTCCCCATAGGTGTTTCATTTGGGTTTAGATTAGAAGACATACTTGCACACAAGGGGAGAAAAAGAGGAATGAGGGGGGCCATGCATACCAGGATGAGGGATGAAGGGATGAAGGGTGTCATGCATACCAGGATGAAGGGTGCCATGCATACCAAGATTAGGGAGAGCATACATACCGGGATGAGGGGGGCCATGCATACCAGGATGAGGGGGGCCATGCATACCAGGATGAGGGGGGTCATGCATACCAGGATGAGGGATGAGGGGTGACATGCATACCAGGATGAGGGATGAAGGGTGCCATACATACCAGGATGAGGGATGAAGGGTGCCATACATAACAGGATGAGGGATGAAGGATGACATACAAACCAGGAAGAGGGATGAGGGGGGCCATGCATACCAGGATGAGGGATGAAGGGTGCCATGCATACCAAGAAAGGGGATGAGGGGTGCCATGCATACCAGGAAGAGGGATGAGGGGGGCCATCCCTTTTCAATTCAGTTCACGCTGAACTTTCCTCTCACCTCTCATCTCTCTCTTCGACAACTGACAATCTGGCTTCCGCCCCCACCATTCCACCAAATCTGCACTTACCAAAATTATTAACCAAAATTACTAATGACTTACTTACAGCCAAAGCAAATAGACAATTCCCTGTACTCCTTCTTCTTGACCTGTCCTCTGCCTTCGACACAGTTGATCACTGCCTCCTACTACAGATCCTCTCTTTCTTTGGGTCAAAGACCTTGCCCTATCTTGGATATCCTCATACCTTTCTAACTGCACTTAGCGTCACCCTCTCCCACACTACCTCCTCATTCCGCCCCCTCTCAGTTTTAGTCCCTCGAGGCTCTGTCCTAGGACCCCTACTCTTTTCAATCTATACCCTTAGGCTGGGACAGCTCATAAAATCCCATGGCTTCCAGTACCATCTGTACGCTGATGACACCCATATCTACATCTCTGGCCCAGATGTCACCTCTCTGCGGTCCTTAATCCCAGAATGTCTATCAGTCACATCCTCCTTGTCCACGATGTCAATTTCCCAAGCTCAATGTGGACAAAGGTGAATTCATCATCTTTCCCTCATCACACATATCTTCCCCACCTGATCTATCTATCACAATAAATGACATCACACTTTCCCCTGTACCGGCAATCTGCTGCTTCGGAGTAACCCTTGACTCTGCCCTGTCCTTCAAGCCCCACATCCAAGCTCTCGCCACCTTCTGTCGCCTACAGCTCAAAAATATTTCCAGAATCCGTCCTTTCATCAACCCTCAATCTACTAAACTGCTTGTGTATGCCCTCATCATCTCCTGCCTCAACTACTGCAACACTCTCCTCTGTGGCCTACCTGCTAAGACTCTCGCACCCCTCCAGTCCATCCTTAACTCTGCTGCGCGACTAGTTCACCTCTCGCCTCACTACTCCTCTGCTTACCCACCTTTGCAAATACCTTCACTGGCTCCCATTTGCCCTGCATATCCAGTTCAAAGTACTAACACTGACCTACAAAGCCATCCATATCCTTTCTCCTTCGTACATCTCTGAACTAATCTTCTAATATATTGCCTTACGTAATCTCCGGTCCTCCCAAGACCTCTTTCTATTCTCCACACTTCTTCGTTCCTCACGCAACCGCCTCCAAGATTTCTCCCGAATATCTCCCATGCTATGGAATTCTGTGCCTCAACACATCAGATTAGCCTCCACATTTGGATCCTTGAGACTGAACCTGAAAACCTACCTCTTCAAACAAGCTTACAGTCCGCCATGACCTTGCTTGCTGCCACCTCAACACTGGAGCTACCGCAACCCCCCAAAACTACTGTCGCCTTCCCCATTCCTGTAGAATGTAAGCCCGCAAGGGCAGGGTCCTCTTCCCTCTGTACCAGTATATCATTGTTTGTTACTGTAAGTGATGTTTGTATTTGGTATGTAACCCCTTCTTATGTACAGTACCATGGAATCAATGGTGCTATATAAATAAATAATAATTGGCCACAGTCAGGATGGGTGTCAAGGCATCTGTCCGCTATAGGGGCGCACTGTAAGGAAAACCTATACTGTATAGTATACGTTTCTTTGCTGTGGCCTTCTGTGTAAAAGGGAACAGCTCACTGAATTTTACTTTTCCATATTTTTGCAAAGTTTTTAATTTATTTTTTTATGTTGTTCACTGAAGGCATTAACTTCAATTTTATAAATCAGTTTATTTCGAATGAGACGATAACAAATATGTGTACTTCTTTTATTTTTGTTTATATATAAATATACCTATTTATTTGCATTTTTTTTTATTTTTATCATTCTAATTTTTTTTTAATATTTTAACAATTTACTTTTTTTTCCACTTTTTTACTTAGTCCTTCTATGGGACTTTAACTTTTATTACTCTGATTACTGGTACAATGCATTTCAATGCACCAACACTGCAATGCATTATACCTGTCAGTATTAAGCTATGTTCACACATTGCGTTTTTGATTAGTGTTTTTTATGGAAATTAACCTTCACCCACTGGCCATTTTCTGCTTTTGCACTTCCGTTATTTTGTTCCCCTTCTTCCAGAGCCATAATTTTTTTTATTTTTCTGTCAATATGGATGTGTAAGGGCTTGTTTTTTGCCGGGCGAGTTGTACTTTTGAACAACACCATTGATTTTACCATATACAGTGTTGGGCAACCCCGAACAGTAAAGTTCGGTGTCCGTACCAAACATCTACTGTTCGGTCCCGGACTCCGAACACAGACTTCCTATGGAAGTCTGTGTTACTGTTCGGGTTCAGGCACGACAGCGCAGGAAACACAGGCTCTAATAGGCGGTAATTGCATACCTGTAATAAAAATAAAATAATAAACCAACCTCATCCTTACCTTGCTGACGCAGTCCAAATAACAAAGGTCCCACAAAGATTGCATGAACACAGCATCCACATAGTATGTGACTGCCCTGATCATTTGCCGGCAATACACTGACTCAGTGTATTCCCGGCAAATGAGGTCAGTGCACGCGCAATGAGTATTCTCCCACGCTTGCAATGAGGTGAACTCAGTTCAATTAATTGTATGCGTGTGAAAATAC
The DNA here is from genome assembly GCF_046119375.1 of Phyllobates terribilis. NCBI lineage: Eukaryota > Metazoa > Chordata > Amphibia > Anura > Dendrobatidae > Phyllobates > Phyllobates terribilis. The sequence goes on along the minus strand of NW_027362799.1, from coordinate 3,575,074 downwards.
TCACTGTGCATGCGGTGACCTGTTTTGCAGGGAATACACTGAGTGATTGTATTGCCGACAAATGATAAGGGCAGTCACATACTATGTGGCTGCTCTGTTTATACAATCTTTGTGGGACCTTCGTTATTTGGACTGGGTTGGCAAGGTAAAGATGAGGTTGGTTTATTATTTTATTTTTATTAAAGGGGACCGTCCAACATACTTTAAATGGGACAGTTTCCATCCAAAACACATAAAAAAATTATAAATCTAATGTCTACAGCCAAGCCATCAGATGCAATCGGGTATGTTCCAACCCTATGGATAGAGACAAACACCTTGGTGGCCTCAAAGACTTTTTTGAATCAGGGCTACCATCCAAAAAAATTGAGAACCAGATTACAAGAGCCACCAGAATATCAAGGAATCACCTCCTACATTACAAAACTAAACAAAAAAGCAACCAGGTTCCTCTAGTAGTCACCTACAATCCCAATCTGGAGGCACTAAGGAGATATGCATGGAAACTACAACCCTTATTACAAAAAGATGCCCGATTACAATCCATATTTCCAGACCCCCCACTTTTGTGTTTCAGGCAGCCCCCAAATCAAAGAAGCATCATTGTCAGAAGCTCCCTGTATCTCCACCAGCTACAGGTACCTTTCCCTGCAACCATAAAAAATGTAAAATCTGTCCGTTTATAATGACCATAGACAAGATAAAATCCCCAATTCACATCAGAACTGCAATATCCCAGGTACTTTCAGCTGTATCACATCTAATGTAGTGTACTTAATTATATGTACCAACTGGGGTCTGTATGTAGGCGAGACAGGGCAAAAACTTAGCACAAGGATAAATCATCGCCACACAATAAAAGAAAAAAGAATAGATCTGCCTGTGTCCAAGCATTTTTGTCTCCCTGATCACAGCATCAAGGACATGAAATTACTGGTATTAAAAGGTAATTTCAAATCTCAGAGAGACAGAAGAGTCTGGGAATATAAACTAATGGTGACCTTTGACACCTTCAGAGCAGGAATGAATGTATGGATTTATGTCATTCTACATCAACTAAGGAATGTGCCCATTAGACTTGTGGGGTCATCACAACACTAGACCCAGTCACAGGACAATAAAACCTTCACACTCCTCATCTATGAACTGCTAAAATATTTACACGCAGAACTGTTAGTAATAGCTCTGCTTTTCATCACCTTTCTCATCTACTGCATTATTTCTGTGTCCTATTGTGTATAAATATTTGACTTCATATTTTGGGGTATACTAGCCTGATGAAGAGAACTGAGTAGTCTCAAAAGCTTGCAACTTGTTACCATCTTTTCAGTTAGCCAATAACCCCTTTACCCCCGAGGGTGGTTTGCACGTTAATGACCAGGCCAATTTTTACAAATCTGACCACTGTCACTTTATGAGGCAATACCTCTGGAACCCTTCAATGGATCCTGCTGATTCTGAGATTGTTTTTTCGTGACATACTGTACTTCATGATAGTGGTAAAATTTCTTTTATATCACTTGCATTTATTGGTGAAAAAATCAGAAATTTGCCGAAAATTTTGAAAATTTCACAATTTTCAAAATTTGAATTTTTATGGCTTTAAATCAGAGAAATATATCACACAAAATAGTTGATAAATAACATTTCCCACATGTCTACTTTACATCAGCAGTTAGGGAGTTATAAGTATTAAAAGTTGACCAGCGATTTCTCATTCTTACAACAAAATTTGCAAAACCATTTTTTTAGGGACCACATCACATTTGAAGTGACTTTGAGGGGCCTTTATGACAGAAAATACCCAAAAGTGACACCATTCTAAAAACTGCACCTCTGAAGGTGCTCAAAACCACATTTAAGTAGTTTATTAACTCTTCAGGTGCTTCACAGGAATTTTTGGAATGTGGAAGAAAAAAATGAAGATTTAACTTTTTTCACAAAAATGTTACTTTAGACCCAAATGTTTTTATTTTTGCAGGGGTAACAGAAAAAATGGACCCCAAAATTTTATGTCAAAATTCCCCTGAGCACGCAGATACCCGTTACGTGGGGAAAAAACACTGTTTGGGCGCACAGCAGGGCTCAGAAGGGAAGGAGCCATTTGACTTTTTGAATGTAAAATTTGCTTGAATAATTAGCGGACGCCATGATGCGTTTAGAGAGCCCCTGATGTGCCTAAACAGTGAAAAACCCCAATAAGTGATACCATTTTGGAAACTAGACCCATGAGGAAACTTATCTAGATGTGTGGTGAGCACCTTGAACCCCCAGGTGCTTCACAGAAGCTTATAACATGGAGCCGTGAAAATAAAATGTCCACATTTTTCCCACAAAAATGTTTTTCAGCCCCCAGTTTTGCATTTTCATAAGGGTAACAGGAGAAATTGCACCATGCAACTTGTTGTGCAATCTCTCCTGAGTAAGCCGATACCCCATATGTGAGGGAAAACCACTGCTTTGGCGTACAGCAGGGTTCGGAAGGGAAGGAGCGCCATTTGACTTTTTGAAAGTAAAATTTGCTGAATAATTAGCGGACGTCATGTTGCGTTTGGAGAGCCCCTGATGTGCCTAAACAGTGGAAACACCACATAAGTGACACCATTTTGGAAACTAGACCCCTCAGTGAATTTATCTAGATGTGTGGTGAGCACATTGAACCCCCAGGTGCTTCACAGAAGTTTATAACATGGAGCCGTGAAAATAAAATTTTCACATTTTTCCCACAAAAATGTTTTTCAGCTCCCAGTTTCGCATTTTCATAAGGGTAACAGGAGAAATGTCACCATTCAATTTGTTGTGCAATCTCTCTTGAGTAAGTCAATACCCCATAAGTGGGGGAAAACCACTGCTTTGGCGTACGGCAGGGTTCGGAAGGAAAGGAGCGCCATTTAACTTTTTGAATGTAAAATTTGCTTCAATAATTAGCGGATGTGCCCCTGATGTGCCTAAACAGTGGATAACCCCCACAAGTCATACGATTTTGGAAACTAGACCCCTCAGGGAACTTATCTAGATGTGTGGCGAGCACCCTTAACCACCAGGTGCTTCACAGAAGTTTATCACATGGAGCCGTGAAAATAAAAAAATCTAACTTTTTCCACAAAAATGATCTTTTAGCCCCAAATTTTTTATTTTCACAAGGGTAAGAGGAGAAAATAGGACCTAAAAACTGTTGTGCAATTTCTCCTGAGTACGCCAATACTCCATATGTGGGGAAAATACACTGTTTGGGCGCACATCAGGGTTCAAAAGGGAAAGGAGCACTGTGTGACTTTTTGAACGCAAAATTGGCTGGAATCAAGAGCGGACGCCATGTTGCATTTCAGGAGTCTCTGATGTGCCTAAATAGTGGAACCCCCCCCCCCCCACAACTGACTCCATTTTGGAAACTAGACCCGTCAAGGATTTTATCAAGGGGTATAGTGTACATTTTGAACCCAGAGGTAAGACAGAATTTGATAACATTAGGTCATCATATTGAATAAGTCATTAGTCTTGAGCGTAAGTGCTCGCTACTTGAGTTTGCATCGGGTACTCGGGTATGCACCATGTATCACGGGTGCTCGAGTGACATGCTCGAGTACCTGCATGTTTCACGGTTGTTAGACACCCAAGAAAAAACATTCGGGGATCGCTCATGCATGGCAGGGGATCCCAGCAATGTTTTTTTTGGCCGCAAAGCATATGGGGCAGAGACTCGAGCATGTCACTCAAACACCTGCGATACTCAGTGCATACCCGAGTACCCGATGCAAACTCAAGTAGCGAGCACTTGCGCTCAACACTGGTCGCCATATCGACATCATTTTTTTTTTCTTTACTTTTGAAAAAATCCAAAATTTAACCCCAACCAAAATACAACCCCAACCCTAGCCCAACCATAACCCCAACCCTAGCCCAACCCTAACCCTAGCCCAACCCTAACCCTAGCTCAACCCTAACACTAGCCCAACCCTAACCCTAGCACAACCCTAACCCCAACCCTAATACAACCCTAACCCTAGCACAACCCTAACCCTAAAGTTTATTTTTTTACACCGTTCCTCGTGTGGTATAAGTGATTAGACTACTTTATTCTTCAGGTCGTTGCGATTACAGCGATAACAGATTCATATCAGGTTTTTATGATTGACGTCTGTCACATACTAAAAAGCCCTTTTTTTTTTTTTTGCGAAGACTAGTATTTGCATCACCATATTTTGAGAGCTATAAATTTTCCATACTTTGGCCGATAGAGTCATGTGACAGCTTGTTTATTGCGGGAGAAGTTGACATTTTTATTGGCACCATTTTCGGGCATGTGACATTTTTTGATCGCTTTCTATTCCGATTTTTGGGAGGCAGAATAAACAAAAACCAGCAATTCAGGAATTGTTTTTATGGGTTTTTTTTTTATGCATCTCCGTGTGTGGTAAAATTGATAAGGCAGCTTCATTCTTCAGGTCAGTGGTACCAAATTTATATAATTTTTTTTATGTTTTGGCACTTTTACACAATAAAAACTATTTTCTAGAAAAAAAAAATGTTTGTATCGCTTTATTCTGAGAGCTATAACTTTTTTATTTTATGGATGATGGAGCTGTACAGTGGCTTGTTTTTTGTGGGAGAAGATGACATTTTCAGCGGTACCATTTTTATTTACATTGGTCTTTTTGATCGCAAGTTATTCCATTTTTTGTTTGGCGGTATGATGATAAAGCATTGTTTTTTGCTTCATTTTTTATTTTTATTTTTTACTGTGTTTACTAAAGGGGTTAACTAGTGGCACAGTTTTATAGGTCAGGTCGTTCCGGACGTGGCGATTCCAAATATGTGTACTTTTATTGGTTGTTTTTTTCTTCATAATAAATAAATATTATGGGTTCAATATATTTTTATTTTTTGGGGATTTTTTTTTCATTTTTTTAAATATTTTTTATAATTTTTTTTTTTTCACTTTCTTGCACTTTTTTTTACTTTTACACATTGTCCCACTATGGGACTATAGAGAGCAGCAGCTCCCTATGCCATGCAGCCTGTCAGCGCTGCACACAGGGCTCATGCACTGCGCATGACCAAGGTAACGTCCTGCCTCCGGGTGACCCCGATGTTGTCATAACTGCATCGGGTCGTCATGACAACATCCAGAAGCTGCCGCAGACATCGGTGGATGCCGGCAGGAGATGAGTATAGCGATCACCTCCCCCCTTGCCCCTGCAATGCTGGGATCAATTTCGATAGCAGCATTGCGGGGCTTAATATGCAGGGAGCGGTGCGGGTGCAATCGGCGCATGCGTAATAGTATGTATCTGGTCCATAAGTCCCAGGGCGCAGCTACGTACTATTACTGACCTCGTCGGAAAGGGGTTAAAAGGTATCAACCACTGAGGACTCTCAAATCTAAATATTTCTCTATCTATCTATGAATCTATTTATCTATCTTTATATCTATCCATATATCTATTATTTACCTATGTATCTATCCATATATCTATCTATCCGTATATCTATTAATCTATTTGTGTATCTATCCATATATCTATTATCTAGCAATATATCCATATATCTAACTATTATCTATCTATAAATCTATTTATCTACATATCTATTTATCGATCTATTATCTATCTAGATATCAGTATATCTATATATCCATATATCTATCTATTATCTATCTTAGATAATTAGATAGGTCAACAGATAATAAATACATATATGGATAGATAAATAAATAGATAATAGATCCATAGATATATGGATAGCTAGATATATACACACATGGTCAAAATTGTTGGTACCCCTCGTTTAATGAAAGAAAAACCCACAATGGTCACAGAAATAACTTGAATCTGACAAAAGTAATAATAAATTAAAAATCTATGAAAATGAACAAATGAAAGTCAGAAATTGCTTCTCAACCCTGTTTACACAGAAGTTTTAAAAAAATTAAACTCCTGAAATAGGCCTGGACAGAAATGATGGTACCCTTAACTTAATATTTTGTTGAACAACCTTTTGAGGGAATCACTGCAATCAAACGATTCCTGTAACGGTCAATGAGACTTCTGCCCCTCTCAACAGGTATTTTGGCCCACTCCTCATGAGCAAACTGCTCCAGTTGTTTCGTGTTTGAAGGTTGATTTTTCCAGACAGCATGTTTCAGCTCTTTCCAAAGATGCTCAATAGGATTTTGGTCAGGGCTCAAAGAAGGCCACTTCAGAATAGTCCAATGTTTTCCTCTTAGCCATTTTTGCGTGTTTTTAGCTGTGTGTTTTGGGTCATTATCCTGTTGCAAGACCCATGACCTGCAACTGAGACAAAGCTTTCTGACACTGGGCAGCACATTTCTCTCTAGAATCCCTTTATAGTCTTGAGATTTCATTGTAGCCTGCACAGATTCAAGATACCCTGTGCCAAATGCAACAAAGCAGCCCCAGAACATAACAGAGCCTCCTCCATGTTTCACAGTAGGGACAGTGTTCTTTTCTTAATATGCTTCATTTTTCCATCTGTGAACATAGAGCTGATGTGCCTTGCCAAAAACTTCCATTTTTGTCTCATCTGTCCATAGGACATTCTCCCAGAAGCTTTGTGGCTTGTCAACATGTAGTTTGGCAAATTCCAGTCTGGCTTTTTTGATTTTTTTTCAACAATGGTGTTCGCCTTGGTCGTCTCCCATGAAGTCCACTTTGGGTCAAACAACGAAGGATGGTGCGAACTGACACTGATGTTCCTTGAGCTTGAAGTTCACCTTTAATCTCTTTACAAGTTTTCCTGGGCTCTTTTGTTACCATTCGTATCATCCGTCTCTTTGATTTGTCATCAATTTTCCTCCTGCGGCCACGTCCTGGGAGGTTGGCTACAGTCCCATGGATCTTAAATTTGTGAATAATATGTGCAACTATAGTCATAGGAACATCAAGCTGTTTGGAGATGGTCTTATAACCTTTACCTTTAACATGCTTGTCTATAATTTTTTTTCTAATCTCCTGAGACAACTCTATCATTTGTTTCCTCTGGTCCATGTTGAGTGTGGTACACACCATGTCACCAAACAGCACAGTGAGTAGGCCTAAATACAGGCCCACTGACTGATTACAAGATTGTAGGCACCTGTGATGCTAATTAGTGGACACAACTTCATTTAACATATCCCTTTTGTCACATTATTTTCAGGGGTACCATCATTTCTGTCTAGGCCTATTTCATGAGTTTAAGTTTTAAAAAAATTCCGTGGAAGCAGGGTTGAAAAGCAATGTTTGACTTTCATTTTTTCATTTTCATAGATTTTTAATTTATTATTACTTTTGTCAGATTCAAGTTATTTCTGTGACCATTGTGGGTTTCTCTTTCGTTAAACGAGAGGTACCAACAATTTTGACTATGTGTGTTGATAATATATAATAGATAGATATACAGATAGATAATGACACGGGGTCCCCCTATTTTAACAGCTAGCAAAGGCTATGCAGACATCTGTGGACTGATATTAAAAGCCTAGGAAGGGACCATGAATATTGGCCCCCTCCGAGGCTAGAAAGAGAAGCCCTCAGCCGTCCCAGAATTCTGGCACTTAGCCTCGCTCTACCCACTGCCCTGTAGCGGTGGCGGTGGGGTTATAGGGTTGGGGTTGATATCAGCTTATAATGCCAGCTGACATCAAACCCAGGTTAGTATTGCAGAGGCCCCCCCATTACTAACCCCATAGTGAAGGTAAAATGTAAAATAAAAACACTCACAACCAGAATAAAATATTTTATTTGAAATAAAGACAGGATTCCTGTAATATTCTAAATTAAACCATACTTACCATCTTGGCCATTCCAGCTGAAGCCAACGTCCCCTGTAACAAAATAAAATAAACCAACCTCATCCTTACATTTCCGACGCAGTCCAAACAACAAGTGTCCCACGAAGATTCCATGAACAGAGCAGCCACAAAGTATGTGACTGCTCTGTTCATTTGCCGGCAATACACTGACTCAGTGTATTCCCGGCAAAACAGGTCACCACATGCGCAGTGAGTATTTTCCCACGCGTGCAATGAGTTGAACGGGAATAAAGGTGTAGGTAAGTATAATGTGTTTTATTTTTATTATAATATTTTTTTTAATAATTTAATTTTTTTTTTACTTACAGCAGAGCACAGGCGCCAGTGGATTGGAGACTACTGCTCCCATCCAGCGGCGTCTGTATCTGCTGCTTCCTATGGCAGGAGGTGCCAGCTAATGGTGGTAGTACCATCAGCTGGCACCTATGACCCGCGGTAAGCTTTTTACCGCCGGGTCACTGCCACAGCGCTCTGCAATTACCGCCGATCAGAGCCTGTGTCTCCTGTGCTGCCACGCAAATGACAGTGCTGGATACCAGGTAAATTCGGATCCCCCATTCACATGAATGGGGTCCGTGTTTGGGGTCTGGGTACTGTTCTGGTACCCGAACTTTAAAAAAACTGTTCGGTGTTTGACTATATTAGCCGAACTCTTAACACTGACAGGTTCACCCATCACTAACCATATAATGTACTGGAAAACAGGGAAAAACTTCCAAGTATAGTGAAACTGCAAAAAAGTGCAATTCCACAAATGTTTTGGGCTTTTTTCTCTACCATGTTCACTGAATGGTAAAACTAACCTGACATTAAGATTATCCGGGTCATTACGAGCTTGAAGATACCAAACATGTGTGCATTCTTATTTATTTAAGTGGTGAAAAAAACAATTTAAAAAATTTTTCCGAGACCTGTAGTGTCTCCATTATTCGGGATCTGGACCCGGGTGAGGGCTCATTGTGTTATGCACACGCCCGGGCTAAGCGGCGTGTGCGCGGGATTGGTAGTGATTCCACTGGACCGTGCCGGAGAGTGAATGCCTGGAGGGGCGTAACTAGGTATTCACCCGATCCGACCAGGGTCGCACGACGGCATACGACGCCAGTGCACCAAGGAGGAACCGAGCAGAGGGACCAGGTGCTACTCCAGGACAGACCCCGGACACGGCTGTTGACCCACACAGGGGAATACAGGAACAGACTGGTATGCAGGCAGGCGGGTATGCAGGCAGGCGGGTATGCAGGCAGGCGGGTAAAGGTAAGCACAGCTAGAGTGCAGACAGGGAGGCACTAGCAAGTAGGAACACAGGCGGGATAGGAGAGAGTTCAGACTGGAACTGAGTGTACGGAGGAGACCGACACTGCAGCGGGATACAAGAGCGGGTCTGGGAATACTGCCCCCAGAGAGGCGGAACGAACAGGCAAGGAGCGTGTTCAGACAGGACAGACTAGAGAACACAGAAAGGACTCAGTTCAGACTCGGGAACTAATACCGTAAAGCAGGAGACATACAGGACACAGTTCAGACACGGGAGCTGACACCGCAAGGCAGGAGAAATACAGGAGTTAGTTCAGACACGGGAACTAATACCGTAAAGCAGGAGACATACAGGACACAGTTCAGACACGGGAGCTGACACCGCAAGGCAGGAGACATACAGGACTAGTTCAGACAGGCCTGGAAATACAGCCTCCAGGAAAGGCGGACAGGGAAACAGGAACGGGACCTGGCATCTTCAGAGTGCAAGCACACACTGAAAGAAACACATATGCTCAGGCAGGGAAAGAAGGGAGCTGCTGAGCTATATACCAAGAGACAGACAGCGATAGGCTGAGGACGCACAAGGGGTGTGACCCACAGCAGGTACAAAAGGCAGGAAGTGATCGGGCGCCGCCCTTAAGCAGCAGAAACAGACACAGACACAAACAGACAGCATGGAGGGAAGCCAGAGAGACATTCTGGACAGGAGATCAAGTGCGCCCTCTTGCACAGTGGGAGATGGACCACCATGCAAGGACGCCGCCAGGTATGTTACAGTACCTCCCCCCTTACGCCCCCTCTTCTTCAGGCCTGCCAGAATCTTCCGCAGGGAATTCGAGGACCAGTCGTTCACTGGGTTGGAGGGGGATAGAGACTTGAGGGTAATCTCTGCTTCGAGGTACATCTTGTCAAGCTCACAGGAAGAAATAGACGGGTTATCAGGTACATAATGAGGAAAAGTCACTGTCTCTTTGTTATCTGGTGGTACCCCGGAGGATTCAGGAAACAACTGGAGGTCCTCCGCCGGGTCAGAAGAGTACTGAGGCTCAGAGAAAACATCTGCTTCAGAGTACACTAGGTCGGACTCACTGGAGGAAGCAGGCGAGGTATCAGGTACAGGAAATAGGAAAGTCTCTGTCCATTCACCACCAGGTGGCACCCCGAAGGGTTCTAAACACAACTGGAGGTCCTCCGCCTGGTCGGAGGGGTGTAGAGACTCGGGAGTAACTTCTGCTTCGGAGAACACTAGGTCGGACTCACTGGAGGAAGCAGGCGAGGTATCAGGTACAGGAAATAGGAAAGTCTCTGTCCATTCACCACCAGGTGGCACCCCGAAGGGTTCTAAACACAACTGGAGGTCCTCCGCCTGGTCGGAGGGGTGTAGAGACTCGGGAGTAACTTCTGCTTCGGAGAACACTAGGTCGGACTCACTGGAGGAAGCAGGCGAGGTATCAGGTACAGGAAATAGGAAAGTCTCTGTCCATTCACCACCAGGTGGCACCCCGAAGGGTTCTAAACACAACTGGAGGTCCTCCGCCTGGTCGGAGGGGTGTAGAGACTCGGGAGTAACTTCTGCTTCGGAGAACACTAGGTCGGACTCACTGGAGGAAGCAGGCGAGGTATCGGGTACCGAGTATAGGAAAGTCTCTGTCCATTCACCACCAGGTGGCACCCCGAAGGGTTCTGAACACAACTGGAGGTCCTCCGCCTGGTCGGAGGGGTGTAGAGACTCGGGAGTAACCTCTGCTTCGGAGTACACTAGGTTGGACTCACTGGACGAAGCGAGCGAGGTATCAGATCCAGGATATAGGAAAGTCACTGTCCATTCACCACCAGGTGGCACCCCGAAGGGTTCTAAACACAACTGGAGGTCCTCCGCCTGGTCGGAGGGGTGTAGAGACTCGGGAGTAACCTCTGCTTCGGAGTACACCAGGTTGGACTCACTGGACGAAGCGAGCGAGGTATCAGGTACAGAGTATAGGAGAGTCTCTGTCCTTTCGTTACCAGGTAGCACCCCGAAGGGTTCAGGAGGTCTCAGGGAGGACAGACCCAGGCGTGACTGCTTGCCTCTAAGTCTAGCACGTCTGGACTGCCTCTTGAGGTTGGGAGAAGTATTCCGGAAAGCGTAGTCACCCTGTGAGGATTCTGGGTGGGCAGTAGTCTCATTGGGCTGGAGAACTATTACGCTACCCACACACATTACCCATTGGGGCTGCTCCGGGATATTGGGAAGTGAAGCTTCAGCAGGAGCCTCCGGGTTAGGATCATCGAAGACCATTAGAAAGGCCACCAGGAAGGCCATTAGGTCCCGGAGGATCGGATCCTGTGTCTCATATAGGGGGTTGATCCATTCCAAGGCATCCCCCGCCAGGTAAGACATAATAAAGGCCACTTTAGCCCAATCGGAAGGAAAATAGAGAGGGTAGGCCTTAAAGTGTAGCATGCATTGCTCCACAAATGCACGACACTGTTTTGGATCCCCATAGTAACGTGGCGGATCCGCAGGAACGAGAGCTGATAGATCCATCTGGACGAGTGCGCAATTCGCCTGGAACTCAGCTAAAGGAAAAAAAAATATATATTTATTTATTTTAATGCATGTATTCGCTGGAAAAAACTTCTCAGAGAGCGAAGGCCGTGGGGCTCAACGGGAACCATGGCCTGAGCATGCTGTTATGCACACGCCCGGGCTAAGCGGCGTGTGCGCGGGATTGGTAGTGATTCCACTGGACCGTGCCGGAGAGTGAATGCCTGGAGGGGCGTAACTAGGTATTCACCCGATCCGACCAGGGTCGCACGACGGCATACGACGCCAGTGCACCAAGGAGGAACCGAGCAGAGGGACCAGGTGCTACTCCAGGACAGACCCCGGACACGGCTGTTGACCCACACAGGGGAATACAGGAACAGACTGGTATGCAGGCAGGCGGGTATGCAGGCAGGCGGGTATGCAGGCAGGCGGGTAAAGGTAAGCACAGCTAGAGTGCAGACAGGGAGGCACTAGCAAGTAGGAACACAGGCGGGATAGGAGAGAGTTCAGACTGGAACTGAGTGTACGGAGGAGACCGACACTGCAGCGGGATACAAGAGCGGGTCTGGGAATACTGCCCCCAGAGAGGCGGAACGAACAGGCAAGGAGCGTGTTCAGACAGGACAGACTAGAGAACACAGAAAGGACTCAGTTCAGACTCGGGAACTAATACCGTAAAGCAGGAGACATACAGGACACAGTTCAGACACGGGAGCTGACACCGCAAGGCAGGAGAAATACAGGAGTTAGTTCAGACACGGGAACTAATACCATAAAGCAGGAGACATACAGGACACAGTTCAGACACGGGAGCTGACACCGCAAGGCAGGAGACATACAGGACTAGTTCAGACAGGCCTGGAAATACAGCCTCCAGGAAAGGCGGACAGGGAAACAGGAACGGGACCTGGCATCTTCAGAGTGCAAGCACACACTGAAAGAAACACATATGCTCAGGCAGGGAAAGAAGGGAGCTGCTGAGCTATATACCAAGAGACAGACAGCGATAGGCTGAGGACGCACAAGGGGTGTGACCCACAGCAGGTACAAAAGGCAGGAAGTGATCGGGCGCCGCCCTTAAGCAGCAGAAACAGACACAGACACAAACAGACAGCATGGAGGGAAGCCAGAGAGACATTCTGGACAGGAGATCAAGTGCGCCCTCTTGCACAGTGGGAGATGGACCACCATGCAAGGACGCCGCCAGGTATGTTACACATTGCTTGCGTGCCAAGCTGACGTTTCTACTGATACTATTTTGGGTTAGATACAATGTTTTGATCGCCTGTTATTGCATTTTAATTTTTTTCTCATTTCGCCGTTTACTGATCAGATTAATTCTCTACTTGATAGATCGGGCGTTTCAGAACGTGGCAATACCAAATATGTGTATTTTTTATTGTTTTGTTTTGAATGGGACAAAAAGGGGGGTGATTTGTACTTTTATATGATCTTTTTTTAAACTTTTTTTTTTTTTTTACTTGCTTTAATAGTTTGTTCAGGAGATGTGAAGCTGCTATCATTTTTGAGATTTTCCCAAGTTTAAACCATAATGTCTTAGTCGCCTCACCTCAGAATGGCAGTTAGGATTACTAAAGTTTAATTAAATTACTGATGTGTGTAAAGTAAACATTGCCTGACTGTAACATCCCTGGCGGCGTGCTTGCATAGTGCACCACCTCCCACTATGCAAGACTGCAATCTTACCTGTCAGTCCAGCCTACAAACCTTGCTTCATCCAGTTCATGCTGTGTGCATATCTTTTGACTGACTGCTTAGGGCGGCGGCCCGGTTACTTCCTGATTCTTATAGCTGCTGTGGGCACACTCCTAATGCGTCTCCAGCCTATTGCTGTGAGTCACTGGATATTTAAACCCCCTCCACCCAGAAGGAGGTGCCTGAGCAACACTAACATTCAGTGTGCTCCTTGACTCTGAAGTTGCCAGGTCCAGTTCTGCTTCTTGTCTGTTTCCGCCACTATGGGGGCTGCATTCCCAGACCTTTTATCTGTGACTTCTAGTATGTTTCCGCCACTCTGGGGGCCGTATACCCAGGCTCGTTCCTGTATCTCGTTGCAGTATCAGTTCCAGTCTGAACTGTCTCTTAGCCTGTTACCTGTTTTGTCTCTATGTCCGTACCCTCCCTTTTCCTGCAGTGTCTGAACCTGCACCTAACTCCAACTCGTTGTCTCTGTACTTCTGTTTGTGAGTTTTGTGTCCACTCGCTACTTCATAGGAAGTACCTTGTGTGTATCTGGTTCTGCTAGTCCCTTTTCCCTTCCTTCATATCTTCCCGTATTTTCCTTGTCCACCGCACCTGCGGTTTCGCTCCGCTCGACTTGCCCACCGCTCAGGCGGCTTCCCTCTGCTCTGCCTTACCCACCGCTCCGGCGGCTTCTCTCTGCTCTGAATTGCTCACCGCTCCGGCGGCTTCTCTCTGCTCTGCCTTGCTCACCGCACCAGAGGTTTCTCTCTGCTCTAACTTGCCCACCGCTCCGGCGGCTTCTCTCTGCTCTGCCTTGCTCACCGCACCAGAGGTTTCTCTCTGCTCTAACTTGCCCACCGCTCCGGCGGCTTCTCTCTGCTCTGCCTTGCTCACCGCACCTGGGGTTTCTCTCTGCTCTGACTTGCCCACCGCTCCAGCGGCTTCCCTTTGCTCAGCCTTCCCCACCGCTCCGGCGGCTTCTCCCTGCTCTGACTTGCCCATTTTCTCTGCTCTGCCTTGCTCACCGCACCAGCAGTTTCTGTCTGCTCTGCCTTGCTCAGCGCTCGGGCGGCTCCCCTCTGCTCTGCCTTGCTCACCGCTCCGGCGGTTCCCCTCTGCTCTGCCTAGCCCACCGCTCCGGCGGTTCCTTTCTGCTCTGCCGTGTTCACCGCTCCTGCGGTTTAGTTGTGCTCTGCTTGCTCACCGCTCCGGCGGTTCCCCTCTGCTCTGCCTAGCCCACCGCTCCGGCGGTTCCTCTCTGCTCTGCCTAGCCTACCGCTCTGGCGGTTCCTCTCTGCTCTGCCATGTTCATCGCACCTGCGGTACCACTCTGCTCTGCCTTGTCCTCCACTCCGGCGGTTTCGCTTTACTCTGCTTGTCTACCGCATCTGCGGCTCTGTTCCTGTCTCCCAGTCTGTACTGAACTCTATCCAGCCTGCGCTCCAACCTGCTAGTACCCACCTGTCTACACTCCAGCCATGCTTGCCAGTATTTCCCTGTCTGCACTCCAGCCGTGCTTGCCAGTACCCACCTGTCTGCATACCAGCCGTGCTTACCAGTAACCCCCTGTCAGCATACCAGCCATGCCTGCCAATACCCACCTGTCTGTATGACAGCCTAACCTGCCTGTTCCTGCATTCCCTGGTGTGGGTCAAGAGCTGTGACCGGGATCTGACCTGGAGTAGCACCTGGTCCCTCTGCTCGGTTCCTCCTTGGTTCATGGAGTCGTTAGCCGCCATGCGACCTTGGTCGGATCAGGTAGATACTTAGTTACGCCCCTCCAGGAACTTCTCGGTTCATTATACAGTGGGATCACTAATCACGCTCATGCCAGTCAGTCCGGGCGCGAGCGTAACACTGACCAAGATGTGAAATTGAACATTACCTGACCAACTGGAGGGCCGACCAATGCATGAAATTAAACAGTGTGCTAAAAACTCAATGCTCTGCTAATGTCACGCCAGGTGTGGGAAAGACTTAGTACAACACAAAGGGAAGAGGGAAAGGGATCCCAGACTCTAGGGAAAGGGGGAAAGTGGAGACCTCTTAGGTTGAGCTAGCTTCACCCTGTCTCCCCTAACGTCCCTGTATTGATTCTGCAACAATCGCCGCACCCGTACCTCGCCCTGTCTTTCCCTGGCGTATGGCTAGGGAAGGAATATGAGCCCTACTAGATCCACTAAACACTATAGACAACAAGGGTACACAAACGGGGAAATTGGTTAGCTTTAGACAACTCCAGATAAATGCACATACGTCCTCAAGCTCCAGAAAGGACGAAGTACTGCTCTTGCTAAGCCTTCACAAGTAATCAAGGACTGCACGGATCTTCACCGGTTCCATCCGGAAACCTGAAGACAACAAGTACCCCAAAAACTGCACCTCCTGAACAGCAAAAACACATTTTTCCAGTTTAGCATAAAGTTTGTTATCCCTTAATATCTGGAGTACCTGCTTAACATGCCACCGATGTGTCTCAAAATCAGGTGAGTAAACCAAAATATAGTCCAGATAGACCACCACAAACCTCCCCACCAAATGATGAAAAATATAATTTATGAAATGCTGGAATACCGTAGGTGCATTGGTCAAACCAAAAGGCATAACCAAACTCTCAAAATCTCCTGTTTTCCATTCATCCCCTTCTGTGATTCAAACCAGATTATAGGCTCGTAGCAAATTGGGAAAGGGGAGAAAACGGTATGAGTAAAATTAATAAATCTTTATTTAATAATGTTAAAAACCTAATAATCCGTACATCCCATAGATGATGTATATTGAATCACGGTTAATATGAATTATAATCCTATAAAACCATGATACACTAGATTCCTGATAGGTTCAGACAGTGAATCGAATTACAAATAGAATAAATCCCTAGCCAATGTCCATTATAATTATTATGCCTAATAATTGACCGCATGCTGCAGAGTGCAGTGTTACAACGTTGCTAGATACATATCTACCCCATTTTAGTTGTCAGCTTTATCTAGACCTGAAAGATCGCAGACATAGTTGAACTTCGAAATTGCCTCTCCCGCTGATCGCACTTACACATTTGTTGACAGTGTGGGAGAATCCGACAGCTGCACATGTGAGTCGAATCTGAGATCAAAGTAGGCAGATTGTTTGTTGGATCCCCTGTACAACCAGGGGATCATGATCCATATATATTATCTGCCTCCCCTGCTGACCGGTAATTTGTGTGCGAACAGCGTGAGAGGCTGCCTGCGGCATAGCTGAGCCGCACGTATACAGTTATATGAAAAGGTTTGGGCACCCCTATTAATCTTAAGCTTAATGTTTTATAAAAATTGGTGTTTTTGCAACAGCTATTTCAGTTTGATATATGTAATAACTGTTGGACACAGTAATGTTTCTGCCTTGAAATGAGGTTTATTGTACTAACAGAAAATGTGCAATCTGCATTCAAACAAAATTTGACAGGTGCATAAGTATGGGCACCCTTATCATTTTCTTGTTTTAAATACTCCTACCTACTTTTCACTGACGTACTAAAGCACTTTTTTGGGTTTTGTAACCTCATTGAGCTTTGAACTTCATAGCCAGGTGTATGCAATCATGAGAAAAGCTAATTAAAGTGGCCACTTGCAAGTTGTTCTCCTGTTTGAATCTCCTCTGAAGAGTGGCATCATGGGCTCCTCAAAAAAAACTGTCAAATGATCTGAAAACAAAGATTATTCAACATAGTTGTTCAGGGGAAGGATACAAAAAGCTGTCTCAGAGATTTAACCTGTCTGTTTCCACTGTGAGGAACATAGTAAGGAAATGGAAGAACACAGGGACAGTTCTTGTTAAGGCCAGAAGTGGCAGGCCAAGAAAAATATCAGAAAGGCAGAGAAGAAGAATGGTGAGATCAGTCAAGGACAATCCTCAGACCACCTCCAGAGAGCTGCAGCATCAACTTGCTGCAGATGGTGTCACTGTGCATCGGTCAACTATACAACGCACTTTGCACAAGGAGAAGCTGTATGGGAGAGTGATGCGAAAGAAGCCGTTTCTACAAACACGCCACAAACAGAGTCGGCTGAGGTATGCAAAAGCACATATGGAGAAGCCAATTTCTTTTTGGAAGAAGATCCTGTGGACTGATGAAACCAAGATTGAGTTGTTTGGTCATACAAAAAGGCATTATGCATGGCGGCAAAAAAACACAGCAGTCCAAGAAAAACACTTGCTACCCACAGTAAAATTTGGTGGAGGTTCCATCATGCTTTGGGGCTGTGTGGCCAATGCCGGCACCGGGAATCTTGTTAAAGTTGAAGGACACATGGATTCCACTTAGTATCAGCAGATTCTTGACAATAATGTTCAAGAATCAGTGACAAAGTTGAAGTTACGCCGGGGATGGATCTTTCAGCAAGACAATGATCCAAAACACCGCTCCAAATCTACTCAGGCATTCATGCAGAGGAACAATTACAATGTTCTGGAATGGCCATCCCAGTCCCCAGACCTGAATATCATTGAACATCTGTGGGATCATTTGAATAGGGCTGCCCATGCTCGGCGACCATCAAACTTAACTGAACTGGAATTGTTTTGTAAAGAGGAATGGTCAAAAATACCTTCATCCAGGATCCAGGAAATCATTAAAAGCTACAGGAAGCGACTAGAGGCTGTTATTTTTGCAAAAGGAGGATCTACTAAATATTAATGTCACTTTTCTGGTGAGGTGCCCATACTAATGCACCTGACAAATTTTGTTTGAATGCAGATTGCACATTTTCTGTTAGTACAATAAACCTCATTTCAAGGCAGAAACATTACTGTGTCCAACAGTTATTACAGATATCAAACTGAAATAGCTGTTGCAAAAACACCAATTTTTATAAAACATTAAGCTTAAGATTAATAGGGGTGCCCAAACTTTTTCATATAACTGTATCTAAGCCGGCTAAGCCTGTGTTAATGCCTCCTTATCTTTACTGCGTACCGCAATAAAGGAGCTTCAGGCATAATTTAAGATCAACCACACAGACACAGTTAGGTGTAATAGTGTGTCCTGACAAATAAATCATTGTATAAAGGCTCATTATAACCACATCGATTAGACCTGTTAGGGTACGTGCACACAGTGCGGATTTGTTGCGGTTTTGACGCTGCAGAATTTCTGCACCATTTCTGCACCTAATATGCAAACTAGGTTACTTGCGGTTTTTACATGCGGTTTGCTGCATGCATTTTTTGATGCGGTTTTGCCACATGCGTTTTTCATGTCTTCATGTTGAAATTAGAGAATAGTTTTTTTTTAAACAAACTTTATTGATCATCATGTAGCGTTTCTGTGTGCGTTTCCGCTGTGGAAACGCACATAAAACGCACATAAAACACACATGTGGTTTTTAAGCATGCGGATTTTCCTCATCTAATGCAAGTCTATGGGGAAAATCCGCATGCATTTCCGCAAGAGAAATAGACATGCTGCGGATCTGAAAAACGCACCTCATGTCAGCTTCCGCAGGTGCACAAAAATGCATAGTGGGCATGGGATTTCTTGAAATCTCATCCACTATGCTGTAACATCTGGCCGCTGCGATTTTGACGCTGAATAAACACACAGCGTCAAAACCGCAGCAAATTTGCACCGTGTGCACATAGTCTTACACTTCCTGCATATAATATGGGGAGTGTATTCCTTGGGTTAGGATAATGTGTTTATTATTAATTATATATTGGCTATATGAGCCTTCAATTTGACAAAAACCTTCTCCTGGATGAAGATACTAGAATAATCTAGTGCACTTTGATATAATTTACGGCATTTACTTTGAAAATATAAACCCAGCCATTATCCCCTTCACCCAGAAGCCTGTTTTCACCTTCCTGACCGGGCCATTTTTTTTAATTCTGACCACTGTCACTTTATGAGGTAATTACTCTGAAACGCTTCAATGGATCCCACTGATTCTGAGACTGTTTTTTCATGACATATTGTACTTCATGATGGTGTTAGAATTTATTTGATATGACTTACATTTATTTGTGAAAAAATCAGAAATTTGGTGAAAATTTTGCAAATTTCAAAATTTTAATCTTTATGTACTTAAATCAGAGATATGTACACAGTACGCAGACATATGCGCGCGCACACACAGTACGCAGACATATGCGAGCGCACACACGGTACGCAGACACGCACGCACACACAGTACGCAGACATATGCGCGCGCACACACGGTACGCAGACACGCGCACGCACACACAGTACGCAGACATATGCGCGCGCACACACGGTACGCAGACACGCACACACGGTACGCAGACATATGCGCGCGCACACACGGTACGCAGACATATGCGCGCGCACACACGGTACGCAGACATATGTACACATACAGACATACACATAGATAAAACAGACAAATATATATACACAGTCATATACACTGACATTCACATACATGCACTCACACAGACCCATTACTAATATTTTTAATATGGGGATTGGGGAAGCCTCACTCATCTGTCCCCGGTCCAGTGTCCTGTCCAGCAGCTCCTCAGGTATGGGGCAGTGCAGGGCCCCCGGCGTGTCACACACTTCATGGCCCTGGAACATCAGAGGGGCCCACTTGCTCTCGGGTCCGGGCCCCTCCCGCCCATCTGTGCAGGACCTCCGACGGTGTTTGATTGCCGGCACTCCCCTAGACATGGCCGCGCGCTGTGCGGTTGTGTCTGCTAGTAATGACGCGGCAGGGGCGACACACAAGCACAATTAAAGGTGCAGTGCTCGACCCTGCCGCGTCATTACTAGCAGACACAGCCGGACAGCGCGCGGCCATGTCTGGGGGGAGTGCCGGCAATCAAGCAGCGCCTGCGTCACTGAACAGGTGCCGAGGAAGCGGCCAGGGCCCCAACAGTGAGTGGGTGTGTGGGCCCGGCCCCGACAGTGAGTGGGCGGGTGGGTGTGTGGGCCCGGCCCCGACAGTGAGTGGGCGGGTGGGTGTGTGGGCCCGGCCCCGACAGTGAGTGGGCGGGTGGGTGTGTGGGCCCGGCCCCGACAGTGAGTGGGCGGGTGGGTGAGTGGGCCCGGCCCCGACAGTGAGTGGGCGGGTGGGTGTGTGGGCCCGGCCCCGACAGTGAGTGGGCGGGTGGGTGTGTGGGCCCGGGCCCTGACAGTGAGTGGGCGGCTGGGCTCCTCTAATTTTCCAGGGCCCCGGCACTTGCCCGGGTACGCCGGGTGCTGACGCCGGCCCTGGTGCAAAGCTCAGAAGGGAAGAAGCACCATATTACAGTTCAGATTTTGTTGGACTAGTTTGTGGGTGCCATGTCACATTGGTAGAGCCCCTAACGTGCCAGATCAGCTGAGCCCCCCCATAAGTGACCTAATTTTACAAACTACACCTCTCAATGAATTCATCTAGGGGTGTAGTGATCATATTGACACCACAGGTGTGTCACATAATTTTATACCACCGGGCAGTGAAGAAAAAATAATTACAGTTTTACCACTAAAATTTTGTTTTAGCCCCAGATTTTACATTTTCACACTGGAAAATGGGTAAAAATGACACCAAAATTTGTCCCACAATTTCTGCAGAATGTAGAAATACCCCATATATGGCTGTACAGTACTGCTTAGCCATACGGTGAGACTCGGGAGGGACGGATCACATTTTGCCTCCTGGGAGCAGATTTTCCTAGAATAGTTTGCGGATTCCATATACAGAGACCCTATAAGAGCAGAATCCCCCTCAAGTGACCCCATTTTGGAAATTATACCCCTTTGTGAATTTATCTACAGTTGTAGTGACGATTTTGACTCCATGTGTGTTTTCCAGAAACAAGCATAGTGGATGTTGCTAAGTGAAGATTGCAAACTGCTGTTGTAGTGACCAGTACACTGTAGTGAACAGTACGTTGTAGTGACCAGTACATTATGCCCAGCTCGTTCTTCTGAAGACATGCACCCATTAATTAGGCAGTCTCTCATTGCTACAGGAATGCCAAACATGTGGACGCTAACTGCGGTTTAGACACGTCCTGGAGCTCAGAAGGAGGGGGACATTTGGATTTGAGAGCGCTGGATTTCTTTTGGAGGGCGAGGAGCCATTTTGTTTTTCCAGAGCCTTTGTGCTACCAATATTGTGGAAGCCCCTATATTATTGTTAACAGGTGACGGACCTGAGTGGGAGCTTTTTTGTAAATGGAACTGAAGCTTTTATTGGGAACATTTTACATAACATTTTGGATCACGTTTTTCGTGCGCTCCACTATAATGAGGCAGCAGAGTTCGTCTGGACTCCGTCTGGCCTCTGTTCAGCGTCGTCTTTCTTTTCAGAAGTGTATAGAACTCTGGCTGACGGCACTTTTATGCATGCCTAATAAAAAGACGGACACCGTGGGATCACAGGTCCTATGGCGTCCACAGTGCCTCCATCTGTCTCATTACAGGGAATCTTCCGCCGGGGGTTCCGTCTCAATCACATATTTCAGAGATTTACACAGAAACCCCGGTGTAAACGCTCAGCACAGTCCACCGGATAAATGTATGCTGAGCAATCTTTGGGAGGCAGAATGAATAAATCAACAGCATGTGAAGAATAGGTTTTATATAATTTTTATGCCTTTCCTCGTGCGGTATAAGTGATTAGACGACTTTATTCTTCGGGTTGGTGCGATTACAGGGATAACAGATTTATATGAGGTTTTTATGATTGACAGCTGTCACACACTAAAAGACGCTTTTTATTGTAAAAACAAGTTTTTGCATCGCCATATTTAGCGAGCTATAATTTTTCTATATTTTGGCCAACAGAGTCATGTAAGGGCTTGTTTTTTGTGGGATGAGTTGACGTATTCATTGGTACAATTTCGAGCACGTGACATTTTTTGATCGCTTTCTATTCCATTTTTTTGGAGGCTGCATGAACAAAATCCAGCAATTCAGGAATTGTTTTTTTGGGGATTTTTTATGCCGTTCCGCGTGTGGTAAAATTGATAAGGCAGATTTATTCTTCGGGTCAGTACGATTACAGCGATACCACATTTATATCTCTTTTTATGTTTTGGCGCTTTTAAACAATTAAAACTATTTTATAGAAAAAAATTATTATTTTGGCATCGCTTTAATCTGAGAGCTGTAACTTTTTTATTTTCTACTGATGGAGCTATATGGCGGCTTGTATTTTGCAGGATAAGATGATGTTTTCAGTGGTACAATATTTTTTTACAGGCGTCTTTTTGATCACGTTTTATTCCACTTTTTGTTCGGAAGTATGATGAAAAAGAACAATTTTTTGCCGTGTTTTATACCTTTTTTTATGGTGTTCATTGAAGGGGTTAACTAGTGGGAAAGTTTTATAGGTCGGGTCGTTACGGACGCGATACCAAATATGTGTACGTTTATTGTTTTTTTTACACAGATAAATATATTTATTGGATTAATATTTTTTCTTTTTTTTCTTTATTTTGTGATTTTTAAAAAAAATATTTTTAGAATTTTTATTAAATGTTTTATTACTTTTTTTACATTGTCCCAGGGTGGGACATCAACTTCAAACTGTCAGATCGCTGATCTGATGCTCTGCAATGCATCTGCACTGCAGAGCATCAGAGCAGCGTCTGACAGGAAGGAAAGAGGCGTCTCAGCTCCTGCTCTCTGAGCAGGTGCTGACAGGCCACCTTCCTGCAGGACCCTGAAAGACCCCGCGGCCATCTTGGGACCGGGGGTCACCAAAGAGACCATCAACATAACGCGATCACATCGCGTTGTGTTGATGGGATCACAGAGGGAGCCCACTCCCTCTGCGATGCCCTGCGATGTCGTTGTAACTACTGACAATGGCATCACAGGGGTTAAATGCCCGCGATCGGCTGACACCCGCATGTGATCGCGGCGGCGCTCCCGCAGAGCAGTACATGTACGGCGTATGTGGGGAAGGGGTTAATTATAAGTGACATTGGCTAGGGATTTATTCTATTTATAATTTGATTCACTGTCTGACCCTATCAGAAATCTAGTGGATCATAGTTTATAGGATTATAATTCATATTAACCGTGATTCAATATACATCCTCAATGTACGGATTATTAGGTTTTTAACACTATTAAATAAAGATTTATTAATTTTACTCACACCCTTTTCCCCCCTTTTCCCTTTCCCTATTGCTACTTGTAATTTTGGTGGTATCCACCTTGTAAGTACTGTCTGATGAGATCAGACAATACTTTTGCCAGATTATAGGCTCCCATTAAATCCAACTTGGAGAAAACCTTAGCTACCTCAACCTGGCTGAACAAATCAGGAATCAGAGGAAGACAGTATGGATCGCGGATAGTAATTTGATTTAATTCCCAGAAATCTAAACAGGGATGTAGACCATCATCTTTTTTTTTTTTCACAAAGAAGACCCTGCCGCCATGGGCGAAGATGAGGGTCTGATATGTCCCTTCTCCAGACTTTCCGCAATGAAATACTTCATGGCTTGTCTCTCAGGGGCACAAAGGTTATACAGTCTGGACTTCGGTAGTTTAGCTCCGGGGGTCAGGTTAATAGAGGACAGTCATAAGCTCGATGAGGAGGCAAAACCTGACACCAGCTCACAGAAAAAACATCTTCAAAAACAGACCAAAAAGCAGGTAATATTTCCGTAGAGACAGTAGCAAGGGAGATATCTAAACAGTTTTCATGGCAGTAATCTCCCCATTCAATAATCTCGCCGGTTTGTCAATCCACCAATAGATTATGTTTAACAACCCAAGGTATACCCAAAACAATCCGTGTGGGAAGATTGTCCAGGACATAGCAAGGAATTATTTCACAATGAACTGACCCCACCCTCAGTTTTACATTATATATAATCTGAGTAAATGCTTTCTGTGCAAGTGGCGCTGAGTCGATGTCAAAACTAGGTTTATCTAAAATACAGCAAGCAAGACCATGAATCTTCACAAACTCAGCATCAGCCATGCTGACTCCAGCTCCACTGTCAAGAAGCAGAGACATTTTCTCGGTTTTGCTCTCTAGTACCACCTCTGCTGTCAGGACAAACTGGAAACTGCAGTTTGGTCACAAATGCACCCCTTGTTTATCCAACTCCAGACTAGCAAGAGTTAATAGAGTCTCCTTTTGTTTAGAAATTGAAGGAGAGGTCCCAACAAAATGTCCTTTTTTCCCACAAAAAAAAGACACCTTTTTTCTTGTGAATCTCCAGAGAGATGTATGATGCAGAGACACCCCCTAACTGCATGGTTCCTCCACCTCCCCCAGTACTAGTTCACCTCCAGACCGCTCCCCCGGCAGAGGTACACAACTCCGACAAGAAGGCCCCAGAGAAGGCCGGTCTCACCCGTCTATCCCAAAGGCGTGTATCAAGACGTATGGCCAACGACATGTTTGCCTCCAACGACTGAGAGGTTTCATATACTGCCAAGGCATCTTTCAACCTTTCAGTAAGCCCCTCACAAAATTGACTTCTAAGGGCTGAGTCATTCCATTTGGAATCCATTGCCCATCTACGGAATTCCGAACTGTACGTTTCCACTGACCAATTCCCCTGCTCAAGGCGATGTAGCTTAGACTCAGCCAAGGCGACTCGGTCAGGGTCATTATAGATGAGCCCCGAAAAAACCCTCCACAGACTGGAGGCAAACCGAGTCCTGCAGTAAAGAAAACACCTACGACTGAGGATCTTCCAGCAGTAGAGAGATCACAATTCCAACTCGTTGCTCCTCATTTATGGAGGAGTAAGGACGAAGTTTAAAATACAGTTTGCATGCCTCCTTGAATACAAAAAACTTGTTCCTACCTCCAGAAAACCTGTCCGGGAGGGCAACTTTGGGTTCAGTTTGGACAGGCCTACCTAAAGAGACCCCCACATCGGCGACCTGTAGCCGCTGGTGCTGCTGCTGTACCTCACCGTGGAGGTCATTCACCTCCAGGGACAACTTGTGCAGCCGCATGGTGAGCTCTGCAACTGAACTCATACCAAGGGAGAAAGGGAAAAAAAGTACATGCCTAAAAACAACAAAGTGTCAGTTTTCTTTTTTTTTCCTTTCAAAATGTGCTTGGCTGGTGATAATGTCACACCAAGTGTGGGAAAGACATAGTGCAACACAAAGGGAAGAGGGAAAGGGAGCCCAGACTCTAGGTAAAGGGGGGAAGTGGAGACCTCCTATCTGCAGCGTCATATCTATCTAGTGTCACCCTGTCTCCCTTAATGTCCCTGTATTGGCTCTGCACCAATCGCCGTACGCGTGCCTCGCCCTGTCTTTCCCTGGCGTATGGCTATGGCTAGGGAAGGAAGGAGATGAGCACTAGTCGGTCTCCACTAAACACTATAGACAATAAGGGTACACAAACAGGGGGAAATTGCTTAGCTTTAGACGACTCCAGACAAATGCGCATGCGTCCTCAAGCTACAGAGAGGACTAAGTACTACTCTTGCTAAACCTTCACAAGTAGTAATGAATATCATCGGCAACTCCCTCTGAAGCACAGCAGGTATTTATACAGACAGGCAGGGTGTTAATTAGACGGAGGTAGCCGCTGGGTCCTAGAGACAGCCTCTAAGAAGATGTCTGTAATGCCAAACGTAGAGATCTCCTGCAACCAACTGCAGGGCGACTGTCTGTCACTCTGACACACCCGTGACAGCTAATGTCTTAGATAAACTATACCTGACCAATACAACTTTCCAGGCGGTTACATTTGCAATTGTGTATTTTTCAGTAACTCATATGAACTTTTTTGTTCAGAGTAGTCACTTTTTTTTTCAGACATAAAAATCTTTTTTATCCCAAATAGTTTCAGCAAATTAACCTTTTTTCCAAAAATGGTTTTATGATTTCACATATGTATTGCATTGCAACACCTTCCATTGTTCATGCTTCTGTGATAGAAGCAAAGGTGAACTTTGGGATTCTGGAAAGCACAGCAAAAAAAAACATCCAGCAAAACTGTAACGTGTGAACATAGCCTTACGTCAAAGTACATAGTCTTTCATATTTTCAAGGAAATTTAAAATATACTGCATTTTAGGGCCTTTGAAGTGACTTTGAAGGGCCTCTTTATTGTAACATCCTAAAAGTTACCCCAGTTCAATGAATGGAGGCTTCAAAGTATTCAAATTTGCTAATCCTTAAGGTGCTTTACATTAATTAATGCAAAATGGAATCAAAAAATGAAAAATTCCATTAAGTCAAATTCCATTCAGATAGAATGTTACTTCAGACCCAAATTTTAGCCTGCACAATGTACTATGCAATTTCTCCTGAACGCAGCATTACCCCATATAGAGCATATATTTACATCTCATTAAGGGTATACAATTAAGTTTAAAAATTGCACATTTTTCTAAATTTTCAGAAAATTTGGAATACTTTAATAAATAAACAACTGATCCAGTACGAACAGGTACAATGTTTTACAAAAACAAAATCACAATCTCAGAATCACTGACAGAAGCATTTTAAAGTTATTACCACAGAAAGTGACGTGTCAGACTTGAAAAATGGGGCTGTCAGGAAGGTTAATGCTGATTACAAGACAGGGTTAAGAAACATGGAATGGTATTGTGCAGTACATACCTATTGGTGAAGGGTCCTCTCCCTCTTCCTCTGTAAAGTAATGAAACACTTATTAGTCAGGGTGAAAAAAAAATATACCGTATTTTTCGGATTATGAGACACACTTTTTTCCTCCAAAATTTTGGAGAAAAGTGGCGGGTGCGTCTTATAGTCCAAACTGTGTCCCATACTATATAACTATGGCTGTGGGTGGTGGGGGATGTGGGGGCAAAGGCAGCAGGGCACAGGAGGCAGCAGCTGCCTGCTGCAGCCTCCACTGTGCCCGCTGCTACAGAAAATGAATATTCAATTTCCTTAATAGCGCACACACTCTACCGGCTCCTGCTGTGCTCGGTCTGTGTGCCCGATATTAAAGTCCATGAATATTCACTACAATCCACTCCCATGGGTTGTAGTGAATATTCATGGTCTTTAATAGCGGCACACTGAAAGCCAGCCGCAACAGGAGCCGCGCTGCAGGTACAGTGTGTGCGCTATTAAGGAGAGTGAATGGTCACTGCTCCCCACGCACAGAATCCCAGCGCGGGGAGCAGTGACTATTCTGGCACAGCATATCACTGTTTGAGGGCACATGGAAGAGACGCCATGTGCGGCTCACACAGTGAGTGTCGGAAGAAGAGCGAGATGAAGCACTGGAGGAAAGAGGAGGTGAGTGTGATTGTTTATTTTTGTGTGTGCAGCGTGATGGGGATCAGGGGGTGCCAAGCATACCAGGATGGAGTGGTGCCAAGCATACCAGGATGGGGATCAGGGAGTGCTTTTCATACCAGGATGGGGATCAGGGGGTGCCATGCATAACAGGATGGGGATGAGGGGGTGCCATACATACCAGAATGGGGATCATGGGTGCCATGCATACCAAGATGGTGATCAGGGGTGGCATGCATACCAGGAAGAGGGATAAGGGGTGTCATACATACCAGGAAAAGGGATGAAGGGTGCCATACATACCAGGATGAGGGATGCCATGTAACCAGAAAGAGGGATGAAGGGTGCCTTGCATACTAAGATGAGGGGGGCCATGCATACCAGGATGAGGGGTGCCATGCATACCAGGATGAGGGGTGCATGCATACTTGGATGAAGGGTGCCATGCATATCAGGATGAGGGGTGCCTATCATACCAGAATGGGGATCAAGGGGTTCCATGCATACCAGGATGGGTGATTGGGGTGCCATGCATACCGGGATGGGGGATTGGGGTGCAATGCATACCAGGATGGGGATGAGGGGTGCCATGTATATCAGGATGGGGGTGAGGTATGCCATGCATATCAGGATGGGGGTGAGGGATGACATGCATATCAGGATGGGGATGTGGGCCATGTATAACAGGAAGGAGAGGGCCATGTATACCAGGGTGGGGGATATTAACAGAATTGGGGAACATTACCCCTATAATAGTGCCGACAGCAGAACCCCTCCCCCTTAACAGTGCATCATGACCACATTTTTTGCTTAAATTTTTTTTCTATTTTTCCTCCTCTAAAACCTAGGTGAGTCTTATTTTCCGATGCGTCTTAGGCTAAGTGCCCACGATGCAGAAATGCTCCGGATTTTATCTGCATCTCCTTGCCAGGAAAAACGCATGTGGATTTTACATGCGTTTTTCCTGCCAGGTAGAAGCGTTTGTGAAGCGTTTTTGCATGCGTTTCCACATGCGGGTCGTAAAGCGCTTTACCAAGAGATTTTAGCATCACTTGGAAAAGTGCTTGAAACTTGATCACACTATATAAATCCATGCAACCGGCATGGATTTATATAGTGTGACCAAGTTACGATGCTCCAAATGCAACATCAATAGTAAAAAAAAAGAATAAAATGGTACTCACCTTCCGATGGCCCCCGATCTCTTTCTCCGGTGTCTTCGACGGCTCGTGGTGGTGTCGTCAGCGGTCGCATGACCTGTCACATGAGTAAATGACGTCATGGAAGGTCCTTTTACACCACCGCAAGCCGCCGAAGACACCGGACACCGTAAAGGAGACCGGGGGCCATCAGAAGGTGAGTATAATGTTCTTTTTTATTTTAATTATTTTTTAACTACAGGTGCTATGGTACCCGGGTCTGAAGGAGAGTCTCCTCTTCTCCAGACCTGGGTACCATCCGCGCATTGAATCGCTCAATATCCGCATGTGTACATGTAGTCATGCGGATATTATGCGATTCAATGCAAGTCAATGGCGGCAATTACGCCACGTTTCCGCAAAATTAATGGATGTGCTGTGGATTTTTCCGCAATAATAAGCCGCAGCGGAAATTTCCGCAGCATGTGCACAGCACATGCGGATTATCATTGGGGACCATTGCAGACCTTCTACCAAGCGTTTTTTAAGGGTTTCCGCGGCGGAATTGCTGCTGCAGAAAAGCTTAAAAAACGCATAGTGGGCACACAGCCTTATAGTCCGAAAAATAAGGTATATATATTATGTATGCATATTATATATATATATATATATGTATATATATATATATATATATATAGTGTATATACATATATATTTCATGCTCACCATAAATGAGTAGACACCATTTGAAAAGTCACAATTTCAAACATTTTGACAAGACTAAGCGTCACAGAACATTTTTGTAGGGATACTTTGTTCACATTGGTATGTGAATCTATCTGTAATGTGGAGCTGGCGCTGAGTCACTTTTTTAATAGCACTTTATTTGTCCATGTGTTATATACAGTATGTCATTTGGAATTTTTAATCCTGAATCATTAAAAGGTATTTTTTAAGTCTACAGAGTCTAATTTCTTGTAAAATACGAACATTTTTTTTATACCCAAAACAAGAAAGTAAGGTTAATATTATAACTTTCATGACAAAATCTTCAGTTGTACTCAAATTAGTTGATGCAAACATGAATACACCCCACATAAAAAAACACTACATCTAGTATTTTGCCTGACTTTCATGATTTCTAAAGACAGAAAGTCATCTAGGAGTTGAATAAACAACTTAGCGACAAAAAAATGACCTTTTTAGAGCCTGGATGCTGCATGCAGCGTGATGCTCAACTTATCTCTTCAGAATTCCCCATAGGTGTTTCATTTGGGTTCAGATTAGAAGACATATTTGCACACAAGTGGAGAGAAAGAACCACATCGAATGACCAGCACACCTCCTAATCATATGATAAATATACAAAATCTTTATTCCAAGAAATATAAAGACATACTATACGCTTAAAAGCATTTAAAAAAAAAAACATATATACACAGAAGAATCTTGCCCCTATAATAATCAAGGATATAGATTCAAACTCAAGGTAACGCAATGTAGCTCCAATGCTCCATTAGATGTACCCAACAAGTAGTCAAAACAAAATATAAAAAGGTTTTGAAATGCTGTAGAGAGAAGACTCAAATAATGAACAATTAGAATAATTTCATATATATTAGCAAATCCTGAACAGCAAGAATAGTATCATATGTATTAAAAAATAACAGAGTCTAGAGATATGGACATACCTACACAGTAGTAATTATTTCCCACTATAAATGCAAATATTAGAGTATCACTATACACAGTCTTGTGGAACCTGGCATATCATATATACTAGAAGACATACTTGGTCACTGAATCATTTTCACTCTGTTCTTCAAAAGTGCAACATATGAACATATGTGTGTTTTGGATCATAGCCATGTTGGAAAAATGTATGTCTAGCAAGAACTTGTGGTAGCATCTACTTTTTCAATATAGACCAGTACAATATGAAGTCATGATGCCTACAATGAAATGAAGCTCCCCGACATTAACTGCACCCATGCAGCCCCACATAAGGACACTGCAGCCACCAACATGTTTCACTGTAGGCATCATGCATTTTTCTAAATTCATATTTCCTAATCCATAATGACTACAGTAAACATGGTGGCAGCAGTGTCCTTAAGTGGAGCTGTATGAGTACTGCTGGTGTTGGGGAGCTACATTTCATTGAAGCTATCATGAGTTCAAAGATGTACTGCCCTATATTGAAAGAAAAGATGCAACCAAAACTCTGTGCCCTTGGTAGACATACAAGTTTCCAACATGACAATGATCCAAAACACACATGTTGCCTTTCTGAAGAAGAACAGGGTGAAAGAGATTCAGTGTGCAAGAATTAATCTGAACCCAATCAAAAAACCTATGGTAAATTCTGAAAAGCCTGTTATGATCTGCTACAGGGACTAAGGAAAGACAGGAGATCTGTCCCTACAATAGAACTAAACTAGATCCCTACAATGTAAAGGGGAACCTGATCCTGCGATCAGACCCGCTAAAGTCCTCGGCTAGTCTGTACGAAGACCTATAGATGTGAGGGAGGGATCCCTACAAGAACTAGGGACTGGGATAAGTTGGACACCTCCTAGCAGAAATAGTAGCAGTCAAAGACAAACACACAACAAAAAGCATAGAGGTCAGAAGACCTAGCAAAACTAACAGAGAACGGCAACAGAGCACCAAGCTAGCTCAAGAGTAGTAAATACAATGAAGTCCAGCAAGGCCAGGAGGGCGGAGCCGGATTAAATAGGCAAAAATGGTCATGTGACCAGCAAACTAAAAAAAACCTAACAGGAGAGTTCTAACAGTACCCCCTCTTCTAAGAGGATCCTCCGGATCCCCTAGGCCCAGGCTTACCAGGAAACCTCCTGTGAAACGCTCTGACAAGTCTGGAAGCAGAAACATCATCTGCCCTCACCCATGAGTAATCCTCAGGTCCGAAACCCTTCCAAGCGACGAGATAGTGCAAACTCCCTCTATACCGTCTAGAATTTAGGATGCGGGAAATTTCATATTCCCCGTCCTCCACCACCGGAGGAACAGTGGCAGAGGCGTCACCATCCGACACATCAGCTTTTTTCAACAGAGAAACATGAAACACCGGGTTAATCTTCCAGGACGTAGGAACCTCCAACCTAACAGCAGATTGGTTAACTATCTGAAGCACCTTAAAGGGCCCTAAGAATTGGGACCCAATTTTTTAGAAGGAATCCTCAATCGCAGATTCTTAGAGGACAACCAAACCATGTCACCAACAGCAAACAAAACCTCTTGCCGTTTCCTATCAAAGTACCTCTTAGATTTTTTGTTAGCCTCCTGAAGATTACCACGCATATCCGTCCAAACTCTCTCCAAATCACCAGAAAAACTCTCCTCCTCAGGCACAGCCGAAACCAATTTGGAGAATGACCCAAAACACGGATGTCTCCCAGAACAACAAAAAAAAGGCGAACACCCAGCAGAAGAGGATGTATGGTTGTTAAGAGCAAATTCAGCAAGTGGCAGAAACTCAGACCACCCCTCTTGATTGTCTGCCACAAAACAACGCAAGAACTGCTCAACATCCTGGTTCTTCCTTTCTGTCTGGCCATTAGACTCAGGATGATATCCGGATGAAAACGACAAATGAACTCCCAACCTGTCACAAAAGGCACGCCAAAAACGAGCCACGAACTGAGGTCCCCTATCAGAAACAATGTCAGTAGGAACACCATGTAGTCTGACAATTTCCTTGACAAAGGCCTTAGCGAGTGTCTTAGCGCAAGGCAGTTTGATGAAGGGAACCAAGTGACACATCTTGCTAAAACGGTCCACGACCACCCAGATGACCGTGAAACCTTCAGAGGGGGGAAGGTCAGTAATAAAGTCCATAGCCAGATGTGTCCAAGGTGCACTAGGAACCTCCAGAGGGCAAAGCAACCCCGCAGCAGGAGCATGCGAAGACTTGGATCTAGCACACACAGTACATTGGCGCACCCACTTAATGACTTCCTTCTGCCATCCAGGCCACCAAAAACTGCGACCCACAAGTCTCTTGGTCTCAGAAATTCCTGGATGACCTGTCAACCGAGACTCATGACACTCAACAAACAAATCTCTCCTAAAGGTCCTAGGCACAAACAACCTCCCATGGGGAGTGTTAGATGGGGCATTCTCCTGAGCTTTAAGAATCTCATCCTCCAAAACGGAGTCCAAAGCAGCAATCACAACACCTTCTTGTAAAATGCTCTCCTCTTCCTCCTCAACACCGACCATGGGAGAAAAGCTGCGAGACAAAGCATCCGCTTTAACATTCTTGGTACCCGGGATGTAAGTAACGGAAAAATTAAACCGCGAGAAAAAAAGTGCCCACCTAGCCTGACGGGCATTCAAGCGCTTGGCAGCATCAAGATAGATCAGATTTTTATGATCAGTGAAAACCTGAATGGGAAATTCAGCACCTTCCAAGAGGTGACGCCAGTGTTCAAATGCGAGTTTAATCGCCAGCAATTCCCGATTACCAATATCGTAATTAAGTTCAGTCTCAGAAAATGTTTTTGAAAAAAAGGCACAGGGATGTACTCCATCCTTGTTTTCCTGAGACAACACCACACCGACCCCCACCGAAGAAGCATCAACCTCAACCAAAAACGGCTTAGTCACATCAGGCTGCATAAGGATGGGAGCAGAGGTGAACCTCTCCTTTAGAAACACAAAAGCTTCAATGGCCTCAGAAGTCCACTGAACCGCATTAGCACCTTTCCTGGTGAGATCGGTCAGCGGTTTGACAATAATAGAAAAAACTTTTATG
Organism: Phyllobates terribilis; assembly: GCF_046119375.1. NCBI lineage: Eukaryota > Metazoa > Chordata > Amphibia > Anura > Dendrobatidae > Phyllobates > Phyllobates terribilis. The sequence goes on along the minus strand of NW_027362799.1, from coordinate 3,541,648 downwards.
AATTTTCTGTAATAATTGGCGAAACCCAAAAACCTCTGTATCGATTTCAAACCAATAGGCCTAGGCCATTCCTGCACAGCTTGAACTTTAACCGGGTCCATCTCAAAACCTTCACTGGAGATAATGTAGCTCAAAAAACTAATTCTCTGTACAGCGAACTCACATTTCTCCAGCTTAGCAAAAAGCAAATTGTCCATTAATAACTGTAATACCTCACGTACGCTCCGCCAATGAGACTCCAGATCAGGCGAATAAATCAGAATGTCATCCAAATACACAACCACATTTTTGCTGATTAAAGGTCTAAGGATGTCATTAATAAGATTCTGAAAAAATGCTGGAGCATTGGTAAGACCAAAAGGCATCACCAGATTCTCAAAATGACCCACAGGAGTGTTAAAAGCAGTCTTCCATTCATCACCCTCCTTCATGCGCAACAAATTGTATGCCCCCCGGAGATCACTTTTAGAGAACCATTTGGCCCCCACTAACTGGTTAAATAAATCAGGAATCAATGGCAGTGGGTAAGGATTGTGTACAGTAATTTTATTAATCTCACGAAAGTCCAGACAAGGACGTAAACCGCCATCTTTTTTTTTTACAAAAAAAAATCCAACAGCCACAGGAGACTTGGAAGGCCTAATGTGACCGGCGGCCAAGCTTGTCTGTATGTATTCCTCCAAAGCCTTTCTCTCAGGAATAGTAAGATTAAATAAACGACTTTTAGGAAGAGTCGCTCCAGGGACAAATTCAATGGTACAATCATAGTCTCTATGGGGAGGCAAAATTTGTGACTCCTCCTCAGAAAAAACTCTCCAAAAATCCTGAATAGGTACAGGTAATTCCCCTTTTTCCACCGCAGCAATACGTCCGTTACAACACTTGTCATAACACTTAGGGCTCCAAGACTTAATTTCATTGGTAGACCAATCCAGTACAGGATTGTGCAATTTTAACCAGGGTAACCCCAATATTACTGGAGAAGGCAAATTATCCAATACCACCAAATCCAAATTCTCTTGATGAATACCATTAATAGTGAGGGGAAAATCACAGACCTAATGAGTAACACTCTTCAAGGGAGAGCCATCGACAGAAACCACAGCAATAGGGGATGACAAAGTTTTAGGTTCTAATCTAAGTTTTTCCAAGAATCCCCCATCTATCACATTCAGAGTAGAACCACAATCCACAAATACCCGAAATTCAATTAATTCATCCTGAGCAGCAGTAGTGGCAGATAGGAATACTCCCTTAGAATTTAAACAGGCAATATGTGCATGACTGACCATTTTTTTTTTCTTTCTTCATACGAAGCACACAGTTCTTAATAAAATGACCAGAATTTCCGCAATAGAAGCACAAGCCTTCAGAAAGCCTGCGGTCTTTTTCCTGAGAGCGGGGTGCCATCGCCCCAATCTCCATCGGCTCTCCATTGTCAGCACAGACTCTCTCAGGACTCGGAGCTGACACAGCAGAGGATTTGCTCTCATTAACCCTTGCATGCAGTCTCCTGTCCACCCGTATAGCTAATTGCATTGCCTCCTGCAAGTTTCCAGGTGTGGGATAAGCAATCAGTAAATCCTTAACCCTTTCACCTAGCCCTGCAAGAAACAAGCTTTTCAAAGTTGAATCGTTCCACCCCACCAGGACAGACCACCGACGGAAGTGAGAACAATATTTTTCCACATTACCTGATCCCTGCCTCAAACGTCTCAATTCAGACTCAGCATATGAGACACGATCAGGATCATCGTACAACAAACCCAAAGCAGAAAAAAAGCTATCCACTGATCTAAAGCACGGATCACTAGGTTGGAGAGAGAAGGCCCATCCCTGAGGATCTTTGCGCAAAAGTGACATTATGAACCCTATGCGCTGTGATTCATCACCAGAGGATCCGGGTCTCAAACGAAAATACAATAAACAAGCATTTTTAAAAGAAAAAAAATCTTGTTGTTCGCCAAAAAATAAATCAGGCAGACATACCTTTCGTTCCACAAAATGTGCTCCAGAACAGCTACTCACGTGTTGTTGGAGCTTGGCCACCTCCAGAGAGAGTCCCTGCAAGCGTTGAGCCAAATCTTGAACCGAGACCATGATGGAAAACTGGAGGTCTTTCCTTAGAGAAATTTTTTTTTTTTTCTTTTAGGGCTGGACTTACTGTTATGATCTGCTACAGGGACTAAGGAAAGACAGGAGATCTGTCCCTACAACAGAACTAAACTAGACCCCTACGATGTAAGGGGAACCTGATCCTGCGATCAGACCCGCTAAAGTCCTCGGCTAGTCTGTACGAAGACCTATAGATGTGAGGGAGGGATCCCTACAAGAACTAGGGACTGGGATAAGTTGGACACCTCCTAGCAGAAATAGTAGCAGTCAAAGACAAACACACAACAAAAAGCATAGAGGTCAGAAGACCTAGCAAAACTAACAGAGAATGGCAACAGAGCACCAAGCTAGCTCAAGAGTAGTAAATACAATGAAGTCCAGCAAGGCCAGGAGGGCGGAGCCGGATTAAATAGGCAAAAATGGTCATGTGACCAGCAAACTAAAAAAAACCTAACAGGAGAGTTCTAACAAAGCCAAGTTAAAGGGGATATCCCACAAATAATAGTTCATTTTAATCAATAATTAATTTAATTAATAATTTCCACAACTGGATGTTTTAAAAAAAAAAAAAAAATGTTCCTGTGCTGAGATTATAAATATGCACCTGCTGTGTTCTGAGTAATGGCTTTGTCTGATCTTACAGGAACACTGTCTGATCCAGATGTGTAGTTAGGTTTTCTGGCACCAGGGGCAAAAATTCAGTTTGATGCCTCCCACCAAGCACATATTTGATTTGCAAACTTAGTCTCGTGCCAACAAGCTGCTCTCCCTAATTCTCTCAATGTTCAGGTAAAAACTTAGAGAAGCAGGAAGAGAAGCTAGTTGTCATGTGACTATAAGTGCTGAGCGAGCATGCTCGCCACTATTTGGTACTCACCTAAGCCTCACAGTGCTCGAGAAGTTCGGTGCTCGACGAGTATTTTTGGAATCCTCGGGCGGGAGCGCAGATCCCCGTCCCGCACTTTTGGCGCTGTTTAGACAGCCAATTAACTTGCATGGATTGCTTGCCAGTCACTGTAATGCAGTAGCCATGTTGATTGTGGCATTGCAGTGATTGGCTAGCCGCACAGCGTCATCGGGTCGATTTAAGATCTGAGACCGTATGCTCACCACAGTAGTTTATGGGAGGAAAAGACACTACATAGTAGACGAGCACACCTCCAGTATAGAAAAGTATGAAAAAAAGTTTATTGAACAAGACATGATAAAAACATTTAAAAAAAAGGCCGTATGCTCACCACAGTCTACTCTGGACACAGGCAGAGTAGGGAGAGGTGCTGCTTAGCGACAAAGAGAATTGGTGCTTGTTTCTGTGTGAGGTATTTCACAGCATTACAAATCTACACTAACAGTCCTTTTAACCCCTTAATAACATCTGACGTACTAATACGCGTCTGTGCCCTGGGACTTAAGAGCCAGACCCGTATTAGTACGTCATCGCGATCGCGCGCGCACACAGGCTGTGCGGGCGCGATCGCCGCCGGGTGTCAGCTGATTGTCACAGCTGACATCCGGTACTATGTGCAGGGAGCGGTCCTGCACCGTTCCCAGCACATTAACCACCGCGATGCTGCGATCGAAGTCGATCGCGGCATTGCGGGGGCAAGGGGAGGTGATCGGCGATACTCACCTCCTCTTCCGGCTTCCAGCGCAGTCTGCAAAGGCTTCCCGGGTGTTGCCATGACGACCCGATGTCGTCATGACAACATCCGGGTCACCAGAGAGCAGGAAGATTGCTTGGACATGCGCAGTGCATCTCCAAGCAATCTTCACACTGTGCACTTCTGACAGCCTTCATGGCATAGGGATGGTGCTCCATTCCTGTGCCATGCAGGCGATCAGAAAAAAAAAAAGTGAAAGTCCCAGAGTGGGACAAAGTAATAACGTGTATAAACTGTGTGAAAGTGGAAAAAAAAAAAAAAAAATGTGCAAAAATATTATAAAAAAATAAAAAAAATAATACACCAAAAATAAAAATATAATGTACCCATCAATAAATATTATTATAAAAAAAATTAAAAAAAAACAATAAAAGTACACATATTTGGTATCACCGCGTCCGGAACAACCTGACCTATAAAACTGTCCCACTAGTTAACCCCTTCAGTGAACAAGGTAAAAAAAAAAAAAAAAAAAACGACGCAAAAAACAATGCTTTATCACCATACCGCCAAACAAAAAGTGGAATAACACGCGATCAAAAAGACGCATATAAATAAAAATGATACCGCTGAAAACGTCATCTCGTCCCGCAAAAAACAAGCCGCCATACAGCTCCATCAGCCGAAAAATAAAAAAGTTATAGCTCTCAGAATAAAGCGATACAAAAAAATATTTTTTTCTATAAAATAGCTTTATTTGTGTATAAGCGCCAAAACATAGAAAAATGATACAAATGTGGTACCGCTGTAAACGTACTGACCCGAAGAATAAAGCTACCTCATCAATTTTACCACACGCGGAACAGAATAAAAAAAAAAAAAAAACAATTCCTGAATTGTTGGTTTTTGTTTATTCTGCCTCCCAAAAATCGGAATAGAAAGCGATCAAAAAATGTCACGTGCCTGAAAATGGCACCAATAACAACGTCAAGTCATCCCGCAAAAAACGAGCCGTCACATGACTGTCTGCCAAAATCTGGAAAATTATAGCTCTCAAAATATGGCGATGCAAAAACTAGATTTTACAAAAAATGCGTCTTTTAGTGTGTGACAGCTGTCAGTCATAAAAACCCCATATGATTCTGGCATTGCTGTAATCACACCGACCCGAAGAATAAAGTCGTCTAATCACTTATACCGCATAAGGAACAGCGTCAAAAATAAACTCTTGGGTTAGGATTGGGCTAGGGTTAGGGCTGGGTTTGGGGCTAGGGTTGTGCTGGGGCTAGGGTTGTGCTATGGTTAGGGTTGTGCTAGGGTTAGGGCTGGGGTTGGGGTTAGGGTTGGGGTTAGGTTTGAGTGACATGCTCGAGTCTCTGCCCTATATGCTTCGCAGCCAAAAAAACTTTACGGGGATTGCCTGCCATGCACGAGCGATCCCCGCATGGTTTTTTTTGGGTGTCTAATAACCGTGAAACATGCGGAGCAGGGACTCGAGCATGTCACTCGAGCACACGCTGTACATGGTGCATACCTGAGCACCCGATGCAAACTCAAGTAGCGAGCACTTGCGCTCAAGACTAATGACAACTTATTCAATATGATGACCTAATGTAAACAAATTCTGTGTCGTACCTCTGGGTTCAAAATGTTCACTATACACCTTAATAAAATCCTTGAGGGGTATAGTTTCCAAAATGGGGTCACTTGTGGGGGAGCTCCACTGTTTAGGCACATCACGGGTTCGCCAAACGCGACATGGTGTCCACTAACAAATTGAATGGAAAATCGGCTCAAATTGTTAGCGCACGCCATGTTGCGTTTGGAGAGCCCCTGTGTGCCCAAACATTGGAGCTCCCCCACAAATGACCCCATTTTGGAAACTAGACCGCCCCAATGCACCTATCTAGATGCATAGTGAGCACTTGGAACCCCCAGGTGCTTCACAAATTGATTCATAAAAATGAAAAAGTGTTGTTTTCACTTTCTTGGTTCTCCTTCTATCTCTGACTGCTCCTTTACAGTATCTTTTGCCGGCTCTTCTTCTAACCTTCCCCTTACCATCTGGATTCATCAAGGCTCAGTCCTATGCCCCCTCCTCTTCTCTTTGTATAATGCCCCTATTGGACAAACCATCAGCAGATTTGGTTTCCAGCATCATCTCTTCATCTCTGCTGATGACACCCAATTATACACCTCTTCACCTGACATCACCCTCTCTCTAATACAAAATACCAGTGCTTGTCTTTCTGCTGTCTCTAACATCATGTCCTCTCTCTATGTGAATCTGTATCTCTCCAAAACTGAACTCCTTGTGTTTCCTCCCTCTACTAACCTACCAATACCTGACTTTGCAATTTCCTGAGGTGGTGCCAACATAACTCCCAAGCAGCACGCCCGCTGTCTTGGAGTCATATTTGACACACAACTTTCCTTTATTCCCCATATACAATCACCCACTCGCTCATGTCACCTTCACCTTAAAAACATCTCCAGAATCTGACCTTTTCTCACCTTTGATACTACAAAAACACATACTGTCGCTCTTATTCACTCTCGTTTGGACTACTGCAACTCTCTTCTAATCGGTCTCCCTCTAAACAAACTTTCTCCTCTCCAATCCATTCGGAATTCAGCTGATAGGGTTGTATTTCTATCAGGCCGCTTCACCGATGCCTCTACCCTGTGCCAGTCTTTGTACTCGTTACCCATTCACTAGAGAATACAAAACAAATTCATCTCTCTCACCCACAAAGCTCTACACAGTTCTGCACTGCCCTATATCTCATCCCTCATTTCTGTCTATCACCCTTCCTGTGCCCTCCGTTCTGCAACTGATCTAAGACTAATATACTCCTTAATCCGAACCTCACACCTCCGTCTCCAAGACTTCACTCGTGCCGCACCAGTTTGCTGCACTACCCCAAACGATGTGACTAATATCTAGTCCCCATGTTTTTAAAGATGCTTTAAAAACACATCTGACAAGCCTATCACCGCAACTCCACATACTCGGTACCCAATAGCACACAGTAACTGCACTTAGTTAGATACTGGCTGATGACCATGTTCTACCTTTTGTGTCCCCCTATTTCCATATAGATTGTAAGCTTGCGAGCAGGGCCCCTCACTCCTCCTATAACTGTTGAATTGTGATACATTATATTGTTTTCATTGTCTGTACATGTCCCTACTTGTAAAGTGCTGTGGAATATGTTGGCACTATATAAATAAAAAAAAATTTTATTAAGTGTGACCAGCTAGTAATTATTGTTGCCCAAAATGCGTACAACGCGAGAATCACGGTAAAGGCAGCGGAACATAGAGTCAGCCATGTTTGCCAGACTGCCAAAAGCCAAGACTTTTCTATCACGACCAAGAGGATGACGGTCCATGCTCTCCTCCTCACCCTCCTCCTCAGGCCATCCACGCTGAACAGACGGTATGAATGTGGTGTGGGTAGTACCATCTGTAGCGCAGGAAACCAGCTGCTGTTACACCCAATCCGCATTGAGATGAGATGAGGCTGAGGTGTGTTGGATCACTCAGTATAGTGCCTTGCTCCATCTCATTGTGCTCTGCCTGTAATGACACCACTTAAATTGTGAGCAGCGGGCATTACAGTAGACAGAGAAGCAGGATGGTGGCGCTAATTATGGCGTTATCGCCACTCACCATCTTGGTGGATTCCTCAAAGTTTTGGAGGATGGCACAGATGTCAGACATCCATGCTGTTAGAACCTTGCTCTTAGTTTTTTTTTCCTTTGCTGGTCACATGACCTTGTTGGCCTATTTAAGCCTGCTCCGCCCTTCTGGCTTTGCTGGACTTCATTGTATATCTACTTTCTAGCTAGCCTGTGCTCTGTGTCTTGCTCTGTTAGTTTGCTTGGTCTACTGACCTCTATGTTCTATATATTTTGTTTGTTCGTCTGTCTGCTACTATTTCTGTTAGGAGGTGTCCCATATTCCTCCCAGTCCTTAGTACTTGTAGGGATTCCTTCCCCACATCTATAGGTCTCCGTACAGACTAGCTTAGGACTTTAGCAGGTCTGATCGCAGGATCAGGTCCCCTGTTACATCGTAGGGATTAAGCTGAGTTCTATCGTAGGGACAGATCTCCTCTCTTTCCTTAGCTCTGGTAGCAGAACATAACAGTAAGTCCAGCCTGCAAATTCTCTAAGGAAAGATTTTTCTGTTCCATCATGGTGTCGGTTCAGGATTTGGTTCATCGCCTGCAGGGACTCTCTCTGGAGGTGGCCGAGCTCCGTCAGCACGTGAGTAACTGTCCTGGAGCACATTTCTTGGAGCCTAAGGTATGTTTGCCGGATTTATTTTTTGGTGAACACCGAGAATTTTTTTTCATTTAAAAATGCTTGCTTATTGTATTTTCGTTTGAGACCTAAGTCCTCTGGGGATGAATCCCAGCGCGTAGGGTTCATAATGTCACTTTTGCGCAAAGAGCCTCAGGAGTGGGCCTTTTCTTTGCAACCTAGTGATACATGCTTCAGATCAGTGGATAGTTTTTTTTCTGCTTTGGGACTATTATATGATGATCCTGACCGTGTCGCATCAGCTGAGACTGAGTTGAGACGTTTAAAACAAGGATCAGGTAATGTGGAAAAATATTGTACTCATTTCCGTCGTTGGTCTACTCAAACAGGGTGGAACGATTCTGCTCTGAAAAGTCTTTTTCTTGCTGGGCTCAGTGAAAGGGTTAAAGACCTGCTAATTGCTTATCCTACACCTGAAGATTTGCAACAGGCTATGCAATTAGCTATACGGGTGGATAGAAGACTGCGTGCAAGGGTTAATGAGAGCAAATCCTCTGCTATGTCAGTTTCTGGTTATGAGAATGTGTGTACTAACAGTGGTGAACCGATGGAGATTGGATCGGTGACACCTCGCTCTCAAGACCGTCGATTTTCTGAAGGCTTGTGTTTCTATTGCGGAAAATCTGGTCATTTGATTAAAGGCTGTGAGCTTCGTATGAAGAAAGAAAAAAAAATGGTCAGTCACGCCCATATTGCCTGTTTAAATTCCAAGGGTATATTTTTAGCTGCTTCCACGATTGCTCAGAAAAAATTAATGGAATTTCGGGTATTTGTTGATTGCGGGTCTACTCTGAATGTAATTGATGGGGGATTCGTGGAAAGACTCAATTTAAAACCTGAACCTTTATCATCCCCCATTGCTGTGGTTTCTGTGGATGGTTCCCCTTTGAAGAATATTACTCTCAAGGTCTGTGAATTTCCTCTCACTATTAATGGTGTTCACCATGAGAAATTGGATTTGGTAGTTTTGAATAACTTGCCTTCTCCAGTAATATTGGGATTGCCCTGGTTAAAATTTCACAATCCTGTACTGGATTGGTCTACCAGTGAAATTAAATCCTGGAGCCATAAATGTTATGACAAGTGTTGTAACGGGCGTATTGCAGCTTTGGATAGGGGAGAATTGCCTGTTCCTATTCAGGATTTTTGGAGAGTTTTTTCTGAGAAGGAATCGCAGGTTTTGCCTCCCCATAGAGACTATGATTGTTCTATTGAATTTGTCCCTGGAGCGACTCTTCCTAAAAGTCGTTTATTTAACCTTACTATTCCTGAGAGGAAGGCTTTGGAGGAATACATACAGACAAGTTTGGCCGCCGGTCACATTAGGCCCTCTAAGTCTCCTGTGGCGGTTGGATTTTTTTTTGAAAAAAAAAAGGACAGCGGTTTACGTCCTTGTCTGGATTTTCGTGAGATTAACAAAATTACTGTACGCAATCCTTACCCACTACCATTGATTCCTGATCTGTTTAACCAGTTAATGGGGGCCAAGTGGTTCTCTAAAATTGACCTTAAGGGGGCATACAATCTGTTGCGCATGAAGGAGGGTGACGAATGGAAGACTGCTTTTAACACTCCTGTGGGTCATTTTGAGAATCTGGTTATGCCTTTTGGTCTTACTAATGCTCCTGCATTTTTTCAGAATCTGATTAATGACATCCTTAGACCTTTGATCGGCAAAAATGTGGTTGTGTATTTGGATGACATTTTGATTTATTCGCCGGATCTGGAGTCTCATTGGCGGAGCGTGCGTGAGGTATTACAGTTATTAATGGACAATTCGCTTTTTGCTAAGCTGGAGAAATGTGAGTTCGCTGTACAGAGAATTAGTTTTTTGGGCTACATTATCTCCAGCAAAGGTTTTGAGATGGATCCGGTTAAGGTTCAGGCTGTGCAGGAATGGCCTAGGCCTATTGGTTTGAAATCGATACAGAGGTTTTTGGGTTTCGCCAATTACTACAGAAAATTCATAAAAATTTTTTCTAGTATTGTCAAACCTCTGACTGATCTCACCAGGAAAGGTGCTGATGCTGTTCAGTGGTCTTCTGAGGCCATTGAAGCTTTTGTGTATCTCAAGGAGAGGTTCACCTCTGCTCCCATCCTTATGCAGCCTGATGTTACTAGGCCGTTTTTGGTTGAGGTTGATGCTTCCTCTGTGGGGGTTGGCGCAGTATTGTCTCAGGATAACGGGGATGGATTACATCCCTTTGCCTTTTTTTCAAAAAATTTTTCGGAGACTGAACTGAATTACGATATTGGTAATCGGGAATTATTGGCTATTAAACTCGCATTTGAACACTGGCGCCACTTCTTGGAAGGTGCGGAATTTCCCGTTCAGGTTCTTACGGATCATAAAAATCTGATATATCTTGATGCTGCCAAGCGCCTGAATGCCCGTCAGGCTAGGTGGGCACTGTTTTTCTCGCGGTTTAATTTCTCCGTTACTTACATCCCTGGTACTAAGAATGTTAAGGCGGATGCCTTGTCTCGCAGTTTTTCTCCCATAGTCGGTGCTGAGAAAGAGGAGAACATTTTACAAGAAGGTGTTGTGATAGCTGCTTTGGACTCCGTTTTGGAAAATGAGATTCTTAAAGCACAGGAGAATGCCCCTTCTAACACTCCTCATGGGAGGTTGTTTGTGCCTGGGACCTTTAGGAGAGATTTGTTTGTTGAGTGTCACGAATCTCGGTTGGCAGGTCATCCCGGAATCTCTGAGACCAAGAGACTGGTGGGTCGCAGTTTTTGGTGGCCTGGATGGCAGAAGGAAGTCATTAAGTGGGTGCGTCAATGTACTATATGTGCTAGATCTAAGTCCTCACATACTCCTGCTGCGGGGTTGCTTTGTCCTTTGGAGGTTCCCAGTGCTCCTTGGACACATTTGGCTATGGACTTTATAACTGACCTTCCCCCCTCTGAGGGTTTTACTGTCATCTGGGTGGTCGTGGACCGTTTTAGCAAGATGTGTCACTTGGTTCCCTTTGTCAAACTGCCCTGCGCTAAAACTCTCGCTAAGGCCTTTGTCAAGGAAATTGTCAGACTTCATGGCGTTCCTACTGACATTGTTTCTGATAGGGGTCCTCAGTTCGTGGCTTGTTTTTGGCGTGCCTTTTGTGACAGGTTGGGAGTTCATTTATCGTTCTCGTCCGGATATCATCCTGAATCTAATGGCCAGACAGAAAGGAAAAACCAGGATGTTGAGCAGTTCTTGCGTTGTTTTGTGACAGACAATCAAGAGGGGTGGTCTGAGTTTCTGCCACTTGCTGAATTTGCTCTGAACAATCATACATCTTCTTCTGCTGGTTGTTCGCCTTTTTTTTGTTGTTCTGGGAGACATCCGTCGTTTGGGTCGTTCTCCAAGTTGGGATCTGCCGTGCCTGAGGAGGAGAATTTTTCCGGTGATTTGGAGAGAGTTTGGACGGATGTGCGTGGTAATCTTCAGGAGGCCAACAGAAAATCTAAGGACTACTTTGATAGGAAAAGACAGGAGGTTTTGTTCGCTGTTGGTGACATGGTTTGGTTGTCCTCTAGGAATCTGCGGTTGAGGATTCCTTCTAAGAAATTGGGTCCCAAGTTTGTAGGGCCCTTTAAGGTGCTTCAGGTTGTCAACCAATCTACTGTTAGGTTGGAGGTTCCTACCTCCTGGAGAATTAATCCGGTATTTCATGTCTCTCTGTTGAAAAAAGCTGTTGTTTCGGATTGTGACGCCTCTGCCTCTGTTCCTCCGGTGGTGGAGGACGGGGAATATGAAATTTCTCGCATCCTTAACTCTAGACTGTATAGAGGTAGTTTGCAGTATCTAGTGGCCTGGAAAGGTTTCGGACCCGAGGATAACTCTTGGGTGAGGTCGGATGATGTTTCCGCGTCCAGACTTATCAGAGCGTTTCACAGGAGATTTCCTGATAAGCCTGGTCCTAGGGGATCCGGAGGATCCTCTTAGAAGGGGGGGTACTGTTAGAACCTTGCTCTTAGTTTTTTTTTCCTTTGCTGGTCACATGACCTTGTTGGCCTATTTAAGCCTGCTCCGCCCTTCTGGCTTTGCTGGACTTCATTGTATATCTACTTTCTAGCTAGCCTGTGCTCTGTGTCTTGCTCTGTTAGTTTGCTTGGTCTACTGACCTCTATGTTCTATATATTTTGTTTGTTCGTCTGTCTGCTACTATTTCTGTTAGGATGTGTCCCATATTCCTCCCAGTCCTTAGTACTTGTAGGGATTCCTTCCCCACATCTATAGGTCTCCGTACAGACTAGCTTAGGACTTTAGCAGGTCTGATCGCAGGATCAGGTCCCCTGTTACATCGTAGGGATTAAGCTGAGTTCTATCGTAGGGACAGATCTCCTCTCTTTCCTTAGCTCTGGTAGCAGAACATAACACATGCTCACTCATCAGGTCTTATGAGTGGACGCTGACCTGAATATCAATGGGCGTGTTGAAGCTGGTACTCAACAACTGCCCTCTGCTGCCCACAAATCATTCCCAACATATGCAACCAATGTGTGGTGACATCACTTACCAGTTGGTGAGCTGGAAGCTGCAAACGCTGCTTAAGTACGGCAAGGGCTGCGGAAACTGTTGCTGACTTTCTGAAATGGGCACACATGTGCGTACTTTCACAAGCAGCTCAGGCAGATCCAGGTAGGTTTTGCAAAACTGCTGAACTACTATGTTGAGCATATGGGCCAGGCATGGTATGTGTGCGAGGTTGCCAAGCCTCAGAGCAGCCACCAGGTTCCGGCCATTGTTACACACGACCATGCCTGGCTGTAGGTTCAGTGGTGAGAGCCACAGATCAGCCTGCTGTTACAGCTTTCAACAACTCTGCAGAGGTGTGTGGTTGTCAACTAAGCATACTGTCCAGCTCATTGTTATTGTAACCCCAAAAAGATACAGCAAATTATGTGCTCTCAAATCCAAATGACCCAATCCCTTCTGAGCCCCACAGTGTGACTAAACCACATATAGCATCCATGTTTTTGGCAGGGGTGTAATTTACAAAATTGGGTCACTGGAGTTGGAATTCTTCTCTTCTAATACTTAGGGGCTTTGTACATGAAGTAAGCAAACTATTCAAAGAATATCAGCGCTCGAAGAGGCAAATAGCGCTCCTTCTCTTCTGATTCTCACCGTGTGGCTATGCAGTACTGTACAGCCACATCTGGGGTATTGCCACATTCAGCAGAAATAGTGTGACAAATTTTGGTGCCAATTTTACCCATTTCCTCTTTTGAAAATGTAAAATCTGGGGTTGAAACAAAATTTTTGTGTTAAAAATGTTATTATTCTTTCTTCACCACCGAACGGTATAAATTTTTGTGAGGCTCATATGGCGTCAATATGATCAGTGCACCCCTAGATGAAATAATTGAAAGGTGTAGCATGTAAAATGACATCACTTATAGGGTTGTTCTACTGTTCTGACACCTCAGGGGCTCTGCCAATGTGACATGGCACCCTCAAACTATTCCAGCAAAATCTGTTGTGCAATTTCTCATGCATGTGCCAATATGGCGCTCCTTCCCTTCTGAGCTTTGCACCTTGCCTCAAAAGTAGTTTTGCCCCGCACATGGGGTATTGGCAAATGCATGAGAAATTGCACAGCAAATTTAGGGTCCATTTTCTCCTGCTACCCTTGTGAATAAAAAAATTGGGGCTAAAAGATAATTTTTGTGGAAAAAATTTGATTTTATTTATTTTCTCTGTTCTACGTCATAAACTTCTGTGAAGCATCTGGGGGTTCAAGGTGCTCACCACACATCTTCATAAGTTCCTTGTGGGGTTTAGTTTCCAAAATGGGGTCAACTGTGGGGGCTATGCACTGTTTAAGCACATAAGGGGCAATCCAAGTGCACCATGGCGTCCACTCTCAATTCCAGCAAATTTTGCATTCAAAAAGTCAAATGTTGCTCCTTCCTTTCCGATCCCTGCAGCGTACTCAGGAAAAATTGCACAACAATTTTTGGGGTACATTATCTCTTGTTACAATGTTAAAATAAAAAGATTGGGTCTAATGTATTTTTTTTGTGAAAGAGTAAAAAGTTAATTTTTTCCTTCCACATTGCTTCAGTTCCTGTGAAGCACCTGAAGGGTTAATAAACTTCTTGAATGTGGTTTTGAGCACCTTGAGGGGTGCAGTTTTTAGAATGCTGTCACTTTTGGGTATTTCTGTCATACAAACCTCTCAAAGTCACTTTAAATGAGATGCGGTCCCTAAAAAAATAGTTTTATAAATTTTGTTGGAAAAATTAGAAATCGCTCATCAACTTTTAACCCTTATAACTTCCTAACAAAAAAAAAATTCTATTTCAAAAATTGTGCTGATGTAAAGTAGACATATGGGAAATGCTATTTATTAACTATTTTGCATGACACAAGGGCTCTTTCACACGTCAGTGTCTCCAGTGTGTGTAGTCACAGCTTTCACACGCATCGAAGACACATACACAAGCAGATGACCAAATGAATGGGTCTGCGCACATGTCAGTGTGTTTCCACAGACCGTGACCGTGGTCAAAACACATTGACATGTCCGTTTTTTTTCGCGCTGCACAGACCACAAAACGTCCCACACTGATAAGGATGACATCAGTACTGGCGCCTGGGAATCAGTGTACAGTTAGTGCTATTCTCAAGCACCGGATGCTGAATGCTGTCCTCATCATAGTTCCCTGCTTGTGCTGCGAGATACGCCAGCAGGGGACAATGATGAGTGTAGTATTCTGTTCCCTCTGTGTCCTGGTGTAAAAAATAAAATAAAAAATCCTTATACTCACAGAGATGTCCCCCACTGTAATTCATGTGTCCGCTCATGCCAAGGAGTCAAGGTAAATGACTCGCTCCAGTGAGCAGGCCCCGGTCCTTAAGGGGTTAAAGGGAATCTGTCACCAGTAGGGATGAGCGAGCACTAAAATGCTCATTGCTCGGGTTCAGCAAATTGTAATGCTCAGGAGCTTGACCCGGGCAATGGGTCCAATGTATGTCTATGGGAAACTGAAGCATTTTTCCAGAGGTCTGCAGGGAGCCTAAAAATTCCCCAAATCTATGGGAACAGCATGGGGAAGACCCCTGGAAGCATCTCTGACTCCCAGGTTACTGCTGTGAACAATGTTGTCAGAGTATTTTGCCACTTTTACAGGGTCACAATAAAACATACAAAAACTAAACCAAAGTGGATTTTCATGGGAAAAATGTTAAAGAGCATCCTTTCCATTATAATGACTTGTATATAAAGTAAAATACACTGCTCAAAAAAATAAAGGGAACACTCAAATAACACATCCTAGATCCGAATGAATGAAATATTCTCATTGAATACTTTGTTCTGTACAAAGTTGAATGTGCTAACAACAAAATCACACAAAAATCACCAATGGAAATCAAATTTATTAACCAATGGCGGCATGGATTTCGAGTCACCCCCAAAATTAAAGTGGAAAAACACACTATAGGCTTATCCGACTTTGATGTAATGTCCTTAAAACAAGTCAAAATGAGGCTCAGTATTGTGTGTGGCCTCCACTTGCCTGTGTAACCTCCCTACAACACCTGGGCATGCTCCTGATGAGGTTGCGGTTGGTCTCCTGTGGGATCTCCCCCCAGACCTGGACTAAAGCATCCGCCAATTCCTGGACAGTCTGTGGTGCAACGTGACATTGGTGCATGGAGCGAGACATTATGTACCAGATGTACTCAATCGGATTCAGGTCTGGGGAACAGGCGGGCCAGTCCATAGCTTCAATACCTTCATCTTGCAGGAACTGCTGACACACTCCAGCCACATGAGGTCTGGCATTGTCCTGCATTAGGAGGAACCCAGGGCCAACCTCACCAGCATATGGTCTCACAAGGGTTCTTCATCATCCACCACCTCGTCTTCGATTTCCGCACTCTGGTCCTCCTGCTGACTTTCTGGCAATTGTGTCTCATCATCATCCTCCTCTTGTGACAGTAATTGCATTCTCCCACCGTCGCCTTCGTGTGACCGTGGCTGCTTAAATATGTGGGCATCGCTACATGCGATCTCCTCTTGCCCGCTTGAAGCTGGCCGGAAGAGAGGCCCGAATCTATAAATGGAAAAGTGAACAGCTCTTCAGAGTGTCCAAGTGTGAGATCATTTGTCTTCGGTCACTCGGCATGGTGGGAGGAAGGAGGATCAGGGTGAGGAATTTGCGGTCTCGCTACTGAGACTTGACCATGTAGAAGAGAGGACGGTGGTGGTGGCAAAGTCACTGAAAGCATTATCTGCTATCCAACCAACAACCTTTTGACACTGCTCTGGGTTCAATAGTGGAGTGCTGCAGTACCCTAGTAATTGGGACAGGAAGGTCGGGAAACAAGATTCATATCCCGTGAACTTTTCCACATTTTTTTCACATCTCCCCCACAAAATTAAATATATTTTATTTGCATTTTATATGCTATACCAACACAAAGTAGAAAGTATTTGTGAAGTGCAAGGGAATGTGCACACGTTAAGTATTTGGAGCAGAAATTTCTGCACCTCTTGGCAGGAAAGACACGTCATCAAAAACTTGCTTTTTTGCGGTGTTTTTTACATGAATTTTTTGGTGCAGATTTTTTCCAAACTCAGTAGAATGAGTGAAATCTGCAGCAAAAAGCTGAAAGAATTGACATGCTGCAGATTTAAATCTGCCCCGATCTCTACAAGTCACAAATACGGTGGCATGTAAAAGTTTGGGCACCACTGGTCAAAATTACTGTTTTTGTGAACAGTTAAGCAAGTTGAAGATGAAATGATCTCTAAAATGCCTAAAGTTAAAGATGATGGATTTCCTTTGTTTTTTAGGCAAAATATATATTATCATATTTTACATTTTAAAAATTACAAAAAGGTAAATGGTCCAATGTAAAAGTTAGGGCACTCTGAATGGTTAGTACCTAGTAGCACCCCCTTTTGCAAGTATCACAGCTTGAAAACGCTTTTTGTAGCCAGTTAAGAGTCTTTCAATTCTTGTTTGAGGGATTTTCATCAATTCTTCCTTGGAAAATTCTTCCAGTTCTGTGAGATTCCTGGGTTGCCTTGCCTGCACTGCTATTTTAAGGTCTAACCACATATTTTCAATGATGTTCAGATCAGGGGATTGTGATACCTTCAGCTTGCGCCTTTTGAGGTAGTCTATTATGGATTTTACCCTGTGTTTAGAATCATTATCCATTTGTAGAAGAAATCCTCTTTTCAACTTTAGCTTTATTACAAATGGTGTTATGTTTGCATCATGAATTTGTTGAAATTTCATTGAATCCATTTTTCCCTCTAACCGTGAACTGTTCCTCGTACCATTGGTGTATGGTGCACAGGGCAGTAGTCATGGGTGAGGGGCTGCTGTGTTCACACACCCTGGCACCCTACAAATAAACAGTGTCCTGATTCACCTGTGCTATGCGTGTGGTGCGTAACACTCACATTTTGGTCACAGGCCTTTGCTGTCTCCGGTTCTTCAACTTCAGAAACCTTCGCACACACATTAGGGGACATCAAATTCATATTATAATAAAGAAGTTTCCTTAACTCTCCATTTTCATCATATTGAAACAGTATTGGGCACAAACTTTTCTGTTTTCAAAGTCCATAGCACAGCACGTTCTGATGTCCACTGTTCGCTTGCCCTGAGCTAACCCTTTCCTGTCTGGCATCTCTGACCTCTGGGAATCTCTGACCGGTTCTGCATCTTTCATGAGTCCAGTCCCAAGTCCCCTAGGCATTTACCCCTACGACTGCCTCTCATAGGAAGATATTCAGACACACTTCTCAGTGCCTCAGTTCGATTGCAGGCCCCCGGATGTTCCAGGAATGTCCGCTCTAAATTTATGGCTGACGTTCTCTTGCTGCTAAACAACCCGTGTTCCTCGTGCCCTCAGACCTCCAAATACTGCTCTCTCCATTTAATCTCCTACTCTTGACTGTGTAACATTGCACCAGGTGGTAGTTGTAGGCACGTGTCATGACTTTGACACTCCGGCATGCTACTGAAAACAGTGGCCTGTTTCCAGTGTGTCTGTTGCTGTTGTGGCTGTGGACACTTCTTGCCCACTCTGGTCTGCCTTAGCGTGGCTGTGATTTCCCGCGACCCCACAAATGGGAGACCACCACAGTGTACAGGAACATTTTAAACTTTACACAAAGTACAGCAGGAGACATCTTTCTTTAGGTTGCAGTACAGAGACAAACTATTGGAATTAGTAGCTTTCAAGCTTCCTAGACAGCCTCTTTGGCTGCTTCTTCCTACTTTCTCAAGCTTCAGCCACATTCAAGAACCACGTAAAGAAAGAGTCTGTGGCTAACTTCTTAACTGTATGTGCCCCCAATCTCGCTAACTAGTCTCTTCTTAGACCCACAGCTCTCAAGCTTTGGCTGACCCTTAGCATTCACGGAGTCCCATAGGATCTCTCCTAAGTTGCTGAATCAGAGTTCACTTCCCCAACTCGCCTACAAGGAGTATTCCACAGTCACCACTCAAGCTCTTCTTAGTCGCTTTCCTTCTCTGTCTGTCTGCTTCTCTGTTTTCCTCTTCCACACATACACTCACCGCTGCAGATCACCTTGACCAGAGGGTGTCCTGACTTCTTTCCTTGTCTGCGTTCACTCTTAGGCTATGTGCACACTGTACATTTTTTATGTGTTTTTGCAGCGTTTTTTCCATGCGGAAATGCACCAAAAGTGCTAGGTAATCGGTGTGCCAGCTAATGCAACGACAATCCTGTCAGAATTATCACTGCGTATAGATTGGCAGCTTGTCAATTCTTTGTGCGTTTTTGCGGCATTTTTCACCCATAGACTTGAATTGAGTCAGTCAAGTCCGCAGCAAAAATGCAGGTATAAAAATATTTGTGGATTTGCTGCGGAGGTTTGCTTCATATTTGACTGACTCAATTTAAGTCAATGAGTCAAAACTGTGGCATAAAAGCACAAAGAATTGCCTGGGGGAGGCTACTCCTCCCATGATCCGACGGCCGCTCCCGTTGACAATAGCGTGATCAGGTGCGGCTGAGGGGATGAGTAGTCTGTGTAAAAAAATAAAATAAATCAATATTAAAATAAAAACACCTGTCTGCTATACCCAGGGTGTACTACGGCAATCTGATCATCCGGCGATACACTGACGGGAGCGTGATCGCTCCCGGCAGTGTACAGCGCTGCTGGAACTGAGTTCACCGGAGTTCATCAGCTGAAAACCAGCTGACGAGCTCCGGAGACCTCACTTGTGGCACCGATGCTGCGTGTGAATTTTGTCACGCAACACTGATGCAGTAAGTGAGGTCACTGGAGCTCTCAGCTAATCATCGGCTGATTGAACTCTAGCGACCTCTATCCTGCAGCACAGCAATGTACACTGTGATTACACTCCTGTCAGTGTATTACAGCGCTGTCTTCTACAACAGCCACATTGGTGATTGCTCATGTGGCTGCTGTAGAAGTGACCCGGATCATTGTGGGACACTGTTGATTACATCATCATGGCGGGTTATGGTGTTTTTTTATTTTTGCTTTCTTACAGGAGATGAGGGCATCAGCGATTAGGAGTTAAGTGAGTATACAGTGTTTTTTTATTTTTAAATAAAAGATTAAAAACCGTGTGGAATTTTATTTAAAATAAAAGACTTCATTCTGGCCGTGTCTATTTAAAAAATGTCAAAAACTGTACTACGGGGTTATTAAGGGGGTGTCTTATAGACACCATCCATTATTAACCTGGGCTTCATGTCAGCTGCCAATACACGGCCTACATGAACCTCAACCATATTACTACACTTGCCACCGCACCAGGGCAAGTTGGCGAGCATAGACTAAGCGCCAGATTTGGTGCATCTCATGGACGTGTCAGTAGTGGGGCTGCTTAGAGCTGATATTATTAGCCTCAGCGGGGACTAGCATACATGGCCCCTTCTCTCGCTATTAAAATCAGCTCACAGCTGTCTGCTGGTTAGATTCTATAGGGGTACCCTATGTCAATTTTATTCTGGGGTCCTCTGTAATCTAGCCAGTAAAGACGGATTTTGGTAAGACCTTACCTGTAAAATCCTTTTCAGCGAAGGAAGGAAGGGAGACACAGATCCATTACTAGTGGATAGGCGGAGCCCCACAGGATAGTTCACCTCAGATTTATAAAAAGTGACGACCGGCCCCTCCAGCTTAGGCTCCTACTACTCCCATGTTCTTCAGTCCGTACACAAGCTAAGGAAGAGCAGACAAC
This sequence comes from Phyllobates terribilis, assembly GCF_046119375.1. Lineage (NCBI taxonomy): Eukaryota > Metazoa > Chordata > Amphibia > Anura > Dendrobatidae > Phyllobates > Phyllobates terribilis. The sequence continues at coordinate 3,521,397 of NW_027362799.1, read as the reverse complement.
ACCAGCGGAACAACACAACCCCTTCCGAAAATTCAGAAATGCAAGAGAACAGGTTATGCATATAACAGAAAAAAAACACACAGTCCCAGGCACTACTCACTGGACCTGACAACTGCGATGAGCTGGCAATACTGGAACAGAGCCCTAGCGCGCCGACCCCAGCCCAGATGACCGCCATCAGAGAGGAGTCGCGCCGCATCTGGAAAACAATAATGCACTTCTGCCATGGGAGGGTGCTGTGTCTCCCTTCCTTCCTTCGCTGAAAAGGATTTTACAGGTAAGGTCTTACCAAAATCCGTCTTTCAGCAGCAGAAGGGAAGGAAGGGAGACACAGATTCATTACTAGTGGGACGTCCCAAAGCAGTCCAGAACTCAAGGGTGGGAAACAGTGGCAGAATCGCCAACACCCCAACAACTTAGTAAAGCGAGCAACAAGCGCCAAAACTAGATAAAGAGATAACCTAAACCACCGCCGCCTGCAGGACCCTGCGTCCCAAGGCCGCATCGGCGGAAGCACTCACGTCCACTTTATAAAATTTAGTAAAGGTGTGAATGGAGCGCCAGGTAGCCGCCCGGCAGAGCTGCGCTGCCGAGGCCCCCTGATGAAAAGCCCACGACGAACCAACAGCTCTCGTGGAATGAGCTCGAACCTTAACCGGACAAGGCTTGCCCTTGAGCCGGTACGCTTCCAGGATAGCCGAATGTATCCACTAAGCTATAGTGTCCTTGGAGGCCCGCTGACCACGCCGACGACCAGCAGAAATCACAAAAAGAGAGTCTGACTTCCGAAACCGTTGTGTGATTGAAAGATAGAACTTCAAAGCCCGCACCAAATCCAACGAGTGCAAGGCTCGCTCCTTTGGACTTTTTGGATTCGGACAGAGGGAGGGCAACACGATGTCCTGATTGACGTGGAAACGCGACACCACTTTAGGCAGAAAATCGCCACGGGTACGAAGCACCACGCAATCCGAGTGGAACTCCAGAAAAGGGGGCGAGCAAGACAGTGCCGCCAACTCAGAAACCCTTCTCAAAGAGGTGACCGCCATCAGGAAGGCCACCTTCCAAGAAAGCAAGTAAAGCGTAGTTGAATCCATAGGCTCAAACAGCCCATGCTGAAGAGCCTCCAAGACTAGATTGAGCTGCCAAGGAGCCACAAACGCCCTCCGAGGCGGAAACTGACGTGCTACCCCACGAAAAAAAGAGCGCACATCCCTGCGCGAGGCAATCGCCTTCCGAAAAAGCAAGATACCTGACCCCGCAAGGTACCAACCGCCAGACCCTTGGCCAAACCGCATTGCAGAAAAGCCAAGAAGTTGGGAATGGAAAAAACCCTCGGGTTCCTTGACAATCCAGAACACCATGAATAGAAGGCCTCCCAAGTTCTGTGATAAATCCTAGTCGTAGCTGGACCTCTGGCTGCCCGCAAGGTGGCAATGACCTCGGCCAAAAACCCACGACGGGTCAAGATCTCGGTCTCAAGTGCCACGCCGTCAAACAAAGCGACTTCAGGTCCGGATGACAAATGGGCCCTTGGGTTAACAGGTCCGGGCGAAGAGGCAGTGGAAACAGAGGCGCCGCCAGGAGAGACACCAGCGTTGAATACCACGCCCTCCGTGGACAATCCGGCGCCACCAAAATTGACGGAATTCGTTCGAGTTTGATCCGCCGGATGACCAGAGGAAGTAAGGATACCGGCGGAATCAGTTCGAACTGGTCCCACGGGGCCACTAGAGCATCTACCGCCACAGCCTCCGGGTCCCTGTACCTGGACATGAACGTCGGAATCCTGGCGTTCAGCCTGGATGCCATCAAGTCCCCCAACGGGAGCACAGCAGTGCAAAAACATCCGGATGAAGACTCCATTTTCCGGGATCCACCTGCTCGCGACTGAGGAAGTCCGTCATGGTATTCAGCACTCCTGGGATGTGAATCGCGGAAATGGCTGGAACCCTGGACTCAGCCCAAACCAGGATCCGAGAGACCTCCATCATGAGTCTGGAACTCCTCGTCCCGCCCTGATGGTTGATATACGCGACAGCTGTCGCATTGTCTGTCTGAATCCGGACCGGCAGACCGCTCAAAGGGACCGTCCAATGTCGGAGGCAGAGAAATATCGCTTTCAACTCCAGGATGTTGATCGGCAGAGAAGACTCCTCTGACGACCAGACCCCCTGAACCCAGAGATCGTTCCAAACCCCCCCCCAGCCAGTCAGGCTGGCATCGGTGGTAATGACCGACATCCGTGGGAGGAGGAAGGATTTCCCCAGGGATAAAGCCTCCGGACGTAAACACCATCCAAGAGATTCTCGCACCCTGCGGGAGATACCGATACAGCGATCCAGCGATCAATCCCAACGGGTCAGAATAAGATCTTGGAGACCCCGGGAATGAAATTGTGCAAACGGTACCGCTTTCATTGCCGCCACCATCAGACCCAGAAGGCGCATACACTTCCGAAGGGACATCGCCATCGCCGACCTCATAGCCTGGACATGGTGACGCAGGTTCGCTTGTTTGTCCGGAGGCAGGGACACCACTGCCCCTAAAGTGTCGAAATGCATCCCCAAGAACAGGATTGACTGCGACGGCTCCAATGACGACTTCTTCCAATTGACCAGCCACCCGAAGTCCTCCAGGTGCTGAAGGGAGAGATCGCGAGCTGTCACCGCCTCCTCCGCTGTGGGCGACACAATTAACAGGTCGTCCAGGTAGGGGAGAATCGTAACTCCTTGCCTTCGAAGGAGCGCCATGAGCGGCGCCAGAATCTTTGTAAAAACCCTGGGAACCGAGGCCAACCCGAATGGTAGGGCCACAAATTGGTAATGGGCCTGAACTATGGCGAAATGTAGGAAGCGCTGGTGAGCCCTGCCGATAGGGACATGCAAATAGGCGTCGAGGATGTCGATCGACACCAAGAAATCGTACTGTGACAGGGCCGCCACGAACAGAGCGAAGAGACTCCATACGGAATTTCCGGGTCCATACATGAACATTCAATTCTTTTAGGTCCAGAATGGGGCGAAACTTGTACTCCTTTTTGGGAACCACAAAAAGGTTGGAGTAAAACCCCCTTCCCTGGTCCTCCGGTGGAACCGGAACCACCACACCCTGCTGCAGAAGAGAGTCGACCTCCCGCAGCAGTGCGGCAGCTAGCTTGGGCTCGGACGGGATACATGACTGACGAAACCTGTCCGGGGGTCGAGAATGAAACTCTATGAAATAGCCTGCCAACATAACCTGCGTCACCTAGGCGTCCGATACGTGGGACGCCCAAATCGACCCGAATTGTAGCAGACGACCTCCCACCCGAGAGCCTTCGAGAGGGTTCCTGGCGTCAGTCCGCCTTAGCGGGCTTTTTGTCAACCTCCCGTTTGTCCTGACGGAAATGTTGTTTCCAGGGAGTACGGGATTTCTGGGTGGTCTTTTTCCCGGAAGACGAGGGACGACCCGATCTCCAAGAGGGCTGACCGAACCGTCCCCTGGGCCGAAAGGACCAACGACCACTACCGGAACTTGACTTGCCAGACGTAGAAACCGCTGCTTTCCGCTGCGGCAAAGCCGAATCCTTGGCCTTGGCCTTAGCAATCAGCTCCATGAGGTCCGAACCAAAAAGCTGACCGCCCTTGTACGCCAGACTCAGCAGACCTTGTTTGGATACTGCATCTCCAGTCCACTGTTTAAGCCACAGTGCTCTCCTGACTGTGACGGCCGAGGATTGAGTCCTGGACAGAACCGAAGTAGTATCCAGCACTGCGTCCCTGCCATATCAGGCCGCCTCTTCCAACAGCTGGAAAAGCCTTTCCACCTCAGACAGCGGAGTCCCATCTTGCCACGCCGTCCGCAGCTGAGCCAACCACCGCAGAGAAGCCTCACTAGCCCACATGGCCCCCAAGGCCGCTCGAAATCCATGACCCGCGGCCTCGTAGATGGACTTCGCCGCTAACTCCGTCCTTCTGTCCAGCGGTTCCTGTAGACTCGCCTTCCCTTTAACAGGAAGCAAAGAGGATTTGCTCAGCTGAGACAATGGCACGTCCACTTCCGGAGAGGGGACCCAATTAGCGATCGTCTCCGTGGAGCAGGGATACATGGCATCAAAACACCGCATCCCCTGGAAGCGTTTATCCGGACACAGGCGTTCCTTCTCCACCGCCTCGTTAAGTTCGTCGTGCGCTGGCAGCATCGAGCGAGCCCGACACGACTCCTGATACAGCCGGGCCGACTTGCCAGGGCGCCTCTTCAGACAGCTGTAACGCTTCCCGCATAGCTCCAATAAAGGCGTCCACGCGGCCCGAAAGCGAAGCAGAGCGACCCTGCCGATCCTCTTCATCAGAATCGGAAATCTCACCAGCAAAGTCTGTCGGTGATTCCGTAGCCTCCGACGCACTGCGCGGAGGAGACAGCGCCACCACAGGCCTGTGGCGCTTCTTGCCTCGTGACGTCGGTTGGGACTTAGCTGATACCCAATGACCCAGGAGGTCAGACAGACTGTCAATGGAGCGAGTGAGCGCCTCCACTTTAACATCACTGAGACCCCCGACCAGTGTCGAACCTGACGCCGAAGACCCCGGCATATCAGTTACGCGTGACCGATCCTGAAGCGGGCCGGGAGAGAGGTCCGCGCCCCCTGATCCGACATGCCGCCACACAGTTGCGAGCGTCGCGGATAAGGCGGTAATAACCCCTTACAATGGGTACAGGAACCGAGGATGTGTGATTCTGCTACCACAGCTGGGTCAGCTCCAGCGCGCGCTTTCCTGGCACTTCCTGTCTGAGGCTATGATGACAGGCAGCAGAGAGGCGCGAAGCCACGCCCCCTGCTGCCGCTACTAACGGAGCCCGCGCTCCTCTGTCCCCGCTCCCCTGCCGATAACACAAACGCCTGCAGCGGAGATATCCTCCTGCAGGGACAAAAAAAGCAGTCACCACATGAAACAGTAACAGCGGCTGCCGCAGCAGCCGCTGAAGCCCTCAGACCACAGAGAGCACTTACCCAGCTGAGCGCCACAGGGACCCCCAGGGATGTGTGGATCCGTGGCCCTTTGCTCCCCCCCACGGCGGAGCGCGCAGGGACCCCACAGAAGCGGTGTGCGTCTCCGCCAGGGAGCGCCCTGTATCCCCCGGGGCCGGCAGGCTTCTGCGGGGACCTCCTTAGGGGGTACACAGATCTGCCAGGGGAGGGTCAGGGGTCCCAGCAGCACCGAGACCCCCTGAGACCTCTAGACCACGGGGAGTCCAGGTCTCCGGAGTAAAATAAAAAATTCTTCTGAGGAGCTGCAAAGGCAGCGACTATCCTCTGCGACCTCAAATTTTAGACTGAAGAACATGGGAGTAGGAGGAGCCTAAGCTGGAGGGGCCGGTCGTCACTTTTTCTAATCTGAGGGGAACTATCCTGTGGGGCTCCGCCTACCCACTAGTAATGGATCTGTGTCTCCCTTTCTTCCCTTCTGCTGCTGAAAGGCTAAGCAAATAGCTGTGGGCTGTTATTAATAGCCAGGGAACATTTTTGGCTAATGGCCCCTTTCCCGGCTACTAATATCAGCTCCCAGCAGTCGGCTTTCCCTCTACTGGCTATGAAAATGTGGGAGCACAAGTCATTTCTTTTAATTTTAGGCTATGTGCCCACGATCCAGACATGGCAGCGCTTTGGACGCAGCATATTTTTTTGTGTCCAAAATGCTGCGTTCTAGTGAACACAGATAAATCTGCATGTGTTCACGGATGCAGATTTACAGCATTCAATACATTAAAGTTGCTAAATTTCTGTTGCAGAGATTAGCGACTCGGCAAGTAAATTTTACATGCTGTGGTCCTGAGAGACACGAGCACGTCAGTTTCCACGGGTGCTCCGCAGCCTCAGATGCATGCATAGTGGACATGGAATTTACAGAAATTCCATCCACTATGTTGTAACATCTGGCCGCTGCAGAACTGATGCTGCATCTTCAAACTTGCAGCATTTCCTGATCATGGGCACATACCCAAACTCACTCACAGCAGATCAATTTTTGTAGCGGAGACGTTACTCTCCACTGCAGATTATGACTGATTGAAATGTCATTACATGCGGTGGATCCGCATGTATTGACAAAACAATATGCAGCATAATAACACAGCTTTTTGGATGCAGCAAAAATATGCTGCATCCAAAGTGCTGCTGGTTGCTAATCGTGGGGATAGTGGCTGAACATGTTTGCCTTCCTAGGTTAAAAATAGCAGCTCGCAGCTGCCCCAGAAATGACATTTGTATTCAGCCCCCCTGAGTCAATACTTTGTAGGATGCAATTACTGTTACAAGTCGTTTGGGGTAGTTCTCTACCAGCATTGAACATTTAGAGACTATGTTTGACCATTCTTTGCAAACTAGCTCTAGCTCATGGAAGGAGAACAAAAAGGAGTGCGGCACTTCCATCCAGCGATTTACTAAAATGGGAACTTTATTGAAAAACTTTGCAACCCAAATCACATGTTAAAAGTCCGATGCGTTTCTGGTGCACAGTGGCCGTAGTCTGGAAACGCATCAGGAATTTAACATGTGATTTGGATTCCAAAGTTTTAATGTTATTTCAATAAAATTTCCATTTTACTAAATCGTTAGTTGGAAGTGCCGCACTCTTTCAATTCTCCTGCCATTGGCTGTGCTCTACTAGCAGTATCAGGCACCCTCCACACAGTCTACAACCGGGATATAGTGACTACACAGAGTGGTGAGCTCTTCCCCCTCTTTCCTTCCTTACTAGCTCTAGCTCAGTGAGATTGGATGGAGAGTGTTTGTGAACAGAAATTTTCACATCTTGCCTTAGATTCTCAATGGGATGTAGGTCTGGACTTTGACTGGGCCATTCACACACAAGAATATGCTTAGATCTAAACCATACCATTGTAAGTCTGGCAGTATGTTTAGGATCGTTGTCCTGCTGGAAAGTGAACCTACGCCTCAGTATCAAGTGTTTTTCACCTTGAAACAGGTTTTCCTCCAGGATTGTTCTGTATTTAACTCCATCCATCTTCTCTCCCTGCTGAAAAAAGCCTCTTTCCACTCCACATCATAATGCTGCCACCATCATGTTTGATAGTGGGGATGGTGTTTACAGGGTGATGTGTAGTGTTAGTTTTCCACCTCGCAGTGATTTGAATTTAGCCCAACATTTTCTACTTTGATCTCATCTGCCCAGAGCACCTTCTTACATATGCTAGCTGTGGCACCTACATGACTTTTTGCAAACTGTAAATGGGATTTCTTATGGTTTGCTTTCAAAAATGGCTTTCTTTTTACAGTAGAACACAGGCAAGAAATTGTGAAGTTAATGCTGGATAAAGGTGGCCATAGTTACTATTTATGGAGTTCTACTATGTCCTCTGTGGTCTATTTGTATACACCTGTATTGGATGTGATTAACATCAGCGTGTGATATTGGGCGGATATAAAGGGACGTGTTTTGGATGACGAGAGGTAGTAACTGCACATGTGCATTATGTATACTGAGATTATTTGTAAAATACACATGGGTACAGGGTGTATGGGAGTCCTAAGGTGTCTTACATATAGATAGTATTCCTCTGCCAAGTATTTGGGTGGTGCATGAATAAGGAGTATGTCACAGATTGGAAAGTGGTGTTCGTATCGAGAATATGACTTTTAGAGGTAGAAGAGGAAGGGAGAGGAATATATGGATGCATTAAACAGAGAAATAAAAAAAGAGAGGATAGAGGAGAAAGATTATAAGTTGAAAGATAAAAAGGCCCATATTGTAAAGAAAGGGGAAATAAGGAAAAAAGATAATGAGGAATAGAAACTGTTATAAGGAAAGGAATATACCAATAATATGGATGATCTGTGTCCTAGCCATTCTGTAGAAAGAGGGATGTGAGTAAACCCATATAGTAATCAATTTATAAGCGATGGGAAAAAAATTAGTGTATAAAACTGGAAATGTGATACTCCCCATAAGACCCTTAGGGTGAAGAGTTTGTAACCGATGGATCTATAATGCTTCCTTTCGCTTTAAATCCTGTTGATAATTACCAACTCGTCTAAGCGTTGTGTTGTGAATGTGTTCCAATACCTGAAATCTAAATTGAGCAATGGTGTAATTAGCTTGATGGAAATGGCATAGAGCTGAAAGACCTTTTTACCGGGAGTCTATAGGCAGCACAGTATGGGAAAACGTGCTGGCGACGGACTATATGAAAATTGCATCTATTCTTTTTTTTTGCAACTTTTGCAGGATATGCAGTCCCTTATGTGTTAGGTACTTAATAAATCTGTTATCATTTATAAATCAGTCCACATAGATATTTTATGGCATATACCAAAAAGGATGATTCACATGTGAAGCATTCTTTTATTGGGATGCCCTCCCGTGTGTGTGGATGGCACATTTTGTCACTTTTCATGATGTTGTTACACTGGACAAAATTTACTATCCACTGAAAGGTGGCTAATGGTCGCATAGTCGATGGGAGGTATGTGTCATAGAGATGGCTGCCCTACGTGATGCAGCCCGGAGTGTTTCTCTAGTGCACGTAAGCACTAAGAAGATTATTTGGTGCACCTGGGACCGGGTTATTGGTAGCTATGAGAGTTGGACGGGTCTAGCTACCGACATACCTCACCTCTAGGTGTGGTCAACAGCCTATATAATGGAGGCTGTTGTTTGGCACATTGTCTGTGTATCTGGAGGGAGAAGGCCTCCTGTGTGTGGTTGTTTCCCGACTGAGCTGTGTACTGGATGCTATCCAGCCTGTGTGACCACAGGACCGGTTTACTAGAGACTTTTCTTAAAGTACTGTTTTCTTTGTTTTTGCCTACACTAAAGGCTTTTTGTTTGCATTTTGCTTTTGACCGGTTTATGAAGTAAATAAACCGCTATGGACATTTAAATGAAAACGCTTCCTGTTTGCCTTCGACGCTCCCAAGTGGGTAACATCCCTTCACCACACATAGAGGTTCAGGCCAAAAACTGTTACTACATTTTCTGTAAGGAGATATTACAGCTGATGGTACAACAAGAATACCTGTGTTCCCAATATAAGGCTGACCCAATATATCTAGTTTATTAAGCAATAACACTTTGACATTTTTGTACTAAAAAAAGGCCAAAAAAAGTGAAATCTCTGTTTCTAGCTTGGCTGATTGGATTAGAATTCAATGAGGGTCCTCATAGCTATTGGAGGGATAACCCGTGGTTGGTGTAGCTTTTGGGGGGAGAGAGGGGGGTTTGCAAAGTTAGAAGTTGCTGTCAGGCCCTCCTACCATATAAGAAGACATCAACATTAGGCTATGCTCACACAGTGCATTTTTTTTTCTGCAGCAAAGCCTGATCTCTTGTCAGGAAGGTTTGTTCAGGATTTTGCTACAGAAAGCTGCTGAGACCATGCCCACAGTATGGTCTCAGTAGCTTTCACTATAGGTATAATGCATTACAATCTAGTGCACTGCAATGCATTGTACCTGTGATCAAAGGAAAAAAAGTGAAAGTCCCATAAAGATACAAAGTAAAAAAGTAAAAAAAATATTACAAAATAATAATAATAAAAATATTACACTAATAAATACACATTTTTAAGTAAAAAAATAAATAAATAAATGAAATACAAATATTTGGTATCGCCACTTCCAGAACGACCCAACCTATAAAAGTGTCACACTAGTTAACCCCTTCAGTGAACGCCGTAAAAAAAAAACAAAAAAAACAAAGAGGCAAACAATGCTTTATCATCATACCATTGGAAAAAAAGTGGAATAAAACGAGATAAAAAAACGAATATAATACAATGTTGGTACTGGTGAAAATGTCATCTTGTCCCGCAAATAACAAGCTGCCATACAGCTCCATCATCTGAAAAATGAAAAAGTTATAGCTCTCAGAATAAAGCGATGCAAAAAAAAAAAAATTTTTTATAAAAGGTTTTATTGTGTAAAAGCGCCAAAACATAAAAAAAGCTATAAATGTGGTACCCATGTAATCGCACCAACCTGAAAAATGAAGCTGCCTGATCAATTTTACCACACGCAGAACAGCATAAAAAAAAAACAATTCCTGAATTGCCGGTTTTTGTTCATTCTCCCTCCTTAAAATTTGGAATAGGAAGCGATCAAAAAATGTCATGTGCCCGAAAATGGTACAAATAAAAACATCAACTCATTCCGCAAAAAACAAGCCTTCACACGACTGTCCCCAAGGAAGATTCCCTATAATGAGGCAGATGGAGGCACTGTGTACTCCGTCTGACCTGTGATCCGGCGGCGTCTGTCTTTATGCGTGCATGAAAACGCGGTCGGCCACAGTTTTGGGCACCTCTGAAAAGAAGGACAACGCTGAACAGAGGCCAGACAGAGTCCAGAGTAACTCTGCTACCTCGTTAGAGTGAATGGATCCCTGCAGGGGTGTTATTTGAATCACGTCACTCAGAGATTAGGATGGAAGCCCCAAAGCAATTGCCCAGCATAGAGCGCAGGATAAATGTGATCCCAAATGTTATGTAAAATGTTCCCAATAAAAGCTTCAACTCAATCCACAAAAAATCCATCTATAAATGGAAACACAGGGGGCTTCCACGTCACTGGTAGCACAAAGGATCTGGAAAAGTGAAATTGCCCCCAAAAGAAATTCAGCAAATTCTGCACTCTGAAATTCTAATCCCCCCCCCCCCACACTTCTGAGCTCCAGTGTGTGCCTAAACCACAGTTAGCATCCACATGTTTGGCAGGGGTATAATTTCCAAAATAGGGTCACCTGAGGGGGGGATTCTGCTCTTCTAGCATTTAGGGGCTCTGTATATTGAGTCCGCAAACTATTCTAGGAAAATCTACACTCCAGCAGGCAGATAGCGTTCCGTCCCTCCCGAGTGTGGACATGTGGATAAGCAGTACTGTACAGCCACATATGGGGGGGTATTGCCAAGTTCAGAAGAAATTGTGGTACACACTTTGGTGCCAGTTTTATCCATTAAAATGTAAAATCTGGGGCTAAAGCAAAATTTTTGCGATAAAAATGTAATTATTTTTTGATCACTGCCCAATGGTATAAAATTCTGTGACATCTGTGGTGTCAATATGATCATAGTTTGTAAAATGGGGTCACTTACGGGTAATTCTGCTGTTATGGCACCTCAAGGAATCTCCCAGTGGGTGATGGCACCTGCAAACCATAACAGTAAAATCTGCACTACAATATAATGCTCCTTCCATTCTGACCTTTGCACTATGCCTCAAAATTAGTTCCTAATTACATGTAGGGTATTGGCAAACTCAGAAGAAATTGCACAACAAAATGAGAGGTCCATTTTCTTCTGTTACCCTTGTGAAAATAAAAAATTTGGGGCTAAACATTTTTGTTGGTGGAAAAAAAATGATCTTTTCATTTTCATGGCTCTATGTCATAAAGTTCTGTGAAGCACCTGGGGGTTCAAAGTGCTCACCACACATTTAGATAAGTTCCTTGAGCGGTGTAGTCTCCAAAATGGGGTCACTTGTGGGGGGTTTCCACTGTTTAGGCGCATTAGGGGCTCTCCAAAATGTGACATGGGGTCTGCTCTCAATTCCAGCCAATTTTGCGATCAAAAAGTCAAACGGTGCTCCTTCCATTCCGAGCCTTGTGGTGTGCCCAAACAGTGATTTTCCCCCACATATGGGGTATCAGCGTACTCGGGAGAAATTGCACAACTTTTTCAGTCAATTTTCTCCTGGTATGCTTGTGAAAATAAAAATATTGGACCTAATTACATGTAGGGTATTGGCAAACTCAGAAGAAATTGCACAACAAAATGAGAGGTCCATTTTCTTCTGTTACCCTTGTGAAAATAAAAAATTTGGGGCTAAACATTTTTGTTGATGGAAAAAATTAGATTTTTTATTTTCACGGCTTTACGTTACAAACTTCTGTGAAGCACCTGGGAGTTCAAAGTGCTCACCACACATCTAGATAAGTTTATTGAGGGGTCTAGTTTCCAAAATGGGGTCACATGTGGGGGTTTTCCACGGTTTTGGCACATCAGGACCTCTCCAAATGCGACATGGTGTCGACTAATTATTCCAGCAAATTTTGAATTCAAAAAGTCAAATGGCACTTCGTCCCCTCCAAGCCCTGCCGTGTGCCCAAACAGAGGTTTTCCCTCACATATGGGGTATCAGTGTGCTCAGGAGAAATGACACAATATATTTTGGGGTCCATTTTTATCTGTTACCCTTGTGAAAATAAAAAAAATTGGGTCTAAATTCAATTTTTTGTGAGAAAAAGTTAAGTGTTAATTTTTTTCTTCCTCATTGCTTTAGTTCCTGTGAAGCACCTGAAGGGTTAATAAACTTCTTGATTGTGGTTTTGAGCTCCATGAGGGGTGCAGTTTTTAGAATGGTGTCACTTTTGGGTATTTTCTGTCATAAACGCCCCTCAAAGTCACTTCAAATGTGATGTGGTCCCTAAAAATTGGTTTTGTAAATTTTGTTGGAAAAATGAGAAATCGCTGGTCAACTTTTAACCCTTATAACTTTATAACGAAAAAAATTTTGGTTCCAAAATTGTGCTGATGTAAAGTAGACATGTGGGAAATGTTATTTATTAACTATTTTGTGTGACATATCGCTCTGATTTAACGGTATAACAATTCTAAATTTGAAAATTTCCATTTTTTCACAAATGAACGCAAGTCATATCTAATAAATTTTACAACTATCATGAAGTACAATATGTCACGAAAAAACAATCTCAGAATAAGTGGGATCCGTTGAAGAGTTCTAGAGTCATTAACTCATAAAGTGACAGTGGTCAGATTTAAAAAAATAAGGCCTGGTCATTAACCTACAAAGTGGCTTGGTCCTTAAGGGGTTAACCATAATTTCAAATGTAAAAGTGGGGGAGGTGAATTGTTTAAGAATAGTTTAACTAAAACACTGGCAGTGCATTGAGTTTGTATGATACTATTTATTTTCACATTATGATCTGTCAATGAATTGCTCAGGCATTATTCAATTTCACACGTATACTGTGAAAATTTACATGGGCCACAGGAATAGTTCAATCTTACACCTAGCTGAGCCAATGTTTACGCATCACTAATTTAATTAAACTGTACAATCCAAACTGCCATCTCAGGTGACCAAGACAAGATGGTAAAACCACAAAAATAAATGAGTTTCACATACTGCTCTACTTGCTTTTTTCACTAAAAACGCAGAAAAACCTGATAGCTATGTTCACACTAGGTGTTTTTTCAGCACCCATTAGTTCCAATGGATGAAAAATGCTGAAAAAACGCTGAAAGTAGTGACATGCTCTGTTCTCAAAAAAAAAAACATGCAAAGCACAATATACTGATCAAACAAAAAACAAGGTGTGTGCACGAGATTTCTGGAATCTTACAGACTTTGCTGGTACTGTAAAATACAGCATAAAAAAACTCTGAAAAAATGCCATGTGTGAACATAGCCTTATAGGTACCACAAGTGAAGCACACAGTTCCAGATTTCCCATTGGTGCTCATGTCACTTATGTTTGTCTCTTCTCAGTGAGAGGATTGTTTAGTATATTCTTCAGCAGGTCCTTCCTCCATACCGGGGTACTCCCGTACCTCGGTTATCACTGTATCTGTCTGCACGGCTCAGCTATGGAGTAGTGTGTTCATCACCGACAATGTAACCTGCTTATAGGTAAGACAGCTTTGTACTTTGCACACTGTATGCCACATAATATTACTCATGTATTATAGACATCATAGACATCTACTTCATCCCACATTTTGTTCGGTTGAACTTCTATTGTGTGTCACTTGAATTACAGTTCTATGTAAATATGTAGGCATCTCTGGTAAAATTGTGCTATCGATTTTCACAATGTAAAGCATACAACACAACCAGCACACAACAGTGGCCCATGAGTCGCAGCCCATCGGTATCATATTTACATGACTTCTTCATAAATTAGAGGTAACAAGGTTATTGGGATTCAACTATGCAATTACAGATAAATGTTGCTGTCTGTACCAGTGCAATCATGTAGGTGAACAGAGGTCAGTGATAAAGGATCAATATAACTAGTTATCTTAGCTGTTAAACATCAGCATGTACTCAGTGTGAGGCTGGGGAGAAAAATGCTCCAATTTTGCTAATCAGAGTGGGATCTGATTTTCTCAGAGGTGGAGAGAAAACTAAAGTTTCTACACCTTCACCAGTATGTTAGTCTGGATAATCTGAGTCCGGTCCCATTTTTTTCACAGACGCATAGACTAGAATGGTCAACCGCCATCCGATTTTCTGTGGCAAATCATGCGTGCTGCCAACATGGGAATGAGTGCTAGCCTTCAAAACCACAGACAGCGCTCGTTTCATTTAAACAGTTGTGTGCATGAGCCCTAAAGGTGGTCATAAGTATAGTAGTGTTACACCTGACCATTGCAATCCATGATTCTGCAAAGCGGTAACTCTGAATAGCTTTTTGTGTTTTTTTCAAACTTACTCACTTGGACAAGATATCAATGCACGCCTGAACTCTAGAACATGAAAAATGGTCATAGAGTGAAATATCACATATTAGGGCTCATGCAGACAAATGTGGATCACGAACCACAATGCACGGACTGGTCAAAGTTCCAGCTTCATATATTTCTGTTCTGGTTGGTAGACCCGTGGCCAGTCCGTGCATTGTGGTCCGTGATCGGACTGATATCCACAGACGTCTGCATGAACCCTTATGCTGTATGTAACATCTGATGCTCATCCAGTATACAGGAGAATATGTGTCTGGTGTATGATATACTGACACCCCATGTCACATACAGGATAATATGTGATTGTATATAAAGGCATAGAATATGAGATATTCTACCAGCTGCATTTTATCCTGAATATAACCTCTGTAGTCCGTATATCATGCACCAGCCACAATATACCACATACAGTGCACAGGATAATATGTGACTGGTATATGATATAATATGATGGTGTACTAATATGATGATATACAAATATCAGATGTGATAGAGTATAGTATCTGATGGTATATATTATACTAAGAGTACAGAACATCAGATATTATACCAGCCACATCTTATTTAGTATATGCAACCTGATGTCAGTACACATAATATATTCCAATAGAGAGAAGATGATGAAAAGCTGCACTCGCCGTTTATGTAAAAATAAGAGTCCTTTATTTCATATTCCGATAAAATGAATGGAAAGCAGGGAGTGCGGGGAGGAGGTGGAGGACAGCTGTTTCACGCTCTGACTAGCGCTTCTGCGGGTCCATGTGACACAGCTGTCCTCCACCTCCTCCCCGCACTCCCTGCTTTCCATTCATTTTATCGGAATATGAAATAAAGGACTCTTATTTTTACATAAACGGTGAGTGTAGCTTTTCATCATCTTCTCTCTATTGGACTATTGTTTCTGCATTTTAAAGCTGGCACCGCAGGTTTATGCGATGTGAATTTGCCGTTAAGATTCAGGTGCGGTCATTATGCGCTTAGAAGGTGGTGCAGGCTCATTCTCCATTTAGCTACACATAATATATTACATACAGGAGAATAATATGTGACTGGTATACGTCATAATGTGGCTACAGCCATCACACGGTATAATATACAATAGTCACATATTATCCTATGATTACAGACATCATATATTACACCAGCCACATTTTATCCTCTATATAGCAGGATGTCTGTGCACGTCCAGTATATGGAACAATATGTCACTGGTATATCATATACTGTGGCTACCGACATCAGACGGCATATACAGGATAAGATGTGATGGCATATATCAGGGGTGGGCATTTAATTTTCCTGAGGGTCCACATGAGAGACTGTGACTGATCTTGATGGCCAAACCAATAGGCTGGAATTAATTATGCTCAATATTAATATTAACATATTAATTATAATTATATTAATATTCTCCCTTAATATTGAGCAGAATTAAGTATGCGGAAAACCCCCTACATCCCACATGAGCCTCCACACGGCCTCTTGAATACAGTATGAGCCCCCATATAGCCCCTCTGTATACAGTATGAGCACTCACATAGCCCCTTTATATACAGTACAAGCACAAACATAACCCACTTTATTCAGTATGAGCCCCACACAGCCTCATAAACAATATGAACCCCCACATAGCCCCACTATATAAAGTATAAGCATCTACATAGCCCCTCTATATACCACATAAGCACCCACACAACTGTCTATATTTAGTATGATCCCTACATAGTCCCCTATATACAGCATGAGCCCTGCATAGCCTCCTATATACAGTATGAGCCCCCACATAGCCTCCTATATACAGTATGAGCCCCCACATAGCCTCCTATATACACTGCTCAAAAAAATAAAGGGAACACTTAAACAACACAATGTAACTCCAAGTCAATAACACTTCTGTGAAATCTACCTGTCCAGTTATGAAGCCACACCGATTGTGAATCAATTTTTCCTGCTGTTGTGCAAATGGAGCAGACAACTGGTGGAAATGATAAGCAATTAGCAAGATACCCCCTATAAAGGAGTGGTTCTGCAGGTGGTGACCACAGACCATTTCTCTGTTCTCATCCTTTTTGGCTGTTGTTTTGGTCACTTTTTTCATTTTTCTCACCCCTAGATGTACAGTAGCATTAGGTGGTGTCTACAGTACAACCCACAGAAGTTGCTCAGGTAGTGAAGTTCATCCAGGATGGCACATCAGTGTGAGCTGTGGCAAGAAGGGTAGCTGTGTGTGTCAGCACAGTGTCCAGAGCATGGAGCAGATACCAGGAGATGTGGAGGGAGCCATAGGAGGGCAACAACCCAGCAGCAGGACCGTTACCTCCGCCTGTTGCACAGCCAATAAGCATGCGGGGATTGCCTGTGAGTCACTGTAATGCTGTAGCGATCTTGGTTGTGGCATTACTGTGATTGGCTAGCCATCTAACACCATTAGGCATTATAAAAGGACAGGCGGTGCCCGGCACACTGACACCATTGCACAGACACACTGAGAAGCTCTTTACAACATGATTTCTTGATTGTGGCCTATCAACCTGCATGTTCCAAGAGGGACATGCTGTTTAGTGATGCACTTACCTTACAGCAGTCATGGCCACAAAAAATGACCCTGGATTTGGGATAAGTAGGAAGATGATGATGAGACACAGTAGCTGTTAAGTCTTGTTGTTAAGTCACGATATTAAGAGAACCAAGGTGCAATGCTGGAAGTCGAGGTGGTGGATGACAAAGTCATCATCCTTACCTAGGAAGCTGGCATGCACAGCGAGGCCAGCAACGCTGAGGGAGAGAGATTGGCAACATTGAAACAGACAGGAAGAGGCAGTGGGGTGACCAGAGGGAGAAGGCGGGCAACTGTTCCGCAGAACACCGACACTTCTGAATTTCTCCATCAAAGACTTAGGTGTTCCCCAGTCTGGGACTCTTTTTAAAGAGTTCTAAGACAAACAAAATGGCCATTTGCAACCTATGACATGCAAAGATCAGCAGGGGCCTGACCACTAAAAATGTAACCACCACCAGCATGATCAGGCACATGTCATCTAAGCACCTGACTCGGTGGGCCGACACCTGGGTGACACCTCTGCCTCTTCCCTTATGCTAGGCGATTCCCAATCCCCTGTCCAAAACACTGACCTATCTTTGCACTTTGTGACTTATAATAAACAGGCACTTCCAAATCTTTCTCCCAGCCTAGCGTTTAGCTGTCCCTACCTCAGTGCTTGGAACGAAAATGAAAGTTTCTAGTGTTGCCATTTCAGCTGGCAGACACGGAGGATTTACGCCAATTTATGGCGGTGGTCGTTCCTTGGTTCCCAGCCGCCAATTTTTCTTTCAATTTGGCGTCCCCGCCTTGCATCAGCATGTGTACAGGAACATCAACTGCGCCCTTACCAACGTACTTACTAACATTGTCCACTTAATGACCGACATGTGGACATGCGCTTGTGGCCAGGGATGCTATATTTTCGTAACAGCCTACTGGGTGAACATTGTGAAGGCTGGGGCCAAGTCACACCTTGGCACAGCGCATGTGCTCCCAATCCCGAGGATTGCTGGCCCTACTTCTCTCAGGGTTTCCTCCACCTTCTACACCAGTTCCTGCATCCCCTCCTACTCCTTCTCATCCTCCACCTCTGATGTGCTATCTCAGAGCACATCATCCACATATCAGCAGGAAGCTCTGTAGCACTGCCTCTGCAAAGCAGCAACAGCCTCTGCTGAAGCTAGTTTGTCTAGGAAACAAACCGCACACTGCGGCAGAGTTACTTAAAGGAATAACAGACCAGACAGATCTGTGGTTTTTGAAGCTGAACCGTCAAACAGGCACGGTCGTATGTGATAATGTGCACAACTTGGTGGCAGGTGTGAAGCTTGGCAAGCTCACACATGTACCATGCTTGGCACACATGCTCAACGTGGTAGTTCAGCGGTTTCTGAAAACATACCCAGATTTGCCAGAGCTTCTGGTCAAGGTAAACCGCGTCAGCGCCCGTTTATGCAAGTCATATATAGCTGCCACATCTCTGGCAGTTCTGCAGCAGTGCATGGAAGTGCCAGCTCATTGACTGGTTTGCAATGTGCCCACTTGCTGGAACTCCGTACTGCACTTGCTGGCAAGGCTTTGTGAGCAGCAGAGACTAGTGGTTGAGTACCAGCTCCAACACTCCCATCGTTATTCTGGTTAGCCTCCACACATAATAACTGAAGAGTAGGCATGGATGTCTGACAGATGTGCAGTTCTCCAAGACTTTGAGGACTCCACAAAGATGGTGAGCAGCGATGACGCCATAGTCAGTGCAACAATCCCGCTTCTGTGCCTACTTAAACAGTCGCTGCTCACAATTACACATGAAGCTATACATGCAGATCATTGAGTGACAGGACACAGCTCAGTGAGCTCAGCGCAGTTCAGGGGCCCGCTCGCTGTAGCGAATCATTCTACTCAGCTCCTCAGCGTGTGCGGACGCCTCACGGCGCCGATCACACTGATGAAGAAATGTCAGTCAGATGGATTACAGGGTGGCACATTTATTTAATCTTCAGACAGGTGAGTATAAGGATTTTTTTATTTTAGTCTTATTTTTACACTTGGAGTCAGCGGGAGCAAAATATTACTCTCAACATTGTCTGTTGCTAGCGCTGATCGCTCCCCAACCAGGGGACTATGATGAGACGTGCCTTCAACACCCGGCGCTTGGGAACAGCGGGAACTGTACCACTGATTCCTAGGCGCGGGTAAGTGTCACACTGATGACACAAGGATGTCATCAGTGTGTCATCAATGTGCACAGGTGTGGGACATTTTGCGGCCCGTGCTGCATGTAAAAAACGGACATGTCAGTGTGTTTTGCCCACGGACACATGGTCCGTGAAAACACACTGACATGTGCAAAGACCCATTCATTTGAATGGTTCTAGATGTGTAAGTACCTCCAGTACGTGTGAAAACTGGCACCACACGTACTGGAGATACCAACGTGGGAATGATGCCTAAGATAGGGTATACGCCACCAGGCAGATATCGCACTTAATTTTTTCACCTGTGGTCAAGCCTCCTAGTGGAAGGAGGTACAATCATGATCCTGTGTCCCCAATGCTAACATAGAGAAACATACAATTAGATAAAAAAAATATTTTCTGTGCCTTCATATTCTGAGAGTCATATCTTATATATATTTTAGTCTACAGAGCTGTGCAAGGCTATGTTCACTAGATGCGTTTTGATGTGTTTCTTTCTGCAGGAAAAACCTGCTCTATTGGCAGTAAAGAAGCAAGTAAAAAAAAGCAGGTTTTGCTGAGTTTTTGACAGCATTTTCTGTGGCGTTTTTGTCAGTGTACATTTGTCTCTTCTGCATGCTGATAAAGTTTAGTGCATAAAAAAATAATTGACTCAAAGTCATGAGGTTTTGGCACCAAAAAACGAAGCAAAACCTGATACTTGCGTTTTTTGCTCTACCCATTTCTTTCAACTAAGTAAATAACGCGGCAAAAACGCTGAAAGAAGTGACATGCTACATTTTGTAAAAACGCATTTCTTTGACAAAACAGTCAGGAAAAAAAACAAGGTGTGTGCATGGGATTTCTGAAATCTCATAGACTTTGCTGGTACTGTAAAAAAAAAGCTGAAAATTTGCACTAAAAAAAGCATAAAAAACGCTGCAAAAATGCGTGAACATAGCCTAAGGGATTTTTTAGCATAATGAACTGTAGATTTAATTGACACCATTGTGTATTGTTCAGTATAGCAGACATGTTATATCTATTCTGCTGGACAATGTCATTTTTTTGTTATCTTTATTTGGTCACCGGCTTAATACACTGTGTTCCAAATTATTATGCAAATAATATTTTCTCAGATTTTCCCAAATTACCTATATGAATTGCAGTCATTGTAATTTTCCAGTCAAATAACTATTAGAGTACAATTGAAAGGTTTTTGTACAAACTGCCTATGATAACAGTATAGTTTTAAAAAAATAAAAAACTCAAACTGCACTCAAAGCTTATAGCAGCCAGAGATGCAGATGTGTTATGTGCAGCATGAGACGGGGCATTATCATGCATGAAATGATCTCGATGGTCCAGATGGATGGAGTGGAGGATGGCTGGTTGATGGACACCCCATGCAAACACGGCTACGGCGCTAACAAGGAGGAGGTGGAGTAATGTTTTGGGCTGGAATCATGGGGAGAGAGATTGTCGGCCCCTTTTAGGATCCCTGAAGGGGTAAAGATAAACTCCATAATGTATGTTGAGTTTCTCAAACAGCACTTCCTTCCATGGTTCAAGAAGAAGAACCGTGTATTCCGCAGGAACATCATTTTCATGCATGATAATGCCCCGTCTCATGCTGCACATAACACATCTGCATCTCTGGCTGCTATGGGCATAAAAGGGGACAAACTTATGGTGTGGCACCCATGCTCCCCAGACCTCAACCCCATTGAGAACCTCTGGAGCATCATCAAAAGGAGTGTCTATGATGGCGGGAGGCAGTTCACATCTAAGCAACAGCTCTGGGAGGGTATTCTGTCCTCATGCAAAACAATTGGAAGCAGAAACCATCCAAAACCTGACAAATTCAATGGACGAGAGAGTTCAGAAGCTCCTTGCGAACAAGGGGTACTATGAGCAAATGTAACATCACCTAGAATAAAGTTTTGAGTTGAAAACTGTTTTATTTCAGTTTGTAATAACCTGCTAATGCTTATAATTTCAAAAATGACCATTTTTTTGTTCTTTATTAAAATGAAAAGGTTGAAAACTCTGCTGTGCATAATAATTTGGAACATGCATTTTGAGTGCAGTTGAGTTTTTTATTTTTTAAAACTATACTGTTATCATAGGCAGTTTGTACAAAAACCTTTCAATTGTACTCTAAGGCTGAGTTCACACGATGCGTTTTTCATGCGTTTCCGCGGCGTTTTTGCGGTTGCGTAAACGCCGCGGAAACGCATGAAAAACGCATGGTAGAAGGGCAGCAATGTTCCCCAATGGAAATCCGCATGTGCTGTGCCCATGATGCGGATTTTTTGTCAAAAATCCGCAGCATGTCAATTAATTTTGCGAAAACGCTGCTCTTTTGCCGCCATTGACTTGCATTAGACCGCATGGAATCCGCATCACTGTATATGTTGATGCGCTTTTCATGCGGTCTAATGTGCGGATGGTACCCGGGTGTGGATAAGAGGACTCTCATCCAGACCCAGGTACCATTAAAAAAAAAAGAATAAAATAAAAAATATATATATTCTCACCTTCTGACGGCCCGCGCTGCGTCCTGCTGGCTTCCCGGGCACTTCGCGGTTGAATGAAGGACCTTCGCTGACGTCAGAGTCATGTGACGGGTCACGTGACGCTGACGTCGGAAGGTCCTAAAGTCTTCACTGCCGGCAGCCGGGACCGATGAAGCAGGACACCGGGGGCCATCAGAGGGTAAAGTATAGATTTATTTTTTATTTTTTGACATTCACACACTATATAAATCCATGCCGGTTGCATGGATTTATATAGTGTGAAGTTGACAAGCACTTTCCAAGTGATGCTAAAATCGCTTGGGAAGCGCTTGTCAACCCGCATGCGGAAATGCATGTGAAGAACGCTTCATTTCCGCATGTCCCTGGCAGGAAACCGCATGTACAATCCGCATGCGTTTTTTCCTGCCAGAGAGATGCAGAAACGCTCAGGAAAAAATCCTGAGCATTTCTGCATCGTGTGCACATACCCTAATAGTTATTTGACTGGAAAATTACAATGACTGCAATTCATATAGGTAATTTGGGAAAATCTGAGAAAATATTATTTGCACAATAATTTGGAACACAGTGTATTTGCCGAATAGGATAATAATAATCTTTATTTTTATATAGCGCTAACATATTCCACAGTGTTTTACATACATTATCATCGCTGTGCCCATCAGGGTTCACAATCTACATTCCCTATCAGTATGTCTTTAGAGCATAGGAGGAAACTGGAGAACCCGGAGGAAACCCACGCAAACACGGGGAGAACATACAAACTCCTTGGTGGGATCTGAACCCAGGACCCCAGCGCTGCAAGGCTGCAGTACTAAACACCGAGCCAGTGTGCTGTATGTATTTTTTACTAGTATTTTGGGGTATTTTCTCATTTTTAATCAATTTTGTTAGCAAGGATGAAGAAAACAAAGAATAAATGTGCAATTGTTCTTAATGTTTATTGTGTTCACCATGCAGTATAATGTTCATGCTATTATTTTGGTTCAATATGATTACGGAGACACTCAATTTACACTGTCTTTTTTGTTGTTTTCATTGTGTGGGATAAATAATGACATTATTATCTATCAAGTCATTACAGATGCAGCAACATACTTTTTTAAAAACATTTTATGGAGTTTTTCTCCAAAAGTGACCCACATTATGTTAAAGGGGCTCTAAATCCCTCTTACAGTTATATGAAAAAGTTTGGGCACCCCTATTAATCTTAAGCTTAATGTTTTATAAAAATTGGTGTTTTTGCAACAGCTATTTCAGTTTGATATATGTAATAACTGTTGGACACAGTAATGTTTCTGCCTTGAAATGAGGTTTATTGTACTGTTGTAAGTTCTCTCATGCGAGAGAATCGGGCTGATTATGCTAAGGACACTCGGCTCACACTCTGTCATTTTGATCTGGGTGTCATGTTAGTGTGATCCCATTCTCTCACATGAGAGAATCTCAGCACAGGTGTGGAGAAGACGGAGAACTTAATTTCTCAATCTTCTCCATTGTCTCTGTGCGCATACATCACACTGCACTCAGATTAAGTCCGAGTGCAGTCCGATATTTCACACACACCCATTGACTCGTAGCGAAATCATAGTGAAATCATAGTGATTTGCCCTGTGATTCACGGTCCAGGAATACCTGTCCTTTCATCTCTGGATACACTTGCAGATACACCTGATTCAGAACATGAAGAGCAGGATTCTGACGAAGGTTTCATACTAGTCCCAATGAGCCACAGCTTTTTCTTCACACTTTGAATAAAATGATTTAGTCAAGGACTTCCTAAATATTCTGCACAACTTTTAGGCTCTAGACTAAAGGAAAAGAACCCACTATTCCTGTTAACTGTTAATTCTTGGTACAGAAGCAGAGAAAAGGAATTCCTTCCATACTTTACTCAAGACGGTGCTCTAGTGTATTGCAGTGATATTCCTAGGCTGATGGAAAAATGTAACATTGAGTACAATGTGAGCAAGTGGAGATTCTTTATTGATTCATGAAAAAGTATGAAAGCTGTGCTACTGCACAATGGCAGCAAGTATGCTTTAGTGCCTGTAGAGCATTCTATGCACTTGAAGAAATGCTATGAGAATTTTGACTTTATTCTAAAGAAACTTAAAGAAGTTGTCCACTACTTTCACATTGATGCCCGTAGGAAAGGGCATCCATGTATGATCGGCCGGGGAACCCTCACCGACCAGCTGTTATCGGTCCCAGCCGAAAGTCCTTACCTGCAGTGCTTGGCTGTCCATCTGTAGTGGCCGCCGGGGGGTACTGCACATTCAATTGAATGGGAGGTGGATGAGCAGTAACAAGCGCCAGCCACTACAACTTGACTGCCAAGCACCGCAGGTAAGGACTTCCGAAAGGCACCGATATCAGCTGATCGACGGGGGTGCCGCGTTCAGGACCCCAGCCGATCATACATTCATGCCCTATCCTAAAGATAGGGTATCAATGTGAAAGTAGTGGACAACCGCTTTAATTACAAGGATCAAGGAAGGTCAATATGTGGTGATCTGAAAGTTCTCTCATTGCTCCTTAAGCAGCAAGAAGGATGCGTGAAGTACCAATGCTTTTGTGAGAATGGCACAGCCGGGATAGGACTCATTACTGGAGCCAAAACAGTGGGTCAATAAGAACATCTTTGCAATCTGGGATTCAAGAACATAGTTGCGGAATGTTTAGTTAATTCCACTAAAGTTCTCCTGCCACCACTCCACATTAACATGGAGAGGAGAACTGAAGAGAAAAAGAAAAGGAATAAGAATTAATTTGCAATAAAGTTGCAGAATTCATGTTCAATAAATTTAAATTATAATATTGTTTGCATTTTTGCCTACAGTAAAAATTTTCCTTGTTCATCTCACTTGTAGGTAATTTCATGCGCATTTTGTGCATTATCCATATGTGATGGTTAAATTTATTAAAACAGTCATTGAATTTGAAAACATTTTCATAAACCCAATCGCTGCATACCTGTGCAGGCTGCAATTGTTTTTTCATACTGAATTGGCATGAGAAAATAGTCGGTGCTATGTACTGCCCCTTAGTATAATATTGGGTTGAGTGCTATTCAATAAAATATTGGATAGCTCAAGGCCGTGTTTTACGCCAGTGTGAGTGAGCCCTAAACATTACTCCCCGATGCAGCACTTCATAGGAAAACATACGTACAAACGTGTACAACAAAACACACACAAATATACACCTTACCATCAGTAAAATAGTAGTCGGGGTACTTCTCCTCAAACACGTAGATGGGTTTAGGCTTCCCTTTCAGCCTCTCGCTGACTCTCCTTACAAGCTCATACCTGCCAGCAAGCAAAATGCGAAATATAGTTACTAACATTTACTACATGTCTACTTTACGTCAGCAACATTTCTGAAATCCCTTTTCTTAACATGTTTAAATGTTCAGCAGCATTTTTTCAATAACATTTACAAATCTTTTTTTTTTTTTTTTTAGAATGGATCACTTCGGTTCTGAAGTGACTGAGGGGCCTATATTTCAGAAACCCCACAATCAAGACCACATTTTAATAACGGCACCCTTCAAGGTATTAAAAACCACATTCAAAAGTTTGTTAACCTTTCAAGTATAGAAATTGGAGCCCAAAATTTGTTGTGCAATTTCTCCTGCATATGCCGGCACCCGATGTGTGGCCGGAAACTACTGTTTGGGCACACCATAACCATAGGGCTCGGAAGAAAAGGAGGGCTACTTGACTTCTGATGCAGAATTTTGGCAAAAATGCTTTGAGACTGCCATGTAACATTTGAGAAGCCTCGAGGTTGCCAAAACAGCAGAAACCTGCTGCAAGTGAAGCCATTTTGGAAATTACACCCTCTCAGTTGCGGTTGGACTGCACAGGTGTTCTCCAGAAATCAGAATGCAATTGGTGTTGCAGAGTGAAATCTGTATATTTCAACTGCATGATGATGAAACTGAGTGAAAACTTGTTTTTTGTGAGTTGAGTGGCAGCTTTTCTTGGTACCATTTTGCAGTAGATAACATTTTGCTTTTAAGGCTAAGTTCACAATTATCCCATGCTCTGCGCTGAGCACTTATGTCACAGCTTCCATCTAACAGACTTTACTTTAACCCCTTCACGACCTTCGATGTATCCATAAGTCCAGGTTGGTAAGTACTTCCAGATTTGTCACGCACAGACTCTGTGGGAGCACGAACACCGCCGGGTGTTCAGCGATTCTGACAGCTGACACCCAGCTCTCACTGAAGGGCAGTTTAACCCCCTACACACTGCGATCAATATCGATCGCGGCATTTACAAGGCAGGGGCCGATCATTGCCATGGTGACTCGACGTTGTCATGATGACATCTGGGTCACGAGTGCTAGCAAGCCAATTAGATCAAGAGCAGTGCATGATCTAACTAGCACTGACAGTTTATAAATCACTGCAATGCTTGTGCATTGCTATGCTTTAGAATCTTTATTATGGTGATCAGAGCTGCGAAAGTCCCATAGAGAGATTAAGTAATAAGGTTTAAAAAAATATTGTAAATTATTTTTTATTCCCTTCACCCAGAACCTGTTTTCACCTTCCTAACCAGGCCATTTTTTTCAATTCTGACCATTGTCACTTTATGAGGTAATAACCTTGGAACGCTTCAACGGATCCCACTGATTCTCAGATTCTTTTTTTCATGACATATTCTGCTTTATAATAATGTTAAAATTTCTTCGATATGACTTGTATTTATTTGAGAGAAAAAAATCTGAAAACTGGCGAAAATTTTGCAATTTTTAAAATTGTAATTTTTATGCCTTTAAATCAGAGCGATATGTCACACAAAACATTTAATAAATAACATTTCCCACATGTCTACTTTACATCTGCATCATTTTTAAAACATATTTTTTTTCTGTTTGAAAGTTAGAAAAGTTAAAAGTTGACCAGCGATTTCTCATTTTTAGGGACCACATCAGATTTGAAGTGACTTTGAGAGGTCTATATGACAGAAAATACCTAAAAGTGACACCATTCTAAAAACTGCACCCCTCAAGGTGCTCAAAACCACATTCAAGTATATTAACCCTTCCTTCAGTTGTTTCACAGGAACTAAAGGAATGTGGAAGGAAAAAATTAACATTTAACTATTTTCACAAAAAATTTACTTTAGACCCAAATGTTTTTATTTTCACAAGGGTAACAGGAGAAAATGGACCCCAAACACTGTAAAATTTCCCAAGAGTACAACATAGATGGGGGAAAACTACTGTGTGGGCGCACAGCAGGGCTCAGAACGGAAGGAGTGCTATTTAACTTTTGAAATGCAAAATGTGCTGAAATCATTGGAGGACATCATGTCACATTTGGAGAGCCCCTGATGTGCCTACAGAGTGGAAACCCACCACAAGAGACCCCATTTTGTTAACTAGACCCCTTAAGGAATTTATCTAGATGTGTGTTGAGCACCTTGAACCCCCAGGTACTTCACTGAATTTTTCAACACTGATCTGTGAAAATTAAAAAAAATATATATATTTTTCTCACAAAAATATTGCTTTAACCGCAAGTTTTTTTCATTTTTACAAGGATAGCAGGAGAGAATGGACCCCAACATGTGTTGTGCAATTTCTCCTGAGTACGCAGATACCCTATATGTGGTCCAAAACTACTTTTGAGGCACAGTGCAAAGCTCTGAAGGGAAATTTATACCGTAAATTTATCACTTAAACATGAGCCATGTATGAGGGTGTCAGAGCCGGAGTCGTGGAGTCGAAGGTGGAGTCGGTGTCATGGAAATTGAGGAGTCGAAGGTTTGGCTTACCGACTCCACATACCATTGGGCAGTGAAGAAAAATAATTAAATTTTTACCACCAAAATTTTGTTTCAGCCCCAGATTTTACACTTTCACACTGGGCAAAAATGGCACAAAAAAATTGTCCCACAATTTTAGCTGAATGTAGAAATACCCCATATGGGTCATTTTCTGTCAAGTGATCCAAATCTGAATATTTTTTTTACCTGATGTCTTCGGATTTTTTTTTTCTTTGTTTTTTTTTTCAGTGCTAATTTAGTGAATTGCAAAATAAGGTAGTTAATTTTATATAGATTTCTAAAGTTTTGAAAAAGTTAGAATTTTGGGCTTGCATAATGATAAATTTTTGATATGTCATATCTCGGGTTAGAAATAAGATAAAGAGATCTCCCACCGTTCTGTTTAGAAAGGTACAAGCTTTAATTTGACATGTCACAAGATTATGTTTGCTAATATTTTGTTTTTGAGGAGTCAAATTAAAAAGGAGCCATTACAGGTAAGAGGAGTGTATGGCGCCGGAGATCGCGGTAAGCGTAAGCACTGAACGCATACCGCGATCTAGGGCGCCATACTTTCATACTTACCTAACCGGGAGGTGTGTTGCCCCGGCGCCTCTGTTCTGGCCGGAGACTGGGTCAGGAATGCGGGGTCGGAACCGGCGCATGCGCATAGCGCGCTATCCGGCGCCATTTTACTGAAGACACATTTGCCATGCATACCAGGACTGGGGATGAGGGGTACCATACATACCAGGATACGGATGAGGGGTACCATACATACCAGGATTGAGGATGAGGGATACCATACATACCAGGATTGGTGATGAGGGGTGCCATGAATACCAGGATTGGGAATGAGGGGTATCATGCATACCAGGATGAGGGATGGGATGCCATGCATTCCAGGATGGGGATGAGGGGTACCATGCATACCAGCATAAGGCTGAGGGGCCATACATACAAGGATTGGGGATGAGGGAGCCATGCATACCAGAATTGATATGAGGGGTGCCAAGCATACCAGGATTGGAGATGAGGGGTGCCATGCTTACCAGGACTGAGGATGAGGGGAACATACATACCAGGATTGGGGATGAGGGGGGCCATGCATACCAGGATTGGGGATGAGGGGTCCCAAGTATACCAGGATTGAAGATGAGGGGTGGCACGCATACCAGGATAGGGATGAGGGGATACCATGCATACCAGGATAGGGATGAAGGGGTACCATGCATACCAGGATAGGGATGAGGGGCCATGCATACCAGGATACGAATGAGGGGCCATGCATACCAGGATGGGGATGAGGGGGTACCATACATACCAAGATAGGGATGAGGGATGGGGTACCATGCATACCAGGATAGGGATGAGGGGTACCAAGCACACCAGAATGAGGGATGGTGTGCCATGAATACCAAGATTGGGGATGAGGAGTGCCATGCATACCAGGATGGGGGTAAGGGGCCCATGCATGCCAGGATAAGGCTAAGGAGGCCATACATACCAGCATTGGGGATGAGGGAGCCATGCATACCAAGATGAGGGATGGGGTGCCATGTATACCAGGATTGGGATGAGGGGTGCCATGCATACCAGGATTGGTATAAGGGCTGCCATGCATACCAGGATTGGGGATGAGGGGTGCCATTCATACCAGGATAGGGATGAGGGGTACCATGCATACCAGGATAGGGATGAGGGGGTACCATGCATACCAGGATAGGGATGAGGGGTATCATGCATACCAGGATTAGATGGGGCAGCACATAACAGGATGGGGGAACAGGATTGGGTAGCACAAATACCAAAATGGGGAGCCACAAATACCAGGATGGGGGCTGCACAAATACCAGGATGGGGACAGCACAAATATCAGGATGGGGACAGCACATAACAGGATGGGGGCGCAGAATAGGGGCAGCACATAACAGGATGGGGGACCATATACCAATAAAAATGCTCGCCACTCGGGCGTAGAACAGGTTCAATAGCTACTATGTTATAAAAAATTTTAAATAGGTATAAGTGTTACCTGTGTTTTTGGTTACATTTGTACAAGGACTCAAGTTGGGATCTCTCCTTGGGACAATACTTTTATATGTTTAATACTAAAGTAAAAGAAGCAATATTAACCCCTTTAAAGGCTGTTTGCACGTTAATGACCAGGCTAATTTTTACAATTCTGACCAGTGTCACTTTACGAGGTAATAACTCTGGAACGCTTTAACGGATCCCACTGATTCTGAGAAAGTGTCTGGCTGTGACGGCATAAAGATGAGCCGAGGTCATGTCCAATGAACTCAGCTCACCTCATGCACGTCACTGACAGCGTGGGAGAATTCTACTGCGCATGCGGTGAGCGTGAGAGAATTCTCCCATGCTATCAGTGACGTGCATGAGGTGAGCTCATGTCCAATGAACTCAGCTCACCTCATGCACGTCATTGACAGCGTGGGAGAATTCTCCTGCACTCAGCTCTTGAGCAGGAGAATTCTCCCACGCTGGGATGGCATTGAGATGACAGGCTGGATCGCAGCTGAACGCTGCCATCCAGCTTTTCATCCTTCAGAGACACTGCAGAGCGCAAGCATGCCTGCGCTCTGCAGTGTCTATGAAGGATGGCATGCTGGATGGCAGCGCTCAGCAGCGATCCAGCCTGTCATCTCAATGCCATCCCAGCATGGGAGAATTCTCCTGCTGAAGCGCTGAGTGCAGGAGAATTCTCCCACGCTGTCAATGACGTGCATGAGGTGAGCTGAGTTCATTGGACATGAGCTCACCTCATGCACGTCACTGACACCTTGGGAGAATTCTCTCACGCTCACCGCATGCGCAGTAGAATTCTCCGACGCTGTCAGTGACGTGCATGAGGTGAGCTGAGTTCATTGGACATGACCTCGGCTCATCTTTATGCCGTCACAGCCAGACACTGAGGAGCGCAAGCATGCCTGCGCTTCTCAGTGTCTGCGGCATGGCAAGCTGGATGGCAGCTTTCGGCTGCGATCCAGCCTGTTATGTGAATGTAGCAGAGCTGGAGCCATCCTGGGAACCATCGAAAGGTAAGGATGAAGTTGCTTTATTATTTTACTTTTATTGCAGGAGATCGTTGGCTTTAGCTGGAATGGGCGTGATGGTAAGTATGGTTTAATTTAGAACAATAAAGAATTGTGTGTTTATTTCAATTAAAGGACTTTATTCTGGGTGTTTGTGTTTTTTTTTTTAACTTTGACTATGGGGTTAGTAATGGGGGTGTCTTACAGACGCCTTTCCATTACTAACCTGGGCTTGATGTCAGCTGGCATTATAAGCTGACATCAACCCCAGCCCTATTACCCCACTGCCACCGCTACAGGGCAGTGGGAAGAGCGAGGCTAAGTGCCAGAATTGGCGCATCCTATGGATGCGCCATTTCTGGGGCGGCTGACGGCTGGTGTTTCTAGCCTGGGAGGGGGCCAATATTCATGGCACCCTTCCTGGGCTACTAATATCAGCCCCCAGCTGTCTGCCTAGCCTTTGCTAGCTATTAAAATAGGGGATTCCCCACATCATTTTTTTGGGGGTCCCCCATTTTAATAGCTAGTAAAGGCTAGGTATTCAGCTGGGGGCTGATATTAGTAGCCTGGGAAGCTCCGTGGGTATTACCCCCTTCCCAGGCTTCAAACATCTGCCCCAGCCATCTGCTTAACCTCCGCTAAAGACTAAAATTACAGGGAACCCCACGCCAATTTTTTTTTTAATAAATCCTTTATTTTAACACTAAATGACAAGCACAGTAACCAACACTATCACTGTACTTCTTATATATGTGACTGACATGTTTCTATCTATCTAATCTATGTGTGATGCTCTATTCTTTCTATTCTAAATTGTCGGGTATCGATGCTGAATTGCCGGCCGGCTTTTTTAAAGAGACTGTGCATGAAAACACTATTATTTTTTTTAATAAATCCTTTAACACTAAATGACAAGTACAGTAAGCAACACTGTCACTGTACTTCTTATATATGTGACTGACATGTTTCTATCTATCTAATCTATGTGTGATGCTCTATTCTTTCTGTTCTAAATTGTCGGGTACCGTTGTATGCCGCTGCTGAATTGCCGGCTTTTCATGTAATACATTCTACATTATTCTTAGTTGTTTTCCTTCATGTAGAATTAACCTACAAGGAAAGAAAGGGTTTATTTTCATTTCGATATTTGTGTCCCATTGACTTGCATTGGTTTCCGGTATCGGAATCGGCGATATCCAATATTTTTTGGGTATCGGTCCGATCCAATCCGATATTTCGCGATATCGGAAGGTATCGCTCAACACTAGTTGTCATATATCAGTTGTGTAAGTCAGAAATGAATTTAGTAGCCCATGGATGTGTGGTACAGGCTGAAGCATTCTTTCATACACAGGACAGGTTTGTCAGTGCAGGTGTCGCATTCCGTAGCACACTCAGCACCTCTTTTGTGACTTACCTTTTTTTCTGCTTTGAGGGACTTCCCCCGGGAAATGTTGGCATTGTACTATACGAGCACCTTCAGTTCCGGAATTACTGGGGCCTGCTCCTTCCTCACTGCCAAATAACAGGGCCTTGATCACTACCTCCTGGAACCGAAAATACGATGTAGCGGTCTGGCCTGCACATCGTGATAAAAGAAAAGTGTTATGCATTGCCATCTGTACGATGTGCACGGCCACCTTCTTGTACCACACCTTGGCCTTTCTCAAAGCACTGTACGGCTGGTGGACTTGATCAGAGAGATCAACTCCCCCCCCAGTACACAATCTGGTTTGACGACCTGTGTAGAGGTACCTCGTACAGTGCTGGGAGTGCTGCCATCACCATGTATGGTGGTCAAGAGAAGGACATCCCTCTTGTCCTAGTACTTGACCACCAGCATGTGGTTGCTACATTGGGCTCTGCTCTCACCCCTTCTGAGCAGCTGCCCAATTAGCATCTTCGAGAGGCATCTGATTTTTGCGGACAGTATTTCAAGGCTGCGGTACCTCACACAAAGAGGGACTTAAAGAGTGGGATGTTGGTATAAAAGTTATCCACGTAGAGGTGATAAACTTGATCCAGCAGTGGGCGCACCAAATCCAACACAATTTTACCACTCACTCTCAGGACAGGGGGGCATTCAGTGGGCTCAATGCAGGAGTCCTTTCCTTCATAAACCCTAAACTTGTGGGTGTACCCTGAGGTACTCTCACACAGTTTGTACAGCTTCATTTCGTACCTGGCCCTCTTAGTGCGCAGGTACTGCCAGAATTTAAGCCTCCCCTTAAGATGAATTTGGGACTCATCCACGTAGATGTCATTTTGAGGCATGTACATTTCAGTAGACTTGTTGTTGAAGTTCTTCGATGACCGGCCGAACTTTGAAAAGATGATTGGGATCATCTCGGTGAGAACAACGTACATTATCATTTAATGCAAGAATTTGTGGATGGTCTCAAAACGTGTCTGGATCATGACCATTCGGAACAATGGAGTGTTATACAAAACGTTAACACTCCAATGAACTTCTAGCTTCTTCAGTATCCCCATGTGAAGGACCAGGCCCCAAAACTTCTAACTTCAAGTTAGAAAATGATGAGTGGTTTTGTGACAAAAATTGTTGAGCGTACAAATTAGTTTCGCCCACCATCAGGTTTAAAAAATCCTCAGAGAAAAAGACTTTGAAAAAGTCTATTTCTGTGAGGCGGGTGGTGTCAAACTTGATTCCTTATTGCACCAGAATATGCGGAATCTGTGGCTCATAATTTTCGAGGGTCTAGGTCCACATGGGGTCAATAATGGCTGGCGCTGGTTCAGCTTCTGTCCTAGGGCGTCTTTTTGGCGGTTCAGAATCACCCGAGGAGGAAGAGGGGGACGAGGATGAGGAAAAATAAAGAAAGGTGGGATCCTCTCCCTTACTGTCAGTGTTGAAGGCAAGGAAAGTAGTGTATGGCTCCTTCACTGAATACCGTGTGTGGGACAAGCGGGACAACATTTTTTTTTTCATGTATGTGGTGTTTGTATCAGTACTTTATTCAGTTGTGTGTGTGAGAGTGCTTGGTGTAAACTTTTTTTTTTTTTAAAGAAAAAAAGCAATAACAGGAGGTGGTGCAAAGGGGGGGGGGGGAGAAAAAAAAGTCTATGAAACAAAACAGTGGAAAACAGCAAGCATGAGTGCGGATCAGAGATGTGCGCCAAGTGCAACACTTGGCGGCTGCTGGATGTGCGCACGGAGGTGGTGCAAAGGGAGGGGGAGTGCAAAACAGCAAACACGAGTGTGAATCAGTGATCTGCATCACTGACTAACGCTCGATGGCTGATGGATGTGCACAAGGAGGTGGTGCAAAGGGAGGGGAGAAAAAAAGTGTAATGCTCGGCAGCTGCTGGATGTGCGCACAGAGGTAGTGCAAAGGAGGGGGGGAATGGACAGAGACAAAAAAAAGTCCTGGAAAACAGCGAGCACAGACGTTGATCAGTGATTTGCGTCATTGATCCATGCTCAGCCGCTGCAGGACGCACGAAAAAAAAAATCTGCCAAAAATCAAGTACTGATCATCACTATGTGGCAGAAAGGGGGAGGTGGGGAGTTTGATAAAAAGAGGGGGAAAGGAGGAAGAGGGGGATTGAGGTGGATGAGGAGAGATCAGGCAGGGATCTTCTTTCTTCTATCTTCTTTATTTGCTAGCAGCAGGAGCAGCAATTGTGGGGTCACAGGCTTTTGTCGCACCACAAGGCCCAGCACGGCACACAATCTGACAGCGTGACCGCCCTGTACAAGTCCTCAGCTACTATGAGGAAGTGCAGGACAGTCACAGCCAGGTCACAGCGCATCTGTGCGCTGTGACTGGTGCGATCGATGTCATCGTCGATAACACCAATCATAGCGGGCTCAGGTGAGGCCTGGCGTTGCCAGGCACCAGCCTGTGATCGGTGCTCTTACAGCCAATCACAGCGGTCATAGTTGCAGGGGGGCGGTGACATCCTCCTAGGATGACGACGCCATCTACCCTGAGGTAAGATGCACCAGAATTTAAATGTGATCACTACGACTCCGGTCACGGTGCCTCATTAAAGATGAGAAGTAATAATAAGTACCTGGTCCACAAGACCCAGGGCACAGGACAGTATTATTACGTACAATGTCAGAAAGGGTTATTTAAATACACGTGTTTCAATTTTTTTATTATTAATATTACAACACTAGATATGTACTTTTTCAAGTTTTTAAACAGAGTATAGTAGTTAAATCACCAAGCTTTAAAATAAAACAAAATTAACTAGTATGAACAATTGAATTAATAGTAAGTCCTTTTGTTTCATCAATTTGTCCCTTCTACTGGGCAAGATTTAATCTTGTCAACAATCTCTTATAACAATGGCGGTTTCCTTTTGTGTCAGTATGTATGGTTGTTATGGTGTTAGAGTCCACCTGAGTTAATATCTGATTTTTGGTTACTTTTAATAGCTTTGGTTTTCTTGGATACACAAAGGAAGGGGACGGACCAGAAGGATGCAGAAAAATCCCTTCTACTTCTTCATTAGCATAATCTTGGCAGAGTACATTAGCCGGCAGCCACCAGTGCTGATCATATTCACAGGTCACATAACCAGTTATGTCACCATTGCCAATCTTGTGCCATCTTCAATCACTTCATGGACTTCACTGTCGTTGCTGAATGAATGTTTTTATTTCTGTGTCACTCAGTGGAATGAAAGTGTGGTATTGTGAAGTTCTTGTGATGGGTTCTACTTCCTGTAACTAATGTTTTAACAAAATCTCCTCTTCTTTGTAGTCCTGGTTTGTACAGTACATGAACTGAATGTTAGGAATATTTTCTCACTGCAGCTGAATAGTTGGCGGTGTGTTAAGATGTGGTCTGAATATGGCCTCTGGAGGCTAGCCCGAGCTGCAAGACGTTGCACGCTGCCTTCTTAACCATCACATACACCTTTGCCATGAGCTGTAGAAAAAAGAGCCATTCAGCTTCCACTCCAAATTCTTTCTTGTGATGGCAGACATTTATAAAAACATGAGTTTTTTATTTGTAAAAAAAGACCTTATACTTTTAGACCACAGACTGAACAGATCTGAATTCAAGATTTTCGAATTGACAGTGTTTATACTGTTTTATTTTAGTTTGTTTTTTAACCACTTAACAACATCTGACGTACTAATACGCGTCTGTGCCCTGGGACTTTAGAGCCAGACCCGTATTAGTAAATCATGGCGATCACGAGCGCACACAGGCTGTGCGGGCGTGATCGCCGCCGGGTGTCAGCTGATTGTCACAGCTGACACCCGGTACTATGTGCAGGGAGCGCTCAGGCACCGCTCCCAGCACATTAACCCCCGCGATGCTGCGATCGAAGTCGACCGCAGCATTGCGGGGGCAAGGGGAGGTGATCGCAGATACTCACCTCCTCTTCTGGCTTCCAGCGCTGTCTGCCGTGGCTTCCAGGATGTTGCCATGACAACCCGATGTCGTCATGACAACATCCGGGTCACCAGACAGCAGGAAGATTGTTTGGACATGCTCAGTGCATCTCCAAGCAATCTTCTCCCTGTCCAGCACTGACAGCCTGCATGGCACAGGGATAGTGCTGCATTCCTGTGCCATGCAGGCGATCAGAGAAAAAAAAGTGAAAGTCCCATAGTGGGACAAAGTAATAAAGTATAAAAACTATCAGAAAGTGAAAAAAAAAAAAGAATTGTAAAAATATATAAAAAAAAATAAAAAAAATAATCCACCAAAAATAAAAATATAATGTACCCATCAATAAATATTATTATAAAAAAAAACAAAACAAACAATAAAAGTACACATATTTGGTATCGCCGCGTCCGGAACAACCTGACCTATAAAACTGTCCCACTAGTTAACCCCTTCAGTGAACACGGTAAAAAAAATGAAAAAAAAACGAAGCAAAAAACAATGCTTTATCATCATACCGCCAAACAAAAAATGGAATAACACGCGATCAAAAAGACGAATATAAATAAATATGGTACCGCTGAAAACGTCATCTTGTCCCCCAAAAAACAAGCTGCCACACAGCTCCATCAGCCGAAAAATAAAAAAGTTATAGCTCTCAGAATAAAGCAATGCTAAAAAATATTTTTTTCTATAAAATTGCTTTCATTATGTAAAAGTGCAAAACATAGAAATACGATATAAATGTGGTACCGCTGTAAACGTACTGACCCGAGGAATAAAGCTACCTTATCAATTTTACCACACGCGGAACAGAATAAAAAAAACAAAAAAAACAATTCCTGAATTGTTGGTTTTTGTTTATTCTGCCTCCCAAAAATCGGAATAGAAAGCGATCAAAAAATGTCACGTGCCTGAAAATGGCACCAATAACAACGTCAACTCATCCCGCAAAAAACGAGCCGTCATATGACTGTCTGCCAAAATCTGGAAAAATTATAGCTCTCAAAATATGGCGATGCAAAAACTAGATTTTACAAAAAATGCGTCTTTTAGTGTGTGACAGCTGTCAGTCAGAAAAACCCCATAGGATTCTGGTATCGCTGTAGTCTCACCGACCCGAAGAATAAGGTCGTCTAATCACTTATACCGCATGAGGAACGACGTAAAAAATAAACTCTCAGGTTAGGGTTGTGCTAGGGTTAGGGTTGTGCTAGGGTTAGGGCTGGGTTGGGGTTAGGGTTGTGATGGGGTTGTGATTTTTTACAAAAGAAAAAAACATGACAATAAGGCGACTAGTGTTGAGCGCAAGTGCTCGCTACTTGATTTTGCATCGGGTGCTCTGGTATGCATTGAGTATCGTGGGTATTTAAGTGACATGCTCGAGTCTCCGCCCCATAAGCTTCACGGCCCAAAAAACTTTGCGGGGATTGTCTGCCATGCATGAGCGATCCCCGCATGTTTTTTTTTGGGTGTCTAATAACCGTGAAACATCCGGGCGGGGACTCAAGCATGTCACTCGAGCACACGCAGTACATGGTGCATACCTGAGTACCCGATGCAAACTCAAGTAGCGAGCACTTGCGCTCAAGACTAATGACAACTTATTCAATATAATGACCTAATGTTATCAAATTCTGTGTCGTACCTCTGGGTTCAAAATGTTCACTATACACCTTAATAAAATCCTTGAGGGGTTTAGTTTCCAAAATGGGGTCACTTGTGGGGGAGCTCCACTGTTTAGGCACATCAGGGGCTCTCCAAACGCGACATGGTGTCCGCTAACAAATCAGGGGCTCTCCAAACGCGACATGGTGTCCGCTAACAAATTGAATGGAAAATCGGCTCAAATTGTTAGAGGACGCCATGTTGCGTTTGGAGCTCCCCCACAAGTGACCCCATTTTGGAAACTAGACCACCCAAGGCACCTATCTAGATGCATAGTCAGCACTTGGAACCCTTAGGTGCTTCACAAATTGATTCGTAAAAATGGAAAAGGATTTTTTTTCCACTTTTTCATTTTTACAAATCAATTTGTGAAGCACCTGGGGGTTCCAACTGCTCACTATGCATCTAGATAGCTGCCTTGGAGGGTCTAGTTTCCAAAACGAGGTCACTTGTGGGGGAGCTCCAATGTTTGGGCACACAAGGACTCTCCAAATGCAACATGGTGTCCGCTAACAAATTGTCGGCTCAAATTGTTAGCGGACACCATGTTGCGTTTGGAGAGCCCCTGTGTGCCCAAACATTGGAGCTCCCCCACAAGTGACCCCATTTTGTAAACTAGACCCCCCAAGGCACCTATCTAGATGCATAGTGAGCACTTGGAGCCCCCAGGTGCTTCACAAATTGATTCATAAAAATGAAAAAGTGTTTTTTTTTTCACTTTTTCATTTTTACGAATCAATTTGTGAAGCACCTGGGGGTTCCAAGTGCTCACTATGAATCTAGATAGGTGCCTTTGGGGGTCTAGTTTCCAAAATGGGGTCACTTGTGGGGGAGCTCCAATGTTTGGGCACAAAGGGGCTCTCCAAACGCAACATGGCGTCCGCTAATTATTCAAGCAAATTTTACAATGAAAAAGTCAAATGGCGCTCCTTCCCTTCCGAGCCCTGCCGTGTGCCCAAACAGTGTTTTTTCCCACATATGGGGTATCTGCGTGCCCAGGGGAAATTGCACAACAAATTTTGGGGTCCATTTTTTGTTACCCCTGTGAAAATAAAAAAAATTGGGTCTAAAGTAACATTTTTGTGAAAAGAGTTAAATGTTCATTTTTTTCTTCCACATTCCAAAAATTCCTGTGAAGCACCTGAAGGGTTAATAAACTTATTGAATGTGGTTTGGAGCACCTTGAGGGGTGCAGTTTTTAGAATGGTGTCACTTTTGGGTATTTTCTGCCATGAAGACCTCTCAAAGTGACTTCAAATGTGATGTGGTCCCTAAAAAAATGGTTTTGTAAATTTTGTTGGAAAAATTAGAAATCGCTGGTCAACTTTTAACCTTTATAGCTCCCTAACAGAAAAAAATTTTGGTTCCAAAATTGTGCTGATGTAAAGTAGACATGTGGGAAAATTCAAATTGTGAAAATTGCAAAATTTTCAACATTTTCACCAAATTTCCGTTTTTTTCACAAATAAACGCAAGTGATATCGAAGAAATGTTACCACAATCATGAAGTACAATATGTCACGAAAAAAACAATCTCAGAATCAGGGGGATCCGTTGAAGCGTTCCAGAGTAATTACCTCATAAAGTGACAGGGGTCAGAATTGTAAAAATTGGCCTGGTCATTAACGTGCAAACCACCCTCGGGGGTTAAGGGGTTAAGTATGATCCCATTGAGATGCCAACTTGAATTTTGGTACAGATGTGGCTAGGAGCATAGGAGGTACATGTTATTTTTTTTGCAAATTTAATATTAGATTGATTTTTTGGAAATCCATTTTGAAATTTTGTGTTTGATTCCGCATGGGTAAAATATTAACAATATTAATAATCTTTATTTTTATATAGCGCTAACATATTTCACAGCACTTTACATACATTATCATCGCTGTCCCCATTGGGGCTCACAATCTAAATTCCCTATCAGTATGTCTTTGGAGTGTGGGAGGAAACCAGAGAACCCGGAAGAAACCCACGCAAACACGGGAAGAACATACAAACTCCTTGCAGATGTTGTCCTTGGTGGGATTTGAATCCAGGACCCCAGTGCTGCAAGGCTGCAGTGCTAACTATTGAGCCACCGTGCTTTTTCCACAGTAAGAGCTCAGGTGTGATCTATATGGCAACCTGCCCATATCCACTTAATTATGTGGGCAAAACTAAGAGAGAACTGAGGAGGAGAGTGAGTGAACATCTGGGTGACATCAGGAATGATCGACATACCCCACTGTCAAGACATATGAGAACAACACATCTGGGTGAAGTAGATGAAATTCTCTTTACAGTTATTGAGGTTGTGAAATCTAGCCCCAGAGGGTGCGATCAGGATAAGGACCTATTGAAACATGAATGTGAATGGACCTTTAGAGTGGATTCCCTTACCCCTAAGTGGATAAACAAACAAATTACATAGGCCTGTTTCTTATAACCATGAGACGTTATGATGGACCTTTGAATCGACTGGATTGTTTTGGCTGACCATATAAGCTAGTTTTTTGTCCCCTCATTGTGGGCTGCACAAATTCTTGTGTCTATTTTTTTATCTGGATTAGACTTCATCATTATATATAGTTTCTGCAGCTAGCACCTGTTCACACTTAGGATGTGCTGGTCAGTTTTCTTATTATATATTACTATAGGAGGTTGTAACTGCCTCCTGTCTGACCTGGCATTCCCCCCATTTAACCAGCAGGTGATGTATATTCTATTCTACCAGCCCATTTGAATTGTAGGTGTTTTAGCCCAGAAGTGACATGTTCTGTCCAGAGTTATAGGCTTGTAGCCCAAGAGAGGCACGTAGGCAGAGAAGTACCCATCAGACGGGAGGTCACCTTGCAGCGGTTGATGGGCACACATGAATTGGCCAATTTATGCGCTAAGAACCTCCGTTTATTGTAAGTAAAGTCCATTGAGTAATATCACAGTTTATATCAAACGTTTTTATTGTCTTTATGTATTTTGGCCATAATGGAGTGCTGCTGTGCTTTCTTTTCATATATCTTATTCAGTTTCTGCAGCTTGCACCTGTTCACATTTAGGATGTGCTGGTCAGTTCTTTTTACACATTTACACATATATATACAGTACAGACCAAAAGTTTGGACACACCTTCTCATTTATAGATTTTTCTGTATTTTCATGACTATGAAAATTGTACATTCACACTGAAGGCATCAAAACTATGAATTAACACATGTGGAATTATATACTTAACAAAAAAGTGTGAAACAACTGAAAATATGTCTTATATTCTAGGTTCTTCAAAGTAGTCACCTTTTGCTTTGATGACTGCTTCGCACACTCTTGGCATTCCCTTGATGAGCTTCAAGAGGTAGTCACCGGAAATGGTCTTCCAACAATCTTGAAGGAGTTCCCAGAGATGCTTAGCACTTGTTGGACCTTTTGCCTTCACTCTGCGGTCCAGCTCACCCCAAACAAATCTTGATTGGGTTCAGGTCTGGTGACTGTGGAGGCCAGGTCATCTGGCGTAGCACCCCATCACTCTCCTTCTTGGTCAAATAGCCCTTACACAGCCTGGAGGTGTGTTTGGGGTCATTGTTCTGTTGAAAAATAAATGATGGTCCAGCTAAACGCAAACCGGATGGAATAGCATGCCGCTGCAAGATCCTGTGGTAGCCATGCTGGTTCAGTATGCCTTCAATTTTGAATAAATCCCCAACAGTGTCACCAGCAAAGCACCCCCACACCATCACACCTGCTCCTCCATGCTTCACGGTGGGAACTAGGCATGTAGAGTCTATGGCTGTGTGCACACGATACGTTTTTTATGCGTTTCCGCAGCTGCGGAAAAGCTGCGGAAACGCATTAAAAAAGCATGGTAGAAGGGCAGCAATGTTCCCCAATGGAAATCCGCATATGCTGTGCCCATGCTGCGGATTTTTCCGCAGCGTTTATGCTGCGCTCAAAACTCCGCAGCATGTCCATTAATTTTGCGGAAATGCGGCGTTTTCGTCGCCACTGACTTGCATTAGACCGCATGGATTACACATCACTGTATATGTAGATGCGTAATCCACGCGTTCTAATGTGCGGATGGTACCCGGGTGTAGATGAGAGGAGAGTCTCATCCACACCCAGGTACCATTAAAAAATCTGTAAAAAAAAGAATAAAATAAAAAATAAATGTATACTTACCTACTGTCGGCCCGCGTACCGCTCCTGCTTGGTTCCCGGCACTTTGCAGTGAGTTGAAGGACCTGCGCTGACGTCAGAGTCATGTGACAGGTCACGTGACGCTGACGTCGGCAGGTCTTTAAATTCAGTGTTGCCGGAAGGGAGAACGGAGTGAGCTGGACAGCGCGGGCCATCGGAGGGTAAAGTATACATTTATTTTTTATTTTTACCACTCTCTCGGGTCACACTATATAAATCCATACTGTTTGCATGGATTTATATAGTGTGACCTAGTTGTCAAGCACTTTCCAGGTGATGCTAAAATCGCCTGGAAAGCGCTTGTCAATCCACATGCGGAAACGCATGTGAATCCGCATGTATTCCGCAGGAAAAACGCATGCACAATCTGCATGCGTTTTTTCTGCCAGGGAGATGCAGAAATGATGCAGAAATTTTCTGCTTCATTTCTGCATCGTGTGCACATACCCTATCTGTTCACCTTTTCTGCGTCGCACAAAGATCTCAAATTTGGACTCATCAAACCAAAGCACAGATTTCTACTGGTCTAATGTCCATTCCTTGTGTTCTTTAGCCCAAACAAGTCTCTTCTGCTTGTTGCCTGTCTTTAGCAGTGGTTTCCTAGCAGCTATTTTACCATGAAGGCCTGCTGCACAAAGTCTCCTCTTAACAGTTGTTGAAGAGATGTGTCTGCTGCTAGAACTCTGTGTGGCATTGACCTGGTCTCTAATCTGAGCTGCTGTTAACCTGCGATTTCTGAGGCTGATGACTCGGATAAACTTCTCCTCAGAAGCAGAGGTGACTCTCGGTCTTCCTTTTCTGGGGCGGTCCTCATATGAGCCAGTTTCTTTGTAGCGCTAGATGGTTTTTGCAACTGTACTTGGGGACACTTTCAAAGTTTTCCCAATTTTTCGCACTGACTGACCTTCATTTCTTAAAGTAATGATGGCCACTCGTTTTTCTTTACTTAGCTGCTTTTTTCTTGCCATAATACAAATTCTAGCAGTCTATTCAGTAGGACTATCAGCTGTGTATTCACCTGACTTCTGCACAACACAACGATGGTCCCAACCCCATTTATAAGGCAAGAAATCCCACTTATTAAACCTGACAGGGCACACCTGTGAAGTGAAAACCATTTCCGTTGACTACCTCTTGAAGCTCGTCAAGAGTGTGCAAAGCAGCCATCAAAGCAAAAGGTGGCTACTTTGAAGAACCTAGAATATAAGACATATTTTCAGGTGTTTCAATCTTTTTTGGTAAGTATATAATTCCACATGTGTTAATTCATAGTTTTGATGCCTTCAGTGTGAATGTACAATTTTCTTAGTTATGAAAATACAGAAAAATATGTAAATGAGAAGGTGTGTCCAAACTTTTGGTCTGTAGTGTATATATATTTACAGATATACACACATACACATTTGATTGTCCTATATGGTCAATGGAGCTCCTCCTTGCTCTCCCCTCTTCTTGTCTTGTCCTCTACCCCTCCCTAAAAAAAGTTATTGTATCATCAGTCTTCATCATCCCCTTATTTTTAGTATAATTTTTTGCCTTGCCGCTCTGTAAATATATGTGATTATAAAATACTCTATCATATGTATAAGTATTGAAGGTGAGGTTTAGAGAGTAATTGCAATTTTATCTGTCTCTCAATTTCCCCGTTTATCAACCAATAGATTAGTTGTGATAAATATGGTATCCACAGTTTTATCTTTGGCTATGTATATTGGTGGTCAGTGGTTGCGCTCCCGTTTGGAGCGAATCAGAGGGTTGGGCACACCTAAATTGGTTGTTGCTGTTATCCAGCGGAGTTTCTGGTCATGCACAGTACCGTGCGCTCCACAGTAGCAAGGAGAATGTCTGAGGCTGGATCGCACTGCTTCATCTGCACACGTTATTTCCGGTGTAAAGTTTCCGGTCATGTGCAGTACTGTGTGTTCCATAGCATTAAGGTGAGCATCCTGAGTCGGAACGCATCGCATCAGTGGGAAGCGTCACTTCCTGCGGTGGCTGATAGGCGCGTACTCCGTGATAATGTATGGTGGTG
The DNA here is from genome assembly GCF_046119375.1 of Phyllobates terribilis. NCBI lineage: Eukaryota > Metazoa > Chordata > Amphibia > Anura > Dendrobatidae > Phyllobates > Phyllobates terribilis. The sequence goes on along the minus strand of NW_027362799.1, from coordinate 3,477,570 downwards.
GATGGGTTGCGCTTTCTGAGCTTTAAATGATCTTAGCCTGACTGCTTCATATGTGGTTTATATCAGGGCACACTGAGCGGCGATTATTGAGTAATGGGGGTTATATCTAGAGAGGGTCAAAGGGGCGGTTACACAGGAAGTTATCAAAATGATTGGGGAGGAGACTGTTTGAGAGGGAGCTCTATATAAAAGGACATGTAAACAAACTGCGGCCCACATAATAGATAGTGTGGGTAGGGGGTCTAAAGAGGAGGGCCAACCCCCATCTTCACACACAAGTGCCTACTCAAAACCGTATATATATAAATAGGAGAACTATTGAGTATAATGGCATAAGAAGCTTTATTTCATAAATAATTCATTTAAAATTAGTACATCACATCAAAAATATGAAATATTATAAAGACAGAGACATACAGACAAATAGTCCCAATTTTTATTGCTGACCTCTACGAAGGGTCCATCCAAGGGGTCATAAAGCATACTAGTGCAGGGATAGAGAGAGAAGCAAGTGATCAAACGGCTTACATGCAATTATACTAAGTTCATGGAGCCCACTCTACCACAAGAGCTAAATTGCACCTCACTCACCGAGTAAAGGAGAGCCCAAGTCTGAGAGGAACGGCACAGGGACTGGTCAATGGCAAAAGAGAGCCTCGACGCACGTTTCGCCAGTGATTAACCTTGGCTTTCACAAGAGGCATGTGTGGTTGCGCTTTCAGGACCTTTAAATACGCCCCCAAGAGATCACGTGTATAGTCACGTGACTCTCCAATATGGCTGCCGAACATCAGATGAAAGGCGGCGTATGTGCTGCGGCTACCACCGCCTCCATGTGCGCGTCCCAGCCGTCATGACGTCAGCACGTGACCGGAAGTGCGGGTAAGCGATATTCCCGGCGACGCGCCGAAGGCTTATTGACAGCTGAGCGCAGCCATAGGGCGGGGGAGACCGGGCGCATGCGCACAACATCTGTGCACAGACAGGCATAGGGGGAAATAATAATATTCATGCATTGAACCTAATATCACATAAAGTATGAGGGATTATAGCACTCAATGATAATCATAAGGATGCTAGCAAACATCAAAATACAAAGGGGAAACATACATTATACAAAAATATATGTGCATATATTCTTCGCCATCTATCCAATCTATTACAGATATCAGGATGAGAGGGGTCCACAGACAAAGTTCGTCTCTACAAATGGTTTGGGATAGACGGTTCTTAAGGCGCCATCAATTATACGAAAATATATATGCACAAATTCTTCACCATCTATCCAATATATTGCAGATGTCAGGATGGAAGGGGTCCACAGACAGAATACGTCTCTACAGATGGTATAGAGTAGACGGTTCCTAAAGTGCAATCACTATATAAAAGAAGTGAGTACAAAGAATAAGAACAAATAAAATTTTAAAAAATTAAGAATAAAAACATAGAACCATGGTCCCTAATTTAGGGACCATGGTTCTATGTTTTCATTTGTTCTTATTATTTGTACTCACTTCTTTTATATAGTGATTGCGCTTTAGAAACCGTCTACTCTATACCATTTGTAGAGACGAACTTTGTCTGTGGACCCCTCTCATCCTGATATCTGTAATAGATTGGATAGATGGCGAAGAATATATGCACATATATTTTGTATAATGTATGTTTCCCCTTTGCATTTTGATGTTTGCTAGCATCCTTATGATTATCATTGAGTGCTATAATCCCTCATACTTTGTGATATTAGGTTCAATGCATGAATATTATTATGATCGGATGGCACTTTAATTTGCTACCACATTGATTCTTGGGAGTAGATTTGTCCATTACATACATATTTCCCCCCTATGCCTGTCTGTGAGCAGATGTTGTGCTCATGCGCCCGGTCTCTCCCGCCCTATGGCCGCGCTCAGCTGTCAATAAGCCTTCAGCGCGTCGCCGGGAATAGCGCTTACCCGCACTTCCAGTCACGTGCCGAAGTCATGACGGCTGGGACACGCACATGGAGGCGGTGGTAGCAGCAGCACATGCGCAGCCTTTCATCTGATGTTCGGCGGCCATATTGGAGAGTCACGTGACAATACACATGATCTCTTGGGGGCATATTTAAAGGTCCTGAAAGCGCAACCACACACGTCTTTTGAGAAAGCCAAGGATAATCACCGGCGAAATGCGCGTCGAGGCTCTCTTTTGCCATTGACCAGTCCCTGTGCCGTTCCTCTCAGACTTGGGCTCTCCTTTACTCGGTGAGTGAGGTGCAATTTAGCTCTTGTGGTAGAGTGGGCTCCATGAACTTAGTATAATTGCATGTAAGCCGTTTGATCACTTGCTTCTCTCTCTATCCCTGCACTAGTATGCTTTATGACCCCTTGGATGGACCCTTCGTAGAGGTCAGCAATAAAAATTGGGACTATTTGTCTGCATGTCTCTGTCTTTATAATATTTCATATTTTTGATGTGATGTACTAATTTTAAATGAATTATTTATGAAATAAAGCTTCTTATGCCATTATACTCAATAGTTCTCCTATTTATGTATAAAAGGACATGTGTTGAATCAGACAGACATGCAAATATCCACCACATTTACCTGCCATCAGGCCTCCTGAAGAGCTAACAGGGCGAAACGTGTAGAGGCGATGTAGAGGATCTTTATCACACATTGATAAGTACTTTGTTTCTATCATGGTTTATTATCCTTGAAGTATAATTGCTCACATTGCTAAGGAAGATATTATTAAAGTCTCCTTATATGTATTCATAAATCGATATAAGTGTGATCCATATGGGCTGCTGGTGCAATTGGTTAAATCACATTTATATGGTCAATTTTGTCTCATGCACAGTGCACTTAAACTATGGTATAATCTTTTAAAATGTATAGGTCTGATCAACTAAATATTGATCTGCTATGGACCTGATTGTTATAGCACTATGAACTTTGAATCACTTCTCTTTCCATTATTATCAGTAAGATAGTGATTTCAAACAGAGGTGTGTGATAATGACACTACTTTAATTTCATATAATTTGATTGATTATCATTTGTTGCATTATGACTTACCCTTAGCACACTAGGAGTGATCTATGTATAGAAACAGAGCTTCCTGTTAGGAGATATAGACATTTATGCAACAAATAGAAAAATGAATAGCAGCACTCACCTTAGTCCTTTGGCTAAAAAGTCCTTTTTGTCATAGCATTCTGGACAATCATATGCAGCGGTCTATCGGAGGTGCAGCGGAGACAGCGGGGAGACGAGAGGACGACGGCCGTTTCGCGACTTACAAACGCTTCTACGGGTCCAAACTATAAAGGAAGTGCAAAAGATTCTTCCTTTATAGGAGGAGTTTAGTATACATAATTAAAAGCTAATTAACATAAAAACATTCATTAAAAAAACATACAAATGCTATACAATATTCTATAAAAAGACTGCCATATCTAGCTTTTCATTTAGCCCTAGCGGGCCCTGGGCTTCTTCTTTTAATATCCATTTCCCTTCTCTTGCTAACAGGAAATGATTGTGATTTCCCCCTTGTATGGGGTATTTTAACTGTTCAATGCCTGGAAATTGCAGTACACGAGGGTTTGCATTGTGACATTCCCGAATGTGTTGAATCAATCTAGGTGAGCCTTTACCAGAGGAAATGGAATCATAGTGTTCTCTAAATCTGACAAATAAAGGGCGGATGGTTTTTCCGATATAATAGAATTTACATGGACAGTATAATATACACTGCTCAAAAAAATAGAGGGAACACTTAAACAACAGAATGTAACTCCAAGTAAATCAAGCTTCTGTGAAATCAAACTGTCCACTTAGGAAGCAACACTGATTAACAATCAATTTCACATGCTGTTGTGCAAATGGAATAGACAATAGATGGAAATTATTGGCAATTATCAAGACACCCTCAATAAAGGAGTGGTTCTGCAGGTGGGGACCACAGACCACATCTCAGTACCAATGCTTTCTGGCTGATGTTTTGGTCACTTTTGAATGTTAGTTGTGCTTTCACACTCGTGGTAGCATGAGACGGACTCTACAACCCACAGAAGTTGCTCAGGTAGTGCAGCTCATCCAGGATGACATATCAATGCGAGCTGTGGCAAGAAGGTTTGCTGTGTCTGTCAGCGTAGTGTCCAGAGTCTGGAGGTGCTACCAGGAGACAGGCCAGTACACCAGGAGACGTGGAGGGGGCCTTAGGAGGGCAACAACCCAGCAGCAGGACCGCTACCTCCGCCTTTGGTCAAGGAGGAACTGGAGGAGAACTGCCAGAGCCCTGCAAAATGACCTCCAGCAGGTCACAAATGTGCATGTGTCTGCACAAACGGTTAGAAACCGACTCCATGAGGATGGTATGAGGGCCCGAAGTCCACAGATGAGGGTTGTGCTCACAGCCCAACACCGTGCAGGACACTTGGCATTTGCCACAGAACACCAGGATTGGCAAAGTCACCACTGGCACCCTATGCTCTTCACAGATGTAAGCAGGTTCACATTGAGCACATGTGACAGAGTCTGGAAAAGCCGTGGAGAGCGATCTGCTGCCTGCAACATCCTTCAGCATGACCGATTTGGCAGTGGGTCAGTAATGGTGTGGGGTGGTATTTCTTTGGAGGGCAGCACAGCCCTCCATGTGCTCGCCAGAGGTAGCCTGACTGCCATTAGGTAATGAGATGAGATCCTCAGACCCCTTGTGAGACCATATGTTGGTGCAGTTGGCCCTGGGTTCCTCCTAATGCAGGACAATGCCAGACCTCATGTGGCTGGAGTGTGTCAGCAGTTCCTGCAAGATGAAGGCATTTAAGCTATGGACTGACCCGTCCGTTCCCCAGACTTGAATCTGATTGAGCACATCTGGGACATCATGTCTCGCTCCATCCACGAATGTGACTTTGCACCACAGACTGTCCAGGAGTTGGTGGATGCTTTAGTCCAGGTCTGGGAGGAGATCCCACAGGAGACCATCCGCAACCTCATCAGGAGCATGTCCAGGTGTTGTAGGGAGGTCATATAGGCACGTGCAGGCCACACACAATACTGAGCCTCATTTTGACTTGTTTTAAGGACATCACATCAAAGTTGGATCAGCCTGTAGTGTGTTTTTCCACTTTAATTTTGGGGGTGACTCCAAATCCAGGCCTCCATTGGTTAATAAATTTGATTTCCATTGGTGATTTATGTGTGATTTTGTTGTCAGCACATTCAGCTTTGTACAGAACAAAGTATTCAATGAGAAGATTTCATTCATTCAGATCATGTGTTGAGTGTTCCCTTTATTTTTTTGAGCAGTGTATATACCACATGTTTGGTCCTGCATGAGAAATTATTTTACTTCGTGCCATATAGCTCCTATTTTTAGATTTTTCCCTGTAATGTGTGCCTGGCAAAAAGAACAATTACCACACCTGTAATTTCCAGTCAACGAATTTTCTTCTAACTATGTCTTTTTTTCGGTAGTGCGTCTAAATCTATTATGTATCAATAAATCTCCCAAATTTTTATTCCTTTTATATGAAAAAAAGTAACAGCTACCAATATGCTACTTCATTATGACAGTGCACATCTTTCTCATACTAAAAGAACTGTACCATATAGTCAATACTTGAGCATAAGAAAAATTAACAATACTGATCAAGGTTTTTTGAAACAGGCAGAGGAACTAACAGGTTCTCTAGGAGAGGATAGATACCCAATTACACTACCGAGAGAAGCACAAGATAGAGCACACAAGAAAAAACAACATGAATTAATCAAACAACAACATAAAAATGCAAAAGTAGATTCTAACCAAAAGAGAAAATGTATTTTTAATTTTAAACAAAGTGCCAACACAAATCTAATACAGAATGCAGTAAGGAACAATTGGCATTTACTTGAAAGTGATCCGGATCTCTGTGATATAGCTTTGAACAAACCATTATTTTCATATAGAAGGAATAAATATTATATTATAATATTATACTGTCCATGTAAATTCTATTATATTGGAAAAACCATTTGTCAGATTTAGAGAACACTATGATTCCATTTCCTCTGGTAAAGGCTCACCTAGATTGATTCAACACATTCGGGAGTGTCACAATGCAAACCCTCGTGTACTGCAATTTCCAGGCATTGAACAGTTAAAATACCCCATACAAGGGGGAAATCACAATCAGTTCCTGTTAGCAAGAGAAGGGAAATGGATATTAAAAGCAGAAGCCCAGGGCCCTACTAGGGCTAAATGAAAACCTAGATATGGCAGTCTCTTTCTAAAATATTGTATAGCATCTGTATGTTTTTTTTAATGAATGTTTTTATGTTAATCAATTAACTTTTAATTATGTATACTAAACTCCTCCTATGTGTAGAAGCGCTTGTAAGACGCAAAACGGCCGTCGTCCTCTCGTCTCCCCGCTGTCTGCGCTGCACCTCCGATAGACCGCTGCATCGAAATAAAGGACTTTTTAGCCAAAGGACTAAGGTGAGTACTGCTATTCATTTTTCTACTTGTTGCATAGATGCCATCCTTTAGCCTTTGCACCACTATTATTGTCCTTTATCACTGCTGGTGTTCAGCTATATAAATATCACACAGTGGTGCCTGAAGATTTTTTCCATTCTCCTGTTGGATATAGACATTTGACTCGGGTCATCCAGGGCATCTGAGGGCTAGCCGCCGTGGAGCGGGGGCGCCGTAACGCTTTCCCGATAGGGTGCCAACCTCCGCTGTTAGGCAGGGAAATTGATAGGTGTTAAATTAGGGTCATTTAGATATTCAATATACAGAAATTTGAGGTATTTGAAAAGTTTCTTTTGGGTAAGGGTATGTGCACACTGTCAGGAATGGCAGCGCTTTGAAAGCAGCATACTGATGCTGCGTCCAAAGCGCTGCACACCGGTAAATCCGCATGTGTTTATTGAACACATGCGGCGTCACCGCAGCCTATACATTACACTAGTAGAATTTCTTTTGCAGTATGGAAGAGAAATTCTACTAGTGTAATGTATAGTCTTCACAGACAGCAGCATGTCAATTTCTCTTGCGGAGACTAGCATTTCAGCAAGAGAAATTGACATGCTGCGGTCTGTGAAGACGTGTCGCATGTCCTTCTCCGCGGGTGAGCCGCAGGAGCAGATAGACGGATAGTGGGCATGGGATTTATATAAATCCCACCCACTATGCTGTAACATCTGGCCGCTGCAGATTGGAAGCAGACCAAGTGTGCTGCGTCCAATCCGCAGCAAACACTGACCGTGTGCATGCACCCTAACACTTTATGGTGTCTGTGTGTTCGTGGTCATATTTTTGACATTTTAAAAACCCTCGTCAATAAAAATTTATGTTTTAACTGGTCCTATTATGATTCATAAATTAGCTTTTCGGGACATTTTTCTTAAATAAAATTCAGGAGCTTACAGGTCATCGCCCCTGGGTGACCCCGCGGCCATCTTTCGGCCCAGGGTCACCATGGAGACCATCGGCACAACGCCGATGGGCGCAGAGAGGGAGCTCCCTCCCTCTGCGAAACTCCTCGATGTCGCTGTCACTATTGATAGTAGCATCATAGGGGTTAAAAGCCCGCGATCAGTGCTAGCACTGATCATGGGCACTGCTACAGGGTGTCAGTCCTCATATAGAGCTAACACTCGCACTTGATCGCGGTGGCGGTCTCTGTGAGCCCGCCCGATGCGAGGAAGTATATGTAGGCGGTTTGCGGGAAAGCAGATCCCGTGGCGCCGTACATATACTGCTAGTCAGGAAAGGGTTAAAGAATCACAAAATAATGAAGAAAAAAACATAGTATGCGCTACCGATTCCAGACAATTTTGCATTCAAAAAGTTGAATGGCGTTCCTTCCCATTTGAGCCTTGCACCCGAACAGTAGATTTCCACAACATATGGGGTATCGGCAAACTTAGGAGAAATTGCACATCAAACTGTATGGTGCAATTTCTCCTGTTGCCCTTGTGAAAAAAAAAAAAATTGGGGTTAAAAGAACATTTTTTTTGTAAAAATTTGATTTTTTTTATTTTCACAGCTCAACTTTATAAACTTCTATGAAGAACCCGGGGGTTCAAGTTGCTCACCACACATCTGGATACATTCCTTGAGGGGTCTAGTTTCTATTGTTTAAGCACATCAGGGACTCTCCAAATGCGATATGGCGTCCGCTAGTGATCCCAGCAAATTTTGCATTCAAGAAGTCAAATAGTTATTTCCCTTCCGAACCCTGCCATGCGCCCAAACAGTAGTTTTCCATCACATATTGGTCATCGGTGTACTCAGGAAAAACTGCATAACAAATTGTAAAGTGCACTTCCTCCTGTTACCCTTGTGAAAATGCAAAATTTGGGGCTAAAAATTTTGTTGGGAAAAATGTGATTTTTTTTTTTTCATAAGTTATGTTATAAACTTCTGCGAAGTATTGGGGAATTCTAGGTGCTCGACACACATCTAGATACATTCCTTCAGGGGTTTAGTTTCCCAAATGGGTTCACTTGTGGGGGATGGCTTTCCACTATTCAGACACACCAGGAACTCCCCAAACACCACATGGCATCCGCTAATGATGCCAGCCAATATTGCATTCAAAAACTCAAATGGCACGTCTGTTCCGAGACCTGATATTCGCAGCAACAGTACTTTTCCTCCACATATGGGGTATTGGCGTACTCAGAAGAAACTGCACAGCAAATTGTATTGTGCATTTTCTTACCCTTGTGAAAATTCTACTGTGTCATGAAAGTTAGCCGCCATCTTAGGTATGATACGTCATACCTGAAGATATTCCCTATTGTCACACAGCTTCTACCATGTCAGATTTCTGCAGCCCCTGGTAAACAGAGCAATTCGCCCCCACCTCTGGAGATCAGTCTCCAGAAACGTTTTTGATATGGTAAATAGATGGGCCATTTTTTCTGTGTCCAAGCAGGACAGAGTCAGCTAGGCCCCAGGGGGGTAATTAACACCTTGATGTCACTGGAAACCAAAAGCAAACCATTTGTGCATGCCTGCAAACCTTTCCATTGTCCAGGAACCATGTGCTTTCTTTGTGGAAAATGGCCACCCAAAAGCTACAAGATACACTATCAATTTCTAACCACACGATACAAGTTAGGGAACCCAAATAAAATGTATCATGTGAGGAAGGTGCCCGCGGACACAATCATGGGACTCATAAATCCCTGAGTGGCCTGGAAAGCTGGATATTTAGAAGAACCATATACAAGGTCTCAGGGGAGGCATGTTTAGAGTCAATGGCTTCCCCACAAGAGGAGGATCACGATGAGACCTCTGGTGATACGATGAGGTCACCCCAGGGAAAGTTATGGGTACTTTTCTAAAATGAACCTAAAATGAGCATTGGTTGGGGGGCGGGTTTTAGTAAACTGACATCACCAAGAGTGGGCGTGACAGGACTTTAGTATAGCCGACAGTCAGAAACCCCCTCAGTTTGACCCAGGAGATGATGTGAACAACTCCTACCGTCGGGTCCAGGTATCTGAGTGGGAGGAGCACCTTTGCCATGTGCTACTGAGGCCTGGACGACTGCAACTAAGCTTGAACCTGTGGGATCGCAATCCTCCCTTGCACCACAAGAACGGTAACTGATTTATCGTTGTTATTCCTGTGTTTTGTACTTCTAATTGCTATATTTCTTATTCTGGCCAAAATACCATTGTATAGTTAATGGTATAGCCTTGTAATCTAGTGTATTCTTATAATCGATTAAATCATAAATTAATCGTGGGCTGTATCCTTTACTCTGCATATACGAATCCATTGGTCCGGAAACGCTTGGCTGAAACGCTACTGGGTTGGTTCCTGACCCGATACAAGTCTATTAACGGACCGGGCTTGTATCAAACGAGAACTGGTGGCAGCATACCATCTGGGGGATTTGAGGAAGGCTGGCAGTGACGGTCAGAGGTGTGGATATATATTACTGGCGCAGCCAGGGGAATATATATACCGCCCTCACTGAAGAGGGCCTCAAATACCCAGAGGGCTACAGGACGGCCTCTCCGGCGACCACTCACTCTAGGTGCAGTACCTTGACTGACCTGAGAGGCAAGGGGGCGCCAGAGAGTTGTGCCTGTATCGTGGCGTCACGGATTGGTGACGTGTAAGGGACAACACACCACCGTGCTTTCCCCCCCTGGTAGCAGCTTCCTGGCACCACTTACTCTAGGTGCAGTACCTTGACTCACCTGAGAGGTAAGGGGGAGCCAGAGAGCTGCACCCACCGGCCGGCTTTCATCAAATCTACATTTGGGGCTTAATGAACATTTTTGTGGGAAAAATGTGACTTTTTATTTTCACGGCTCTACATTATAAACTTCTGTGAAGCATCTGGAAGTTCAACGTGTTCAACACACATCTATATACATTCCATGAAACAGGGGCGGACATACCGTCGGTGCAGCTGCACGTGGGCTCGGAGGTGCAGGGGGGCCCTTGCAGGGTGGCTAATAATGAGGGCAATTGCCCTCATTATGAGCAGCGGGCAGGGAGCGATTGATGCATCTCCGTTGCCAACAGGAGATAAGATAATGGCTGCGGAGCTGCACGAATCCATCCTCTGCTTCCTGCCCAGTGCTTTCTCTCTCATACAGGCGCGCACGGCTTGATGACGTCAGCATGTAGTGCGCGCCTGTGGTAGAGGACAATGAATGGAGTGGGGAGAGGACAATGAGGAGAGTGGGGGAGATTATAATGGGGGGGTGCAGAGAGGTCAATGATGGGGGTGGGGAGAGAACAATGAATGGAGTGAGGAGAGGCCTCAACTGTACTTGAGGACACTTTCAAAGTTTTCCCAATTTTTCAGACTGACTGAATATATATATACAGTACAGACCAAAAGTTTGGACACACCTTCTCATTTAAAGATTTTTCCGCATTTTCATGACTTTGAAAATTGTATATTCACACTGAAGGCATCAAAACTATGAATTAACACACGTGGAATTATATACTAACAAAATAGTGTGAAACAACTGAAAATATGTCTTATATTCTAGGTTCTTCAAAGTAACCTTTTGCTTTGATGGCTGCTTTGCACACTCTTGGCATTCTCTTGATGAGCTTCAAGAGGTAGTCGCCCAAAATGGTTTTCACTTCACAGGTGTGCCCTGTCAGGTTTAATAAGTGGGATTTCTTGCCTTATAAATGGGGTTGGGACCATCAGTTGTGTTGTGCAGAAGTCAGGTGGATATACAGCTGATAGTCCTACTGAATGGACTGTTAGAATTTGTATTATGGCAAGAAAAAAGCAGCTAAGTAAAGAAAAAGGAGTGGCCATCATTACTTTAAGAAATGAAGGTCAGTCAGTCCGAAAAATTGGGCAAACTTTGAAAGTGTCCCCAAGTGCAGTTGCAAAAACCATCAAGCGCTACAAAGAAAATGGCTCACATGAGGACCACCACAGGAAAGGAAGACCAAGAGTCACCTCTGCTTCTGAGGAGAAGTTTATCCGAGTCACCAGCCTCAAAAATCGCAGGTTAACAGCAGCTCAGATTAGAGACCAGGTCAATGCCACACAGAGTTCTAGCAGCAACATCTCTACAACAACTGTTAAGAGGAGACTTTTTGCAGCAGGCCTTCATGGTAAAATAGCTGCTAGGAAACCACTGCTAAGGACAGGCAACGAGCAGAAGAGACTTGTTTGGGCTAAAGAACACAAGGAATGGACATTAGACCAGTGGAAATCTGTGCTTTGGTCTGATGAGTCCAAATTTGAAATCTTTGGTTCCAACCACCGTGTCTTTGTGCGACGCAGAAAAGGTGAACGGATGGACTCTACATGCCTGGTTCCCACCGTGAAGCATGGAGGAGAAGGTGTGATGGTGTGGGGGTGCTTTGCTGGTGACACTGTTGGGGATTTATTCAAAATTGAAGGCATACTGAACCAGCATGGCTACCACAGCATCTTGCAGCGGCATGTTATTCCACCCGATTTACGTTTAGCTGGACCATCATTTATTTTTCAACAGGACAATGACCCCAAACACACCTCCAGGCTGTGTAAGGGCTATTTGACCAAGAAGGAGAGTGATGGGGTGCTACGCCAGATGACCTGGCCTCCACAGTCACCAGACCTAATCCCAATCAAGATGGTTTGGGGTGAGCTGGACCGCAGAGTGAAGGTAAAAGGGCCAACAAGTGCTAAGTATCTCTGGGAACTCCTTCAAGATTGTTGAAAGACCATTTCCGGTGACTACCTCTTGAAGCTCATCAAGAGAATGCCAAGAGTGTGTAAAGCAGTCATCAAAGCAAAAGGTGGCTACTTTGAAGAACCTAGAATATAAGACATATTTTCAGGTGTTTCACACTTTTTTGCTAAGTATATAATTCCACATGTGTTAATTCATAGTTTTGATGCCTTCAGTGTGAATGTACAATTTTCATAGTCATGAAAATACAGAAAAATCTATAAATGAGGTGTGTCCAAACTTTTGGTCTGTACTGTATAACAAGTGTATTCTTGTTATTTCTGTTAGTCACAGTGCCCTCTTTTATTACATATATAAAATGCCATAAAAGGAGGGGTTCTAGGCACATTTCTTGCACAGGGTCCCCAAGATGTCAGTGTTCGCCCACGCCTTGAATGGTCTAGTTTATGGAGGTTTCCATTTTTAAATCACATCAGGGGGTCTCCAAAAGTGACATGGCGTCCGCAGTCGATTCCATCCATTTTTTGCATTCAAAAAGTCAAACAGTGCTCCTTCCCTTCCGAGCCGCTGTGCGACAAAACAGTAGCTTTCCCCCACATATGTGTTATTGGCGCACTCAGGAGAAATAGCACAAAATATTTTGGAGTCCATTTGTGAAAATAAAAAATTTGGGGCTAAAGTTACAAATTTTAGAAAAAAAATAAAATGTTAATTTTTTTCCTTCCACATTAATTCTTGTGATGCATTAATTCCTGCGAAGGAATAAACTTCTTGAATGTGGTTTTGAGGACTTTGAGGCGTGTAATTTTTAGGCCCTGTTCACACATGTTGTTTTTTTATGTCAAAAATCTGCAGCAAAACTGATCTCTGGAAGGAAATCAGCTGGGTCAAAAACAGAGGTTTTGCTGCATTATTTATGTTGTTTTGGTGCGTTTTTGGATTTTTTTTTTGCAGAATTATCTCTTGTTCATGCTTTGTCTCTTTTATGCATGTAAATTAAGTACAGTGAAAAAAAAAATCTCATTCTGGTTTTGGCATAATAGTGGGGGAGGTAAATTGTTCAGGATTCATACTCATACGTCCAAGGTTGTAAAGGGGTTAAGGGTATAAAAATTAAAGGTTTGAAAATTGCGACATTTTCACCAAATTTCCATTTTTTTCACAAATAAACGCAAGTCATATTGAACAAATTTTACCACTAACGTGTAGTACAATACGTCATGAAAAAACAATCTCAGAATCAGTGGGATCCGTTGAAGCGTTCCAGAGTAATTACCTCATAAAGTGGTCAGAATTGTAAAAATTGGGCTGGCAGAAAGATGAAAACAAGCTTGGGGGGTGAAGGGGTTAAATAAAATTTGGTGAGATCATGGTCAAATGACCTTGATGTCACCAAACGTCCTTAGGAAGTCTTAACCTCGGAATAAAAACGCTGGTGACCTCTAAGGCTATGTGCCCACGATGCAGAAATGCTCAGGATTTTTCCCGAGCGTTTCTGCATCTCCCTGGCAGAAAAAAACACATGCGGATTGTACATGTGGATTGTACATGCGGATTGTACATGCGGATTGTACATGCGGATTGTACATGCGGATTGTACATGCGGATTGTACATGCGGATTGTACATGCGGATTGTACATGTGGAATGTACATGCGGATTGTACATGCGGATTGTACATGCGGATTGTACATGCGGATTGTACATGCGGATTGTACATGCGGATTGTACATGCGGATTGTACATGCGGATTGTACATGCGGATTGTACATGCAGATTGTACATGCGGATTGTACATGCGGATTGTACATGCGGATTGTACATGCGGATTGTACATGCGGAATGTACATGCGGAATGTACATGTGGATTGTACATGCGGATTGTACATGCGGATTGTACATGCGGATTGTACATGCAGATTGTACATGCGGATTGTACATGCGGATTGTACATGCGTTTTTCCTGCCAGGGACATGCGGAAGTGAAGTGTTCTTCACTGGCATTTCCGCATGCGGGTTGTCAAGCGCTTTCCAAGCGATTTTAGCATCACTTGGAAAGTGCTTGTCAACTTGGTCACACTATATAAATCCGTGCAACCGGCATATAGTGTGACCCGAGAGAATGTCAAAAAATAAACAAATAAATATATACTTACCCTCCGATGGCCCATGCTGGCTTGCTTCACCGTCCCGACTGCTGGCAGTGGTAAACTGAAGGACTTGCCGACGTCAGCGTCGCGTGACCCGTCACATGACTGTGACGTCAGCGCAGGTCCTTCATTCCATCGCGAACTGCCACCAAGCAAGGAGGAGCGCGCCGCGGGCCGCCAGAAGGTAAGTATCATATTTATTTTTTATTTTATTCTTTTTTTCACAGTTTCTATGGTACCCGGGTCCGGAGGAGAGTCTCCTCTTCTCTAGACCTGGGTACCAGCCGCACATTAGAACGCATGGAAGGTGCATCTACATATACAGTGATGCGTAATCCATTCGTTCTAATGCAAGTCAATGGCGGCGAAAACGTAGCACTTCCGCAAAATAATTGGTAGTGCTGCGTTTTTTTCCGCAATGATAATCCACAGCGGAAATTTCTGCAGCATGTGCACAGCACGTGCGGATTATCATTGGGGAACATGGCAGGCCTTCTACCATGCGTTTTTTAAGCATTTCTGCAGCGTTTTTGCCGCTGCGGAAACACTTAAAAAACGCATCGTGGGCACACAACCGACGAGAGTTGGGGTCTTGGTCAATTGCCCAGTTTGCTCTCCACCCACTTTAATGCTGGCCTTAACTGTAACTAGGGCTTATTTTTGGGGATTATATTTCAAGCATACGCCAAAAACTCTGTAAAATCATGCAAAGGCTTATTTTAGGTGTAGGTTTTATATCCAGGAAAACACAGTATTTATAAAGATATTGTCCTAGTAATGGACATAAGAGAATGAAATCAGACTTACCCTCTTCTGTGCCGTTTAAGCTTTGTCTGCTGAAGAAAAAAAAATGTCAAGTATTTAGGATTTACACAGAGAGTGATACTACGCATCAAACACGTTCCTCCAACCTGGCCCAAACAGGTTCTGGGCAATAGAACTGTCACCAAATTGAGTTATTAGAAAATTTTCTGCGCAGAAAAAATCCTGACCATGTGCACAGAACTTGCAGAATGTCATAGGAAGTCATGGGAAAAGGTATGCAATGCGTTTCTGGAGCGTTTATGCGCTGCAAATACGCAACAAAAAACGCACCAAAAACGCATCGTGGGCACACAGCCGAATAACTTGTGTTTTTGAAGGGTTATATAACCCTGAGCCACTGATCTCACACCATAATTACAGAAAAAGTGATGCCCTGCATCAAATTCAGGTAATTCCAGCCTAGTCCAAATGGGTTCTGGGTATCAAAAATGGCATCAAAGTAGGCAATTAGCCAGTTTTCACAGATTTGAATAAGTATCTGGTGTTGCTAAATGGTTGAATGAATATTGGTCTTACATCACCAGCACACAGAAGAGGAACACCCATATTATAATCAATTTCCTTCAGGATGGTCAAAGTGGTTACTGATCTGAAAAGCTGGCATCAAAGTGGACAAAAATTGTAACTTTGTACTGATTTGAAGAAGTTACTGGTTTATTTTTAGAGTTAGAGGGGTTGTCCGGCCTTAGGTTACAAGTCTGAAGTCACTGCATGTGATTGCAGACTTGTGAATCCTCACAATGCACACACTGCTCACTGTGAGGATCCTCCGGTGCCAGCGCCATTAGTGGGCAGTCATGTGACCACAAGTATGCAAATTGCATACTTCCAGCCACTTTCTGACTAGATTGTATCCAGCCTCACTTAATACACTTGCATTGAGGGAGGTCACGCTCATATAGTCAGGATATGGCTGAAGTATGCAAATTACACATGACCGCCAACTCCTTGTGCCGCCATCGGAGAAATCTTACAGTGAGCAATATTTGCGATGTGAGGATTCACAAGTCTGCAGGTACATACAGTAGCCTAAGGCCGGACAACCCCTTAAACTCTAAAAAAAACTAAATCAGTAACTTATTCAACCCACGACAAAGTTGAAATTTGCCCACCTTGATGCCAGCTTTTCTGATTAATAACCACTTTGGCCATCCGGAAGGAAACTGTGATGTGGGTCTTCCTCTTCTGTGTGGTGGTGCAGTAAAACCAGTAGTACTAAGTCATACAACCATTTGCCCACTTTGATGCCAGTTCACATGCCCAGAACCCATTTGGGCCATGCTGGAGTGACCTGAATCTCATGCAGGGCATCACTATTGTATAACAGTGATGTGAGATCACTGGCCCACAGTTATTTAAAAGGGGTACCCCAGGGAGATAGACATTTTTTTTGGACTGTTCCTGCACTCAAATTATAAAGAGGAGATGCCCAGTGCAGATACATAATCTTTTTAACCCTTTTAATTCCGTGACAGGATCTGCTCTTTCACTGCTACCCCCTCCCGCCTGGGTCATTACATCATACACTAAGTGCTGCTCCCGCATGTAGGGAACAGGTAGCCTGAGGAGAGGAGGCGAGGCAACTCCCGTTGTCGGCAGGGAAACAACTATTAGACTGGGTAATAACAGCGAGGAGCTGCACACTGCTGTAATGTCCCAGACAGAGGGGTGAGCAGTGCAGTGAAAAGCAGCGCCTGTCACACCAGCCCCATAATGTCTCCCTGTCTGCAGTCCCAGGTGAGGGGACATGTCGAGGGCATCGCCTGCTCACAGCTTCTAATAGCAGCCCCTTGATAATGTCTCATTCACAGGGCTACTAGCAGGGAGCAGGAGTTATAAAGATTATTATAGCGCGCTGGGCATATCATCTTTATAGTGTATGAGTGCAGGAACAGTACAACTTTTTTTTTTTTATCTCCCCGGAGTACCCCTTTAACCAATTAAAAAAAGTAACTTATGCAAATCTGTAAAAATAGGCTAATTGCCGACTTTGATGTCAGTCCTGATGCACAGAACCCGTTTAAGCTGGGCTAGAGAATTTATGTTTGATGAAGGGCATCCCTATATGTGTAACAGTGGTGTGAGATCAGTGAACCAAAGTAATTTAACCCCTAAAAATACCAGTTCTAATGCTTGAGACAAGTTAAAGTGACCTGATTTTGACTCGGACCATCACTATTGTGGGGAGTTCACACTACATACCATATAATGTATACATAGCACTATACTATATACCAGTGTTTCCCAAACTCCAGTCCTCATGGCCCCCACAGGTCATGTTTTCAGGATCTCCTTAGTATTGCACAGGTTAGAGAATTCATGATGCCTTGATAGTAATTCCATCACCTGTGCAATACTAAGAAGATCCTGAAAACATGACCTGTGGGGGCCATGAGGACTGGAGTTTGGGAAACATTGCTATATACCATCATCTAGTAGACACCTCGTAGTGTAAAACTGTACCTGTGTATATAATATGCAGTGGGGAGTTCACACTATATACTAATGTATACATACTCTATACTATATATTATTGCATAGTATATAGCTCAGAGTGAAGCTTTGCATGTGTACATCATATTTAGTGGGGCATTCACACTATATCTTGTATACAAAGTGCTATACCACATACTATCACATAGTATATACCTCATTGTGTAAAGCTGTGCCTGTGCATATAATATATAGTGGGGAGTTCACACTATATACTACATATTGTATACATAGCTCCATACTGTATACTATTTGTCAGGAAATATAAAAAATATCTCTCTCTCCAAGCCCCTCATCCCCACAAACCCTATACCACAGTAAGGAGTAAAGCTGACAATCTAAAAAGCTGCTTCAATGTAAAGTGGCAGTGCACACAAGAAGTGCCAAACTTAATTATTCAGGCTAATTACCATAAGAAATGGAGCCCTTAGTAAAAGACACATGCGATGAATAGACACCTTGAAACATATGGACTAGAGCAGGGGTCCTCAAACTACGGCCCGCGGAGGATTTTTATCCGGCCCGCCGAGCTGGGGGCAGAGGAGAGCGGTGCCAGCGCCCGCCCTTCCCCCCGCTTGCTCATGGCCCCAGCAGCCGGATACTTACCTCTCGTGCCTCCGCAGATCCACTGTCTTCCTGGAGCACGCTCCCTGTGACGTGTCAGGTCAGAGGGTGCGGTGACGTCTTTACACCGTGCCCTCCCCTGAGCCATCACAGGCAGCGCAGAGCAGGATGAGGCCGGCAACGCTGGAGTCCGGAATTGAGCAGCTGCAGCAGGTGAGGAGGAGGGAGGTGAGTATTGCATTTTTTTTTTAATGTATGGAGGCATGGGACATAATATTAGGGGTGACATCCTGCATGGGGCATTATATGGGGGAGGGGTGACATGCTGCATGAGGCATTATATGGGGGGGGTGACATCCTGAATGGGGCATTATAACGACAGGGGAGTGATATCCTGCATGGGGCATTATATGGGGGGGTGACATGCTGCATGGGGCATTATATGGGGGAGTGACATGCTGCATGGGGTATTATATGGGGGGGTGACATCCTGAAAGGGGCATTATAACGACAGGGGAGTGATATCCTGCGTGGCGCATTATATGGGGGGGTGACATCCTGAATGGGGCATTATAACGACAGGGGAGTGACATCCTGCATGGGGCATTATATGGGGGGGGGGTGACATCCTGCATGGGGCATTATAACGACAGGGGAGTGACATCCTGCATGGGGCATTATATGGGGGGATGATATCCTGAATGGGGCATTATAACAACAGGGGAGTGACATCCTGCATGGGGCATTATAACGACAGGGGAGTGACATCCTGCATGAGGCATTATATGGGGGGATGATATCCTGAATGGGGCATTATAACAACAGGGGAGTGACATCCTGCATGGGGCATTATATGGGGGGGGTTACATCCTGAATGGGGCATTATAACAACAAGGGAGTGATATCCTGCATGGGGCATTATATGGGGGGGTGACATGCTGCATGGGGCATTATATGGGGGGGTGACATCCTGCATGGGGTATTATATGGGGGAGTGACATGCTGCATGGGGTATTATATGGGGGGTGACATCCTGAAAGGGGCATTATAACGACAGGGGAGTGATATCCTGCGTGGCGCATTATATGGGGGGGTGACATCCTGCATGGGGCATTATAACGACAGGGGAGTGACATCCTGCATGGGGCATTATATGGGGGGGTGACATCCTGCATGGGGCATTATAAAGACAGGGGAGTGATATCTTGCATGGGGCATTATATGGTGGGAGAAAGGGACATCCTGCATGGGGCATTATATGGGGGTGACACCCGGAATGGGGCATTATAACGACAGGGGAGTGACATCCTGCATGGGGCATTATATGGGGGGTGACATCCTGCATGGGACATTATAAATACAGGGGAGTGATATCTTGCATGGGGCATTATATGGTGGGAGAAAGGGACATCATGCATGGGGCATTATATGGGGGGTGACATCCTGCATGGGGCATTATAAGGGGGGAACAGCCTGCATGGGGCATTATAAGGGGGAAATAGCCTGCCTATTGAGGACCTATGCTGCCTATTGGGGTCATTTACCTGCCCATTGAGGACCTATGCTGCCTATTGGGGACTTTTACCTCCCCATTGAGGACCTATGCTGCCTATTGGGGACATTTACCTGCCTATTGGGGACATTTACCTGCCTATTGGGGACCTATGCTGCCTATTGGGGATATTTACCTGCCTATTGGGGACCTATGCTGTCTATTGGGGATATTTACCTGCCTATTGGGGCCTATGGTGTCTATTGGGGACATTTACTTGCCTATTGAAATACCGGTTTATCTAACTTTACTTGTTCTTCATTTTAAATATTGTATTTGTTCCTGTATTGTTTTTTTACATCAAAATAAGATATGTGCAGTGTGCATAGGAATTTGTTCATAGTTTTTTTTTAAAAAAAACTATATTCCAGCCCTCCAATAGTCTGAGGGACAGTGAACTGGCCCCGTGTTTAAAAAGTTTGAGGACCCCTGGACTAGAGACTGAATGAGTTGTGTAAAAGTAACCAGTATGACACCTGAGAGAGATAGGAAACATCTCCTTAGGCTTCAAAGGGAATCTATCACACTCCTGAGAATAGCCGGGTCATTTCCAGTTGCAAATGCGTTTAATCTCCAGACTTTTAGGTACCGAAAGTAAGTGTGGAATAGGGGAATTTCTATAATTCTGATTGTGATGGGACCTATATTTTTAGCAGCGGGGCTATGTGGGGAACAGTATGCATATTTTTCCATATCTGCGAGCCCTGCCGTTGAGCTGTAACGCAACAGGGCAAAGATAACTGAAAGCAGCCATGTCATGTTTGATCTCTAAGGAAAAGTAAAATCACAATAAAAAATATGGATTCACTTGCTAACTTCTGCGATCATCGAGCGAGGAGATATCACAGAAATTAAGAGATTTAAAAAAAAACATGAAGGGCGCAGACCAGCCCACGTGACATCATCACAGGGGAGTGTGTGGGCAGGGCTCAATCAGGCATAAAAGATCAAGCCGAATATTGATCTTCGCTCATGCTGGAAGATACATATTTTCGTGTAAGCAAGGGCCACGTTCCTTAACAGTCAAATCGAAGCGCTTTCCTTCATCTAAACTGAATCGTCTCTGCGATCGGTATAGTAAGCTTTTCTGTTAATCCCTTTTATTTCTGTAACTGTATATGCTGTATTGTTTTGTCTCCCTTTGTAAAATCTTTTGTATATTTTTTCAGAAACACTGTCTCCCTTTGGATTAAATATAAAATGTAATAGTTCTGTTTCTTTTGCTCTGTAATCGTTCCTCCCCCAAAGCCACACGCTACCTATAAGGCATCCAATCGACCAGAACTGATTGGTGGTGGCAGCTAATAATCTTAATTGGGTGATCGTGAAGCTAGTAGTGATCTACGGAGCTCTATACTATATACAAGGTATATACTATATGATAGTATAGCGTATTACTATGTATACAATATAAAGTGTGAACTACCCACTATATATTATATACACAGGCACAGTTTCACACAACGAGGCATCTACTATATGACAGTATAGAGCTATGTATAAACTGTATAGCTTATAGTGTGAATGCCTCACTATATATTGCACTAGCTATTAAACACGTTCTACGCCCACGTGGCAAGCATTTTTACTGGTACATTTTTAATTTTATTAAAGAAGTTGTCCAGTACTTTTTATTACCCCACAATGGATCCCCCCCGGGGCCCCTAAGGATTTTTGTAAATACCTTAGGTTGCTGTTTCTACCTGTGAGCGGTGCTATCCTTGGCCGCTCACAGGCATCACGTGACCCCGCGCTGACATCACAACAAGTGAGGAGTGACATCAGTGATGCGGTCCCCGCGGTGGCTGCTGGGTTGTGGGCGGGGCTACCCCGTGTCACACCCAGCATCCACCGCGCGCTTTCCCAATGAATGGGGAGAGGCAGAGCACACAGTAGATGCTGGGTGTGACGCGGGTAGAGGGTAACCCCGCTCACAGCCTGGCATCCACCGCGGAACGCAGAAGACAGAGACCCCTGGCTGCTGCCAGCACTTGTCGTGACATCAGCGGATGTCAGAGCCGGCTGTAGTCGGGGTTCACGTCATGCCTGTGAGCGGCCAGTGATCGTGCTGCTCACAGGCAGTATCTGCAACATAAGGTAATTACACAAATCCTTAGGGGACCCGGGGGGATACATTGGGGGGGGGTAATATAAAGTACTGGACAACCCCTTTAATGGCGCTGGAGTCAGCATGTGCACATACAGCGCTATCCTGCACCATTTTTTTAAAGAAACTGGGTCTGCAAATTTGCATACACAGTGTCTTCAATAAAACAGCGCCTATTTTATTGAAGTAATGTACTCCAACGTCAACATAGCAGTGCGCACAAGCTGACTATAAGGATAATGGTGATGGCCGGCTTGTGAGCACTGCTATACTGATGTTGTAGTAGAATTCTTCAATAAAATGGTGCAGGAGTAGACACGTGCGCATCCTGCGATATCCAGCTCCATTTTGTTGAAGACACTGTATCTGCGAATTCGCAAGCACAGTGTCTTCAATAAAATGGCGCCGTAGTGCGGTATGCGCACGTGCTGACTCCGGCGCCACACTGAGCAGTCTCCGCCCATCCCGGCTTTGGAAAGAAAGACGAGTCCAGCATTATATAGGATGTACTGATAATACAGGGGTGTACTCACTTATGCTAAGCGCTGTATGTGTGTGTGTGTGTATATATATATATATATATATATATATATATATATATATATATACACTGTATATACAGTACAGACCAAAAGTTTGGACACACCTTCTCACTTAAAGATTTTTCTGTATTTTCATGACTATGAAAATTGTACATTCACACTGAAGGCATAAAAACTATGAATTAACAGATGTGGAATTATATACTTAACAAAAAAGTGTGAAACAACTGAAAATATGTCTTATATTCTAGGTTCTTCAAAGTAGTCACCTTTTGCTTTGATGACTGCTTTGCACACTCTTGGCATTCTCTTGATGAGCTTCAAGAGGTAGTCACCGGAAATGGTCTTCCAACAATCTTGAAGGAGTTCCCAGAGATGCTTAGCACTTGTTGGCCCTTTTGCCTTCACTCTGCGGTCCAGCTCACCCCAAACCATCTCGATTGGGTTCAGGTCTGGTGACTGTGGAGGCCAGGTCATCTGGCGTAGCACCCCATCACTCTCCTTCTTGGTCAAATAGCCCTTACACAGCCTGGAGGTGTGTTTGGGGTCATTGTCCTGTTGAAAAATAAATGATGGTCCAACTAAACGCAAACCGGATGGAATAGCATGCCGCTGCAAGATGCTGTGGTAGCCATGCTGGTTCAGTATGCCTTCAATTTTGAATAAATCCCCAACAGTGTCACCAGCAAAGCACCCCCACACCATCACACCTCCTCCTCCATGCTTCACGGTGGGAACCAGGCATGTAGAGTCCATCCGATCACCTTTTCTGCGTCGCACAAAGACACGGTGGTTGGAACCAAAGATCTCAAATTTGGACTCATCAGACCAAAGCACAGATTTCCACTGGTCTAATGTCCATTCCTTGTGTTCTTTAGCCCAAACTTGTCTCTTCTGCTTGTTGCCTGTCCTTAGCAGTGGTTTCCTAGCAGCTATTTTACCATGAAGGCCTGCTGCACAAAGTCTCCTTTTAACAGTTGTTGAAAAGATGTGTCTGCTGCTAGAACTCTGTGTGACATTGACCTGGTCTCTAATCTGAGCTGCTGTTAACCTGCGATTTCTAAGGCTGGTGACTCGGATAAACTTATCCTCAGAAGTAGAGGTGACTCTTGGTCTTCCTTTCCTGTGGCGGTCCTCATGTGAGCCAGTTTCTTTGTAGCGCTTGATGGCTTTTGCAACTGCACCTGGGGACACTTTCAAAGTTTGCCCAATTTTTCGGACTGACTGACCTTCATTTCTTAAAGTAATGATGGCCACTCGTTTTTCTTTACTTAGCTGCTTTTTTCTTGCCATAATACAAATTCTAACAGTCTATTCAGTAGGACTATCAGCTGTGTATCCACCTGACTTCTGCACAACACAACTGATGGTCCCAACCCCATTTATAAGGCAAGAAGAAATCCCACTTATTAAACCTGACAGGGCACACCTGTGAAGTGAAAACCATTTCCGGTGACTACCACTTGAAGCTCATCAAGAGAATGCCAAGAGTGTGCAAAGCAGTGATCAAAGCAAAAGGTGGCTACTTTGAAGAACCTAGAATATAAGATATATTTTCAGTTGTTTCACACTTTTTTGTTAAGTATATAATTCCACATGTGTTAATTCATAGTTTTGATGCCTTCAGTGTGAATGTACAATTTTCAAAGTCATGAAAATACAGAAAAATCTTTAAATGAGAAGGTGTGTCCAAACTTTTGGTCTGTACTTTATGTATAATGTATTGATAATACAGGAGTGTGCTCACTTATTCTGAGAGCTTTATATATAATTTTGTGAAAATACAGGGGGTGCACTCACTTACTCTAAGCACTCTATATAATATACTGATAATACAGGGTTTGTACTCACTTATGCTGATTGCTGTATATATAATGCACTGATAATATGGGGGTGTACTCAATTATGCTGAGTGCTATATAAAGTACTAATAATAAACGGGTGTACACACACTGAGCACTTTGTATATAATGTTCTGATAATAGAGGGGTGTACTTACTTAAGCTGAGTGCTGTATATATAATGTACCAATAATAAGGGGGAGTACCTACTTAGGGCTCTTTCACATGTCAGTGTGTCCAGTACGTGTGGTGACAGGCGAGTAAATGTATTTTATTATTTTAATCTTATTTTACACTGAGACACTGTAGGAGCAGACACTACTACACCCAACTTTGTCTCTTGCTCGTGCTGATCACAGCGCGAGCAAAGAACAATGATGAGGGCAGAATATAGCACCCAGGGCTTGGGAACTGTACACTGATTCCCAGGCGCCGGTACGGGTGATCCTGATGCGCCACAAGTGTGACACACACAGACACACCGGATATGTATATCTCTGATATGGGTTTTTCCAGTCCCGGAAATATCCAGACGCATGAAACCGCCCTTATGCTGAGCATTGTAAAAATAATGTACTGATAATACAAGGGGTGTACTCACTTATGCTCAGTACTGTATACAAGATACAAGTGCTTCTCACTAAATTAGAATATCATCAAAAAGTTAATTTATTTCAGTTCTTCAATACAAAAAGTGAAACTCATATATTATATAGCGTCA
Source organism: Phyllobates terribilis (assembly GCF_046119375.1). Taxonomy (NCBI): domain Eukaryota; kingdom Metazoa; phylum Chordata; class Amphibia; order Anura; family Dendrobatidae; genus Phyllobates; species Phyllobates terribilis. The sequence continues at coordinate 3,452,610 of NW_027362799.1, read as the reverse complement.
TTACAAACAGAGTGATCTATTTCAAGTGTTTATTTCTGTTAATGTTGATGATTATGGCTTACAGCCAATCATTATACAAAAGTCATTATCTCAGTAAATTAGAATACTTCATAACGCCGTCTTGAAAAATTAATTTAAAATCCAAAATGCTGGCCTACTGAAATGTATGTTCAGTGAATGCACTCAGTACTTGGTCGGGGCTCAATTATTGCATCAATGCGGCAATGTGGCATGGAGGCGATCAGCCTGTGGCACTGCTGAGGTGTTATGGAAGCCCAGGTTGCTTTGATAGCAGCCTTCAGCTCGTCTGCATTGTTGGGTCTGGTGTATCTCATCCTCCTCTTGATAATACCCGATAGATTGCCTATGGGGTTAAGGTCAGGCGAGTTTGCTGGCCAATCAATCACAGTGATAGGGTATGTGCCCACGATGCAGAAATGAAGCAGAAAATTTCTGCAGCATTTCTGCATCTCCCTGGCAGAAAAAACGCATGCGGATTGTGCATGCGTTTTTCCTGCAGAATACATGCGAATTCACATGCGTACCCACATGCGTTAACGCATGTGTTTCTGCATGCGGACTGACGAGCACTTTCCAAGCGATAGCATCACTTGGAAAGTGCTTGACAACTAGGTCACACAATTTAAATCCATGCAAAAGGCATGGATTTACATAGTGTGACCGTAAAAATAAAAAAATAAAGCTATACTCACCCCCGATCCCCCGCCCCGTGTGCTGTCGCGCTCGTCCTGGCTTCTTCCGGGTTGCCGGCATCTCGCGAGACAGCCTGCGGTCACATGACCGCGACGTCATCTCAGGTCCTGGAAGGAGAAGCGCTGCAGGGGCCGCCGGACAGGTGAATATAAACTTTATTTATTATTTTATTCTTTTTTTTACAGGTACAATGGTACCCAGGTCTGGATGAGAGTCTCCTCTCCTCCAGAACTGGGTACCATCCGCACATAGAGACGCATATAATCCGCTTGTATAAATGTACAGACGCGCATTATATGCGTCTCAATGCAAGTCAATGGCGGCGCTTCCGCAAAATTAATGAACATGCTGCGGATTTATTTGCGCTGCAGAAACGCTGCGGAAAAATCCGCAGCATGTGCATTGACATTGCGGAATGCCATTGGGGACCATGGGGTGCGGATTACCATGCGTTTTTGATGCGTTTAAGCAGCGGAAAATCCGCAGCATAAACGCATGAAAAAAGCATCGTGTGCACGCAGCCATACTGTTGTTTTTAAACCAGGTATTGATACTTTTGGCAGTGTGGACAGGTGCCAAGTCCTGCTGGAGAAATTTTCAACTCTTAAAAGCTTGTCGGCAGAGGGAAGCATGAAGTGCTATAAAATATCCTGGCAGACGGCTGCGCTGACTTTGGTCTTGATAAAACACAGTGTACCTGCACCAGCAGATGACATTGCTCCCCAAACCAGCACTGATTGTGGAAACTTCACACTAGACCTCAAGTAGCTTGGATTGTGGCCTCCCCACTCTTCCTCCAGACTCCTGAGACCTTGATTTCCAAATGAAATGCAAAATTTACTATCATCTGAAATCAACACCTTAGACCACTGACAACAGTCCAGGTCTTTTTCTCCTTGGCCCAGGTAAGACGCTTTTGGCGTTGTCTATTGGTCATGAGTGGCTTGACACAAGGAATGCGACACTTGTAGCCCATGTCCTGGATACGTCGGTGTGTGGTGGCTCTTGAAGCAGTCCACTCCTTGTGAATCTCCCCCAAATTTTTGAATAGCCTTTTCTTAAAAATCCTTTCAAGGCTGCGGTTATCCCGGTTGCTAGTGCACCTTTATCTACCACACGTTTTCCTTCCACGCAACTTTTCATTAATATGCTTGGATACAGCAGTGTGTAAAAAGCCAGCTTCTTTAGCAATGACCTTTTGTGGCTTACCCTCCTTGTGGAGTTTGTCAATGACTGTCTTTTCGACAACTGTCAAGTCAGCAGTCTTCCCCATGATTGTGGAGCCTACTGAAACAGACTAAGGGACATTTTTAAAAGCTTGTTTTTTGTTAATTATTCTAATTTACTGAAATAATAACTTTTGTGTTTTCATTGGCTGTAAGCCATAATCATCAACATTAACAGAAATAAACACTTGAAATAGATCACTCTGTTTTTAATGACTCTATAAGTTTCACTTCTTGTATTGAAGAACTGAAATTAACATTTTGATGACATTTTAATTTAGTGAGATGCTCTTGTATATAGTATAGTGATATGTATACATTTTATGGTATGTAGTGTGAACGCTTCATTATATATTATATACACATGCACAGCTTTACACGACGAGGTATATAATATATAATAGTATATAGTATAGAGCTATGTAAACACTTTATAGTTTATAGTGTGAACTCCCCACTAGATGTTATATACACAGGCACAGCGTCACACTACTATCATACCTTATAGTGTGAAGCTGTGCATGTGTATCTATAATATAACACTACAAGCGTCCCTCTGTCTGAAGCCTCTATAGACTGCACAAGCTAGACACGCCTGCGCAGTCTGGCTCCAGACAGATAAATGCATGGAGCTGTTACAGGTAGGAGGAGTATATGGCGCCAAAGTTCGCAGTATGAAAAGACACTGAACGCATACCACGATCTCCGGCGCCATACTTACATACTTACCTGACCGGGAGGAGCGTTGCCACAGCACCTCTCTTCTCGCCAGAGACCAGGGCAGGAGTGAAGGTGTCGTAGTCGGCGTATGCGTATAGCGCTATCCGGTGCCATTTTACTGAAGACACATTTTCAGTGTGTCTTCAGCAAAATGGCACAGGACAGCGAAGTATGGGCACGTGCGTACTCCGGCGCCGCACTCCTCAGAAGAACAGGACACCGCAGCGCTGGAGCACAGAGAAGAAAGGTGAGTATAAATGTTTATTTTTTTGTATGTGTGCAGCGTGAAAGGGATGAGGGGACCACACATACCAGGATTGGAAGATGAGGGGGCCACATATACCAGGATTGGGGGATGAGGGGGCCACTCATCTCAGGATTGGGAGATGAGGGGGCCACGCATCCCAGGATTGGGGGATGACGGGGCCATGCATCCCAGGATTGGGGGATGACGGGGCCACGCATCCCAGGATTGGGGGATGACGGGGACACTCATCTCAGGATTGGGGGATGAGGGAGCCACGCATCCTAGGATTGGGGGTTGAGGGGGCCACGCATACCGTGGAGTTTTGTGTGAAATGATCAATGATTTGATTTTTGCTTCGTTCTCTTTTGTGTTTTTTCCTTGCAAGCAAATTAAATGAAGAGAATAATACCAAAGAATTTGTGATTGCAATCATTTTCAGGAAGAAACTGAGTATTATCTGACAGAATTTTAGGGGTGACAATACTTTTGGCCACCACTGTAGTAGTATGAAGCTGTGTGAAGCACGATGCTGCAGTTGGTTTCTTATTAGGCAGTTTCTTATTAGGTAATTTATTTTTTTCTGTTTTTTACAGATTTAAAGCGCACCTGTCAACAGGACTGTCCTCAGTAGGCTGTGTGCCCACGATCCGGAGCCGCTGCAGGTTTGACGCTGCGGACTTATGCAGCGTCAAATAAGCAGGAGACAAATGTTACAGTACAGTGGATGGCATTTCTAGAAATTCTATGTCTACTATGCGTCTGTGGCTCACTCACGGAAACTGACATGTGGCGCGTCTTTCCAGACCGTAGCATGTCAATTTCAGTTGCAGGTCCGCTTGCAGGCTTTCCCCATAGACCTAACCTCTATGGGGAAAGTCCATAGGTAAAAAAAAAAGGTGCCGCTCATTTGAATATCCGCATGCGGCCCCTCCGCAGCATCGGGGCCATAGGCTGGGAGGCATCGTGGGCACACAGCCTTAACCACATACACTGTCAGGTGGGCGACATTAAACTGATTAAAATTATACCTTGGTTGATGAAATCCGTCCTGTGGTTCTTGTGTAGTCTTTACTTTCAGTTTGGAGATAATGATATGCTCGTGCTTCGGGGCGGCCTGTGGGGGGGGGGGCGCTCTATCTGGTGCTCTGCTTACATATTCATCTGTATGCTCTTATTACAGGTCACTGTGCCTTCACTGACCTGACTCTTATTTTACCCCGCACTAATGGATGCATTATGTAAAATAGGAGGCTCCTCAGGCCGTCCCTGATCACGAGCATATTATTATCTCCAAACTGAAAGTAAACATTACACAAGAACCACAGAATGGATTTCATCATTTTAATCAGTTTAATGTCGCTCACCTGACCGTGTATGTGGTTTACTGAGCACAATCTTTCTGACAGGTGCGCTTTGACAAAAAAAAATGCATTAATATAATACAATGCAGCGAGGTGCCCTGATTAGAATACAATTAAGAGCAGCTACAAAAGTTATAACAATGGCACAAAAATGGGCATCAAAGTGGGCAGTGAGGTTAAGTGTTTTTGGGCTCCTGATCTCACACCACCATTACATAGTGATTGCCCGCATCAAATACAAGTCACTCCAGCCTGGCCAAAATAAGTTTTGGGTATCAAAACTGACATCAAAGTGGAGATATAACCAATTTTCACATATTTGAATAAATAATTGGTGTTTTTCAAGGGTTAAATGACTTTGGGTCACTGATCTCTGACCACCATTACATACATAGTGATGGGCGCATCAAGTTCAGGTCATTCTAGCCCGTTTAAATATGCTCTGGGCATGAGAACTGCCATCAAAGGGGGCAAATAGCCAGTAACTGGTGTTTTTCAAGGGTTAAATGACTTTGGGCCACTGATCTCAGACCATCTTTACATATAAGCCACGCTCACTGAACAGTTGAGTCACTAGTTGGGGCGCAGCCTCACTTTATGCAAGTGCATGAAGCGAAGCCACACCCACTAGTCGGAATCTGGCCAGGAGTATGTATAACGCATATGGCTTAGACACAGGCGAATCCCCGCAGCTCACAGTGTGTGCTCTGGGGGATTCATAAGTCTGCAGTTACATAGAGGGACTGCAGACTTATAGATTTAGAGTTGTCAACCCCTTTAAAGTGCACCTGTCAGTAGGATTGTACTAAGTAAACTACATACACTGTCAGGTTGGCAGCGTTACGCTGATTAAAATGATAAAAATTAAGAGCATTGCTTGCTGATATGTGCAACTGAGCATGCGCCGTGGCCGTTTTGCTGGAGCCAGATTGGCAGTGGTGCGTGTGCAGTAGTATCTATCACCAAGCGATGCTCTCAAACTGGGCAAGCGCCGCCCACCTTGCGCAGATTAAAAGCATCGCTTGTTGATAGATGCAACTGCCCACACGATGCAGCAATTTTGCTGAAGACTAATTTTTTTTGCTCCAACAAAATGGCCGCAGACCATGAGCAGTATTATCTATCGCCAAGCGTCAAACAAGGTATCATTTTAATCAGTGTAATGGCGCCCACCTGACAGTGTGGGCACACAATCACAATCCTGCTGACAGGTGCGCTTTAAAGTCAGAAAAGATCAGAGGCATAAGCACGATGCTGAAGTAGATTTCTTTTTCGGCAATTTATTTTTTCTGGGTTTTTTTACAGGTTTTACGACAAAGAAAATTACATTAATAAAATACAAAACAGTGCGCTGCTCTTATGTGAGTAAGCTTAAAGGCAACCTGTCACATCCCCTATACCCTCCAACCCAGCAGCATTCACCTATGTATCAGCAACTTCCCTGCCTAACCAGCCCCGTATAACATTACTGAGTGAAAACAAAGTTTACAAAACATTCACATGCTCCCCATTGCCTATGCTTATGAGGGCTTTGACTAGTTGATGGGGCATGATTACATAATTTGCACGAGCGGCGTCATTGTCGCTCATGGAAATCTTGCACATGCGCCGCTCATTCCAGCACCGTCACTGCTTTTCTGAGGCCGGGTGTACGCTTCTTGGCTACAGAGGCACACTGCACATGTACGGAAGTCATCTTCTAAACTTCCGAACATGCACAGTGCGCCTCTGATGCGGAGAAGCATACACCTGGCTTCAGAGATGCAGTGACGCTGCCAGAATGAGCGGCAAATTATCACGCCAACACGGGCGTGATAACATGGAAAGGAGGCTGACTCTTCTGGGAGCAACTAACACCCACTAGTCGAAGCCCTGATTAGCATAGGAAATGAGGACCATATAAATGTTTTTTAAACCTTGTGCTCTGTGGGGATTCAGAAGTCTGCAGGCACACAGAGTGACTGCAGACTTAATGATTTAGAGCAGACAACTCCTTGAAAATTAACCTGTCAGCAGGATTGTGCTAAGTAAACTACATACACTGTCAGGTTGGCGCTGTTACACACATTAAAATGATACCTTGGTTAATGAAATCCGTCCCGTGGTTCTTGTGTAATTTTTACTTTCAGTTTGGAGATAATGATATGCTCGTGCTCCGGGGCAGTCTGTGAGGTGGGCTCTATCTGGTGCTCTGCTTACATCTGTATGCTCTTATGACAGCTCACTGATCGATCACTGACATGCCTCCAATTTTTAATTTACATAGTGTATACATTATGGGGGGAAAAAAATGACATCAATCAAAATGGCGCTCGCGCAGGCGCATCTATCTCATGCCACGGCCATTTTGTTGGAGTAAAAAAATTATTCTCCAGCAGAATGTCTGCGGCGCAAGTGCAGTAGCATCTATCGGCAAGTGATCCTCTTATTCTGCGCAAGCGGCGCCCACCAGTAGGCAAGGCCTGCGCAAAGTAAGAGCATCGCTTGCCGATAGATTCAACTGCTCACGTGCTGTGGCCATTTTGCTGGAGCCAGATTTTTTGCTCCAACAAAATGACAGCGGAGCAATTGCAATAGTATCTATCGCCAAGTGATGCTCTCAATATGCGCAAGAGCCAGCCACCAGTGGGCAGGGCTTGCGCAGATTAAGAGCCTCGCTTGCTGATAGATGCCACTGCGCACGTGACGTGGCCATTTTTCTGGAGACAAATTTTTCTTTTGCTCCAACAAAATGGCCACGGCACGTGCACAGTAGCATCTATGGCCAAGCGATAGATGCTATTGTGCCTGTGCGGGCGCCATTTTGCTTGATTTGTTTGTTTTTTCTAACCCCACATTATGTATATAACAAGTAAAATAGGAGGCAGGTAACTGAACGATCAGTGACCTGTCATAAGAGCATATAGCGGACTGTATAAGCAGAGCACCAGATAGAGCCCACCCTACAGGCTGTCCCAGAGCACGAGCATATCATCATCTCCAAACTATAAGTAAAAATTAACCCCTTTTTGACGTGTGCCATAATAGTATGACAAACGTGAGAACCCCCTGTTTGGTGCGAGCTCCAGCACTGAGCCCGCAGCTTTCCAGGTACACGACAGCTGATATATACAGCTGACATGTGCCCGCAACAGCTGCGGGTGGAATAGCGATCCACCCCCCCCCGTGGCTGTTAACTACACAGTGTTCCAAATTATTATGCAAATAATATTTTCTCAGATTTTCCCAAATTACCTATATGAATTGCAGTCATTGTAATTTTCCAGTCAAATAACTATTAGAGTACAATTGAAACAGTTTTCAACTCAAAACTTTATTCTAGGGGATGTTACATTTGCACATAGGACCGCTTGTTCGAAAGGAGCTTCTGAACTCTCTCGTCCATTGAATTTGTCAGGTTTTGGATGGTTTCTGCTTCCAATTGTTTTGCCTGAGGACAGAATAGACTCCCAGAGCTGTTGCTTAGATGTGAACTGCCTCCCACCATCATAGACACTCCTTTTGATGATGCTCCAGAGGTTCTCAATGGGGTTGAGGTCAGGGGAGCATGGGTGCCACACCATAAGTTTGTCCACTTTTATGCCCATATCAGCCAGAGATGCAGATGTGTTATGTGCAGCATGAGAAAGGGCATTATCATGCATGAAAATGATCTTGCTGCGGAATGCACGGTTCTTCTTCTTGAACCATGGAAGGAAGTGCTGTTTGAGAAACTCAACATACATTATGGAGTTCATCTTTACCCCTTCAGGGATCCTAAAAGGGCCGACAATCTCTCTCCCCATGATTCCAGCCCAAAACATTACTCCACCTCCTCCTTGTTAGCGCCGTAGCCGTGTTTGCATGGGGTGTCCATCAACCAGCCATCCTCCAATCCATCCATCTGGACCATCGAGATCATTTCATGCATGATAATGCCCCGTCTCATGCTGCACATAACACATCTGCATCTCTGGCTGCTATGGGCATAAAAGGGGACAAACTAATGGTGTGGCACCCATGCTCCCCTGACCTCAACCCCATTGAGAACCTCTGGGGCATCATCAAAAGGAGTGTCTATGATGGCGGGAGGCAGTTCACATCTAAGCAACAGCTCTGGGAGGGTATTCTGTCCTCAGGCAAAACAATTGGAAGCAGAAACCATCCAAAACCTGACAAATTCAATGGATGAAAAAGTTCAGAAGCTCCTTTCGAACAAGCGGTCCTATGTGCAAATGTAACATCACCTAGAATAAAGTTTTGAGTTGAAAACTGTTTGATTTCAGTTTGTAATAACCTGCTAATGCTTATAATTTCAAAAATGACCATTTTTTGTTCTTTATTAAAATGAAAAGGTTGAAAACTCTGCTGTGCATAATAATTTGGAACATGCATTTTGAGTGCAGTTGAGTTTTTTATTTTTTAAAACTATACTGTTATCATAGACAGTTTGTACAAAAACCTTTCAATTGTACTCTAATAGTTATTTGACTGGAAAATTACAATGACTGCAATTCATATAGGTAATTTGGGAAAATCTGAGAAAATATTATTTGCATAATAATTTGGAACACAGTGTAGTTAAATTCTGCTCTCAATCTCTGACAGCGGCATTTAACTCGCGCTTCCCGGAAGCGTGTCGTTGGCTCCGCACATCGGCGACCGTGTTACATGATCGTGGGTCGCCGATAGGTTGGCATGACAACCCAGGTCTGCAGGAGACCCTAGCCATTGTCATTGCCAGATTGTGGTCGGCGCTCATAGCAGGTGAGCATTTCTGCTACACACAGGAGATCTGATCATCCCCTGTGTGTAGCAAAGGCGATCAGAGAATTGCAGCTTCTAGTCTCCCATTGTGACTATTGAAGCTAGTGTAAAGTAAAAAAAGTTTAAAAATATTAAAAAAATTATATTAAAGTTTAAATCACCCCCTTTCGCCCCATTCACAATAAAACAAAAAAAATCACTCATACACATATCCACATTCAGAATCACTTGATCTATCAATATGAAAAAATATTTAATCCGATCGATAAACGGTGTGACGTGAAAAAAATTCAAAATGCTATAATTACTTTTTTTTGGTCGCCGCAACATTGCAATAACCGCGATTAAAACATCGGATCTACCCCAAAATGGTATCAATAAAAACGTCAGCTTGGCGCGCAAAAAATAAGCCCTCATCTAGCTCCAGATCGTAAAAAATGGAGATGGTATGGGTCCCGGAAAATGGAGCCATTTTTTTTTTTTTTTTTAAGCAAACTTTGGATTTTTTTTCACCACTTAAGTAAAAAAACTATACCTGTTTGGTGTCTACGAACTCATAATGACCAGGAGAATAATAATGGTAGGTCAGTTTTAGCATTCAGCAGACATGGTGAAACAAAACCCCAAGAAAACAACTGTGGAACTGCACTTTTTTGCAATTTCACCGCACTTGGAATTTTCCTGTTTTCCAGTACACGATGTAGTAAAACCAGTGGTGCTGTTCAAAAGCACAACTTGTCCCGCAAAAAATAAGCCATCACATGGCCATAGTGACCAAAAAATAAGAAAGTTATGGCTCTGGGAAGAAGGGGAGCAAAAAAGGAAAACACAAAAATGGAAACTGGTCTGGTCATGAAGGGGTTAAACAAGAACCACTGGATGGATTTCATCAGCCAAGGTGTCATATTATTCATGGTAATGGCGCCCACCTGACAGTGTATGTAGATTACTGAGCACAATCCTGCTGACAGGTGCGCTTTAAGGTCAGAAAAGATCAGAAGCCCAAGCACGATGCTGAAGTAGGTTTCTTATTCTGCAATTTATTTTTTTCTGTTTTTTTACAGGTTTTACCACAAAAAAAATGACATTAATAAAATACAATGCAGCGTGCTGCCCTTATGTGAATATGCTTAAAGGGAACCTGTCAGGTCCCCCATGCCCTCCAACCCAGAAGCATTCACCTATGTATCAGCAAATTCCCTGCCTAACCAGCCCCATATAACGTTACTGAGTGAAAATAAGGTTTAAAAAACATTCACAAGTTCCCCATTACCTATGCTAACGAAGGTTTGACTAGTCGATAGGGCGTTCGTTCCCCAGACTAGTCAGCCCTCTTTCCATGTTGTCACGCCCCTGTTGGCGTGATGACATAATTTGCACGAGCGGCGTCATCGCCAGCTGATGCTAATCTTGCGCATGCGACGCTCATTCCGGCAGCGTCACTGCTTCTCCGAGGCCGGGTGTACGCTTCCCCGCATCAGAGGCGCAAACCATCTTCTAAACCTCCGAACATGCGCAGTGCGCCTCTGATGCGGGGAATTGTACACCTGGCTTCAGAGATGCAGTGACGCTGCCGGAATGAGCGGCGCATGCGCGAGATTTGCATGAGCGGCGATGATGTCGCTCGCGCAAATGATGTTATCACACCAACAGGGGCCTGACAACATGGGAAGGAGGGACCTAACACCCACTAGGCAAAGCCCTCATTAGCACAGGAAACAGGGACAGTAGAAATGATTTCTAAAGCTTTTTTCCACTCAGTAACATCAGGGCTGATTAGGCAGGGAAGTTCTATTGCCTGCTCTTCTCACAGCCCATCAGCACACAGCGCCTCCATCTTGTAACTTACCAGCCTCGCCATTTTAGGTGTTGATAGAATGGCCATCTCCTGCCAGCTGCCACAGTCTCCTGGAGATGAGAAGATGTCTTTTTTGTTCGCAGTGGATGTCGCTGTATCTGTAGTAACGGTCGCTCTCTCTCACCCGCTCCCGCCAGATACGTTGTGTACTGCACGCAGTATACCAGCGACTGCCTCTGCGGGCGTTAGCTAGAGATGCTAGACTCTGCGGTGACGTCATCGGGAGGGGCGGAGCCTCCACGTCACACGGCTCTCATTGCTGTTGTCTCCAGGAAGGGAAGCTGCTTCTGCTGTGTGTGGAATATGGCTTCCAACAGGTCTCCATTCTGAATAGAGGTGACCAGACTGGAGCCCCTGAAGGGGAGGCTATCACAGCAGGCACCAGCTGTAGACAGTTTATCAGTGACATGGCTGCTGGAATGGAGGGGATTCTAGTCTGCCTACAGAGCAGGCTGCTGAGAGAGTCCCCAGTGCTATTCTCCCAGGCCTTTATCCTGGAGTAATGTGTATATAGCCACACATATGGAAATCCTTGCACTGACACACAGCACAGTCACCCACATGTGTACATCCATGTACACTATATGCACAGTACACAGGTCCGTATTCGCCACTAGGCACGGGGGTCCAGTGTTTAGGGAGCGACGCCTGAATCAAGATTAAAAATATTTATTATCCCCTTAAATGACAGCTGGCATTCTGTGGCATCGGCCCGGACGGATTTGGAACCGATGGGGTCCGATTAACCCGTTAAATAACGCTGTTACTTGCAACAGCTGTATCTAAAGGGTTAAATGACCCCATGTGATGACCACAGGGTACAGTGGCTTGTTAGAGACCAACGACGATCAAAGTAAAAATTATATATGTCCCGCAGTGAGACTAAGTGAAAAAGTAAAACAAAAAAAAAATAAAATGTCTGTAAAAATCCAAAAAGAAGCACACACAAATCACAAAAAGCAGCATTTGCGTTATAACAAAGATAAAAACTCGTACACATAATTGGAATTTTCGCGTCTGAAACGACCAGATCTATAAAATTGTCACATTATTTAATCCGTATGGTGAACACAGTAAAAAAAAAAATAACACCAAAAATGTCGCTTTTTCATCATACTAACACACAAAAAATGGAATAAAAAGTTATCAAAAATACATATATAAAGAAAAATGGTATAAAAGAAAGCTCAAAATTGTCCCGCAAAAAACAAGCCCTAATATGACTTACTCTAGAAAAAAATAAAACTTATAGCTCTCATAACATGGCGGAGCAAAAACAAATCCATTTTTGTAAAATATTGTTTTTAGTGTATAAAAGTAGCAAAACATAAAAATTATATAACATCAACCACACAAAAATAAATTGAAACAATCAATCATTTAATTGCTGTTTTTTCTTCATTCTGCATCTAAAGAATTTGAATAAAAAGTGATCAAAAAAATGTTATGTTCCCCAAAATGGGGCTTCGCGCAAAAAATAAGCCCTCGTGCAGCTCTGTTCGCCAAACAATAAAAAAAATACAGCTCTCAGAATATGGCGATGAAAAAAATATTTTTTTATAAAAAAGCATTTTACACTGTGATGGCAGCAAAACATAAAAAATATATATAACGCTGGTTTCGCTGTAATTGTACCGACCCAAGAATAAATCCACCTTATCTCTTATACCGCACGAGGAACCGCACAAAAATAAAAATAAGGACTATTGTACTGCTATTTTTTTGTTCATTCTACCTACCAAAAATCAGAATAAAACTCAGGTCACGTTTATCCTGCGCTCTCCATTGACCGCTTACATTGGGGGTTCCTTTTAACCCCTTCACCCTAAAAGCCTGTTTTCACCTTCCTGACCAGGCAAATTTTACAATTCTGACCAGCGTCCGTTTATCTGGTAATAACTCTGGAACGCTTCAACAGGATCCCGGTGATTCTGAAATTTTATTTTGCTAACTTATTGTACTTCATGCCAGTGGTAAAATTTGTTCAATATGACTTGCGTTTATTTGTGAAAAAATCTGAAATTTCGCAATTGCAAACTTTTAATTTTTATGTCCTTATAACAGAGAGTTATGTCACACAAAATAGTTAATCAATAACATTTCCCACATGTCTACTTTACATCTGCACTATTTTTTTAAACTTTTTTTTTTTTAGGAAGTTAGAAGAGTTTAAAGTTGACCATTAATTTCTAATTTTTCCAACAAAATTTACAAAACCATTTTTCAGGGACCACATCACACTTGAAGTGACTATGGGGGGCCTATATGACAGAAAATACCCAAAAGTGACTCCATTCTAAAAACTGAACCCTTCAGGGTACGTGCCCACGATCCGAAATAGCAGTGCTGCGTCCAAAACGCTTTGTTCCATATTGGAAGCATAGTGGTGGGATTTATAGAAATCCCATGCCCACTGTGCTTCTATTTGATGCCGCGTAAACTCACCCGTGGCGCGGTTTTTACGAGCCGCAGCATGTCAGCATTTCCGCAACAGAAATTTCCCCAATAGAATGTATTGGATGCAGTAAATCCGCATGTGTTTAATGAACACCTGCGTGATCGGTCCCAGCTTTTTGGACGCACCGAAAATACATTGTGCCCAAAGCACTGCTATAGCCTAATCGTGGGCACATAGCCTGAAAGTCCTCAAAACCATATTCAAGAAGTTTATTAACCATTCAATTGGTTCACAGGAATTAAAACAACGTGGAAGAAAAAAATTAGCATTTTACTTTGTTTCACAAAAATGTTGCTTGAGCCCCAAATTTTATATTTTCACAAGGGTAACAGGATAAAATGCACCCCAAAATTTGTTGTGCAATTTTTCCAGAGTACTCCGATACCCATGGCCGGCTCCAGTTTTTCGTAGACCCTGGGCGAAAGTGTCTCATGGGCCCCTTTTACACATACCATGGTACATGATGCATAGATACAGCAGAGAAATATACTGTAGGTATAGTACAATGCCCAAGATTTCACTTATTTCTTACATTACATGAGTGATATCTATTGTAAATAGCTCAGAAACTGGTGAATCCCCGCAGCGCACAGGGCGTGACCTGGGGGGATTCTAAAGTCTTCATTTTAAACCGAACAGTATAGTCTTCCATACAGTATTCTGGGCACCACATATTCCTCCATACAGTATTATGGGCACCACATAGTCATCCATACAGTATTATGGGCACCACATAGTGCTCCATACAGTATTATGGGCACCACATAGTCATCCATACAGTATTATGGGCACCACATAGTCCTCCATACAGTATTATGGGCACCACATAGTCCTCCATACAGTATTATGGGCACCACATAGTCATCCATACAGTATTATGGGCACCACATAGTCCTCCATACAGTATTATGGGCACCACATAGTCCTCCTTACAGTATTATGGGCACCACATAGTCCTCCATACAGTATTATGAGCCCTATATATTGCTCCATGCAGAATAATGGACCCCATATAATGCTCCATACAGAATAATGGGCACCATATAGTGCTCCATGCAGAATAATGGGCCCTATATAATGCTCCATACAGAATAAGGGCTTCCATATAATGCCTCATACAGTATAATGAGCCCCATATATTGCTCCATACAGTATAATGGCCCTATATAATGCTCCATACAGAATAATGGGCCCCATATAATACTGCATACAGTATGGGCCCCATATAGTGCTCCATGGAGAATGGGCCTCATATAATGCTCCATAGAGAATGGGCCCCATCAGTGGCGTACCTACTGGGGGGTAAAGGGGGCGTCACGTTGAGGGGCCCACCCTGTTAAGCAGAAGGCGACCGCGGCTCTCTGAGGTGACGCTGCTGTTCTCTTTCTGAGCTGAGACTCTGCAGGCTGCACAGCACAGCAGCCAATTGCAGAGTCTCAGTGCAGTGCACGGTGAGGGCTACAGTGCTGCTAACCTCATCTTCTTCTACAGGCTGGCAGCGCTGCGGTTAGCTCCACACCATCAGTGCTCTGATTGGTCCACGCTGGACCCTGGGTCCTAGTGAGCTGCTGCAGTTAGGTTGTGCAACCTGTGCCAAGACAGGGCCTGGCCCGGACCAGTCATCAATCACCTTCATATGTAAGTGCTGCTGGAACCAGTTTTTTTAGTTTTAAAATAAATGACAGCATATGATGTTACTGTGGGAGACAGTGGGGTGAATGTGAGGGGAAGAGGGGGAGCTGAATTGGGGTAGTGGGGGTGGGGGTGGCGCTGAGGGCCTTGTGTTCTGAGATTATGTGCAATCTCATGTCATAGTTGCTGTCTGGGGAGGGTGGAGATAGGGAGGTAGGGGACTTAGGGCTCGTTCACAGGTCAGGATCTCCGGTACGAGTGGTGACAGTTTCCACACGTACTAGAGACACTGACACACGCAGACCCATTCAAATCTATGGGTCTGATCACATGTCAGTGTGTTTTCACAGACCGTGTGTCCGTGTGCTCCACACACTGACATGTCCGTTTTTTTGCAGATGCACGGTCCGCAAAACATACCACACGGATTTTATTATTTTATTCTTATTTTTACACAGGGACACTGCAGGAGCAGACACTACTACTACCCTCATCATTGCCACTGCTGGTGATGATCACAGTGATGGCACTGAACCATGATGAGGGCAGCGTTCGGCAGCGCTACCTGGACACTGATTCCCAGCCGCCCGTACGTGTGATCCTGATGCGGCACACGGGCCGCACACGGGTGCAACACGTATAACACACACCGGCATACAAGAAACAGATATCTCCAGTACCGGTTTTTCCGATACCGGAAATATACGGACATGTGAAACCAGCCTTATTATATTTACCGTTTAGGTCTTATTATAAGCCCCTGCCTGATAGTATAACAAACCCCCATACACTAACCATGGCATGAGCTGTACAACATTTAAAGGGATTGTCTGGTCTAAATGTACAAGTCTGCAATTACTTTATGTGGCTAAAAAACCAAGCAATGTGAACTGAGGTCTAAGATGGTACACATGCAAGAAATAGGAGCATGTTCACACTAGCAAAAAGAAGCAAAACCTACAAAAGACAAAAAATATATCTCATACCCTACCATCATTATATATAAATGTAAAGCAAAGTTGCATATTAAATATAGGGTACTTAGTGAACTATTTTTGTATACTTTTTTTGATCAAAAATAGTTCACTAAGTACCCTATATTTAATATGCAACTTTGCTTTACATTTATATACAGTTATATGAAAAAGTTTGGGCACCCCTATTAATCTTAAGCTTAATGTTTTTTAAAAATTGGTGTTTTTGCAAGAGCTATTTCAGTTTGATATATGTAATAACTGTTGGACACAGTAATGTTTCTGCCTTGAAATGAGGTTTATTGTACTAACAGAAAATGTGCAATCTGCATTCAAACAAAATTTGACAGGTGCATAAGTATGGGCACCTCACCAGAAAAGTGACATTAATATTTAGTAGATCCTCTTTTTGCAAAAATAACAGCCTCTAGTCGCTTCCTGTAGCTTTTAATGAGTTCCTGGATCCTGGATGAAGGTATTTTTGACCATTCCTCTTTACAAAACAATTCCAGTTCAGTTAAGTTTGATGGTCGCCGAGCATCGACAGCCTTCTTCAAATGATCCCACAGATGTTCAATGATATTCAGGTCTGGGGACTGGGATGGCCATTCCAGAACATTGTTGTTATGCACACGCCCGGGCTAAGCGGCGTGTGCGTGGGATTGGTAGTGATTCCACTGGACCGTGCCGGAGAGTGAATGCCTGGAGGGGCGTAACTAGGTATTCACCCGATCCGACCAGGGTCGCACGACGGCATACGACGCCAGTGCACCAAGGAGGAACCGAGCAGAGGGACCAGGTGCTACTCCAGGACAGACCCCGGACACGGCTGTTGACCCACACAGGGGAATACAGGAACAGACTGGTAGACTGGCACACAGACAGGTATGCAGGCAGGCGGGTATGCAGGCAGGCGGGTATGCAGGCCGGGGGGTAAAGGTAAGCACAGCTAGAGTGCAGACAGGGAGGCACTAGCAAGTAGGAACACAGGCGGGATAGGACCCAGTACACACCGGGATTCAGGAACAATACAGGCAGAGGGGTACAGGCAAGCACAGCTAGAGTGCAGACAAGGCTGAGCAGGGAGGACAGGGCTCTGTTCACAAGGAACAGACAGGAAGGGAAAGACAGAGCCAGACACCCACAGGGTACTTGCAGTGAAGTAGCGAGTGGACCACAAACTCACAAACGGGAGTACAGAGACAACAGGCAGGAGTTAGGTACGAGTTCAGACTCTGCAGAAAAAGGAAGGGAACGGGCAAAGAGGCAAAACAGGTAGAGGATAGGAGAGAGTTCAGACTGGAACTGAGTGTACGGAGGAGACCGACACTGCAGCAGAATACAGGAGCGGGTCTGGGAATACGGCCCCCAGAGAGGCGGAACGAACAGGCAAGGAGCGTGTTCAGACAGGACAGACTAGATACAGGAGCGGGTCTGGGAATACTGCCCCCAGAGAGGCGGAACGAACAGGCAAGGAGCGTGTTCAGACAGGACAGACTAGAGAACACAGAAAGGACTCAGTTCAGACTCGGGAACTAATACCGAAAAGCAGGAGACATACAGGACTCAGTTCAGACACGGGAGCTGACACCGCAAGGCAGGAGAAATACAGGACTTAGTTCAGACACGGGAACTAATACCGTAAAGCAGGAGACATACAGGACTCAGTTCAGACACGGGAGCTGACACCGCAAGGCAGGAGAAATACAGGACTTAGTTCAGACACGGGAACTAATACCGTAAAGCAGGAGACATACAGGACTTAGTTCAGACACGGGAACTAATACCGTAAAGCAGGAGACATACAGGACTAAGTTCAGACAGGCCTGGAAATACAGCCTCCAGGAAAGGCGGACAGGGAAACAGGAACGGGACCTGGCACCTTCAGAGTGCAAGCACACACTGAAAGAAACACTTATGCTCAGGCAGGGATAGAAGGGAGCTGCTGAGCTATATACCAAGAGACAGACAGCGATAGGCTGAGGACGCACAAGGGGTGTGACCCACAGCAGGTACAAAAGGCAGGAAGTGATCGGGCGCCGCCCTTAAGCAGCAGAAACAGACACAGACACAAACAGACAGCATGGAGGGAAGCCAGAGAGACATTCTGGACAGGAGATCAAGTGCGCCCTCTTGCACAGTGGGAGATGGACCACCATGCAAGGACGCCGCCAGGTATGTTACAATTGTAATTGTTCCTCTGCATGAATGCCTGAGTAGATTTGGAGCGGTGTTTTGGATCATTGTCTTGCTGAAAGATCCATCCCCTGCGTAACTTCAACTTTATCACTGATTCTTGAACATTATTGTCAAGAATCTGCTGATATTGAGTGGAATCCATGCGTCCCTCAACTTTAACAAGATTCCCGGTGCCGGCATTGGCCACACAGCCCCAAAGCATGATGGAACCTCCACCAAATTTTACTGTGGGTAGCAAGTGTTTTTCTTGGAAGGCTGTGGTTTTTTGCCGCCATGCATAACGCCTTTTTGTATGACCAAACAACTCAATCTTGGTTTCATCAGTCCACAGGACCTTCTTCCAAAAAGAAATTGGCTTCTCCAAATGTGCTTTTGCATACCTCAGCCGACTCTGTTTGTGGCGTGTTTGTAGAAACGGCTTCTTTCGCATCACTCTCCCATACAGCTTCTCCTTGTGCAAAGTGCGTTGTATAGTTGACCGATGCACAGTGACACCATCTGCAGCAAGTTGATGCTGCAGCTCTCTGGAGGTGGTCTGAGGATTGTCCTTGACTGATATCACCATTCTTCTCCTCTGCTTTTCTGATGTTTTTCTTGGTCTGCCACTTCTGGCCTTAACAAGAACTGTCCCTGTGTTCTTCCATTTCCTTACTATGTTCCTCACAGTGGAAACTGACAGGTTAAATCTCTGAGACAGCTTTTTGTATCCTTCCCCTGAATAACTATGTTGAATAATCTTTGTTTTCAGATCATTTGACAGTTGTTTTGAGGAGCCCATGATGCCACTCTTCAGAGGAGATTCAAACAGGAGAACAACTTGCAAGTGGCCACTTTAAGTAGCTTTTCTCATGATTGCATACACCTGGCTATGAAGTTCAAAGCTCAATGAGGTTACAAAACCAAAAAAAGTGCTTTAGTAAGTCAGTAAAAAGTAGGTAGGAGTGTTTAAAACAAGAAAATGATAAGGGTGCCCATACTTATGCACCTGTCAAATTTTGTTTGAATGCAGATTGCACATTTTCTGTTAGTACAATAAACCTCATTTCAAGGCAGAAACATTACTGTGTCCAACAGTTATTACATATATCAAACTGAAATAGCTGTTTCAAAAACACCAATTTTTAAAAAACATTAAGCTTAAGATTAATAGGGGTGCCCAAACTTTTTCATATAACTGTATAATGATGGTAGGGTATGAGATATATTTTTTGTCTTTTGTAGTTACTTTATGTGGCTGCAGACTTGTGAATCCTCACATTACACACACAGCACACTGTCTGGGCTCTCTGGTTCGGGGAGCGGGTTGTCATGTGACCTTAACCCCTTAACAACGCTTGCCGTATTGGTACGCACATTTGCGTACCCCCCGTTCAGTGAGGGCTCCGGCGCTGAGCCCGCACTGAACGGAGCACATGTCAGCTGATTATTACAGCTGACATGTGCCCGCAACAGCCGCGGGTGGAATCGCGATCCACCCGCGGCTGTTAACATGTTAAATGCCGCTGTCAATCTCCGACAGTGGCATTTAACGCGCGCTTCCGGGTAGCGCGGCATAAGCCCCGCCCATCGGCGACCCCGTCACGTGATCGCGGATCACCGATGGGTGGGCATGACAACCCAGGGTCTGCAGCAGACGCCTGTGGTTGTCATGATCTGGTCGCTATGAGCGCCACCTATTGGTCGGCGCTCATAGCACAGGACCATTTCTGCTGCATGCAGGGGACCTGCTCGTCCCCTGTATGTAGCAGAGCCGATCGGACAGTTGCTGCTTCTAGTCTCCTATGGAGACTATTGAAGCATGCAAAAAGTAAAAAAAAAAAGTTTTTAAAAATATAAAAAAAAGTAAAAAAATATAAAAGTTTAAATCACCCCCCTTTCGCCCCATTCAAAATAAAATATTAAAAAAAAAAACCTACATAGACATATTTGGTATCGCCGCGTTCAGAATCGCCCGATCTATCAATATAAAAAAATAATTAATCCGATCGGTAAACGGCGTAACAAGAAAAAAATTCTAAACGCCAGAATTACGTTTTTTGGTCGCCGCAAAATTGCAATAAAATGCAATAACGGGCGATCAAAACATCGGATCTACCCCACAATTTTATCAATAAAAATGTCAGCCCGGCGCACAAAAAATAAGCCCTCACCCAGCCCCAGATCACGAAAAATGGAGACGCTATGAGTGTCGGAAAATGGCGCTATTTTTTTTTTTTTTTACCAAATTTTGGAATTTTTTTCACCACTTAAATATAAAAGAACCTATACACGTTTGGTGTCTATGAACTCGTAATGACCTGTAAAATAAGAAGGGCAGGTCAGTTTTAGGATTCAGTGAACGTGGTAAAAAAAAAAAAACAACTGTGGTATTGCACTTTTTTTGAATTTTACCGCACTTGGAATTTTTTTCCCGTTTTCCCGTACACGATATGGTAAAACTAGTAATGGCGTTGAAAAGTACAACTCGTCCCGCAAAAAATAAGCCCTCACATGGCCATATTGACCAAAAAATAAAAACGCTATGGCTCTGGGTACAAGGGGAGCAAAAACGAAAATGCAAAAACGGAAAATGCTCCGAGGCTTAAGGGGCTAAAGGGTTTTTCCCATGAACCAAAGTTGATTTTAATCAATAGATCTTGGAATAATAATAAGTTCCACAATTGGATGTGTTTAAATAAAACGTTCCTGTGCTGAGATAATCTTATAAATGTTCCCCTGTGTAATGGCCTTGTCTGACCATACAGGAACATGGTCTGATCATACCACATCTCCTGAACAGGGTGGGAAACAAAAGAGTATACTGACATTATAGCACGGGATCACAGATGATTCTTTCTGTGAGGTAAAACATTTCCCTGTCCATTTTAAACAATGTTTTACTTAAAAGAAAGAATCAGCTGTGCTCCCCGGCTGTAATGTCTGTACGCTCTTTTGCTTCCTCCCCTGCCCAGGAGGTGTGGTACAATCAGACCATGTTTCTGTATGGTCAGACACAACCATTACACAGTACACAGCAGGGGAACATTTATAAGATTATCTCAGCACAGGAACATTTTTATAAATACATCCAATTGTAGAAATGATTATTATTACAGTAACTATTGATTAAAATGTACTTTTGTTCGTGGGAAATCCCCTTTAAGTATGTGATTTACATGCTCCTGGCCCCATTCCAACTTCGCGGCCCCATTCAATACAAGTGTATTGAGCAAGACCGGAAACAGTCTAGTCGGAATGTGGCCAGGTGTATGCAAATCGCATACTTGAGGTCCCCGAACCAGAGAGCCTAGACAGTGTGCTGTGCATGCAATGTGAGGATTCACAAGTCTGCAGTCACATAGTCACAGCAGACTTGTAGCTTCAGACTAGACAATCCCTTTAATAATAATTTCATAATAAGCAGCTTATTATTTGTATAAAGTTATTAAAGGGGTTGTGCGGGCTTGGGATAAAAGTCTGCAGTCACTCTATGTGACTGCAGACGGGCAAATCATGACAGGGTATGGTGCGCCTGCTGTCATGAGCCCCCAATTTCAACAGTGGGATCGGGCGGGCATGTGACCACATGTATGCTATTTGCATATGTCGACTAGCTTCTCTCAATACAAGAGAATTGAGACAAGCTGTGAGAGTCTAGTCAACACATGCAAATAACATACATGTAGTCACATGACTAACCGACCACATAAACAATGCTGGGGACTCATGGGTCATTATTACTGTACATGGGGGAATCAGTGGACATTATTAAATGTTAAGTGGGCACTTAAGAATCATTATTGTTATAGGGGCACTTACGGTATTGTGGCCGTCAACGGTGCACCTGACGCATTATTACTTTTAGGGGCAAAATGTGGGCACTGTTTTCTAGGGCACTTGCACAGGGCAGTAATATTTTAAAGGGGTAGTTTTACCATCTAGAGAGCACAAAGGGGGGATTTTACTTTGTAAGAGGCACAGTGTTAGCATTATTATGAGGGGGCACAGTGGTGGGCTTTATTATTTGGGATACTAAGAGGATCAGTAATAGGGACACATTCAGCAGCAGCGGCTCAGCATTGGGGTATCAGCAGGATGAGGGGTTTGTGCAGGTTGGGATAGATGGGGCTGGTGCCTGAAATGTGAGAAGTCATATGTGTCTTTGTTGTGATCTCTGCAGATGAGCTGTGGCTGGAGAAGTCGTTATATCGGTCTGGGACAGGTGGAAAAGACGGGAAAAGTGAATGACTCTAGCAGAAAGGACGTCACCTGTAAGGTACTATATATATCTGTACTGTAATCTCTTATATGCTCTGCAATACTGGTATCTACTACTATATGGTCAACACAGTATGGCAGTAATATCAGTGTTAATCATTGTATAAAGATTTCTTTTAGCAACAGCACGGTCATCTGCTGAAGTTCTCCTACTTCCACTATTAGGGTGCACCACCATATTTGTAATCAGGGTTACATGGTTAGGGGCCCACTCAGAAGTTTTGCCCCCCCTGAACCCAACCCTTAGCTATGCCTCTGGGCACATGCTCCATAGAGAATGGGCCCCATATAATGCTCCATAGAGAATGGGTCCCATATAATGTTCCATAGAGAATGGTCCCCGTATAATGCTCCTTAGAGAATGGGCCCCATATAATGCTCCATAGAGAATGGGCCCCATATAATGCTCCATAGAGAATGGGCCCCATATAATGCTCCATAGAGAATGGGCCCCATATAATGTTCCATATAGAATGGGCCCCATATAAAACTCCAAACAGTATGGGCCTCATATAATACTCCATAGAGAATGGGCCCCATATAATGCTCCATAGAGAATGGGCCCCATACAATGCTCCATAGAGAATGGGTCCCATATAACGCTCTATAGAGAATAGGCCCCATATAATGCTCCATAGAGAATGGGCTCCATATAATGCTCCATACATTTAAAAAAAATAAATAAATACTCACGTTTCATTGCTGGTGGCAGGTCAGGACTCCTCAGCGTCTTCTGACTCTCTGCACTGTCAGAGCTGAGGGCGCAGTGTACTGATGTCATTGCGCCCTCTGCCCTGACACATCACAGTGTCAGAAGACACGGAAGACACCGGAGCTGCAGAGCATTGAGATGAGGTAAGTATAAATGCCAGGGCCCTGAACAAAGCATGGGGGCTCACTCGCGAATGCTGGCACCATGCTCCCCCGACTCACTGACCCCATAGCGCACCAGGGTCCCTAACGGTGAGTGAGCACCCCCGCTTGCCCAAGTGCTGATGCTGGCCCTGCTGATACCCCATATGTGGGAGAAGACTACTCTATAGGCACATGGCAGGGTTCGGAAGGTAAAGAGCTCCGTTTGACTTTTTGGACTCAAAAATGGCTGGAATCGAGAGTGGACGCCATGTCGCATTTGGAAAGCCCCTGATGTGCCTAAACAGTGAAAAACCCCTATCAGTGACTCTATTTTGTAAACAATAAACACTATTTTATAGAAAAAATAATTATTTTTGCATTACTCTATTCTGAGAGCTATAACTTTTTTATGTTTTTCCTGATGAAGCTGTTTGGCAACCTGCTTTTTGCCGGACAAAATGGCATTTTCAGCTATACCATTTTTATTTACATTCGTCTTTTTGATTGTTGTTTTATTCCACTTTTTGTTCGGCAGTATGATAAAAAAGCATAGCTTTTGCCTCTTTTTTAAAATATTTATTTTTATTGTGTTCACTAAAGGGGTTAACTAGTTTGACAGTTTTATAGGTCGGGTCGCGGCAATACCAAATATGTTTACTTTTTTGGGTTTTTTTTTACATAAAAATACTTATTTATTGGTTTAATGTAATTTTTAATTATTATTTCACTATTTTTTTTTTTTTACATTTTTACAAATTTTTTAAACTTTTTAAAAAATCTTTCGACTTAGTCCATCAAGTGGACTTTCACTTTGATCGCTGTTATAAAGCATGCCCAAGCATTACAGTTAGTGTTGAGCGAGTATGTTCTATTAACCCTTTCGCCGAGTATGCTCGGGCCGAGCTCCGAGTGTTTACAGCTGCTCGGTGATATGTTTGAATCGCTCCTGTGTGCATGATTTGCAACTGTTTGACAGTTTTATTACATGTGAGGAATGTCTGTTTCTTACACATTCCTCACATGTAATAAAGATGTCAAGCAGTCGCAAATCATGCACACGGGAGGGATTCAAACATATCACTGAGCAGCTGTAAATACTCGGAGCTCGACCCGAGCATACTCAGACAGTATACATACTCGTACAGAACATACTCGCTCAACCTTAATTACAGTGCTTTATCTGTCAGTTGTGCAGTGGTGCACTGACACAAGCCTCTTAGACCATAATCTGAGCATGGTCTAAGGGGCTTGCCGTAGCCTGGATGTTGATCCGGATGTTGTCATGACGAGCTCAGGTCACCATGGCAACGATCGGGCCCTCGCAATGACTTTGCAGGAGCGCGGATCGGAGGGGAGAGCGAGCAACCTCCCTCTCCCTGCCTTCTAAATGCTGTGATCAATATTAATCGCAGCATTTATGGGGTTAAAGTGCCAGAGACCGCTCTTAGCAGTGAGAACCGGGTGTCAACTGTTATATCAGATGAACACCCGGTGGCAATCGCGCGCACACAACTCCTGTGCGTGCAGAATCTTCAGGACATAGCCTTCCTTTCCATGACGTATGGATACGTCCAAGGTCGTGAAGGGCAAATTGACTCGCCCCCTGGGCCGTGGGGCACCCGGAACCGGGCTTCAGTGCGATGATGGGGGTAGTAGTGGCAACCCGATCCCGTGGCTCAGGGTGGTCAGACCAAATGCTGTGGCAGTCTATTTGTAGAGTTATGAATGTCCACCTACGCCACCCGTGGATTTCGGTCAGGGATGACAGCCACTGCAAGGCAGACCGCTGAGGCTGATGTTGGTGTGCAGCACAGGGTAGGAATGGGCCTGGGTGTCTGAGAGCATTCGGGCGAGCCCCACTGGTCAGGGTGAGTGTGAAGGCCTACCGTTCTCTCTCTGCCCTTGCTGACTATCCCCCTTTTCGTGTTGTAATAGCCCACGTCCCTGAGCTGGCCGTGTACTTCGCCTGTATGGCTTGCGACTCGGGCCTTAGGTACCTTTTGCTTCTCCGTGCTGTACTGGTCCCTCTGTGTGGCGGAGCCTCCAGGCTTCTTAGGCCAAGGGACCTGAAATCCCTCGCGGGTTGGTTCTCTGCTTCTGGGCTTGCAACCCTGACAGCCTCGGACCCCAATGTCCGGTAGTGTAGTTCTCTCAGCCAGGACCGGCTCTCGTCGCCTCTGTCCCTGGCTCGCAGCTTCTCCTCTGCCTCACGGACTTATCGGCTACAGCTGAACTGTCCCTACTTCTCTGGGACTAGTCTCAGTCCTGAGCTAGGTCGTCCACTTCTCCCTAACCCTGCCCTCAGTTCCAGTTTTATAGGGGCAGCCAGCTCCCCCTACTGGCCTGGGACAGGAGGTGCTGTATGCTAATTGTACCTGAACAGGGAACCTCCCTCCTGCTCTCAGACACAGCCTTTAATATTTGTGGCATCCAGGCCTGGGGTGACACATTCTCCCCTAGTAAAATTTAGTACTCCGGGACTAACAGGAAACACAAATACAGGGTAGAAACAATAACATAACATATATACAAGTACATTTTGTCCTTAAGGTCACGGCGCTTCCGTGACCGGGTGTCCATATCACCCAACTAGGTATAGTTTTCCACAATGTGGGGACCTGTCCCTATAAACCCCAAGTTCCTGGCCTTGGGCGTGGCAGCAAGGTAAAAGCTAACTACTTTCGACCACAAGGGGGCCACGCCGGACAGGTTTTTCTTCCGTGGTCATCGTCGAAAGAGGGCACCAGGTGCAACTATCTACATGGTAGTTCCGGTTATTTACTGTCCATAACCTGTCAGTCCATTGTATCTAGGAAAGCTGGAAAACAGTATTAATACCCAGGGTACAAACATAAAACATTAAATATATACACTGTGCATTTAGATCTTCCAGCGAGCTGGTATTTGACCAGTAGTGCTCCGATTGACCTCCGTAACCCACTGTTTGGTGGTGGTCTACCCTGGCTTTCCCCACTATCATTTATGGTACAGCTACTAGCTGGGTTCACAGGCAGGGCAGGCAGCTGTCTGCGGGTTCTTTGGCTTACCGCAGGCATGGCAGGCTCACTGTCAGCAGAGCGTTGACTCTCTTGGGCTGCTGGCATGGGTCCTTCTGCCTCCGGCGCTGCTTGTTCCGCTTGTTCTTCCTGCTCTCCTGTAGGCTCCTGCTGGGTAGGTTGAAGGAAGTGTAGGACGGGTACCACTATCGCGTCATTTATCCGAGTCCGGGTCCGGGGGAACTCTCCGAGAATGGTGCTGATCATTTCTTCCTTGTCCTCTGCGGGTTCAAGGTCAGCTTGATTTCCACTTGGACTCTGCAGTTGCTCGGGGCACCATTTTAGGTGGTCTCTGGAGACGGTGTTAGTGGTTTCTCCTCCATCCTTGGTAATCACACATACCTTCGGGTTGTCGTGGTCGGACTGCAGTACTGTGTACGGGTCTCTCTCCCACTGTTCGTCCAGCTTGTGAAGCCTTCTCTTGCACTTCAGGACCTGCTCACCAGGTTCCAGGGGGCCAGCAGGGGCGTGTTGGTTGAAGAGCCTCTCTTGCTTTTCTCTCGCTTGAGCCAGACTCCTCTCCACACTCTCCTGTACCTTCTTGTACTGTAGCCGCCGTTCCGTATCCCAGTCCGCTTCTGGGGAGGTGTCCTCGGGTGTCAGGACTCCCATCTCCAGGTCTATCGGCAGCTTACCTGGTCTTGCCCGCATCAGGTAAGCCGGGGTGCAATTTGTAGCATTCACTGCGGTATGGTTGTACAAGTCAATCAGGTCTGGCAGCTTCTCCGGCCACAGGCTGCGTTCTTCCAGGGGCAACGTCTTGAGGAGATCAATGATGATATTATTCATTTTCTCACACAGCCCGTTGGTTTGCGGGTGCTAAGGCGTTGTCCGAATCTTCCTACAGCCGTAGAGGTTGCAGAACTCCTGGAAGACTTCCGCCTCAAACGCTGGACCTTGATCTGTCAAGACCTGTTCCGGATACCCGTTTGGACGGCAGAAATGTTGCTGGAAGGCTCTGGCCGCTGTTTGGGCTGTCAGGTCTTTAACAGGAACCACCACCAGGAACCAGGAGTAATGGTCCACAATCGTGAGGGCATAGATGTAGCCGGACCGGCTGGAGCCAACTTCACATGAGCTACCAGCTCAAGAGGCTGCCTGGTGACGATGGGCCTCAAGGGTGTCTTCTGGCTGGTACGGTCCTTCCTTCTGAGGTGACATGGGCCGCAGTCCCTGCTCCAGTTCTCTATGGCCCCTCTCATACCGATCCACAGTAGAACCGCTCTCTCAGTAAGAACTCCAGTTTCTTCCGCCCGAAGTGTTCCGCTCTGTCATGGTAGGCCTCCAGGACCATTGCCGCATCTCGCCTTGGGACCACTATCTTCCAGGTCAGCTCGTACGTCCGGTGGTTGACAAGCCTTCTGCACAGCTTACCTTCATAGAGGAATAGCCTGCTTTTCTCCTTCCACAACTGCTTGGCTCCCTCTGGAGCATCCGATCCAGGGCTAGCGTCTGCCTGGGTTAACAGGTCTTTCACCAGGCGAATTGCAGGGTCACTATCTTGCGTTTCGGCCCAGCCGTGGTGGGGTAAGGGGTTGAACATGACGGTGGTTAGGTCTTTGTCTCTTACCCGGTGAGAGTACTGAGTGGCCCCATACCGGTGGAACGCAGGGAGCTCTACTTCCTCCAGCTCTTCCGAGTCGTCTTCTCCTTCAGGTAGGTGGGGCATTCTTGATAGGGCGTCTGCGTTGGCGTTGGTTCTGCCGGCCCGGTATTTGATTGTGAAGTCATAATTGGATAGCCGGGCCATCCACCGCTGTTCTAGGGCACAAAGTCTTGCATTGTCCAGGTGTGTCAGCGGGTTGTTGTCCGTGTACACAGTGAACTTTGCGGAGGCCAGGTAATGCTTAAACCGTTCTGTGACGGCCCACACCACTGCCAAGAATTCTAGCTTGAAGGAGCTGTAATTCTCCTGGTTTCTTTCAGTGAGCCTCAGCTTCCGGCTGGTGTACGCGATCACCCTTTCTCTGCCCTGTTGGTTCTGCGACAGTACGGCTCCCAGCCCCACATTACTGGCGTCGGTGTGGAGAATAAAAGGCTGGCCATAATCAGGGTAGGCCAGGATCTCATCCCCCGTGAGGGCCATCTTCAACTGTCGGAACGACTCCTCTTCCGGCTTGTCCCACTTGAAGGGTGGCTTTTGGCTTCTGGTCTTAGATTGCCCTATCAGGAGGTCTTGCATAGGGGCTGCCATCTTAGTGAACCCGGGGATGAACCTTCGGTAGTAGCCTACCAACCCGAGGAATTGCCTCACTTCTTTGATGTTAGAGGGGTTTGGCCAGCTCTTGATTACTGTGACCTTGTCGGGGTCGGGGGCTACTCCCTCAGCGCTCACCACGTACCCTAGGTACTGTACCTTCGGTTTTAACAGGTGACACTTTGAGGGTTTCACCTTCAGGCCATAGCCTGCCAGGGCTTCGAACACCTCGGCCAGGTGCTTTAGATGGTCCTAGTAGGTCTTTTAATAGACAATAACATCGTCCAGGTAGAGTAGGACCGTCTCAAAGTTTCGGTGCCCTAGTCAGCATTCCATCAGCCTCTGGAAGGCCCTGGTGCGTTGCAGAGCCTGAATGGCATACAGTTGAATTCACTTAATCCCATCGGGGTGGTGAAGGCGGTCTTCTCCTTGTCAGCCTCTGCCACAGGAACCTGCCAGTACCCGCTAGTAAGGTCCAAAGTAAAGAAGAAGTTAGCTGATTTTAGGGCTGCTAAAGACTCCTCTACCCTAGGTAACGGGTACGCGTCTTTATGGGTGATACGGTTGACCTTCCTATAGTCCACGCATATTCTCATGGTACCGTCTTTTTTTTTTTACCAAAACTAAGGGAGCTGCCCAGGGGCTACAGCTATCTCTAATGACCCCAGCTTCTTTCATTTCTCTCAGCATGCCCTTTGCGTTCTGATAATGTGCAGGGGGTACAAGTCTGTGTCTCTCTTTTATTGGTGGGTGGCTCCCCGTGGGGATGTGGTGTTCCACTCCCTTCACTTTTGGGAGGCATGGCAATGGGGAACGGGTCGCTTATCCTCACGCTACCGATCTCACCACCAGACAGTTCTATCTGTTGCCGTGTCATCAGGGCTCTTATCTCTTTCTGGAGGACCCTCTGTTGACTGGAGCTCGCATTCATCGCCACCTGCTGCAAAATCACAATTACTTCTGAAAGACAGTTTTCGATCACATTAGTACCCAAGGTTATTTTAGGGTGACTTTCACGACGGTCAATGTCCACAATGATCACTCCCTGTGCCGGCAGTTCAACCTTACCAATCTTGATGGTCACCTCTCTGAACCCCACCTGCGGCACGGGTTGGCCATTGCTGGCAATGATGCTTAAGTCATCGTCTGGATAACGGGTTATATCAGTGTCACTCCAGTACCGCTTGAAAAGTACGTAGGGGATGGTAGTCACTTGAGACCCGGTGTCCAGCAGTGCACTCATGAGGATACCGTCCAGCACTACGGGTAAGACCGGGCGTCCCCCCACGTACTTATCGCGCCAATTAGACGGGCCTGATGACCTTATGCCTGGGGGTTGGCCCTCTGCCCCAGGTCGGACCCATTTAAAGTACAGTACCTGGCTATGTGTCCTGGCTGGCTGCAACGGCGGCAAATCGGCTGTCCATCCTCAGTGTAACGGTCGGTGGGCCTCCCTCTGAACGACGGGATCCTTCTCTGTCGACACCACGGGACATCCTCCAGACTGGAAGCCAACTTGATTGGTCTTGACGGTTCCATCTGCAACGACTGTACGGTCCTGGTCAGTGCAGCCACACTCTTTGTTAGTTCTTGGACCTGATGGTGCAGGTTTGCAGGCTGGGATGGATCTAGGGCCTGCGCATCAGCCCCCACAAGGTCTGCGGGGTAGGGCGCCGCCCCCTGGTGGAAAGTGATGGCGGGGCGCCGGGAAACCACAGCGCCACCTGGTGCGGGTTCTCGGAGCACCCGGATGGCCCTATCTTTGAACTGCGCAAAAGTCAAATCGGGGTTCTATAGGGCCATGAGGCGCAGCTGGGTTCTGTGGGCGCTGGACAGCAGACCTTCTATGAACTGGTCAGTCAACAGTTTATCAGTGTCCTGCACGCTGCCAGGGTCAGCTTGCTTGATTGTTCCCAGAGCTTCTTGCAGGTTCAAGGCATAGTCTCTGATACTATCTTGGGCTCGCTGCTTACAGCCATAGAACCGCACTTTGATTTCTGCTGAGGTACGGGTGTCAAAGGTGTCCCGCAGACGGGTCAGAACCCCCTTTACAGTCCTTTTCTCCTCAGCTTTCCAAGAGTTTACCTCACGTTGGGCCGCACCAGTTAACTGCCCTATTAGTATGCTTACTTTCTGTTCTTCTGTCAGGGGATAAACCTTGAATAAGCTATACAGTCTTTCTTTAAAGTCGCCCAAGGTATGCGACTCGCCAGCATACTGTGGTAGCCAGGATATAGGGCATGGAAAACGGCATTACAGCTGCAGCGGCTACGCTGGTGGTAGAGGGTCCCTCCGCATCCGAATCTTCCTCCCCCCTAGTTAACCGTGGCCTACCTTCCGACGATCCTCTTCTGTAGGCCGCGGCTCCGCTCGCGATGCTCTGGATGAGGACCTTGCGTCGCGGGGTGATAACGTCAGCGTCGCTCTCTCCCCTTCCAGGACCTTGCGCAGCGTCTCAGCATAGGGCGGAGCTTCAAGTCTCACGCGTTTTTGACGTCCATGCCCCTCTTCTTCCCGCGCGGCGTCCTGAAGATGGCGTCCGATGGCGGGAAACGGCTCCGGATGGCGGGAAATCTCTGCAGTCTTTTCAGGCACGCAATACCCGTTTGTGGCGGGTTGGTCACAATCCTGCCGACTACGCCAAAAGCTGACTCGCCCCCTGGGCCGTGGGGCACCCGGAACCGGGCTTCAGTGCGATGATGGGGGTAGTAGTGGCAACCCGATCCCGTGGCTCAGGGTGGTCAGACCAAATGCTGTGGCAGTCTATTTGTAGACTTATGAATGTCCGACTACGCCACCCGTGGATTGCGGTCAGGGATGACAGCCGCTGCAAGGCAGACCGCTGAGGCTGATGTTGGTGTGCTGCACAGGGATAGGATAACTCCCCACGGGAAGAGTGTAGCCTCAGGGCAGCGTATGTGAATGCTGGAGGTGATAGTGCAGGCCGCAATAATAAGAGTTCAGAATCCGCTTCAAACAGTCCAGGGTCTTTATTGTAGGTATTACTAATGACCCAACAGGAGTACCGGGTAGGAATGGGCCTGGGTGTCTGAGAGCATTCGGGCGAGACCCACTGGTCAGGGTGAGTGTGAAGGCCTACCGTTCTCTCTCTGCCCTTGCTGACTATCCCCCTTTTCATGTTGTAATAGCCCACGTCCCTGAGCTGGCCGTGTACTTCGCCTGTATGGCTTGCGACTCGGGCCTTAGGCACCTTTTGCTTCTCCGTGCTGTACTGGTCCCTCTGTGTGGCGGAGCCTCCAGGCTTCTTAGGCCAAGGGACCTGAAATCCCTCGCGGGTTGGTTCTCTGCTGCTGGGCTTGCAACCCTGACAGCCTCGGACCCCAATGTCCGGTAGTGTAGTTCTCTCAGCCTGGACCGGCTCTCGTCCCCTCTGTCCCTGGCTCGCAGCTTCTCCTCTGCATCACGGACTCCTCGGCTACAGCTGAACTGTCCCTACTTCTCTCGGACTAGTCTCAGTCCTGAGCTAGGTCATCCAGTTCTCCCTAACCCTGCCCTCAGTTCCAGTTTTTACAGGGGCAGCCAGCTCCCCCTACTGGCCTGGGACAGCAGGTGCTGTATGCTAATTGTCCCTGACCAGGTAACCTCCCTCCTGCTCTCAGACACAGCCTTTAATATTTGTGGCATCCAGGCCTGGGGTGACACACAAATCCCCCCAAAAAATGTGATTCAGATAAGGCAGATGGAGTCACTTTAGACTCAGTCTGGTCTCTGTTCCGGCAACGTTTTATCATTTTAAGTGTCTTTTTAGCGCACACGTGTGGTCGACCACAGTTCTGTGCACGTCTGAAGACGGATACCATGGAACAGATAGCAAACAGAGTCCAAAGTATCTCCATCTGCCTCATTACAGTGAGTGGTTCCGTGGGGGATTTAGTTTATATCGCATTTTTGCGGGATTTACACGGAAACCCCAACTTAAGTGCTCAGCGTAGAACTTATACTGAAAGCAATCAAAAATGTTATGTACCCCAAAATGTTACCAATAAAAACCCTAACTTATCCTGCTCAAAGCCAACCTCCAGTCAGGTTAGTCATCTGTCACTGGAACTATAGGGGGTTCCCAAGTTTGTGGCAGGCACTGACATATTGCACTGCTGTGGCCGCTGCACTTTCCTCTTCCTCCTCAATGGAGGTGAAGTCTGGGAGGAGATCAGACAGTGTCCTGAAGTGAGTGTCCCTCACTGCTGAGTATTTGGGGCACCTCAGCAAGAAGTGGACCTCATTCTCCAAGACCTCCTGGGGGCACTGCTGGCAGAGTCTGCGCTCTTCCCGCATGTAGTTCTGTCAGTGCCTCCCGGATTCGATGAATAGACTGTGGGCGCTCAGTCTGTACTGGCTCAGAATCTGTCGCTCTTTGGAGTTTGCTAGTTTCTTTAGCTATGGGGCCAGTTTGTATCCCTTCTGTAGGTTCTGGTATATCATCAGTTTCTGTGATTTGTTTATGTCGTTCCTCCAGACACTGATATATTCCTCTTTGCCGTTGTGTACCATCTTCCGGATTTAACCTTTTGTCAGGCCATGCAGGTTGGTGGCTTGGTCAGGCTGGTTTGGGATGATTTGTGTTGGGGGGTTCGTTCTCCTGGGGCTTCCTGATGTAGCGAGGCTTTGTTGATGGTAGTAGCTGGGACTACTACTTTATAGATGAGAATGATATTGCCTTCTTCTGGGTCACAAGGTGTAATGGGAATATGACCAGCTCTGCTTGGCCGGCGCTGTTTGATGTGCTCCGATGGACTTGGAGGAGCAGTTTGTAGATCTCTAGGTGGAATATTTCTGTTGGTCCAACGTTCCCACTTGGATCAGTTCGGGTATGAGACTGGACCCCAGACTTCTCTGCCATTCAGAAGGATTGGGGCAATGATGGTATCAAAGATTTTTAGCCAGATGGTTACAGGCGCCTTAAGATGGTAAAGATGTCTTCTGATGGTATAGAAGGCTTTGCACGCCTTGTTTTTCAGCAACTGTATGGCTTGCTTAAAGCTCCCTGATTGGCCGAGTTCAAGGCCCAGGTAGGTGTACTTGTTGGTTTCCGTAAGTAGACAGCTGTCTATTATGAAGGGGGTGCGGCCTGCTGGTATCTGCTTTCTTTTTTGGAACACCATGGTATTAGTTTTCTTCCGGTTGATTGGCAGTGCCCCTGTGGTGCTGAAGGTCTCTAGGAATTTCAGATTAACTTGGAGGCCTCTCTTAGTTGGTGATAACAGCACAAGGTCATCAGCATAGAGCAGAAATTTCACCTCTGTGTCAGGGTGAGTCCTGGTGCTGAGAAGGACTCCAGAGCCACCACCAGCTTGTTGATGTAAATATTGAAGAGCGTTGGACTGAGGCTAAAGCCCTGTCTTACTCCTCAGTTCTGTTGGAAACAGGCCATCCTCCTTGCATTTACCCTCATGCTGCAGCTGTTCTCAGTGTAGGAGCTTTGGATGACATCATATGTTCTGCATCATATTCTGCTCCCCAGCAGTTTTAGGACTAGCCCTGGGTAACACACTGATTTGAAGGCCTAATTGAAGTCTATAAAGCAGGCATAGACCCTCTCATGCTTTGTATTGTGGAAATGGTTCTTGATGAGGCTGTGCAGGGCGTAGATGTGGTCAGTGGTGCAGAGATTTGGCATAAAACCTCCTTGGCTTTTGCTGAAGACATTGTATTGGTTGAGGAAGATGATGATCCTCTTGTTCAGGATGCAGTTTAAGAGTTTCCCCAGGTTGCTGCTGACACATATTCCCCTGTAGTTTGCTGGGTCGTACTTATCCCCATTTTTATGTATCGGGGTTACGAGTCCTCAGTTCCAGTTTTTGGGAAAGTAGCCAGTCTGCAGTACAATATTGAATAGTTTTGCTATCGCACCCTGGATGTATTTTATCATTTCTGGGAGTATCCAATCTGGGCCGCTGGCTTTTTTTTTTACCTTTCATCAGTGTGATCTTTTCTGTTATTTCTGCCAATGTAATTGGTGTGTTCAGAGGGTTTTGGAAGTCTTTGAATTTTTTCTCCATATCCTTCAGTTTGTTCACAAACTCTTTGTGTGCCACGTTCAGGTCATCATTTGGGATGTCTTTTTTTTATAACTGTAATTTTTATTAAAATTTTTCACATATTTTTAGGAAACATAGAACACAGAGAAGTCATTCACATTTTCATATCAGAGAAAACACTTAGGCCTCCAACAGGACGACCCATTAGAGATCACTTTAAAGCTTTCAAATTCAAATATCTGATATGAAATCCATTTTAAATAACAGTCCATGAAACACAGAAAAAGAGAAAAAAAAAAAACTAAGACAACACTGAGAGAAAGAAGGGAAAAGAAGAATGATATAGACAAAGATCATGAAACAGTTGGTCATTCACTACGCTGCGCCCAATAGTAGTTCCATGGGGCCCATACTGTCTTGAACAGGTCCATCTTTGCATTAAGACTTGTGTTCAAAGACTCCATCCACCTCACATCACAGACCCTAGCGTAGTACTCTTGTCTAGAGGGTGGTGAGTCCCTTTTCCAGCATAGAGCAATCATGCATCTCGCTGCTGTCAACAAGTGGAGGAGCAATTTGGAAGAATGTTTACCCATTCCCCTAGGGGTCACATTGAGAAGGAAAACAGAGGGCTCCAGAGAAATCTCTGTAAATAGCATCTCCTGAACCAGTTTTCTTATTGTTTCCCAAAAAGGAACTATTTTGCTGCAGATCCAGAAAACATGTGTCAGAGTGCCGACAGATGATCCACATCTCCAGCATATACTCGGGACCTGCGGGTTTATTTTATTCAGGATATCCGGCGTATGGTTCCAGTGCATTAAAATTTTATATTGGTTCTCCTTGTATAGGGTGCAAATTGATGTCTTAGCTGCTTTAGACCATATTGTCTGCCATGTCTGAGGGGAAAGCCTCCTTCCCAAGAATCCCTCCCACTTAGACATATAGGGGTGCTGGAAGATGGGTCCACCCACCGGTGAATTGATTGTTTTATATATATCCGAGATCAACCCCTTGGTAGAGGGACCTCTCCTGCACAGCCTCTCAAACTCCGTGGGGATGGACACTTTATATTAGCCAAACAGGGATCTTGCAAAATACTGAATCTGTATGTACTTATAGAATTCCCGATTAGTGATGTTAAAACTTTCTTTTAAATAATCAAACTGATTATTACTAAGGTGTTTCTGTCCACTATATCCGCAAATCTAAATAATCCCGCATTGATCCAGGGGTGAACCATCGATGATTCTAGGCTCTGAGGGAGCAAAGGCTGAAAGACAAACGATATCATCGGGTAGTGTTTAGAAGAAAGAGGAAATCTCCTCCTACAGGTGTCCCATATGTCTCTAGTGAATTGCATAGGGCCCAGTAAAGTGGTTTGGAGTTTAACAGATTTCTCAGACCACAGCAGTGAATTCGGATGAACTGGGGCTATCCATAATTTTTCAATTTCTGTCCCCTAATTATATGCCCAAAGGGATGACCACGAAGGAATCCTTCTCAAGTGAGCCG
Organism: Phyllobates terribilis; assembly: GCF_046119375.1. NCBI lineage: Eukaryota > Metazoa > Chordata > Amphibia > Anura > Dendrobatidae > Phyllobates > Phyllobates terribilis. The sequence continues at coordinate 3,416,596 of NW_027362799.1, read as the reverse complement.
CCCAATAGTATTTTACCACATCCGGGACCGATAACCCCCCCTGCTCCCTCCCCGAGATCAGTACCTGCTTGGAGATTCTATGCCTCCCATTATTCCATATAAACTTCATTATGCAGGATTGGAGAGCCCTCAACTCCCCCATAGGAACCCCAACTGGTAGAGTTTCAAAATAGTAGTTGAGTTTAGGAATAAGGGACATTTTCACCGCCGATATCCACCCCAAAAATGAGATATGGAGATTGGCCCACTTGACCATAAGACCCTTCAATTCTTTAAAAAGGGGCAGAAAATTATGAGCAAACAGGGTCCCATAGTCTGACGTTATGTTAATCCCCAGATATTTGATACTCTCTGACTTCCACCGGAATTTTTAATTCAGCTTAAGATGATCTAATTCTTCATGCGTGTTACGGGTCCGGGGGGTGGAACCTCTGTGCTACGGTGCAAGGAGGGACCCAGAGGGGCGTAACTAAGTATCAACCTGCTGGACCGACCCTGGTCGTACGGCGGCTAACTCCGTGACCAGGGAGGGACCGAGCCGAGGGACCAGGTGCTACTCTGGGGACCACCTTGTAAGGGAGCAGGTGACTCCCACGGTACAGATGGCAGGGACTGACCGGAACAGCAGGCAGGCTGGCGAGCGGAAGCCTCCAGGTAGGCTATCAGGAAAACACGGCAAATAACGGCAGGAGTCTCTAGGTGGGCTGGCAGGTGGTCACGGCAAGTGACGGCAGGAGTCTCGATGTGGTCACGGCAAGTGACTGCATGAGTCTCTAGGTGGTCACGGCAAGTGCTCCCAGGTGAGCGGGCTGGCAGGCACGGCAGGTAACAGGCAGGCAACAGTCAAGTGCTCCCAGGTGAGCAGACTGGCAGGCACGGCAGGTAACAGGCAGGTAACAGGAAAGTGCTCCCAGGTGAGCGGGCTGGCAGACACGGCAAGTAACAGGCAAGTAACAGGCAAGTGCTCCCAGGTGAGCGGGCTGGCAGGCACGACAGGTAACAGGCAGGTAACAGGCTGGCGGGCAAGACTGGTAGTCAGGCTAGCAGCGGGACCTGAGGGCTGAAGCAGAGGTCAGAAACACTGTGCAACAACTTTTGCTCGGGCACCTCCTTTTTGGAGGAGGTGCTTTATATATGGGAGGACCCACGGCTATTGGCCGGGGACTCCTTAGGACGGCGTGCGCGGCCCCTTTAAGAGGGAGGGAGCGCGCGTGTCCTAAGCACAGTGCCCGGGGAGCTGCGCGCGCCAGCAGCAGGAAGAGGAGCGCTGGTGAACGCAGAGCGGGGAGCGAGGAGGTGAGTGGGATGGCGTCTCTGCCTGGCAGGGGGGCAGAGATGCCGATGCTACAATGGGGAAGGTTTAGTGGAAGTGCCTCTGTTTTTTTAGAATTAATCTTATATCCTGAGATCATGCCATATTCCCGAAATATCACTTTAAGATTAGGGAGGGTGATATGCAGATTCGTAAGGGTCAGTAGCACATCGTCTGCAAATAGGGAAATTTTAAATACTTTACCCCTTACCTCCACCCCCGATATGTCAGGATTAACTCTTATTGCTGCCTCTAGAGGCTCGATACACATGGCAAACAAGAGCGGGGATAAAGGACAGCCTTGCCTTGTGCCATTTACTATAGAGAAACTGGGTGATACACAATGGGGAAGTTTAATGGACGCTGTGGGAGAAGAATAAAGGGCCTTTAGTGCTGTTAGAAAAGCACCTGATATCCCAAAAGTCTTCACTGTCTCAAACATAAAGGGCTGTAAAATAATACTCTTCCTGTATTATTTTTTCCTACCGAGGACTTCGCAAAGTATCAATATCACGATATTCTTATAAAAAATGTATCTATTTATTCTTGGATTGTCCATTAAAAAGAATCAGATTGCAGCAGGTACATACAATAATTAGTTATAAAGTAATTGTCCATTTGTCCATAATTAGCTTAATTGTTGAGATTCACCCATCTTTCCTTGGATCCTGGCTGGTAAATCATGTCTTTGTCCAGCACGTGTCCAGGCCTACATGTCAGATACTTCTCAGCATGAAGATTCTTCTTGTGGGGTGGGAAGAGCAAGAGAGCCCCCCCTTTCTGTACCATGGGCTTTTATAGCCAGTCGTATGGACACCTGTTCTACATATGGTAGTGAACCAAAAATACACACACAAATAGCGCATGTCAACTAGACATGATGGCTGAGGCATAGAACTCAGAAAAATGATTATCGATTAACATTCCAAATGAATTTCCATAATTAACCATTTAACATTTCCCCCTTTTTTGAGAATAAAAGGACTTTAACTGAAAATTCTCAAAAGAAGATACATTCATCAATCATTTTTTTCTTTCCTTCTTCCTTGGCAATATCATTAAATTTCCATAATAATAATAACAATAGTAATAATAGTATCAATATCGGATTATTGTTATATAATGATGTGAATTCATGTTATGGTAAGCCGTGACTAATATTCATTTAATATGTATAATTATACTTCCCTATATCTAAATTGAAGTAATCGCGGGTTCAATCGTCATCATCTGATGTCATCGGGTCTTCGTCTCATCTTCTTCTTGGTTCTTTTATAACACAGTCTTTAGATGAAAACTCCTTTGAAATAAATTACAGCGTGTAGATATGGTACAGTCCATAATTGTGTTCATTATTGTGCAGTCCATAAACTGTACTCTTTATTAGAAAGATCATGTGTATCAACTGATAAGAAAACAAAGTCCATGGATGAAATGTAGCTTTAATATCTGTGCGATATTCTGGAATCTTCCATATGTCCGCACTGGTCTAGTGTCACTTTTGGAACAGATGTGACGTCTTTGGTCAGTAAAGCAAGGGTTAACTTGACACTTCGCTGCTTTATATAGCACCATAACCAGTACTCAGTCCTTTATATACAGGACACATATGCCAGGTATTACCTGTTCACCAGCTTTCATTGAAGCGTTGCAGGTGATAAGAAACCACTGGAACGTGATGAAACTTGAACACAACACAGTTCATTCAGGATCATCGTCCTCTGCCGTCCTGGTGATCAGTGGTGTGAATTGTATTGTATGTAATTGACACAGTCTATTATCACTCAGCATTCACACCTTCTGAGACGTCCGGATATCAGTTGCTTCTTTTTGTAACTTTTGAGAATCTCTTTGATTTATAAAAATTAAAAGTCTTTATTAAGATAGAATTCATAATTGCGATGTCTTGATTGAAGTCTTCATTCCCTAATCTGATACCAAATCTGGCAATTTTCCTAACCTATAATATCACAGCGTACCATAGCAATCAATAATATCCATCTAATTATTATCAAAATATTAAAATAAATTATGTTTGGAATAATAAACAATAATAGATAATAATTCAATCAAGTTCTCCATGTGATAAAATATTTTTATGTCATAGGTGTAATTACCTTTTTCAACCCATAGGTGTCAGTGTGTTTTGAAACAACAAGTGTTTATATCTTTATTAAACCAATAATACCAAAGAATGTATGTATACTCATGGATCAAAAATGAATAAATATATGAATGTATGTATGAATGAATGAATGAATGAATGAATAAATGAATGAATGAATTGTTGTGTTTACTCAGAAAATGTAAACATTTTTCTTATAGTAATTCATATCATCATTATATTTAATGAAGCAATATTCTTTGTACTTGACATTACCCCATTAAATATTAATGTGTTTTCTCAATTGAAATATTGAACTGAATTAAAATCAAAATTGAAAATTAAAAATGAAAAATGGAAAAATAAGAAAATAAGTAAGAATAAAATTTGAAAAATGAAAAATAAAATTAAGAGTAAAAATAAGAATAAAAATAAAAATAAGGCCTTTAAATTTTAATGACAAATGCAGAGTAATTATATTCTCCATAAAAAATACCCTTATATCTCCATTATCTGGATGATTTCATATTTGTCATAACCTTGTATCACCAAAAAATTATTAAACTATGCAACTTTGCATGTAACACCCTTCTTAATTATATCATTGTACCTTATTATTGTTTCTTCTTTATTAAAATGTGTGGAAAATAAGTATTGATCAAAAGTGATTATGTAATCAGGATCAAAAACACATTTTCCCCCTTAATACCAAAAATATTATTTTATAAAATTTATGTATATATCAGAACCAAATTAAAAATAGTTATTCTTCTAGAAATATTGTGCATAAATTTCATATCGATGAGTAGCATAGATTTGTCTAAAGAGAGGTGTGTACCTATTTAGGTAACCATTAAAAATAATATCATAGTTATTCAAGAATATTATCATGTGGAAAATTATTCTAAATATAAATTTGCTTTGTAAACCATTTTGATGTGTGGTTGCTCTTATCCACTATTAGTTAAATCAAGAAATAATAATTATTAAGAAATATAGAAGTATATATATATATGTAGATAATACCTAATTATGTATTATAATTTTTCTCAGAATTAAATATATTTGTGTACCTTCACATAAAGAAACATTTATTTATTTTTTTTTAAACATACAAACGTACAAGCCCTCCGTCACATCAATCACGCTTAGCAGCTGCTGATTTACTCATCTGTCACCTTCACTCTGACATTCACAGATCTGTTCAACTCAAACATTCCACATATGAAGTTTTAGATATATATATTTAACCCAAAATTGTTGTATCCCAATTTATTAATGCGCATTTAATATCTTAATATTTCTTTGAATATTCCCCAAATACATATTATATAATATGAGAGTAAGTCACTTAAATTTCAGACACTTAAAAAAACTATTGTCTTGCAAAAATAGAAATGTCCTTAGGTTCCTTTTTTTTTTTTTACTCACTGGCTGCCAGGTTTTAAGTTACATCAGCTGGAAATAGAATGAATGGGATCCTATACTATTAGCTCAAAATTCAAAGGCCGCAGCTGTCACACGTCATGCTGTAAAGCTACAGGTTAAAACGAACACTTCATGCACAGAAAATATTAGCAACACAAAAGAATTAATAAGTATTACATATATATTATAGTCCAACTAGTTATATTGTTATTATTTTAAAATGTAACACACATAAAATCATGCAATTTTTTCCACTTCCTGTGTGAATAAAGAAATAAATCCATTTTAGAGTTGTTTGATCAAATCCTGCTTTGGAATGAAAACTCTAAGGAAATATAAGAAAATAAAATTAAATATCAAATTCATACAGAAACAGAATTATTTAAATATCTTATACATATATTGGTTGGTTCTAATGTAATTCAAAATATTGTTACTTAAATTTATATATGAAGTTCTAATTTATTAATTAATATATATATATTTTATAAACATATATATAAATACAATTATACACAATCTCTACTTAGACAAGTGTATATATATATATACATACATGAACTACTAGAAACTATGTAACTACAATTTTACTGCATAAGATTATAAATAAATATTGAGACATTGTATAACATTTTGATACAACATCATAATTACAGTTTTTCCTTAGCCACTCCCTAAACCAAATCTTCTGTCTCTCTCAAATATCTCCAGGAACGCCCTATTTAGGAAAGACATTTTTCTATCCTTCAAAACCTCAGAGAACTGTCTGTTCTTCTGTCCACATTCCATGACGTCACCGTGAGCCGGTCGTCTCACCTGTCTCTGTCCGTCTATTTCGGCCATTTTCCTTTTTAGAGAATCACAGTTCTGACTGAGAATTAACTCATTCTGTGGAGAGATGGATCTTTACACTGGCTGATATGGCTTATAACAGATATGAAATCTCCTGCGTATTTGATAGAGTTCACTATGGGGATGACTCAGTCTAGGAGAGTTTGATATTGGCTTTTGGTAAGATTTTACCTTTCCTGGTTTTATAAAATTAACTTGATTTATTTTCTTTGCACGATTCTCATGTTTTCTAACAGAATCCAGCAACTGCGCACATTTGAATAGGGATTCTTTTTGTGACGCTATAACTCTAGATACTGGATCTAGGAATTTGAATTTTTGTACAAAAGTTGTTATCATTTGTTGTACTTATCCATTTTTGATGAGAGCTTTGTACAACCGTTCAAATATGGACATGAATGTATATGTACATTCCTTCCTACCAATCCTTAGTTTCTGCAGATCTTCTATGTTGGGAAAATCTTTTGTGACACAATAAATCAAATATCTTAATCTGTCTGAATCATTTTCCCATCCATTAGGAGAGTCATTTTCACAGGGCATTAAATGTAAACTTCTGGACAATGTGACAGGAATCCATATTTTAAATAATTGATTCCTCTCCTCATTGGATAAATCAAACTTATCAGAGAAGCTCTCAAATGTCTCTGAATTTCTACAGGCATGGATTTTGACATCATATTTTGGCATGATTTTGTATAATTTCAGCAAATTTTTCCTCATTTTAATTTGTAGTTGAGCCTGGGTAATTCCTGAATTCTCTGATATTTTTAGTGGCTCTTGAACGTCCGCTCCTCCTACGTCACTCACGTCTCCTCCCACTTCACCTAATATGTCAGTTTCTCGTATGTCAGTCATGTCTCCTCCCATGTCAGGTTTCTGTATGTCCGTCTCTTGGTCAGACCCAAGGTCACCTTCAGTTACAGACACGTGTCTTACTTCTTGTTCATTTTCCACATTACAGTCAGAATCAGTATCACCATCTGACACTTCTACACTATTTTCCTGCTTAGAAATCTCTAACACAAGACTATGAAAAAAATCTACCAAATGTAGAATATTTCTCAATTTCTGTTTGTCTCTATTTACCAATTTAGAAGTTAACTGTAAATTCTGCAATTCACATTCTTTGTATAAACTGAGCCACAAAACTTCTATATCATCTCCTACATTATCTTTGAAATTAATATTACTTTGTTTAGCAAAAGAAGAAATTATATCCATATTTTGCTTACCTTAAGATTCCTTAGCTTCTCTTTATCAGCACGTCCTGTCTTTAGTTCGTCTGATTCTTTTCCTGTGTGATTCTGTTCCTTGTTAGTACCTCTGCTTCCTGTCAGTCTTCAGTCTGTAGGTCCTTTCTGCTTCTCGTGAAAAATTAGTGAATTTACTGACACGTGAACAACAGCTGTTCAGCTCGTCAGGACTTCCCCCCTTGTTCACGGAAGAAATTCACTTACTTAATTAAAAAAAAAAACGAAAAAAACAGGACTGGCTGGCTCACCATTGTAAAATAATACTCTTCCTGTATTATTTTTTCCTACTGAGGACTTCGCAAAGTATCAATATCACGATATTCTTATAAAAAAATGTATCTATTTATTCTTGGATTGTCCATTAAAAAGAATCAGATTGCAGCAGGTACATACAATAATTAGTTATAAAGTAATTGTCCATTTGTCCATAATTAGCTTAATTGTTGAGATTCACCCATCTTTCCTTGGATCCTGGCTGGTAAATCATGTCTTTGTCCAGCACGTGTCCAGGCCTACATGTCAGATACTTCTCAGCATGAAGATTCTTCTTGTGGAGTGGGAAGAGCAAGAGAGCCCCCCCTTTCTGTACCATGGGCTTTTATAGCCAGTCGTATGGACACCTGTTCTACATATGGTAGTGAACCAAAAATACACACACAAATAGCGCATGTCAACTAGACACGATGGCTGAGGCATAGAACTCAGAAAAATGATTATCGATTAACATTCCAAATGAATTTCCATAATTAACCATTTAACAAGGGCCAATTAAGGCGGTCAAAAGCATTTTCCGCATCAAGACTGTGGAGAAGCGCCCGAGACTTATTCCTATTGACCACATCCACCAGGTCCACAGCCATCCTTGTGTTGTCTCTTCCCTGCCTGAAGGGCACAAACCCCACCTGATCCTTATGAATCATGTGCAGAAGCCAGACATTCAGTCTGTTTGCAAGGAGACGGGTAAATATTTTTAAGTCCGAGTTCAAGAGGGCTATGGGCCTATAGCTGGCGCAGTCAAGGGGATCTCTACCAGCCTTGTGAATTAACACCAAATATGAATGAGACAGCGAGCTAGGAATCGGGGTTCCCGTCAGGAAGGAGTTAAAAAGGTCAACCATATAGGGGAGTAGTATATCCGCAAAAGTTTTATAATATAGATAGGTCAAACTGTCGAGGCCTGGTGACTTACCCAGGGGCAAATCTTTCAAAATGTCAGTTAATTCCTCAAGAGTGATCTGTTTGTTAAGGGAATCTTGTGCCTCCGTCAAAAGAACTGGTAGACTAATTTTCCGAAAACAGCTGTCTATCTTTGATCGCATATATTCTGGATTGCCTGCCAGTGGGTCCTGAAGATTATATAATTTCTTATAAAATTTATAAAAGATATTTGACAATTCCCCCGGGTCATAGTGGGTAGTTCCCTCATCGTCTCTAAGAGCCTGAGGAGCCGCGGCCACAGAGCGATCCTGCAATTGCCTAGCCAACAAGGTATGGGCCTTGTTCCCCTTTTCATAATATCTCTGTTTTGAAAATACAAGCATCTTCTCCACTTTACAGATGGAGAGATCCTTCAATTTGTACCTAGTGGCCAACAGCTTCCTCAGAGTCCCAGTTGACGGAGAAGAGGCAAATCTAGGTTCCAGAAGGCGAATCTGAGAATTAAGATTCGAGAAAAATTGCCTTGAATTTTTTTAAGCCTCGCTCCCTCTGCAATACAGCACCCTCTTATTACCGCCTTATGCGCTTCCCACAAAATAGGAAGGGAGGGCACAGATCCCGAATTTAGTTCAAAATACTGGGTTAAATGATCTGATAAAGATTTTCGAATACAGGGATCCTTTACCAGAAATTCATGTAGTCGCCAGTGACAGGCTCTGGATGAACTGAGACCCAACTTAAAATTTAATATTACCGGCGCATGATTCGACCATGTTATGGACCCCACCTCTACATTCTCTATAATTCTAAGTGTGACAATATTAGCAAAAAAGTAATCAATTCTGGTATGAGTCTGATGCGGATTTGAATAAAAAGTGTAAGCTTTTTCTTTGGGATGATCTATTCTCCACATATCAAAAAGGAAATTTGCCCGGATCAATTTTCTAAATTCCAATGATAATCGGGACGAACCAGCAGATGGAGGGTTCCCCCTCAAGGCAAGCCTATCATTTATTTCTGAGAACGGGATATTAAAGTCCCCCCCCACCAACAATGCCCCAGGCTGCAGCCGTCGAAGGCTAGCTAGAACCTTGCGAATAAAGGGTATTTGGCCCGAATTTGGGGCGTAAATGTTGCACAATATTATTGCTTTGCCCTGAAAAAAGCCCTCCTGTATCAAGAATCTACCTGCCGGGTCCTCATGAGATTTAGAGATTTGAATTGGACATAAAGATGATATAAGTATGGCCACTCCACCCTTTTTATTATTGTTATAGGCAGAGTAGGCAAAAGGGTAATGATGCACCGCAAATCTAAACGTCCCACTCCGGTTATAATGCGTCTCCTGTAAAAAGGCAATGTCCGCTCTCTGAGCCTTCAACTCCTGCAGTGTGAGCCTTCTTTTTCTAGGGGAATTAAGCCCCTTTACATTCAAAGTGATCAACTTAACCATTGCTAGTGAGAAAAGGTGAGCTACTGCTTATAATCATACTCACTGACAATCGTTGCAGCCTCCCGCCCCATAATGACCTGCCAAGGAGCTCCATGAATAACCCCTGCTCTCTTGATAAGGAAAAGAAAAGGTAAAAAGGAGGGAGGGGAAAGACAGTGGGATGCGGGGGAGACACAGACTGAAACAAACCAACATAAAGAGAAAACATGTACAAATATCAATACAGATCAGAACAATTTTCCCAAGAGTAACTCTTGGAAAAGGGTTATTACTGTGGCACAAGGTGAGCCCACTAAGTTTCAAAAACGTAGTATGCAGTTAAGGGAAATCACAATGTTCTTGCTATCCAACAACCCTTTGGAAAAATATATTGGAGGGAGTCCAGAAAAAGGGGAAAAAAAACTTTCCTGTGAGATGAGAAACAATAACCAAAATCCTTGTCCTGAAACCCAAGGAACCCCACTGGGCATTTATAAACAGGTTGTCAAAGTGACACTTTAAAATATTCATTCATTTAAGGCATAGAAAAAAATCAAACATAAGTATTTCAGAACCTGACGTTGAGTACCGGCTTGTAAGTGAAAAAGAGCGATAAAGACAAAAAGTAAACCCTCTAGCGAAGCCGCTTATGCTCTGGGTTTTACAGTCAACCATAGTTATTCTTATGCACTCCAGAGGACGGGCCCTGCTCCCCAGGCCTGCGAGGCGTCGTTCCCTCTTTGCCCCGCCTCCCCACCTTTTGCCATACGGGAGGTGGAGCCTCCGTGGGGCAAAGATTGTTCCATTCCGGAATGTTCGGTGCTGTTAGTTAGAGGTCCCCACAAAACTTGTCCAAATCCCCCATAGAGCAGAGCGCTGCTGACACCCCATCCCTGCGAGCCATTAAAGCAAAGGGGAAGCCCCATCTATAGGGAATCTTCTTATCCAGGAGCATGCTGAGCAGAGGTTTAAGATGCTTTTGTTACGAACTGCTACAAACACTAAGGAAAGATAGGAAAACTGTCCCTACAATAGGACTAAGCTGATTCCCTACGATGCAGCGGGGGACCTGTTCCTTGTGAACAGACCCGCCTAAGTCCTCGGCTAGTCTGAACACAGATCTATAGATCTAATGGAGGGGTCCCTACAAGAACTAAGGACTGGGATATAGTTGGACACCTCCTAACAGAAATTGTAGCAGAGCAAAGACAAACAAACAAAAAGTACTAGTGGTCAAAAGACCAAGCAAACTACAGAGTAAGGTACAAGGAACCTGGCTAGCTTAAGAGTAAATGTAACACTGAAGTCCAGTAAGGCCAGAAGGGCGGAGCTGGATTATATAGGCAGAAAGTCATGTGACCAACAAAATAGGAAAAAAACTAACAGGAGGGTTCTAACAGTATCCCCTCTTCTATGAGGATCCTCTGGATCCTCCAGGCCCAGGTCTATCAGGAAACCTCCTGTGAAACGCTCCGACAAGTCTAGGAGCAGAGACATCATCCGCCCTTACCCAGGAGTTATCCTCGGGACCGAAACCTTTCCAAGCGACGAGATACTGCAATCTCCCTCTATGCCATCTAGAATTAAGAATGCGAGAAATTTCATATTCACCGTCTTTCACCACCAGAGGAACAGAGACAGTGGCGTCCCTATCAGAAACATCAGCTTTTTTCAATAAGGAAACATGAAACACCGGATTAATCTTCCAGGAGGTAGGAACCTCCAACCTAACAGCAGATTGGTTAACTACCTGAAGCACCTTAAACGGCCTTACAAACTTCGGGCCCAATTTCTTAGAAGGAATCCTCAACCGCAGATTCTTAGAGGACAACCAAACCATGTCACCAACCGTAAACAAAACCTCTTGACTAGTGTTGAGCGATACCTTCCGATATCGGGAAATATCGGATCGGACCGATACCCAAAAAGTATCGGATATCGCCGATTCCGATACCGATACCGGAAACCAATGCAAGTCAATGGGACAGAAATATCGGAATAAAAATAAACCCTTTCTTTCCTTGTAGGTTAATTCTACATGAAGGAAAACAACTAAGAATAATGTATAATGTATTGGGGGAGGTGGGGGAGACAATAAAGGCATAGAGGTTTAGCCCAATCAAATGGAATAGCAGGAATTAATATTTTTAAGACGTTCTGAGTTACGGAAATATTGACTATGTTAAGTTTTTTTATATTTTGTCAGATATTTATGTTTCATTACTTCCATGCTCTTCACCTTCTTTTTTACTTCTCCCACACTTTCCCCATTCATCATCCTCAGCATCAGCATCTTTTTCATCAACTTCTTCTTCACCTTCTACATCTTTTTCTTCTTCTTCTTCTTCTTCTTCTTCTTCTTCTTCTTCTTCACCTTCTTCCTATTATTCTTTTTTTTTTACATTCTTCATATTCTTCTTATTCAACTATTATTCTTCTTCATATTTTACTTCTTCATCTTCTTCATCTTCTTCTTCTTCATCATATTCTTATTTGTGGCAGGCATTCCTGTAGTTGTTATCTATAAAAGTTTGAACATTACACCTTTCGTTCTGTCCGTCACAAAAGATTTACAACAGGATATGTCCGCGTTCAGTTTGGCCTGCAGCAGCAGGTCTTTTCCAGGGGCACCACGAGGAGGAACAGACTCACCCCCATACACTGCTTAGTCATCTTCTGCTTATAATTTAGATATTATCTTTTGCTCTGATTTTTAGTCTTATGCTTAATGTTCTTCCGCTTTTTGTTCTGCAGCTTCTTGTACTTCTGCTTCTTGGTTATCTGTCTCTTGTTCTTCTGTATCTTGGTGGTTGTCTTCTTCTTCTTTGTCCTCTTGGTCAACTTCTTCAGGGTCATCTTCTTGGTCTTCTTCGGGGTGATCTTCAGGGTCGTCGTCTTCAGGGTCGTTGTCTTCCGGGTCCTCGTCTTCGGGGTCCTCGTCTTCAGGGTCATCGTCTTCGGGGTCCTCGTCTTCTTCTGGGTGGTCTTCAGGGTCCTCGTGTTCAGGGTCGTCTTCGGGGTCCTCGTCTTCTTCGGGGTCGTCTTCAGGGTCCTCGTCTTCAGGGTCGTCGTCTTCGGGGTCCTCGTCTTCTTAGGGTTGGTCTTCAGGGTCCTCGTCTTCAGGGTCCTCGTCTTCGGGGTCCTCGTCTTCTTCGGGTTGGTCTTCAGGGTCCTCGTCTTCAGGGTCCTCGTCTTCGGGGTCCTCTTCTTCTTCGGGGTGGTCTTCAGGGTCCTCGTCTTCAGGGTCCTGGTCAGGGAGATCCAGAGTGATTACCAAGAACCATTTCAAAAAGCTTGAACTTGGAAATGTAGCAGAAGGTACAAGAAGGCTGAGGAACTGCCGAGAACCAGCTGATGGTACTGGAACCTGGATGGGTAGCAGAAGGTACAAGAGCCAATGGAACTACCGAGGACCAGCTGACGGTACTGGAACTCGGTTACTGAGCAGGAGGTACCTGTGCCAGAAAGCACTACCAAGGACCAGCAGACGTTGGTGGAACTTGGATACCGAGAAGGAGGCACCTAAGTCAAAGGCACTGCCGAGAACCAGCTGACGGTACTGGAACCCGGATGGGTAGCAGAAGGTACCCATGTAAAAAAAAGTTGCAAGGCCGCGAGCCGGCCGCAGTACCAAAACCCACAGTCCTACAGGGGGTGCTTGTCCTATTGGCACTATGGAACCAGCCTTCATTGCCAGATCCTGCAGCCCACACAGGAGTCACCTAAACTGCAGGCACCACAGAGTCGGCTAACCCGACCGCAACACGACAGGACAACGCATTGGAGGCAAAGTGACGTTGACACTACCCGGAAACAGCTGGCGTGCTGGAACCAGGCTGGGCAGGAGGGAGTACCCGTGCCAAAGACACCGCTGGGAAACAGCTGGCGGTGCTGGAACCCAGGGTAAATACTAAAAACAGAGTAGAGCCAGAGGCCTAATTGGAGCAAGTTTAAAATCAATAGTAGTGTGAATGTGGACAGAGCAGGAGAATTTGCCGGACACACGGCAGGGAAACAGATGATGTTACTGAACCCCAATAACACGGCAGCAAGCGTTGACTGTGCAGACGGCACTTCTGAGCAGCAACTAGCGGTATTGGAGCCCAGGGTAAATACTAAAAACAGAGGAGCCAGAGGTGTAATTGGAGCAAGTTTTAAATCAGTAGTACAGTGGATGTGGACAAGGCAGGAGAATTTGCCAGACACACAGCTGGGGATCAGCTGACGTTACTGAACCCCAATAACACGGCAGCAAGTGTTGACTGTGCAGACAGCACTTCTGAGCAGCAACTGGCAGTGTTGGAGCTCAGGGATTACAGTTCAGGTGGTAGAAACATGAACACAACAGGAGACCTGGATACTGTTGCCAACCAATTATTTATTCTGGAAGAGGACTGGCAAATTCATGCAAGATCCAGGCCTTGTTCATTTTGAGAAAAGTAAGCCGGTCAACGTTATCGGAGGATAGTCGCATGCGACGGTCTGTTAGTACACCACCTGCGGCACTAAAGACGCGTTCCGATAATACACTAGCAGCAGGGCAAGCTAGCACCTCCAATGCATACTGGCTAAGCTCTGGCCATGTATCCAGCTTACAGACCCAAAACTTGAAGGGAGAAGAGCCGTCTGGGAGTACACTGAGAGGGCAAGACATGTAGTCTGTCACCATCTGACGGAAACGTTGCCTCCTGCTGACTGGAGCCGTCTGTGATGGTGTAGACATTTGTGGCGGCGGGGACACAAAACTTTGCCACATTTGGGCCATACTGGTCTTGCCTTGTGCTGAGGCGCTGCTTCTGCTCCCTCTTTGTGTAGAGCTTCCTCCACTGTCTCGACGCACTGAGCTGCTTTGTAAAGCACTAGCAGCACTGCTCTCGGTTGGAATGGAGAACATGATGGAATGCACCAGTGCGTCTTGGTACTCCCGCATTTTAGACTCCCGGTTCAACGGTGTTATGAGGCTTTGTAAGTTGTCCCGGTAGCGAAGATCTAGGAGGGTGGACACCCAATAATCAGCCGTGTTGAGAATGTGGGCGATGCGGCGGTCGTTTCTCAGGCACTGCAGCATGAAATCAACCATGTGCTGCAGACTGCCAACTGGCCAAGAAACGCTGTCCCCTGCTTGAGGCGTGATCTCTGCCTGCTCTGCATCACCCCACCCTCGCTCTAGATACTGACTACTAGAGCATTGTGTACCTCCCTCCTCTGGACAGATGTATTCCTCCTCCATTGACTCCTCCTCATCCTCCTCACAAAGTGTCCCCTGCGTAGGCCTTTGTGAGGAACCACGTTGCGCAGACTGTAGAGAAGCAGATGGCATTTGTGACTCCTCATGCTCCACCTCTTCCAAAACCTCGTCCCTTAGTGCTTGCAGTGTTTTTTCAAGCAGGCAGATATGGGGGATAGTCATGCTGACTAGTGCATCATCTGCACTCGCCATCCACGTGGAATAATCGAAGGCACACAAAACGTGGCAAATGTCCTTCATAGAGGCCCACTCAGTGGTGGTGAAGTGTGAACGGCGCGCACTGCGACTTGTTTGCGCCTGCTGCAGCTGGTACTCCATTACTGTTACCTGCTGCTCACACAACTCTCCAACATATGTAACGTTGAATTCCACCTGGTGGGTAGGTCACATATGATGCGATGTTCCGGAAGATGTAATCGCCGCTGCAGAGCTGCAATGCGCGATCTTGCGATGCTGGAACGCCGCAAGTGAGGGCACTCTATGTGGACCTTGTGAAGCAGTGCATCAAGATTCGGATAGTCCCTCAAAAAACTCTGCACGACCAAGTTGAGCACATGTGCCAGACATGGGATGTGAGTGAGGTTGCCTAGGCCCAGAGCTGCCACCAGATTTCGGGCATTGTCACACACTACCATGCCTGGCTGGAGATTCGCTGGCACAAACCACACGTCGCTCTGCTGCTTGATGGCATTCCAGAGCTCCTGCGCTGTGTGGCTTCGATTCCCCAAAGAAATTAATTTTAATACGGCCTGTTGACCTTTGGCCACGGCTGTGCTCATATCGGTCATCACAGCAGGTAACCGTTCACGGGTCGATGTGGAGGTAGACCGTGACGGCTACTGCAGCGCTGATTCAGAGGAACTGGAGTATGAGGAGGAGCCAGTGTGTACAGACTGGATTCCTGTAATCCTTGGAGTTGGCAGAACACGTACAGCGCCACTCTCAAGATCTGTACCCGGCTCCACAACATTTACCCAATGGGCAGTGAGGAAAAGGTATCGTCCCTGTCCATGCTTACTGGTCCACGCATCGGTGGTCAGGTGGACCTTGCTACTGACGGCGTTTTGTAGCGCATGTTTAATTTTTCCCTCCACATGACGTTGCAGGGCAGGGACAGCTTGCCTGCTGAAATAAAAGCGGCTGGGCACGTTGTATTGTGGGACTGCCAATGCCATAAAGTTACGGAAGGTGTCAGTCTCCACCAGCCTGAATGATAGCATTTCAAGGGCCAGTAGTTTAGCAATGCCAGCATTCAGAGCCTGTGCTCGGGGGTGGTTTGCCGAGTATGGGCGCCTTTTCTCCCATGCCTGTGCTAACGATGGCTGTAGACTGGCCTGGGAGTGTGAGGATGACAGGGAAAGTGGTGCTGTGGGTGGAATTACACTGTGTCTCTGTACAACAGTGCCAGAGATTCTTCCATGGCGATCCTGTGAGGAAGCCGAACCAGCTGTGTGTGAGCTGGAGGAAGAGGCTACAACACGAGCTGAAGAGGTGGTAGGTGGCGCTGTAGGTTGGCCTAGGTCTTCAGTGTGTTTTTGTAACTCCACCACGTGCTTGGTCCGCACATGTTTCCACATATTTGTGGTATTGAGGTTGCTGACACTTTTCCCTCTTTTCACCGTCTGATTACACAGCTTGCATTTGACAAAGCAAATGTCATCTTCAACTGTGTCAAAAAAGGACCAGGCACTGCAAGTCTTGGGAGCGCACGCTTTGGATTTTGGAATAGCCATGCTCCTAATGGGTGCCGAAGTGGAGGCTACAGGCAACCAAGTCTGCTCCCTCCCTCTCCCTCCTTTTTGGACCGTTCGGGGAATCTCTTCCTCAGAGCTGCTCCCACCACCTTCCTGTCCCTCACGCCATGATGGGTCAAAGACCTCATCATCTACACCACCCTCTTCAAACAACTGCTTCTCCTGGGTAGTCTCGACAGCACAGTACGCACCAGAAAGTGGCACCTGAGTCTCATCATCAGATGCATACTGAGGTGTACTGCTGACCATAGGCACTGGCCCACCTGCCTCTTCAGATTCAGAAAGACAAAACGGTTGTGCATCACTGCATACTACCTCTTCTTCAAATTCTTGAATTCTGCTTGGCTGGCCCCCTCTTTCCAAGCCAAGAGATTCAGAGAACAGAAGTAGAGATGGCTCCTGTCCAGGGCTCTCTGACTGTCTGGGCAATTTGGCAGGCGGTGAAGAGACAGATGGGTGCTCTTCAGTGCTCAGGACTTGAGAGGATCTGGAACTAATTGAAGTCGATGCGTTAGCTGCCATCCATCCGACAACGGCTTCAATTTGGTCCTCCCGCAGCAGTGGGGTACGGCTAGCTCCTACAAAGCTGCGCATAAAGGACTGTTCCCTGGTAAAACTGGGGGATGCTGAGTCACTGGTGCCCGCAGCAGGCACAGAATCCCCCTGTCCTCTCCCTGAAGGCACAGAATCCTCATGTCCTCTCCCTGCAGAAACTCCACGACCACGACCACATGCCTTACTCCCTGCCTTCTTCATCTTGATAGACTGATAAAGATAGGCAGAAATGTACTAAGGGCTTAGTGTGCTTATTCCTGAACAGCTGCTAACAGGTATAAGAAACACTCATTTTATAAAGTGTGGACTAGACTTTAATATGAGCTAATGTGGCCTACACAACTGTAAAGTGGAGTGTTTGGTGAACTTTATTTAGTTTTTTTTGTCACAAAAAGACACTGGATGTGCCCAAAGATGTAATACCGATAGTATCACAAACTTTTTGTAGCTATTACAATGTAGGAAGGTAACCTACAATGCAATAGATGAGGCTACAGAAAATAGGCTAATACTAATCTGGCTGGGGCTGCAGGGCACAATGCTGCAGAAAGGCTCCTCTAACTACTCCTATATAGTGTGTTTGGAACCAATTTAGCTGAATACGAATGGAACCACCACACTAATAGGAGAAATGAGGAAAAATTATGAATTGGCAATAAAGGACAATGTATGAGGCAGTGACACACACTGAGTGCACTACAACCAGACGTGGCTGAAGCACACACTACAGGGTGAGCTGCACTCACACACACAGACCTTGCTGACAGCGGTGAACAGTGCAGATGCAGAGCACTGTGCACTAGCGCTGCAAGACAAAAAAAAATTCTCTATCTACTCCTATATAGTGTGTTTGGAACCAATTTAGCTGAATACGGATGGAACCACCACACTAATAGGAGATATCAGGAAAAATTATGAATTAGCAAAAAAGGACAATGTATGAGGCAGTGACACACACTGAGTGCACTACAACCAGACGTGGTTGAAGCACACACTACAGGGTGAGCTGCACTCACACACAGAGACCTTGCAGACAGCGGTGAACAGCACAGAGAACTGTGCACTAGCGCTGCAAGGCACAGCGATTTATAAAGTAGCTTGGGTAAAGCAGAATAGACCAAATAGGTAGCTAAAACTGTCCCTCAGAACAACAGCGTCCTATTCCTAACTGAATTCACAGCAGAGTGAGCTGAAAATGGCGGCGGCGGCTTTTATAGTGCATCATGACATCATTTCAGCAGCCAATCACAGCCATGCCATTAGTTAAGATGCCTACATGCCTAACAGGATGTGCCCACAATTCTTAGGATCCTCATTGGCTGAATAAAATGAAACTGGCTCATTGCATTATGGGAACTTCCGATTCCGGTATACGATATTGTAAAAGTATCGGAATTAAGTATCGGAATTCCGATACTGCGAATATCGGCCGATACCCGATATTTCAGTATCGGAATGCTCAACACTACTCTTGACGTTTCCCGTCAAAGTACCTCTTGGACTTTTTGTTAGCCTCTTGAAGGTTACAACGTACATCAGTCCAAACTCTCTCCAAATCACCGGAAAAATTCTCCTCCTCCGGCTCAGCCGATACCAATTTGGAGAATGACCCAAACGACGGATGTCTCCCAGTACAACAAAAAAATGGAGAACACCCAGCAGAAGAGGATGTATGGTTGTTAAGAGCAAATTCAGCCAGTGGCAAAAACTCAGACCACCCCTCTTGATTGTCAGCCACAAAACAACACAAAAACTGTTCAACATCTTGGTTCTTTCTTTCTGTCTGTCCATTAGACTCAGGATGATATCCAGATGAAAATGACAAATGAACTCCCAACCTGTCACAAAAGGCACGCCAAAAACGAGCCACAAACTGAGGTCCCTATCGGAAACAATGTTGGTAGGAACGCCATGGAGCCTGACAATTTCCTTAACAAAGTGTGCAAATTGAAGTGGTCAGTGGGGCGCTAGAAACTGGATAAGGCGCTGGAAAAGGATAAAACAAACCTCTTTATTGAAGTATTAATGCCCACAACGCGTTTCTGCAGCGGTCTGCTGCCTTCATCAGGTGGAGTTAATTTCCTTAACAAAAGCCTTAGCGAGTGTCTTAGCGCAGGGCAGTTTGATGAAGCGAACCAAGTGACACATCTTGCTAAAACGGTCCACGACCACCCAGATGACAGTGAAACCCTCAGAGGCAGGAAGGTCAGTAATAAAATCCATAGCAAGATGCGTCCAAGGTGCACTAGGAACTTCCAGAGGGCAAAGCAACCCCGCAGCAGGAGCATGTGAAGACTTAGATCTAGCACACACAGTACATTGACGCACCCACTTAATGACTTCCTTCTGCCATCCAGGCCACCAAAAACTGCGACCTACAAGTCTCTTAGTCTCCGAAATTCCTGGATGACCTGCCAACCGAGACTCATGACACTCCACAAACAAATCTCTCCTAAAGTTCCTAGGTACAAACAACCTCCCAATGGGAGTGTTAGATGGGGCATCCTCCTGGGCTTTCAGAATCCCATCTTCCAAAACGGAGTCCAATGCTGCTATCACAACACTTTCCTGTAAAATGCTCTCCTCCTTCTCGGTACCAACCATGGGAGAAAAACTGCGAGATAAAGCATCAGTTTTTACATTCTTGGTACCTGGGATGTAAGTAACAGAAAAATTAAACCACGAAAAAAAAAGTGCCCACCTAGCCTGACGGGCATTCAAGCGCTTGGCAGCATCAAGATAGATCAGATCCTTATGATCAGTGAAAACCTGAATAGGAAATTTAGCACCTTCCATGAGATGACGCCAATGTTCAAATGCGAGTTTAATCGCCAGAAATTCCCGATTACCGACATCGTAATTAAGTTCGGTCTCATAAAATTTTTTTGAAAAAAAAGCACAGGGATGTACTCCATCCTTGTTTTCCTAAGACAAAACAGCACCGACCCCCTCCGAAGAAGCATCAACCTCGACCAAAAAAGGCTTGGTCTCATCAGGCTGCATAAGGATGGGGAAAAAACCAAGCAATGTGAACTGAGGACTAAGATGGTACACATGCAAGAAATAGGAGCATGTTCACACTAGCAAAAAGATGCAAAACCTACAAAAGACAAAAAATATATCTCATACCCTACCATCATTATAAATAAATGTAAAGCAAAGTTGCATATGAAATATAGGGTACTTAGTGAACTATTTTTGATCAAAAAAAGTATACAAGCCGTCCCACCAGCGACAAGGTGACCCTAAATTGGGACGGTCCTACACTGTCTATATTAAAAACCTTACTGTATATCAAAGTTGAAGTAATGCATATAAAAGAGTAGACAAATAGAACTGGGTCCCAATATCAGACCACCTAAGCCCGTGGTAAGCTACATATATACTAACCAATTATTTCTCATTCCTCATTCTACATTGATAATTTAAATAAAGAGATCAAGGTACTCAGTAAATCTGCTATTTCAAATTTTTATTAATGTTATCACAAGACATACACACACCCCATAAAATCAAGTCAAAAAACCCCTAAGACATAGAAAGCCCCAATAAAATTGAGGCAGTGTGGTCAAGAGATATCACCATAAGCACAAAAAATACAGTTCAGAGAGTAGGAATGTAAGATTATATCAGTAAAATTCCAGACCTCTTAGTTCCATATCCTTAATAATAGATATAATCTTACATTCCTACTCTCTGAACTGTATTTTTTGTGCTTATAGTGATATCTCTTGCATATGAAATATAGGGTACTTAGTGAACTATTTTTGATCAAAAAAAGTATACAAGCCGTCCCACCAGCGACAAGGTGACCCTAAATTGGGACGGTCCTACACTGTCTATATTAAAAACCTTACTGTATATCAAAGTTGAAGTAATGCATATAAAAGAGTAGACAAAGAGAACCGGGTCCCAATATCAGTCCACCTAAGCCCGTGGTAAGCTACATATATACTAACTAGCTCAACAAAGGGGATGAGACACCCCTAATTTGCACAGAATAAAAACAAGACAAAAAACCAAGCAATAGTGAACTGAGGACTAAGATGGTACACATGCAAGAAATAGGAGCATGTTCACACTAGCAAAAAGATGCAAAACCTACAAAAGACAAAAAATATATCTCATACCCTACCATCATTATAAATAAATGTAAAGCAAAGTTGCATATGAAATATAGGGTACTTAGTGAACTATTTTTGATCAAAAAAAGTATACAAGCCGTCCCACCAGCGACAAGGTGACACTAAATTGGGACGGTCCTACACTGTCTATATTAAAAACCTTACTGTATATCAAAGTTGAAGTAATGCATATAAAAAATAGTAGACAAATAGAACCGGGTCCCAATATCAGACCACCTAAGCCCGTGGTAAGCTACATATATACTAACCAGCTCAACAAGGGGGATGCCACACCCCTAATTTGCACAGAATGCAAACAAGACAAAAAACCAAGCAATGTGAACTGAGGACTAAGATGGTACACATGGAAGAAATAGGAGCATGTTCACACTAGCAAAAAGATGCAAAACCTACAAAAGACAAAAAATATATCTCATACCCTACCATCATTATAAATAAATGTAAAGCAAAGTTGCATATGAAATATAGGGTACTTAGTGAACTATTTTTGATCAAAACTGTATACAAGCCGCCCACCAGCGACAAGGTGACCCTAAATTGGGACGGTCCTACACTGTCTATATTAAAAACCTTACTGTATATCAAAGTTGAAAGTAATGCCTATAAAAAAGAGTAGACAAATAGAACCGGGTCCCAATATCAGACCACCTAAGCCCGTGGTAAGCTACATATATACTAACCAGCTCAACAAGAGGGATGCCACACCCCTAATTTGCACAGAATGCAAACAAGACAAAAAACCAAGCAATGTGAACTGAGGACTAAGATGGTACACATGCAAGAAATAGGAGCATGTTCACACTAGCAAAAATATGCAAAACCTACAAAAGACAAAAAATATATCTCATACCCTACCATCATTATAAATAAATGTAAAGCAAAGTTGCATATGAAATATAGGGTACTTAGTGAACTATTTTTGATCAAAAAAAGTATACAAGCCGTCCCACAAGCGACAAGGTGACCCTAAATTGGGACGGTCCTACACTGTCTATATTAAAAACCTTACTGTATATCAAAGTTGAAGTAATGCATATAAAAATTAGTAGACAAATAGAACTGGGTCCCAATATCAGACCACCTAAGCCCGTGGTAAGCTACATATATACTAACCAGCTCAACAAGGGGGATGCCACACCCCTAATTTGCAAAGAATGCAAACAAGACAAAAAACCAAGCAATGTGAACTGAGGACTAAGATGGTACACATGCAAGAAATAGGAGCATGTTCACACTAGCAAAAAGATGCAAAACCTACAAAAGACAAAAAATATATCTCATACCCTACCATCATTATAAATAAATGTAAAGCAAAGTTGCATATGAAATATAGGGTACTTAGTGAACTATTTTTGATCAAAAATGTATACAAGCCGTCCCACCAGCGACAAGGTGACCCTAAATTGGGACGGTCCTACACTGTCTATATTAAAAACCTTACTGTATATCAAAGTTGAAGTAATGCATATAAAAAAGAGTAGACAAATAGAACCGGGTCCCAATATCAGACCACCTAAGCCCGTGGTAATCTACATATATACTAACCAGCTCAACAAGGGGGATGCCACACCCCTAATTTGCACAGAATGCAAACAAGACAAAAAACCAAGCAATGTGAACTGAGGACTAAGATGGTACACATGCAAGAAATAGGAGCATGTTCACACTAGCAAAAATATGCAAAACCTGCAAAAGACAAAAAATATATCTCATACCCTACCATCATTATAAATAAATGTAAAGCAAAGTTGCATATGAAATATAGGGTACTTAGTGAACTATTTTTGATCAAAAAAAGTATACAAGCCATCCCACCAGCGACAAGGTGACCCTAAATTGGGACAGTCCTACACTGTCTATATTAAAAACCTTACTGTATATCAAAGTTGAAGTAATGCATATAAAAAATAGTAGACAAATAGAACTGGGTCCCAATATCAGACCACCTAAGCCCGTGGTAAGCTACATATATACTAACCAGCTCAACAAGGGGGATGCCACACCCCTAATTTGCAAAGAATGCAAACAAGACAAAAAACCAAGCAATGTGAACTGAGGACTAAGATGGTACACATGCAAGAAATAGGAGCATGTTCACACTAGCAAAAAGATGCAAAACCTACAAAAGACAAAAAATATATCTCATACCCTACCATCATTATAAATAAATGTAAAGCAAAGTTGCATATGAAATATAGGGTACTTAGTGAACTATTTTTGATCAAAAATGTATACAAGCCGTCCCACCAGCGACAAGGTGACCCTAAATTGGGACGGTCCTACACTGTCTATATTAAAAACCTTACTGTATATCAAAGTTGAAGTAATGCATATAAAAAAGAGTAGACAAATAGAACCGGGTCCCAATATCAGACCACCTAAGTCCGTGGTAATCTACATATATACTAACCAGCTCAACAAGGGGGATGCCACACCCCTAATTTGCACAGAATGCAAACAAGACAAAAAACCAAGCAATGTGAACTGAGGACTAAGATGGTACACATGCAAGAAATAGGAGCATGTTCACACTAGCAAAAAGATGCAAAACCTACAAAAGACAGAAAATATATCTCATGCCCTACCATCATTATAAATAAATGTAAAGCAAAGTTGCATATGAAATATAGGGTACTTTGTGAACTATTTTTGATCAAAAAAAGTACACAAGCCGTCCCACCAGCGACAAGGTGACCCTAAATTGGGACGGTCCTACACTGTCTATATTAAAAACCTTACTGTAAATCAAAGTTGAAGTAATGCATATAAAAAAGAGTAGACAAATAGAACCGGGTCCCAATATCAGACCACCTAAGCCCGTGGTAAGCTACATATATACTAACCAGCTCAACAAGGGGGATGCCACACCCCTAATTTGCACAGAATACAAACAAGACAAAAAACCAAGCAATGTGAACTGAGGACTAAGATGGTACACATGCAAGAAATAGGAGCATGTTCACCTAGCAAAAAGATGCAAAACCTACAAAAGACAAAAAATATATCTCATACCCTACCATCATTATAAATAAATGTAAAGCAAAGTTGCATATGAAATATAGGGTACTTAGTGAACTATTTTTGATCAAAAAAAGGATACAAGCCGTCCCACCAGCGACAAGGTGACCCTAAATTGGGACGGTCCTACACTGTCTATATTAAAAACCTTACTGTATATCAAAGTTGAAGTAATGCATATAAAAGAGTAGACAAATAGAACCGGGTCCCAATATCAGACCACCTTAGCCCGTGGTAAGCTACATATATACTAACCCGCTCAACAAGGGGGATGCCACACCCCTAATTTGCACAGAATGCAAACAAGACAAAAAACCAAGCAATGTGAACTGAGGACTAAGATGGTACACATGCAAGAAATAGGAGCATGTTCACACTAGCAAAAAGATGCAAAACCTACAAAAGACAAAAAATATATCTCATACCCTACCATCATTATAAATAAATGTAAAGCAAAGTTGCATATGAAATATAGGGTACTTAGTGAACTATTTTTGATCAAAAAAAGTATACAAGCCGTCCCACCAGCGACAAGGTGACCCTAAATTGGGATGGTCCTACACTGTCTATATTAAAATCCTTACTGTATATCAAAGTTGAAGTAATGCATATAAAAGAGTAGACAAATAGAACCGGGTCCCAATATCAGACCACCTAAGCCTGTGGTAAGCTACATATATACTAACCAGCTCAAAAAGGGGGATGCCACACCCCTAATTTGCACAGAATGCAAACAAGACAAAAAACCAAGCAATAGTGAACTGAGGACTAAGATGGTACACATGCAAGAAATAGGAGCATGTTCACACTAGCAAAAAGATGCAAAACCTACAAAAGACAAAAAATATATCTCATGCCCTACCATCATTATAAATAAATGTAAAGCAAAGTTGCATATGAAATATAGGGTACTTAGTGAACTATTTTTGATCAAAAAAAGTATACAAGCCGTCCCACCAGCGACAAGGTGACCCTAAATTGGGACGGTCCTACACTGTCTATATTAAAAACCTTACTGTATATCAAAGTTGAAGTAATGCATATAAAAAAGAGTAGACAAATAGAACCGGGTCCCAATATCAGACCACCTAAGCCCGTGGTAAGCTACATATATACTAACCAGCTCAACAAGGGGGATGCCACACCCCTAATTTGCACAGAATGCAAACAAGACAAAAAACCAAGCAATGCGAACTGAGGACTAAGATGGTACACATGCAAGAAATAGGAGCATGTTCACACTAGCAAAAAGATGCAAAACCTACAAAAAACAAAAAATATATCAAATACCCTACCATCATTATAAATAAATGTAAAGCTTTACATTTATTTATAATGATGGTAGGGTATGAGATATATTTTTTGTCTTTTGTAGGTTTTGTATAAGGATGGGGGCAGCACTGAACCTCTCCTTGAGATACACAAAAGCTTCAATGGCCTCAGTAGTCCACTGGACCGTATTCGCACCTTTCCTGGTGAGATCGGTCAGCGGCTTAACAATTATAGAAAAATTCTTAATGAATTTTCTGTAATAATTGGCGAAACCCAAAAATCTCTGTATCGATTTCAAACCAATAGGCCTAGGCCATTCCTGTACCGCCTGAACCTTCACCGGGTCCATCTCAAAGCCCTCGCAGGAGATAATGTAGCCCAAAAAACGAATTCTCTGCACAGCGAACTCACATTTCTCCAGCTTAGCAAAAAGTGAATTGTCACTTAACAACTGCAATACCTCACGTACGCTCTGCCAATGAGACTCCAGATCCGGCAAATAAATCAAAATGTCATCCAAATACACCACCACATTCTTACCGATCAATGGTCTTAGGATGTCATTAATAAGGTTCTGAAAAAACGCTGGTGCGTTGGTAAGACCAAAAGGCATAACCAGATTCTCAAAATGACCCACCGGAGTGTTAAAAGCAGTTTTCCACTCATCACCTTCCTTCATACATAACAAATTGTATGTCCCCCGGAGATCAATTTTAGAGAACCACTTGGCCCCCACTAACTGGTTGAACAAGTCAGGAATTAATGGCAGTGGGTAGGAATTGCGTACTGTAATTTTATTAATTTCGCGAAAGTCCAGACATGGACGTAAACCGCCGTCCTTTTTTTTTTACAAAAAAAAATCCAACAGCCACAGGTGACTTAGAAGGTCTAATGTGACCGGCGGCCAAGCTTGTCTGTATGTATTCCTCCAAGGCCTTTCTCTCAGGGATAGTAAGATTAAATAAGCGACTCCTGGGAAAAGTAGCTCCAGGGACAAACTCAATAGTACAATCATAGTCCCTATGAGGAGGCAAAACTTGCGACTCCTCCTCAGAAAAAAACCTTCCAAAATCCTGAATAGGTGCAGGTAATTCCCCTCTTTCACAGCAGCAATGCAACCATTACAACATTTATCATAACACTTAGGACTCCAAGACTTAATTTCATTGGTAGACCAGTCCAGTACAGGATTGTGCAATTTTAACCAAGGTAACCCCAAAACCACTGGAGAAGGCAAATTATTTAATACCGCCAAATCCAAATTCTCTTGGTGAATACCATTAATGGTGAGGGGAAATTCAAAAACCTTGTAATACATTTCAAGGGAGAGCCATCAACAGCAACCACAGAAATAGGGGATGACAAAAGTTTAGATTCTAATTTAAATTTTTCCAAAAATCCCTCATCAATCACATTGAGTGTAGAACCACAATCCACAAATACCTGAAATTCAAACAACTCCTCCTGGAATGAGGTGCTTCCAGAAAGAAATACTCCTTTTGAGTTTGAACAAGCTATACGGGCGTAACTGACCTTTTTTTTTTCCTTGTTCAAACGAAGCACACAGTTCTAAATAAAGTGGTCAGATTTACCGCAATAAAAGCATAATCCCTTAGCAAACCTGCGGTCTTTTTCCTGAGAGTGGGGTGACATGGCCCCAATCTCCATCGGTTCTCCACCTTCCGAGCAGACCCTCTGCAAACTAGGAGCTGCCATAGCAGTAGATTTCTCTTCATTAATCTTAGCACGCAGTCTCCTGTGCACACGTATAGCTAATTGCATTGCCTCCTGCAAGGTTCCAGGTTTTGGGAAGGCAATCAGCAGATCCTTAACCCTTTCACCTAGACCAGCAAGAAACAGACATTTTAATGCTGAGTCATTCCATTCCACTTCAGCTGACCATCTTCTGAAGTATGTACAATAATTTTCCACATCACCTGATCCCTGCTTCAAACGTCTTAATTCAATTTCAGCAGATGAGACTCGATCAAGATCATCATACAACAACCCCATAGCAGAAAAAAAATCTTCCACAGATCTAAAACACGGATCATTAGGTTGTAGAGAAAAGGCCCATCCCTGTGGTTCTTTGCGCAAAAGTGACATTATAAACCCAATGCGCTGTGATTCATTCCCCGAGGATCTGGGTCTTAAACGAAAATATAATAAACAAGCGTTTTTAAAGGAAAAAAAATATTGCTGTTTACCATAAAAAAATCTGGCAGTCCTACCTTCGGTTCGACAAAATGAGCTCCAGGACCGCTACTCACGTGTTGCTGGAGCTCGGCCACCTCCAAAGACAGTCCGTGCAGGCGTTGAGCCAACTCCTGAACTGACACTGTGCTGAAATCTGGATTTCTTTCCTTAGAGTGTTTTTTTTGGGCTGGACTTACTGTTACGAACTGCTACAAACACTAAGGAAAGATAGGAAAACTGTCCCTACAATAGGACTAAGCTGATTCCCTACGATGCAGCGGGGGACCTGTTCCTTGTGAACAGACCCGCCTAAGTCCTCGGCTAGTCTGAACGCACACCTATAGATATAAGGGAGGGGTCCCTACAAGAACTAAGGACAGGGATATAGTTGGACACCTCCTAACAGAAATTGTAGCAGAGCAAAGACAAACAAAAAGTACTAGTGGTCAAAAGACCAAGCAAACTACAGAGTAAGGTACAAGGCACCTGGCTAGCTTAAGAGTAAATGTAACACTGAAGTCCAGTAAGGCCAGAAGGGCGGAGCTGGATTATATAGGCAGAAAGTCATGTGACCAACAAAATAGAAAAAAAACTAACAGGAGGGTTCTAACAGCTTTCTCTTCTGCAGGGTAATTCTAGACAGGTCCGGGAAGAGCTGGATGTCCGCCTCCCCTATACTTTATGGCTTTCTGGGCCCTTGCCTTGGCCATTATCTTTTCTTTCAGCTCAAAGTCATGCAAGCAGGAAATGCTGTAATACCTTTTGGCTTCAAGGCTCTGTGAGCTCTATGAAATTTGATCGAGGCAGGCTGGTTATCACCCAGGATAGAGTTGAAGATCTCTTGAAGTATAGCTCTGAGATCCCCCCCCCCCTCCGACTCGGGGAGACCCCTCACCCGTATGTTGCTTCTTCTTCCCTATTATCAAGATCTTCAATGTGGGCATGCATATCCTGCATCACTGATTCTTGCTGGGTGGTCACTTGTTGTAGTTTGGTTACATGAGCTCTAGTAGTATTATGATCTTCCTCCAGTATTTCTATACGATTTGCCAAGTGCCTCAGGTCTTGTCTCACATAAGCAATCTCTGAACTGCAGGTATCCTTGACTTCCTTTATAAGGTTTTTGAAGTCTGTCTTGGAGGGTAAATGCTCTAGGTACTTCTGCCGTGGGGGGGGGGCACAGAACTGCAGGCTCCCAACCCGCCATTCATCCTCAGTACAGCCAGGGGAAGAGGACAAGTCTCCACCCCTTTATCATGGACAGTGAAAATATTCCGCTCTTCTTCAATCTCCCCGGCTGCCTGTCTGCTCCTTTTCCCATGGGAATGCATAGAGAAGGTCCCTCCATCTTCTGATGGGGGCTGGGGATGATCAGCAGCACATGCTGTTATTTGTGCAATTGTCTGAGGGGAGGAGGGGGAGGGGGGCTCTGATGTGCACCTCATGTGAGCTGCAACAGTCTTATTTGCAGAGGAGACGACTCCCACAGCTCTGCCTTGGCTTTTTGCTGTTATCTGCCCCGGCAAATCCACATCAGCAGGGGCTGCAAGCTGAGATTGGTTCCCACTCCCCTCACCTCTGTGCTCTGTCTGAAGCTGCTGCATCCCGGTCTGTTCCAGCCAAGATGGCTCCGGGACACCATGAGGTGCTGAGTCCTTCTGAAGAAAGGTGTCCAGTGCGGTCGCTATCACTGGTCCTGGAGTGGATGCCGGTGTCCTAGCATGTCGTGGCCCCATGTGTGCTGTAATTGAGGTGAAAATGCCGGCACTCTGCCTTTTCTATGCCTCTATTGTGTTCAGCTCAGCAGGAGCTCCTCACACACACTTCCTCTCACATTGAGGTCCTGGCCACGCCCCCACTTGGGATGTCTTTGTAAAGGTCCTTGAAGTACTGGAGCCATATGTTCCTGGTCTGGATATGGAGGTTGTAGCTTTTTTGGTTGGATCCTAGGTGGTTTCATAGTTCCCAAAAGCTGTTGTCTTCAAGGGCATCTTGGAGTTGGAGGAGTTTTGTGGAAATGTGTTTTTTCTTTTTCCTTCTAATTTTGTTGCATGGTGTGGTAATTTTCTCTCAGAGTAGAGTTGTTTGGGTCTCTGTGTTTTTTATTTGAGGTCGTTCTTAGAACCTTCCTTATAGCTTTACATTCCTTGTCAAACCAGTTGTTGGGATTTTGTTTACTCAACCTCTTGTTGCTACATCTTTTTGGGTTGGACATTTCTGCCATGGCATAGAGTATGTTGTTAAGGTTCCTTACTGCCAGGTGTACGCCTTCTGCTTTAAGTTCGTACATGTTATTTTGGAAGCGTTGGAGCTTATCCTTGATCTCTGGCCTGTTGATGGCATCTGTATATTTTGGGGCCAACATCTTGGACGAGTTGAAGGAAATAATAGTTTCCGACAACATATAGGGTATTACCGCATTCGGTAGAAATTGCACAATAAATTGTGGGTTCCATTTTTACCTATTAACCCTTGTGTAACTGACAAATTTGCAGCAAATACAAAAATGACATTTTTAGAACTAAAATGTTATATTTACACATCCCAATGTTATAAAATTCTGCGAGGCACCTGTCGGTTCAAAATACTCACTACACCCCTAGATGAATCCCTTAGGCAGTGAAGTTTCCAATATGGGGTCACCTGGTGGGGTTTCTGCTGATCTGGCACTTCAGAGGCTTGTCTCAAGGACCCACAATCTATAATAATAATAATAATAATCTTTATTTTTATATAGCACTAACATATTCTGCAGCTCTTTACATACATTATCATCACTGTCCCCTTTGGGGTTCACAATCTAAATTCCCTATCAGTATGTCTTTGAAGTGTGGGAGGAAACCGGAGAACCCGGAGGAAACCCACACAAACACTGATAGAACATACAAACTCCTTGCAGATGTTGTCTTTGGTGGGATTTGAACCAAGGACCCCAGCGCTGCAGTGCTAACCACTGAGCCACCGTGCTATTCAAACAATCAGCGTACTAAAAGTTAAGTAGAGCTCCTTCCAATCTGATCCCTGCCGTGTGCTCAAACAGTAGTGTACAACCACATATGGGGTGCTGCCATGTTCAGTAAAAATTGCATAACATATACTGGGGTCCAGTTTCTCATATTATATCACATGTAAATTATATATTTGGCACTAAAACAGTATTTTAGTGGAATAAATTAAATTTTTTGTTTTCACATCTAAATGTTATAGTTTTGTGAATCACCTGTAGGTTAAAAATGATCAATACACCCCTTTATCAATTCCTTGAGGGGTTTAATTTCCAAAATGGGTTCACTTATGGGGGTTTCAGCTGTTTGACCTGTCAGGGGCTCTGCAAATGCGACTTGGCATTAACAATCTATTCCAGACAAATTTATGCTTCAAAAATCATATAGCGCTCTTTCCATGCCATGTGCCAGTTTTCGTCACATATGGGGTATCTGTCATGTGTGTGTGAGATGTGACAGACAGTCGCCCTCGAGTTGTTTGCAGAATATCTTTTCGTTTGACATTACAGACACCTTCTTATCTGTCTCACTCTAGGACCCAGCCTCTACCTCCCTCTGGCTAACTGACACCCAGGCCTGGCTGTTGAAATACTTGCTGTTTGATAGAGGGAGGTGCCGGTGATATTCACTTGTTCTCTTGAGAAGGCTTGGAGCTGTTGCAGTCTGCTTACTTTCTCTTTTGTGCTTGGAGGACGTTAGGAATAATCTCTCTGAAGTTGGCTCAAGCTAAGTTACTTTTCCCCATGTTTGTTTCCTTTGTTGTCTTTAGTTGTTAGTGTTCATCCATCTTGCGTGACAGTATCTTTATGTTCGGAAGAAATTGCATAACAAATTTAAGTTTCTGTTTTCTCCTATTATACACTCTGAAAATTTCAAATTTGGGGTGGGGATAAAACCATATTTTAGCATAGAAAAGTAATTTTCATTTTCACATCCACATTTTAAAAAGTTCTGTGAAGCACCCATTGGTTTAGCAAGCTCAACAAACCCCTACATGAATTCCTTGATGGGTCTAGCTTCCAAAGTGGTGTCACTTGTGGGGCTTTCTGTTGTTTTGGTACCTCCGGGGCTCTGCAAATGAGACATGATTTCTGCAATCCATTGTAGTCAAATTTACATTCAAAATACCAAATGTCGCTTCTTCCAAACCCTGTCGTGTGTCAAACAGAACTTTTTGACTACATGTGGGGTATCGCCTTGCTCAGAAGAAATTAGGCAGCAAATTGCGCTGTCACCTTTTTTATGATACCTCTTGCAAAAGTAAAAATTTGGGGCTAAAGCAACATTTTCGTGAAAAATTAAATGAACATTTTCAATGTGGAGACCAAATGTTATCAAATTCTGTGTAGTAGTTGTGGATTTAAAATGCTCACCATACCCCTGGATAAAATCCTTGAGGGGTATAGTTTACAAAATGGGGGTCACTTCTAGGAGTTTTCTGCTGTTTGGGTACCCTAGGGGCCATGGAAATGCAACATGATGCCCACAATCTATTTCAGTCAAATTTGTGTTCCAAAATTCAAATGGTGCTCCTTCCCTTCCGGGCCTGGCCCTTTCTCCAAACAGAGGTTTCTGACCACATGGGGTATCAGTGTGCTCAGAAGAAACTAGGTAAGAAATTGTGGAGTCCATTTTCTCGTACTATTCCTTTTAAAGAAAAAAAATTGTGGCTAAAGCAACATATGGGAAATGGTATTTGTACAGTATGACTAACAACTTTGAGCATATAAACATTGAAAGTTCATCAAAATTATGATATTTTCACAAATAAACCCAAAACCTATCGATCTAAATTTACAACAAGCAAAGTAAAATGTGTCACGAAAAAAACAAATCTCAGGATCACTGGGATACGTTGAAGTTATTACCACATGAAGTGACACTGGTCAGATTTCAATTCTATGGCCTGGTCAATAATGTTACAATTGGCTCGGCAACTTAGGGATTAAATTTCCCTCCTCCAGACTCGTTAACAGAACCAACATTTTTTTGGATGAGGGATGAAGAGTGTTGCATTCATTTGTATTTGCGTCTTTATGACTCAAATACAAATGAATCTCTGAACGCGCCGACACTTCCTGGGTGTCACGGGTGTGTCAGAGGTGACAGACAGTTGCCCTGAAGTTAGTTGCAGGAGATCTCTACATTTGGCATTACAGACATCTTCTTGAGACTATCTAAACAGGTTCCAGATGGTATCCGAACGGAGGAAATTAACCTCCACCGCCAAACTCAATCAATATAGTAACAACTAGTGTGGGATATATAAATCCAAACCACCACAAAGAGTAACTAAGGTTTAAAATATATTATATTTATTGGTATTCTTTAAAATTAAAGATATAAAAAAACAGTGGATCATTACAAGAGATGTATATACATGCTACTACTTGGCAATATATTTGGGAGGTAAATGATACTGAATTGGGCCCTTATATGCATAGAGAGATATATATTTAACAGGTGAACAGATCAATCCACATCAAAAGATATACACATGCATAATAAATAAGAGCCCACATTACCTTAAGCCAATGTTTGTATGAATGAAAGCATGGTAAACACCCACCGCTCCGACGATCGTTTCGACACCTTTTTCAAGGAGCGCTGCATATGGTGTGTGCATGTGTTCATTTATATAGGAGTGATGAGAATGAGTTAATCCCCCACAGCTGTGTGAAAGGAACTGCAGAGCCATGTGGCGCGCATGCCTGATGACTGCTTCCTATCAGGCAACTTCCTTCTACGGACGGTGACCAGCAAGCACTCGGTTGCTATGCAACGTGCGTGCCAGTGGTCACATGATCCGTGTGGGGAAGTGCCGGAAGTCAAAGACTTCCTGCATGCGCGACCTGTCTGCTAAAGCATCGGTAAGTATTATAACTACATTGGGGTGAATGAGTGAAGAGACTGAATGAATATTATCGCTGGAGAGTAAGATAAATATGTATATGAGAAAATGAGAGTATTTTATATATAACAGTACCAATGCGTGATATATATATAAGTGTACGGGTGCACATGTATATTATACCACTAGGGACTGAGATGTATATGAGAAGGAAAAATTTATATATAACAATGACTGCTGCATACAATATGTATGAGTGTACAAATGCATGTATATACTATATGTGCGTATATATAAATCCAAGATTGTTATATCACACAGGCCATCAAGACCCAAAACAAATACCATATATAATTATCCTATGCGCCAAGCATAGCCTAAATAAACGGGTTAATTTACAAATATTAATAAACATTCTTAAAGATATATTCTTTGGACACACATAGAGTACATACCTCAACCTCACACAATTAATCTGCAACATGCCCTAACTATTGTATCTCAAACCTACAATATACATGCAAAGTAAATTAAAAAAAAATAAAAAAATATATATATACAGTACAGACCAAAAGTTTGGACACACCTTTCATTTAAAGATTTTTCTGTATTTTCTTGACTATGGAAATTGTACATTCACATTGAAGGCATCAAAACTATGAATTAACACATGTGGAATTATATACTTAACAAAAAAGTGTGAAGCAACTGAAAATATGTCTTATATTCTAGGTTCTTCAAAGTAGCCACCTTTTGCTTTGATGACTGCTTTGCACACTCTTGGCATTCTCTTGATGAGCTTCAAGAGGTAATCACCGGAAATGGTCTTCCAACAATCTTGAAGGAGTTCCCAGAGATGCTTAGCAATTGTTGGCCCTTTTGTCTTCACTCTGCGGTCCAGCTCACCCCAAACCATCTCGATTGGGTTCAGGTCTGGTGACTGTGGAGGCCAGGTCATCTGGCGTAGCACCCCATCACTCTTCCTCTTGGTCAAATAGCCCTTACACAGCCTGGAGGTATGTTTGGGGTCATTGTCCTGTTGAAAAATAAATGATGGTCCAACTAAACGCAAACCGGATGGAATAGCATGCCGCTGCAAGATGCTGTGGTAGCCATGCTGATTCAGTATGCCTTCAATTTTGAATAAATCCCCAACAGTGTCACCAGCAAAGCACCCCCACACCATCACACCTCCTCCTCCATGCTTCACAGTGGGAACCAGGCATGTAGAGTCCATCCGTTGCCGCACATCCCCCCAGCATTCCAGGACACGCTGCCTTTACCGTTCCTTATATGGCACAAGGTAAATAACATACTACGGAGCCGCTGCTCATGATTAAATAGTAATGCTACCTACTTAGCGCTACCAACTTAGTAAGATTTGTGCATCACTGTCATGTACCCTGGTGTTATCAGCATTATGCTACCTGTTTAGCGCCATGGATTCATTTGTGCATTCATGCGTCTCTGCTATATGCTCTGTTGTCTTACATTCTGTCATGTTATTATGTGTTCACATACTGAGATTGCTATCTTAATTGTTGTACTTCATACTTTGTATTCTGACATGAAGATTATTATCAGTGAAGACACAGATTGATATTATTTATGTTTGCCTTTACTTTAACTATTTATTGATTGGCAGCTCATACGTACACCTGGTTTACCTTTAATGCTGGTCCAGGGATGTTTGTCTCCTTGCAGGGTTTGACCCTGTTTCTATAGTTGTCCTACCACCTCTTTTCCTTCCCTTTGATATATTGTTATGTAACTTTTATATTTTCTAATAAAATTTGATATATTTTGGATTTAAATCCCTTTCATGTCATTTTGGGGTCTACTAATATGTGGATTGAGATATAACTTATAGGGGAGACGCGTCCCCATTTATTTAAAGTTTCTCTCCCCCACTATAGGCTATTAATCAGTTTTTCTAGTTTTCTAGGGATTATTGACCATATATTACATGGTTAATTTGTAGGTCTTTTTTTTTTTTTCCATCCGTTCACCTTTTCTGCGTCGCACAAAGACACGGTGGTTGGAACCAAAGATCTCAAATTTGGACTCATCAGACCAAAGCACAGATTTCCACTGGTCTAATGTCCATTTCTTGTGTTCTTTAGCCCAAACAAGTCTCTTCTGCTTGTTGCCTGTCCTTAGCAGTGGTTTCCTAGCAGCTATTTTACCATGAAGGCCTGCTGCACAAAGTCTCCTCTTAACAGTTGTTGAAGAGATGTGTCTGCTGCTAGAACTCTGTGTGGCATTGACCTGGTCTCTAATCTGAGCTGCTGTTAACCTGCGATTTCTGAGGCTGGTGACTGGTGACTCGGATAATCTTATCCTCAGAAGCCAAGGTGACTCTTGGTCTTCCTTTCCTGGGGCGGTCCTCATGTGAGCCAGTTTCTTTGTAGCGATTGATGGTTTTTGCAACTGCACTTGGGGACACTTTCAAAGTTTTCCCAATTTTTCGGACTGACTGACCTTAATTTTTTAAAGTAATGATGTCCACTCGTTTTTCTTTACTTAACTGCTTTTTTCTTGTCATAATACAAATTTTAACAGCCTATTCAGTAGGACTATCAGCTGTGTATCCACCAGAGTTCTGCACAACACAACTGATGGTCCCAACCACATTTATAAGGCAAGAGATCTCACTTATTAAACCTGACAGGGCACACCTGTGAAGTGAAAAACATTTCCGGTGACTACGTCTTGAAGCTCATCAAGAGAATGCCAAGAGTGTGCAAAGCAGTCATCAAAGCAAAAGGTGGCCACTTTGAAGAACCTAGAATATAAGACATATTTTCCGTTATTTCACACTTTTTTGTTAAGTATATAATTCCACATGTGTTAATTCATAGTTTTGATGCCTTCAATGTGAATGTACAATTTTCATAGTCATGAAAATACAGAAAAATCTTTAAATGAGAAGGTGTGTCCAAACTTTTGGTCTGTACTGTATAAAAAAAAAATTAAAATTATCCATTGAATGTGCCAAAACCTATTAGACCCATTATGTGAATATGGATTAACAATAAAAATTGTGTGTGTTGGGAGTGCGAAGTGTAAAACAGTTACAAAAGGAAAGTGCATAGAACAAATACAAGAATGTAAATGAAATTAGTGTGTGTGTGAATAACATTAATAAGCATACACTACTGCTAAGTCAAAAAATTGTGCAGTTATGCATATAAGCTTGTTAAGTTACTTGTGTAAGTGAATAGTGTATGTGAAAATCATAAATAATGATGCGTTATGCATTGTAAATATATTATAAGTTAATTAAGTGAACAATTAGCAATATAAAAACCCTGATGATAATGACATGGAAAGAAAAAAAACAAAAAACAAAAAAACCCTAATAAATATTGACATATGGGAAATTGGATATTGCAGAAAATAACAAACATACAATTGTATATGATAAATAATAATCCACAAAAAATAGTATCATGATTCTCTCCGTTTCTCTTTTCCTCTCTTTTATTCTTCATTCCATTCATCTCAGGTGCGGGCTCTTGCAGCAAATATTTCAGACAACTATACCGATGGAGACCATGTCATCACAGCAGAAACAGCACAGGGTGAGTATAACAACGTCACTGGATAGAAGAATAAATAATTAAAACCAATTAAAATCAAAGAAAGTAAAAAGTACACTGTGAATCTATAAGAAAGAGGCAAACCCAGATCTCCTCTAGCCCCCAAAGATACCTTGTCAATGGCTTTCACCCGCAAGAATGATGGATCAGAATTATGGAAGCATTTAAAATGTCTAGGGAGGGTCTTCAAATAATCATTGCTCTCAGCGTCCTTTGCTTTTTCAATGTCACGTATGTGTTCCCTTACCCGGATTCTAAATTCGCGAGTAGTCATACCCACATAAATCTTGTGGCATGGATATTCAGCCACATAGATTACTCCTTTTGTCGAGCACGTTAAAAACTGTCTGATGGTGAATTTTCGAGTCTTAGAGGAATTAAAAAATTCCTTGGACCTTTCAGTATTGAGACAGGCTTTACATTGCCCACAAGGACAGAATCCTTGGATTTGTTCACTAAAGAGTGATAAATTTTTTCTTGCTGGCTTGTACTCACTACGTACCAACAAATCCCTCAAGTTTCTTGACCTTTTGGCAATGATACATGGCCTGTCAGATATAATTTTGTTCAATACTGGGTCCGTTTGCAGAACGTGCCAATGTTTCTGGATAATGTTGGAAAAGTTTTTCCATTGATCATTATAAGGAGTAATCAATCTGACTTGGTCCGAGCGAATTTTCAAAGGTTTGGTAGAATAAAGAAGCTGGTTACGGTTGCTGTCTTTCGCCCGTCGATATCCCCGACGGATTTGCCTATGGCCGTACCCACGTTCTCTGAATCTTGTGTAGAGATCAGAGGCTTGTTGCTCAAAAGTCTCGTCTGATGAGCAGATTCTTCTTGCCCTCAAAAATTGTCCCACAGGGATACCACGAATGGTGGAGGGCAAATGTGAAGAATCCGCCCTAAGAATTGAGTTGGTGGCAGTAGGTTTGCGAAATATGTTTGTTTGTACCACGCCTTCAGGGGACACTGTGATGTCAATATCCAAAAAACTGACC
Source organism: Phyllobates terribilis (assembly GCF_046119375.1). Lineage (NCBI taxonomy): Eukaryota > Metazoa > Chordata > Amphibia > Anura > Dendrobatidae > Phyllobates > Phyllobates terribilis. Next base: position 3,378,410 of record NW_027362799.1, on the reverse strand, counting down.
CTATGCCTGTAGGCATATGTCAATTTAATATTAAGATCATTATTGTTAAGTTGACACATCAATTTTTGTAGGTCATCAGAGCTGCCATCCCATACGAACAGTACATCATCGATATACCTAATCCAGCTGAGGATGTTTTCACAGCCAGGTATGGGAGAGCTCTGAAAAATCTCACGCTCCCAGGCTCTAAGGAACAAATTAGCATATGAGGGGGCACAAGCCGCCCCCATTTCTGTCCCTTGTGCCTGTAGGAAGATTTCATCCCTAAACATAAAGATGTTATGTGTAAGGATGAACTCAAGTAGTACCATGATCAGGTCACTTAATTCAGTGTCCAGATTGCTATTATACAGGAACCAAGATGCAGTCTTGAGACCGTGTGTATGCATGATGGAGGTATATAGTGCCTCTACATCAGCTGTTACAAGTAACATTTGATCTTCTAAATGAAGTTGGTCTAATCGTCTCAAAGCTGCAGTTGTGTCCTGTATATACGAAGGAAGCGTGGCTACAATAGGTTTAAGATAAAAATCAATTACCCGACAAACCATTTCGCAAAGACTCCCATTGCCCGAGACAATTGGTCTGCCAGGCGGGTCATGAATGTCCTTATGTATCTTAGGGATGAGATATAAAGTAGGCATCCGAGGTTTTAATTTTTGTATATAATCAAAGAATTTTTTTGTAACAATGCCATTTTCATATGCTTGCTCCAAAATTTTAATCAATTCCAATTGAAACCTGTCAGATGGGTTATGGGAGAGTTTCTTGTAGCAATGGTGATCAGATAGCAATTTGTAGGCCTGTTTCTCATAAAGAAGGTTGGGCCAAATGACCAGATTTCCACTTTTGTCCGCGGCTTTCAACACACAATCATCCCATTTTCCAATTTCTTGGATAACCTCCCTCAATTGCCTGCTGTCATGATATCGAGGACCCCCAAATTTCAATTTTTCGATATCATGGGTTACCAATTTGACAAAAGTGTCCACCGCTGAACATGTATTGAGGTTGGGAAATTTACTGGACTTGTTCATGAGAGAAACAGGGAAATTGTTCGTTGGTTCAGCTTCCTGATCAGCCAGTGACTCAAGAATTGCCACAGCCGCTCTCTCCTCTTCAGTATCAAATATAAATCCCAGATTAGATTTTTCATAAAATCTTTTTAAAATGAGTTTTCGTGCAAACAAATGCACATCTTTTACCGCAGTGAAAATATCAAGAGACTGAGGAGGAGAGAACGTAAGACCCATTTCTAACACGTGTTCCTGCTGAGGTGTGAGTATATGAGTGGATAAATTGATTACCTTTGGTTGATTGCAACGCTTTTGATTGTGGTTTGGTCCATCATAATCTCGAAACGTATTTTTACCACCAAATCTTGTACGAGAGGGTCGGCCATTCTGTGTTTCATGCTCAAGCCCTGAGACGGTGCTACTGGCTACGGATGAGATGGATGACGTGGAGGAATTTCTCAGCAAAATATTCTTATCATCAGCTTTCCTATATTGCCAGCGAAAAACTCTTTTATTTTCGTAATCACTAATATCCCGCTGGTATTTTTTAGATTTAGATTTGCTGATATTTTCCTCCCATTTTTCCATCTTCTTGTCCATATCAGCAAGGAATTCTTCCAGCATTTCAGCTGGAATATCTTTCAGCATTTGTTTATGTACTTGGTCCAGCTCATGATCAATCTCTCCCAGGACATTAAGATTTCTCTGATTAATAATTTCAATGAAAGTCAGTGAACAGGACGAAGCGGCTGCCTCCCATTTTTTGTTTAGCTCTGCATCCTCCAAACCAAATGTGGGAAACAGTTGAATGCGTAGCCCCCTTGGAACAATTTTTTGTTTATGATAATTGTCCAAGGAGGCTTTGGTCCACCAAATTCTTGTTTTTTTCTGGAGCAGATTTTTATATTTTTTAAAAAGTTCTTTGTGATCAACATGTGTACTATTAAAAATACCTGCGGTACCGGGTTTAAACAATTCAGATGCTTTATCTTGCCAGGACAACATCCTGGCTTTTAGGTACATGTTCCGGAACTATATCTGTTGCAAAACAGAACATCAATATTAACAATCTAAACAGGTACCGGATAGTATCCGAACGGAGGAAATTAACCTCCACCACCAAACTCAATCAATATAGTAACAACTAGTGTGGGATATATAAATCCAAACCACCACAAAGAGTAACTAAGGTTTAAAATATATTATATTTATTGGTATTCTTTAAAATTAAAGATATAAAAAAACAGTGGATAACCCATACCACAGATGTAGGGTGTTAAACCATGAATCATTACAAGAGATGTATATACATGCTACTACTTGGCAATATATTTGGGAGGTAAATGATACTGAATTGGGCCCTAATATGCATAGAGAGATATATATTTAACAGGTGAACAGATCAATCCACATCAAAAGATATACACATGCATAATAAATAAGAGCCCACATTACCTTAAGCCAATGTTTGTATGAATGAAAGCATGGTAAACACCCACCGCTCCGACGATCGTTTCGACACCTTTTTCAAGGAGCGCTGCATATGGTGTGTGCATGTGTTCATTTATATAGGAGTGATGAGAATGAGTTAATCCCCCACAGCTGTGTGAAAGGAACTGCAGAGCCATGTGGCGCGCATGCCTGATGACTGCTTCCTATCAGGCAACTTCCTTCCACGGACGGTGACCAGCAAGCACTCGGTTGCTATGCAACGTGCGTGCCAGTGGTCACATGATCCGTGTGGGGAAGTGCCGGAAGTCAAAGACTTCCTGCATGCGCGACCTGTCTGCTAAAGCATCGGTAAGTATTATAACTACATTGGGGTGAATGAGTGAAGAGACTGAATGAATATTATCGCTGGAGAGTAAGATAAATATGTATATGAGAAAATGAGAGTATTTTATATATAACAGTACCAATGCGTGATATATATATAAGTGTACGGGTGCACATGTATATTATACCACTAGGGACTGAGATGTATATGAGAAGGAAAAATTTATATATAACAATGACTGCTGCATACAATATGTATGAGTGTACAAATGCATGTATATACTATATGTGCGTATATATAAATCCAAGATTGTTATATCACACAGGCCATCAAGACCCAAAACAAATACCATATATAATTATCCTATGCGCCAAGCATAGCCTAAATAAACGGGTTAATTTACAAATATTAATAAACATTCTTAAAGATATATTCTTTGGACACACATAGAGTACATACCTCAACCTCACACAATTAATCTGCAACATGCCCTAACTATTGTATCTCAAACCTACAATATACATGCAAAGTAAATTAAAAAATAAAAAAATAAAATAAATAAATAAATAAATAAATTACAATTATCCATTGAATGTGCCAAAACCTATTAGACCCATTATGTAAATATGGATTAACAATAAAAAATTGTGTGTGTTGGGAGTGCGAAATGTAAAACAGTTACAAAAGGAAAGTGCATAGAACAAATACAAGAATGTAAATGAAATTAGTGTGTGTGTGAATAATATTAATAAGCATACACTACTGCTAAGTCATCAGGCATGCGCGCCACATGGCTCTGCAGTTCCTTTCACACAGCTGTGGGGGATTAACTCATTCTCATCACTCCTATATAAATGAACACATGCACACCCCATATGCAGCGCTCCTTGAAAAAGGTGTCGAAACGATCGTCGGAGCGGTGGGTGTTTACCATGCTTTCATTCATACAAACATTGGCTTAAGGTAATGTGGGCTCTTATTTATTATGCATGTGTATATCTTTTGATGTGGATTGATCTGTTCACCTGTTAAATATATATCTCTCTATGCATATTAGGGCCCAATTCAGTATCATTTACCTCCCAAATATATTGCCAAGTAGTAGCATGTATATACATCTCTTGTAATGATTCATGGTTTAACACCCTACATCTGTGGTATGGGTTATCCACTGTTTTTTTATATCTTTAATTTTAAAGAATACCAATAAATATAATATATTTTAAACCTTAGTTACTCTTTGTGGTGGTTTGGATTTATATATCCCACACTAGTTGTTACTATCTTCTTGAGACTGTCTCTAGGACCAATGCTGTGTTTCAGAGGGAGTTGCCGGCGATATTCATTACTCCTAGTGAAGTCTTCAGTAAGAGCAGTAACTCCTCCTTTCTGGTGTTTGAGGACATGTGCACATTTTTCTGGAGTCGTCTAAAAGCTAAGAAATTTCCCCTGTTTGTCATTCCTTTTTGTCTGTAGAGTTCAGTGGAGATTGACTAGTGCTCCTCTCCTCCCTTCCCTACCCTTAGTCTAACGCCAGGGAAAGGGGGAAACAGCAAAAAGGCAATGGTAGTTACCAGCCAGGATGTCAAGGAACATGCACAACAGGACGCAGCGGGCCCCTTTTTGTTAGAAGGAGGTAACACAGGTGCAGAATGAAGATAACGATAAAGTAGGGACTCGCAAAATCGTGGGGACCCTTGACGGGGATTGCGACCTTACGTATTTTGGCCAAAATATTAACTAATACCTCATATGATATTTTTGCACTTTTTTATCTGACAGGACACAGCCAGGCCCATTAATGGTGACCTTGTGAATTAGGGGCTGGCACCTCTGTGATACACGGATAGGGTGCCGGGCATCCAACCTAATCGAATAGTAGGGGCGTCTAATAGGATGCTGGCTAGGCACGATGCCACATGTATGTGACCTGCACCCTATTCCAAGTTTCATCTGTGTGCAGTTTTAGTGCTAGGCAATCAGGATGAGAGGATGAGAGTGATTGTTCATTAGCATTCTGCACCTGTGTTACCTCCTTCTAACAAAAGGGGGCCTGCTGCGTCCTGTTCTGCATTTTCCTTGACATCATGGCTGGTAACTACCACTGCCTTTTCCTGTTTTCTAATTTGATTTTGGAATTTTTAAAAAAATCTGTTTACTGTTCTGGCTGGGCGCTTTGTTTTTAACGCCAGGGAAAAACAGGGCCAGGAACACTATTGGTTAAGAGCCAATATAGGGTCGATATTTGAGGCAGGGTGACACTAGACCAAACTAGGAGGTCTCCACTCCCCCCTTTCCCTAGTGTCTGGGCTCCCTTTCCCTCTTCCCTCTGTGTTGCACTAAGTCTTTCCCACACCTTGCGTGACATTATCACCGGCCGAGCACATTTTGAAAGGAGAAAAAAAAAGTAGAAAACTGACACTTTGTTTTTTTTTTTCTCTGTGTGTTTTTGGGCATGGACCTTTTTTTTTCTCTTTCTCCCTTGGTATGGGTTCAGTTGCAGAGCTCGCAGAGCGGCTGCACATGCTGTCGCTGGAGGTGAATGATGTCCGCCGTGAGGTACAGCAGCAGCATCAGCGGTTACAGGTCGCCAATGTGGGGGTCTCTGCAGGTAGGCCTGTCCAGCCTAAACCCAAAGTTTCCCTCCTAGACAGGTTTTCAGGAGGTAGGGACAATTTGTTTGTATTCAAGGAGGCATGCAAACTGTATTTCAAACTTCATCCTTACTTCTCCGGAAATGAGGAGCAACAGGTTTGAATTGTGATCGCTGTACTGCAGAGAGATCCTCAGACGTGGGGGTTTTCTTTACCGCAGGACTCGGTCTTGGCCCTCATCTATGATGACCCTTACCGAGTCTCCTTGGCTGAGTTTAGGCTATATAGCCTTCTGCAGGGGAATCGGTCAGTAGAAACGTACAGTTCGGAATTCCGTAGATGGGCAACGGATTCCAAATGGAATGACTCAGCCCTTAGAAGTCAATTTTGTGAGGGGCTTACTGAAAGGTTGAAAGATGCCTTGGCATTATATGAAACCCCTCAGTCCTTGGAGGCTGCCATGTCGTTGGCCATACATCTTGATAGACGACTTCAGGATAGACAGGTGAGACCACCTTCTCCGTGGCCTTCTTGTCGGGGTTGTGTACCTCTGTCGGGGGGAGCAGTCTGGGGTGAACCAGTACTGGGGGAGGTGTAGGAACCCATGCAGTTAGGGGGTGTCTCTGCATTATACATCTCCCTGGAGATTCGCAAGATAAAAGGTGTATGTTTTTGTTGTGGGAAAAAAGGACATTTTGATGGGACCTGTCCTTCAATTCCTAAACAAAAGGAGACTCGATTAACTCTTGGTAGTCTGGAGTTAGATAAACAAGTGGTGCATTTGAGGCCAAACTGCAGTTCCCGCTTTGTCCTGACAGCAGAGGTGGTGCTAAACCGACAAAAATTTCTGTGTTTGTTGACAGCGGAGCCGGAGTCAGCATGCTTGATGCTGAGTTTGTGAAGACTCATGGTCTTGCTTGCTGTACTTTAGATAAACCTATTTCCATTTTTGCCATCGACTCGGCGCCACTTGCACAGAAAGCATTTACTCAGATTGTACATAATGTAAAACTGAGGGTGGGGTCAGTTCATCGTGAAATTATTCCTTGCTATGTCCTGGACAATCTTCCTACACCGATTGTTTTGGGTATTCCGTGGCTTGTTAAACATAAGCCATTGGTGGACTGGCAAGCGGGGAAATTATTGAATAGGGAGATTACTGCCATGCAAATTGTTTAGATATTTCCCTTGCTACTGTCTCTACAGAAATATTACCTGCTTTTCTGTCTGGTTTTGAGGATGTTTTTTCTGAGAGGGGGAGTCAGGATTTTCCTCCTCATCGTGTTTAAAACTGTCCTATTACCTGACCCCCGGTGCTAAACTACCGAAATCCAGACTGTATAATCTTTCTGGCCCTGAGAGATAAGTCATGAAGGATTTCATTGTGGAGAGTCTGAAGAAGGGACAGGAATCCTCTGATTCCTGATTTGTTCAGCCAGGTTGTGGGAGCTTAGGTATTCTCCAAGTTGGATCTAAGGGGAGCCTACAATCTGGTTAGAGTCAGAGAAGGGGACGAATGGAGTTTGGTTATGTCTTTTGGTTTGACTAATGCACCTGCGGTATTCCAGCATTTCATAAATGATATTTTTAATTGTTTGGTGGGGCGGTTTGTGGTGGTCTATCTGGACGATATTTTGGTTTACTCACCAGATTTTGAAACTCATCGGGGGCATGTTAAGCAGGTTCTTCAGATATTAAGGGACAACAAACTTTATGCCAAACTGGAAAAATGTGTTTTTGCTGTTCAGGTGGTGCAGTTTTTGGGGTACTTGTTGTCGTCTTCAGGTTTTCAGATGGATCCGGAGAAGATCCGTGCAGTCCTTGATTCGGAACGTCCCGAGAACCTGAGGGCTTTACTAATTTTTACTGGAAATTCATCCAAAATTACTCTGTAATTGTGAAACCCCTTACTGACATGACTAAGAAGGAGTTTGATTTTTCCAAATGGTCGGATGCCTCAGTCCAGGTTTTTTCTTCTTTAAAGAACTGTACCTATACTCAGTCAACCCGATGTTTCCCAACCCTTTATGTGGATGTTGGTGCGTCGGATTTCGGGATTGGGGCTGTGTTGTCTCAGGGTCCGTCCCCTGGTAAATGGCGTCCATGTGCCTTCTTTTCTAAAAAAATTGTCTTCGGCTTAGAGAAATTATGACGTGGGTAATAGGGAACTTTTGGCGATCAAATTGGCGTTCGAAGAATGGCGACATTGGTTGGAGGGGGCTGTCCATCCTGTTACTGTTATTACTGACCATAAGACCCTGTCATATCTCCAGTCAGCTAAACATCTCAAACCTAGGCAAGTCAGATGGTCCCTGTTTTTTAACTAGGTTCAATTTTGATGTCACTTTTCATCCACGGGTCAAAAATGTCAAGAGTGATGCTTTGTCCCGGAGCTTTCCTGGTGGTGGTGAACATGAGAACCCTGTCCCAACATTACAGAAAGGGGTAGTCATTTTGGCACTGTATTCTGAACTGGAGGGTGAGGTGTTGGAGGCTCAGGGGGACACTCCTGCCTCCTGCGCTTCAGGAAGGTTATTTGTACCATTAAATCTGCACCACAAAGTAATTAAAGAGCATTATAACTCTGTGCTTTCTGGGCATCCAGGTGGTAAGGCAACCGCGGACCTCCTCTCTCATCGTTATTGGTGGCCGGGGTTACATCAGGATGTGATTGAACACGTAGCTGCTTGTAGTATTTCCGCGCGTTCTAAGGTTTCGCATACCCGTCCATCTGGTACTCTTCTTCCGCTACCTATCCCTAGTAGGTCATGGACACACTTGTCCATGGATTTTATTACTGACCTACCAGTTTCTGCAGTCAAAACGGTGGTTTTGGAGGTAATAGATAGGTTCAGTAAAATGGTTCTCTTTGTCACATTGCCTGCACTTCCAAATGCCAAGACAGATGTTCATAAATGAGATTGTGAAGCTTCACGGGGTTCCCTCCGATGTGGTGTCAGATTGGGGGACCCAGTTTGTTTCCAAGTTCTGAAAGGCATTCTGTTCTCGACTGGGGGTGCAGCTGTCCTTTTCTTCTGCCTTTCACCCTCAGTCGAATGGTCAGAGCGAGCGTGTCAATCAGAATTTGGAGACCTACTTCAGGTGTTTCATCTCCGAAAATCAGGAGGATTGGGCATCTTACTTACCGCTGGCAGAATTTGCCATTAATAATCATCGTCAAGAATCCGCTGGCAGGTCACCGTTCTTCGGTGCATACGTTTATCACCCACAGTTTGGTACCTTTAGTGGGGGAGGAGCTTCAGGAGTTCCTGAGGTGGAATGGTATGCTTTGTCGCTTTCCTCGGTATGGCAGGGTGTTCTGAGTAATTTAAAGATCATGGGAGACAGGTATAAACGTATGGCTAACAGAAAATGCTTGCCAGGTCTGGACCTGAATGTAAATAACCTTGCGTGGTTGTCTACCAGGAATATAAGATTGAAAGTTCCTTCTTGGAAACTGGGACTTAGGTTTATTGGTCCCTATAAAATAAACCGCCATCATTAACCCAGCAGCGTTTCGTCTTGAAGTTCCTCAGGCCCTTAAGGTCCACAATGTGTTCTACAGGCCCTTACTCAAAAAGTATATGGAACCTCTTGAGCCCTCACCTCTACCACCGCCCCCAGTAATAGTTGATGGTAATCTGTGTTGCACAGCTTCTGGATACCCACAGTTGCAGTAGAAACTTCACAGAGCAGAGTACTTGGGATAACAAGGTATTACTTCTCAGAACATGAGGTAAAGGAAAAAACGCACAGTCACACAGTACTGCACCAGGAAGTAAGAACAAAACAGAAAATACAAGAGAGATTTTTTTTCTTTTTACAATACAGTAAACAAGGAAACTTTACACAACATCGCCATCTACTGTCAGATCAGCATAAAGTCCTCCTTCACACAAACAAAGAAGTCCACAACTGTTGCATATACCAACAATCTGGAGTTTCAAATTTCAAGGATTGTACATTCTTGTCTCCAACGTCGTTCTCTACAATACTTGGTGCACTGGAAAGGCTATGGTCCAGAGGAGAGTATGTGGGTTTCAGCGTCAGAGGTGAACGCTCCCAGGTTGGTTCGATCATTCCACACCTCTTATCCTGAGAAACCCGGTCCTGAGTGTCCGGAGGCCACTCGTAGAGGAAGGGGTACTGTCACGGGTGTGTCAGAGGTGACAGACAGTCGCCCTACAGTTGTTCGCAGGAGATCTCTACATTTGGCATTATACACATTTTCTTGAGGTTTTCTCTAGGACCCAGCGGCTACCTGGCCTGGGTGTATAAATACCTTCTGTGTTTCAGAGGGAGTTGCCGGCGATATTCATTACTCCTAGTGAAGACTTCAGCAACAGCAGTACTTCCTCTTCTCTGGTGTTTGAGGACATGTGCATATTTGTTTGGAGTCATCTAAAAGCTAAGCAATTTGCCCTGTTTGTCCCTCCTTTTAGTCTTTTGAGTTCAGTGGAGATCGGCTAGTGCTCATCTCCTCCCTTCCCTAGCCTGAGTCTAACGCCAGGGAAAGACAGGGCGAGGAACGCGTGCGGCAATTGGTTAAGAGCCAATACAGGGTCGATAGTTGAGGCTGGGTGACACTAGACCAGACTAGGAGGTCTCCACTCCCCCCTTTCCCTAGTGTCTGGGCTCCCTTTCCCTCTTCCCTCTGTTTTGCACTAAGTCTTTCCCACACCTTGCGTGACACTGGGTTAGTTGAGCTCCAATCAGCTCCCTGATCCAATGTACAGAGATGTACTCATGCTGCTGATGTCACTGCAGCGCGATGAGGTCAACTCATCACCCTACTGATGTCATTGCAGAGCACCATGAAGAAGGAAAAGCCAAATCCTGCAGCAGGTAATGACTCATAGAGACAAATATACTCGGGGGTGCCTTGGTATGGAGAATGGGGTGGGGGCCTTGGTATGGTGAATGTGATGGTCCTTAGTATGGAGAATGGGGTGAGGGGCTTAGTATGAGAATAGGGAGGAGGGCTCGATAATAGAGAAAGGGTAGCATGAGGGTGTTCGCTATGGAGAAGGGGTAGCATGAGGGGGCTCAGTATGGAGAAGGGGTAACATGGGAGGCTCATAAAAGAAAATGGGATAGCATGGGCAGGCTCAGCATGAAGAATGGGGTAGTGTGGGGGCCTCAATGTGGAGAATAATGTAGCATGAGGGGCTTGGTAAGGAGAATAGGGAGGCATGGGGGCTTGGTATGGAGAAGAGGTAGTATGAGATGAGAAAGCTTGATATGGAGAAGGTATATCATAGTGGGGTTTGTCATGGAGAATGTGGTAGCATGGGGAGGCTTGGCATGAAGAATGGGGTAGCATGAGGGGGCTCGGTAAGGAGTATAGAGTTGCATGAGGGGGCTCGGTATGGAAAATGGGGTAGCATGGGGCCTCGGTATGGAGACTGGGATAGCATGAGGGAGTTCTGTATGGAAAATGGGGTAGCAGGGGTAGTATTCAGGTGGCATTATAATGACAATGTCATTTTTAATAGTACTATTTCTGGAAAAATCATCATGGAGTCAGGTACTTATATCTAATGTGCATTTACATTGGTCAGTTTCAGCCTTTAAATGATCGCTGATCTGCTATATGAAGCCAATCGGCAGTCCCATAATAACCTGTTTAGACAGGATGTCATTTTGCTTTCATGTGCACAGAACGAATATTAACATGATCATCCTGTGCACAAAGAAAAGCACTCTTCTCAGCAGTACATGTGTACAAAGGACATTTAAACGGAGTGGTTCACTCCCAAAATGCCAATTAATTTGCTTACACATTTCTATTGGAGACATAGCCCAGGTTATAATTTATTATTTCATGTTTTAGATGCAAATGAGGGCTCTTATGTGCACCCTTGGCTTGGCTAATTATGTCTTCTTAGATCATTACACCCTACCATTTTCAAATTAAAGTCAGTCCCTTTTCTTGATTGACAGAGTTCCATTGGTAATGCTGCAATATCGTACTCATTAATGTGCAGAAACTCTGAATAATATCCTTTGCTTCTATGATCAAAAAGTAGAATAAATAAAGTCCACATCTCCTTTATACACGGAAAGCAGGGGTTTACATAGAAGTCATGGGGCCCCATAGCAGAAGCTCTAATTGGGCCCCCCCCCCTACAAAAAATAAATATTTGTCTATGTCACAGAAGAGCAGCTCTCATAACTTTCCAGCCTTTAGGCTGTGTGCACACAATGCGTTTTTAATGCGTTTCCGCAGCGTTTTTGCAGCTGCGGAAACGCTGCGGAAACACATTAAAAACGCATGGTAGAAGGGCAGCAATGTTCCCAATGATAATCCGCATGTGCTGTACCCATGCTGCGGATTTTTCTGCAGCGTTTATGCTGCGCTCAAAAATCCGCAGCATGTCCATTAATTTTTCGGAAACGCGGCGTTTTTGCCGCCATTGACTTGCATTAGAACGCGCCAATACCGCAAGACTGCATTTGTACTTGCGTTATTGGCGCATTCTAATGTGCGGATGGTACCCGGGTGTGGAGGAGAGGAGACTCTCCTCCACACCCAGGTACCATTAAAAAGCTGTAAAAACAAGAATAAAATAAAAAATAAGATATATTCACCTTCCGACGGCCCCCGGTCTCCTTCCCTCTGCTTGCGTGCAAGACTGAAGAGTGAGAAATGCAGCAGCTACTGGTACATTTCCCCATCCTCGTATGTGTGGCCCCCTCAATCCCACAATCCCTGGTATGTGTGGCCCCCACAATCCCTGGTATGTGTAGCCTCCTCAATCCCCCAATCCCTGGTATGTGTGGCCCCCTCAATCCCACAATCCCTGGTATGTGTGACCCCCTCAATCCCACAATCCCTGGTATGTGTGACCCCCTCAATCCCACAATCCCTGGTATGTGTGGCCCCCTCAATCCCACAATCCCTGGTATGTGTGGCCCCCTCAATCCCACAATCCCTGGTATGTGTCGCCTCCTCAATCCCCCAATCCTGGTAAATGTGGCCTCCTCAATCTCCAAATCCTGGTACGTGTGGCCTCCTCCATCCCCAAATCCTGGTACGTGTGGCCTCCTCAATCCCCAAATCCTGGTATGTGTGGCCTCCTCAATCCCCAAATCCTGGTATGTGTGGCCTCCTCAATCCCCAAATCCTGGTATGTGTGGCCTCCTCAATCCCCAAATCCTGGTATGTGTGGCCTCCTCAATCCCCAAATCCTGGTATGTGTGGCCTCCTCAATCCATGTATCCTGGTATGTGTGGCCTCCTCAACCCCTCAATCACTGCACACATAAAACAATAAACACTTATACTCACCTTCCTTCCTCACCTCTGCTCCAGCAGCTCATGTCGGCATCTGAGCTGCGCACGCTCTCAGAAGCTGAGGTGAGCTGCTGCTGCTGCTGGCACATTCACTCCTCTCCACGCCGAGACTATGGGCGTGGAGAAGCTTGAATATGCTTTCTCTTTAGCGGCGGGCAGGCACTGACAGCAGGAGCCGGGGCTCAGCGCTCCTCCGTGCCCGCTACTAAAGAGAATGAATATTCCGTCTTCTCCACGCCCATGGGAGTGGAGAAGAGGGAATATTCATGTACCTTTAGCAGCGGGCACACGTGGTAGCTGCAGCAGCGGCTACTGTGTGTGCTCCGCTCCTCCACTGCCGCAACCCGCTCCTCTGCCGCTGCAACCTCCTACTTACCTATCCTCCTCGCTCCCACGCTGCTTGGGGCCCTCACGGGCCCCCTCCAGCCACGCGCCCCATAGCAGTGGCGTAGTCTGCCGCCATTGGCGGTACGCCACTGACAGAAACTGTACATGTGACTACTCCATGCTTCAGAGAGACGAACCCTTTGAATATTTACTCCTCTAATAAGCTCACGTTTATTACGTTTTCTCGAATCAGATTGATATATTGGGTTGTGCACGCGTCTTCTTGTGCAAAGTGGCTTCGGAGATAAGTGGCAGTTATATCAGAGGCCATGGACTAACACCCGTCTTCTTCTCTTTTCACACAGGTACATGCTCTTCTCCTGCACAATTCCTCTGCCTGCTGTATATGCCGCCATCTAATGCTCTGCTCTCCTGATTCAACTCACTGGTAGAATTCTCTGCTTGATATTTCTACTTTATCTGTCCCATTCCACTCAATACTCACATATGTCTGTCCTATCCCCACTGTAGATTTTATCTGATGTTTAGAGGTGCCAAACTGCAGAGCCTACAGAGTCCTAGCTCTGTGTTTGATCACCCAGCCATCTCCTGGTGAGATGACCAGCTGCTAATTTAGCCACAAGCAGCTCCCACAATGCCCCTCACCTGATGGTTTAGTGTGCCCTCTATATTTAGAAGATCTTTAAGGGGTGCACACGTGCTGGGTTGTGCACCGTCTTCTTGTGCAAAGTGGCTTCGGAGATAAGTGGCAGTTATTTCAGAGGCAGTTAGTCAGGGCAGGAGTCAGGTAACCAACACTTTGACCACTTACTCTCTTTTAACTATGTTTCTGTTAGCTCTCACTTTTTCCTCTATAGTCCTCCACTTTCTAGTAACCCCTCAAATCCCTACACCTAGTAAGAAACTCTTCATCTCTCCCTCCATCTTCCCCATTCATCTCACCTCCTCCTCCGAATTATTCCTCAAAATTCAATCCTGGATCTCCAAACACAGACAGCCACCTCATGCTCTCTCTTGCTCCCACCTGCTAACACCTTCTCTGCTCCTCCTCACTGCTGGAGATATCTCTCCAAATCCTGGTCCTCCTCGCCATATCCCCACAGTTACTTCTACCTCCTATCCACGACCTTCCACAAACTGTCGCAACCCTTCTAACCTCATACCCATCCAACTAATCCCCACTTCCTTAGTTGCTCTAACAGGAGCTCTATGGAACGCTCGCTCCGTCTGCAACAAACTTTCCTACATCCACGACCTTTTCATTACTAACAAACTTTCGTTCCTCGCCATCACCGAAACCTGGCTCACCCCCTCTAACACACCCACACCCCCCGCCCCAATGGCAAACATGGCGGAGGCGTAGGTTTTCTCCTGTCAGATACCTGCGTTTTCACCCAAATATCACTGCCACCCTCTGTTATACTCCCCTCTTTTGAGGTGCACTGTGTGCGCATCTATTCCCCCTCTGACCTCTAACTGGCCGTCATTTACCGACCCCCAGGGCTAGCCACCACTTTCTTAGACCACTTCACCACCTGGCTGCTTCACTTCCTTTCCACTGACATCCCCACTATCATAATGGGTGACTTCAACATCCCCATTGACACTTCCCACTCATCTGTCTCTAAGCTCCTATTCCTCACTTCCTCCTTCGGCCTTGCTCAATGGTCTTCGGCAGCTACTCATAAAGATGGCCACACACTGGACCTCATCTTCACCCGCCTCTTTTCCCTATCTAACCTCTCTAACTCACCCCTCCCTCTCTCTGACCATAACCTCCTCACATTCTCTACCCTCTCCTGTCCAGGTGCACAATCCCCACTCCACAAACTTACACACGCTCGCAGAAATCTCAAACACCTTGACCTACACTCACTCTCTGAATCCCTCCTCCCTCTTGCAGACATAAATTCCTTACACAATGCAGATGTTGCTGCAGCTTCATATAACACCACATAACACCACAATAGCTGCAGCTCTCGACTCGATCGCCCCTCTCACACATACCAAATCTCGCACAATCAACAGGCAACCCTGGCACACCAAACTTACTAAAGAACTGCGACGGGCCTCCAGGGTTGCGGAGCAGAGATGGAAAAGGTCTCACTCCATCGAGCACTTCATCGCATTCAAACAATCCCTCACTATTTTCAAGTCCGCACTCACTACAGCAAAACAATCCTACTTCTCATCTCTCATATCCTCCCTATCTCACAACTAGAGATGAGCGGTGTTCGACTAGAACTGTTCGCCAATCTCAAATTTGAGCTGTTTTGGGCGGTATTGGACGAGCTCGAACGATTTGCAAAAAATTCGGCTGTTCGAGGTTATGTTCGATAACTGTTCGTGCACCAAAAGCGTGTCCTGCATGTCTGGCGCTATTTTTGAGCACCAATCATGCAGGGATTGTCTGCCACTCACTGTAATGCCACAGCCATGGTTGTTGTGGCATTACAGTGATTGCCCAAATCGATGGGAACAGTGCCCACAGTGAAACATGAAAAGCCGGCAATTCAGCAGCGGCATACACCGGTACCCGACAATTTAGAACAGAAAGAATAGAGAATCACACATAGATTAGATAGATAGAAACATGTCAGTCACATATATATGAAGTACAGTGACAGTGTTGCTTACTGTACTTGTCATTTAGTGTAAAGGATTTATTAAAAAAAATAATAGTGTTTTCATGCACCGTCTCTTTAAAAAAGCCGGCCGGCATTTCAGCAGCGATACCTGACAATTTAGAATAGAAGGAATAGAGAATCACAAATAGATTAGATAGATAGAAACATGTCAGTCACATATACAGTATATGAAGTACAGTGACAGTGTTGCTTACTGTACTTGTCATTTAGTGTAAAGGATTTATTAAAAAAAATAATAGTGTTTTCATGCACCATCTCTTTAAAAAAGCCGGCCGGCAATTCAGCAGCAGTACCCGACAATTTAGAATAGAAGGAATAGAGAATCACACATAGATTAGATAGATAGAAACATGTCAGTCACATATATATGAAGTACAGTGACAGTGTTGATTACTGTACCTGTCATGTAGTGTTAAAATAAAAGATTTATTTAAAAAAAAATTGGCGTTTGGTTCCCCATAATTTTAGGCTCTAGCGGAGGTTAAGCAGACGGCTGGGGCAGATGTTTGAAGCCTGGGAAGGGGGTAATACCCACGGAGCTTCCCAGGCTACTAATATCAGCCCCCAGCTGAATACCTAGCCTTTACTAGCTATTAAAATGGGGGACCCCCCCAAAAAAATGACGTGGGGTTCCCCCTATTTTAATAGCTAGCAAAGGCTAGGCAGACAGCTGGGGGCTGATATTAATAGCCCAGGAAGGGTGCCATGAATATTGGCCCCCTCCCAGGCTAGAAACATCGGCCATCAGCCGTCCCAGAAATGGCGCATCCATAGGATGCGCCAATTCTGGCACTTAGCCTCGCTCTTCCCACTGCCCTGTAGCGGTGGCAGTGGGGTAATAGGGCTGGGGTTGATGTCAGCTTATAATGCCAGCTGACATCAAGCCCAGGTTAGTAATGGAGAGGCGTCTACAAGACACCCCCATTACTAACCCCATAGTCAAAGTTAAAAGAAAACACAAACACCCAGAATAAAGTCCTTTAATTGAAATAAAGACACAATACTTTATTGTTCTAAATTAAACCATACTTACCATCACGCCCATTCCAGCTGAAGCCAACGATCTCCTGCAATAAAAGTAAAATAATAAAGCAACATCATCCTTACCTTTCCATGGTTCCCACGACAGCTTCAGCTCTGCTACATCGAGATGACGGGCTGGACCGCAGCAGAACGCTGCCATTTAGCTTGCCATGCCGCACACACTGAGAAGCGCAGGCATGCTTGCGCTCCTCAGTGTCTCGCTGTGACGGCATAAAAATGAGACGAGTTCATGTCCAATGAACTTGGCTCACCTCAGACACGTCACTGACAGCGTGGGAAAATTCTCCTGCACTCAGCGCTTCAGCATGAGAATTCTCCCACGCTGTCAGTGACGTGCATGAGGTGAGCCGAGTTCATTGGACATGAACTCGGCTCATCTGGATGCCGTCACAGCGAGACACTGAGGAGCGCAAGCATGCCTGCGCTTCTCAGTGTCTGGGGGATGACAGGCTGGATGGCAGCGTTCTGCTGCGGTCCAGCCTGTCATCTCGATGTAGCAGAGCTGAAGCTGTCGTGGGAACCATGGAAAGGTAAGGATGATTTTGCTTTATTGTTTTACTTTTATTGCAGGAGATCGTTGGCTTCAGCTGGAATGGGCGTGATGGTAAGTATGGTTTAATTTAGAACAATAAAGAATTGTGTGTTTATTTCAATTAAAGGACTTTTTTCTGGGTATTGTGTTTTTTTTAAATACTTTACTAGAAATTCATGGTGGTCATGTCTAATATTGGCGTGACCCCATGAACTGGCCAGCTGATAATGCCAAGCTGGCCCTAACTCCTTTATTACCCAGTGAGCCACCGCACCAGGGCCCTGGATGAGTTGGGTACAGCGCCAGAAGATGGCGTTTCTATGAACGCGCGTTCATTTTCCGGGGTGGCTGCGGACTGCAATTTTCAGCGGGTGGGGCCCAGAAAGCTTGGGCCTCCCAGCGCTGCGGATTCCAGCCCCCAGCTGCCTAGTTGTACCTGGCTGGACACAAAAATAGGGCGAAGCCCCACGTATTTTTTTTTTTAATTATTTCATGAAATTCATGAAATAATTAAGAAAAAAAGGGCTTCCCTATATTGTTGTGTCCAGCCAGGTACAAATAGGCTGCTTGTGGTTGGGGGCTGCCCGTTCCTGCCTGCTGTACCTGGCTGGACACAAATATAGTGCGAAACCCCACGTCAATTTTTTTTAAATTATTTCATGAAACTAGATGGTGGCCCGATTCTAACGCATCGGGTATTCTAGAATATGTGTGTGGCAGACCGGGCGCAATCAGCAAAGCGGTGTTGAAATTTGGCGACTATATCGCTGATTGGTCACGGCCGGCGGTCGCGACTAATCAGCAGAGCGGGGTTTAAATTTTGCGCCAATAATGCTGATTGGTCGTGGCCAGCGAACGTGACCAATCAGCAAAGCGGTGTTTAAATTTGGCGCCAACAATGGTGATTGGTCACGGCCGCGACCATTCAGCAGAGCGGTGTTTAAATTTGGCGGCAATAATATTGATTAGTCGCGACCGGCAATTTGGAGCCAACAATGCTGATTAGTCGCGGCCGGCAACCGCGACCAATCAGCAGAGTGGGGTTTAAATTTGGCGCCAAAATCGCTGATTGGTGGCGGCCGGCGGCGGGTCGGGATACTTCTGCTGTGAGTCCCCGCTCATGTCCCTGGTTCTCGCAGTGGAAGTATCCGCACAGGCAGCGCCGCTGACATCCATGCGGCTAGGGTGTGAAGGGAGGACAGGGGAGCGGCGCTGACATCCAATTGGTCGCAGCCGCTATTTAAATGTGCCGCACAAATCGGTGATTGGTCGCGGTCTTGACCCGCGACCAATCACTGATCTTGCAGCCAAAGTTAAACACTACTGTGCTGATTGGTCGCGGACGCTGCCCGCGACCAATCACCGATTTGTGCGCCAAATTTAAATATCGGCCGCGACCAATCACCGATCTTGGCTCCACATTTAAACACCGCTGTGCTGATTGGTCGCGGCCGATATTTAAATGTGGCGACCAAATCGGTGATTGGTCGCGGGCAGCGTACGCGACCAATCAGCACAGCGGTGTTTAACTTTTGCGGTAAGATCAGTGATTGGTCGGGTCCGAAGACCGCGAAAAATCATCGAATCGTCTTGGTGAGGACCGGGGAGCGGCGCTGCCTGTGCGGCTACTTCCGCTGCGAGAACCCGAGACATGAGCGGGCGCTCGCAGCAGAAGTATCTCGACCCGCAGCGCCGCTCCCCGGTCTTCCCTTCTGCATGGAGGTCAGCGACGCCGGCGGTCCTTCCGCTGCTACCGGCCGGGAGATGAGCGCCTCGCGCCGCTCATCTCCCAGCTGCATCTCCGTCCCGCAGATGGGTCCGGCGGTCGGGGTCCTTCTGCTGTTACCAGCCGGGAGATGAGCGTCTCGCGCCGCTCATCTCCTGGCTGCATTGCTGCTGAGCTCCTTCCCGCAGATGAGCCGCTAACGGCCGCCATCTTTTTTCAGAAATTCCGCGGCGCTGATTGGCCGCTGCCGGACCAATGAGCGACGTGGGATTTCCTGGACAAACAGACAGACAGACAGACAGACGGGATAAGACAATTATATAGTAGATAATTTAAAAAAAAAGGGCTTCTCTATATTGTTGTGTCCGGCCATGTACAAATAGGCAGCTGGTGGTTGGGGGCTGCCCGTTCCTGCCTGCTGTACCTGGCTGGACACAAATATAGTGCGAAGCCCCACGTCAATTTTTTTTTAATTATTTCATGAATTTCCTGAAATAATTTAAAAAAATTGACGTGGGGCTTCGCACTATATTTGTGTCCAGCCAGGTACAGCAGGCAGGAACGGGCTGCCCCAAACCACCAGCTGCCTATTTGTACCTGGCCGGACACAACAATATAGGGAAGCCCTTTTTTTCTTAATTATTTCATGAATTTCATGAAATAATAAAAAAAAAAATACGTGGGGTTTCGCCCTATTTTTGTGTCCAGCCAGGTACAACTAGGCAGCTGGGGGCTGGAATCCGCAGCGCTGGGAGGCCCAAGCTTTCTGGGCCCCACCCACTGCAAATTGCAGTCCGCAGCCACCCCGGAAAATGGCGCGTTCATAGAAGCGCCATCTTCTGGCGATGTACCCAACTCATCCAGGGCCCTGGTGCGGTGGCTCACTGGGTAATAAAGGGGTTAGGGCCAGCTTGGTATTATCAGCTGGCCCTAAGCCCGAAATTCATGGGGTCACGCCAATATTAGACATGACCACCATGAATTTATAGTAAAGTATTAAAAAAAAACACAACACCCAGAATAAAGTCCTTTAATTGAAATAAACACACAATTCTTTATTGTTCTAAATGAAACCATACTTACCATCACGCCCATTCCATCTGAAGCCAAAGATCTCCTGCAATAAAAGTAAAATAATAAAGCAACATCATCCTTACCTTTCCATGGTTCCCAGGACAGCTTCAGCTCTGCTACATCGAGATGACAGGCTGGACCGCAGCAGAACGCTGCCATCCAGCCTGTCATCCTCCAGACACTGAGAAGCGCAGGCATACTTGCACTCCTCAGCGTCTCGCTGTGACGGCATCCAGATGAGACGAGTTCATGTCCAATGAACTCGGCTCACCTCATGCACGTCACTGACAGCGTGGGAAAATTCTCCTGCACTCAGCGCTTCAGCGTGAGAATTCTCCCACGCTGTCAGTGACGTACATGAGGTGAGCTGAGTTCATTGGATATGAGCTCACCTCATGCACGTCACTGACAGCGTGGGAAAATTCTCACGCTGAAGCGCTGAGTGCAGGAGAATTTTCCCACGCTGTCAGTGACGTGCATGAGGTGAGCTGAGTTCATTGTCGGCTCATCTGGATGCCGTCACAGCCAGACACTGAGGAGCGCAAGCATGCCTGCACTTCTCAGTGTCTGCGGGATGACAGGCTGGATGGCAGCTTTCTGCTGCGGTCCAGCCTGTCATCTCGATGTAGCAGAGCTGGAGCTGTCGTGGGAACCATGGAAAGGTAAGGATGATGTTGCTTTATTATTTTACTTTTATTGCAGGAGATCGTTGGCTTCAGCTGGAATGGGCGTGATGGTAAGTATGGTTTAATTTAGAACAATAAAGAATTGTGTGTTTATTTCAATTAAAGGACTTTATTCTGGGTGTTTGTGTTTTTTTTAACTTTGACTATGGGGTTAGTAATGGGGGTGTCTTATAGACGCCTCTCCATTACTAACCTGGGCTTGATGTCAGCTGGCATTATAAGCTGACATCAACCCCAGCCCTATTACCCCACTGCCACCGCTACAGGGCAGTGGGAAGAGTGAGGCTAAGTGCCAGAATTGGTGCATCCTATGGATGCGCCATTTCTGGGATGGCTGACGGCTGGTGTTTCTAGCCTGGGAGGTGGCCAATATTCATGGCACCCTTCCTGGGCTATTAATATCAGCCCCCAGCTGTCTGCCTAGCCTTTGCTAGCTATTAAAATAGGGGGGACCCCACGTCATTTTTTTTGGGGGGGTCCCCCATTTTAATAGCTAGGAAAGGCTAGGTATTCAGCTGGGGGCTGAAATTAGTAGCCTGGGAAGCTCCGTGGGTATTACCCCCTTCCCAGGCTTCAAACATCTGCCCCAGCCGTCTGCTTAACCTCCGCTAGAGACTAAAATTATGGGGAACCCCACGCCAGTTTTTTTTTTAATAAATCCTTTATTTTAACACTAAATGACAAGTACAGTAACCAACACTGTCACTGTACTTATTATATATGTGATTGACATGTTTATATCTATCTAATCTATGTGTGAAGCTCTATTCTTTCTGTTCTAAATTGACGGGTACCGCTGCTGAATTGCCGGCCGGCTTTTTTAAAGAGACGGTGCACGAAAACACTAATATTTTTTTTAATAAATCCTTTACACTAAATGACAAGTACAGTAACCAACACTGACACTGTACTTCTTATATATGTGACTGACATGTTTCTATCTATCTAATCTATGTGTGATGCTCTATTCCTTCTTGTCTAAATTGTCGGGTACCGGTGTATGCCGCTGCTGAATTGCCGGCCGGCTTTTTTAAAGAGAGCGTCTTCTGAGCAGTTTGTCAGCTTTTGGACACCTTTGAAGGTGTTTTATATGTGTTTCTATGTGTTTTTGTTTGCCTGCCATTGGTTTAAATGGTGTTCGACGGTGTTCTAAGGTGTTCGACGAACAGTTCCTCGAACATCCCGGTGTTCGACGAACCGAACCGAACCTGAATACTTCGGGGGTGGCTCAACACTACTCACAACTCTAAACAGCTATTTAACACTTTCACGGCTTTCAGTATCACCTCTATGCTGATAACACACAGATCTACCTCTCTGGACCCGATATCTCCTCCCTACTAACCAAAATCCAACAATGTCTGTCCGCCATCTCATCCTTCTTCTCTGCCAGATTTCTAAAACTCAACATGGATAAAACAGAGTGCATCATCTTTCCACCCTCTCATTCATATCCCCCATCTGACCTATCCATCAACATCAATGGCTGTTCACTGTCCCCAGTCCCACAAGCTCGCTGCCTTGGGGTAACCCTGGACTCTGATCTCTCGTTCAAACCACATATCCAAGCCCTTTCCACTTCCTGCCAACTCCAACTCAAAAATATTTCCCGGATCCGTGCATTCCTCAGCAAAGACTCTGCAAAAAACACTAGTGCATGCCCTTATCATCTCCCGCCTTGACTACTGCAACCTCCTGCTCTGTGGCCTCCCTTCCAACACTCTTGCGCCCCTCCAATCTATCCTAAACTCTGCTGCTCGACTAATCCACCTGTCCCCCCGCTATTCCCCGACCTCCCCCCTCTGTCAATCCCTTCACTGGCTCTCCATTGCCCAGAGAATCCTACTTCAAAACCCTAACCATGGCATACAAAGCCATCCACAACCTGTCTCCTCCATACATCTGTGACCTAGTCTCCTGGTACTTACCTGCACGCAACCTCCGATCCTCACAAGATCTCCTTCTCTACTCCCCTCTTAACTCCTCTTCCCACAATCGTATACAAGATTTCTCCCGTGCATCCCCCCTACTCTGGAACTCTCTACCCCAACACATCAGACTCTCGCCTACCATGGAAGCCTTCAAAAGAAACCTGAAGACCTACCTCTTCCGACAAGCCTACAACCTGCAGTAACCACCACTCCACCACATTACTGCATGGCCTCCTCTACCCCCACCTACTGTATCCTCACCCATCCCTTGTAGAATGTTAGCCCTCGCGGGCAGGGTCCTCGCTCCTCCTGTACCAGTCGCTGACTCGTTTTGTTAAGATTATGTAAATGTTTTTGCTATGTATATCCCTATCACATGTAAAGCGCCATGGAATAAATGGCACTATAATAATAAATAATAATAATAATATATTGATGGGCATAAACAATTTGATCTTTCAACTTTTCTCCCAAAAACCGCAGAATTTCTAAAGTAGACCAATGTGTATCCAGGTGCCGGTGGAGCAGATGCCAAGAAGCTGACAGGACCTTGTCATGTTGTTGAGTGGAAAAAGCTTCAAGAATATGGTTTGGGAGATCACTGAGGCCTGCTATATACAAATTCAGTCCATGTAACTCTTCTAACAGTTTGGAGGGAAGCTGAGCTTTCATGTGCTCATAGGGATGAGCTAGTGAACTTTCTGTCTGTTTTGAGGAATCCAAAAACCTGTATAAAAATACTTAATGTAGAATCTTTATGCACTGATTTCTGATTTCTTCAGCCTCATTGTGAATGTTATTAACTTGTCCAAAGTCAAAAGAAACAGGCTTTGCTTATCTTTCAGGTGCATTTATTTTTTGCCACAGCAATCCACACAGGAGATAGGTGGATTCCACAACGGCAGTCCCAGTCACCCACTGAAAGCCAAAAACCTCTACGTTGTCGGCCGGGAATGGATCAAGCTTCAATAAGAGCCTCTGTAAGCAGTCAGCCAGCACCTTTTAAAGAGGTCTAGTGCTAATCAGTCCAGAACCCTGAAGGACCAACTGCGGATGCATCTACAGTAGTGATGAGTGAGCGTGCTCACAACTGCTCGGTACTCGCCTGGACATCTCACTGTTTGAAATGCTCGGCGAGTACTTTCTGGATGCTCGGGCGGGAGCTCGAGTCCCCGCCCTGGATGTTTGACACTATTTAAACAGCAAGTAAACATATGGGGATTGCCTGCCCGTCACTGAAATGCAGCAGCCATGTTGGTTGTGGCATGACAGTGATAGCATCATCAGGTCTATATAAGAACCTCTGACCCTATGCTCGTCACAGTGTACCATTTAGACAGGCAGAGTAGGGAGAGCTGCAGCTGAGTGATGGAGAGAATTGGCGGTTTATTTAGTGAAGTATTCCACAGAAATATGTATCTAAACTGACAGACCTTCTAATAACTAATCCAGATGCATATCAATCCTGGTCATAGCAGGAGTAAGGCAGGCATAGTTTGTGGACAGCGTATAGAATAGAATATGGTCCATTGCACGTTCTGTCTGCTGCTATTACTGATATCCATAGCTCTAGATATCAGGGCTAACATTTTTTTTGCTCTTAATCATAATTATTTGCTTGAAAAGAAATATAATGCACCATTTTTACTGTTCCATTTGCTTGTTAGCAGCATTCAGCCAGATTTGTTTGATATTAGTAGCATTGCTGTATTGTGGAAGCAGAGAAACTTGTCCATCATCTCAGGTGATCCGATAATAATGCAGTAATAATCCTGACTTTTTTGGTAAATGTGACAAGTATTATACTCCATTTAAAGTCTGCCTGCTGTGTGTTGTTCAAACCTATTCACACTTGGTTGCTGACCAATACCATGCCAATAAGGCCACTACCTAAAACCGTGGTAATCAGACGTAATCCGATATTACTGCGGTAATAATCCTGACATTTTTGGGAGCATGCCAAATATTATACTCCATTTAAAATGGGCAAGGCGTGTGGCAAGGGCCTGGAAAGTGGACGTGATGGTGATGGTGCACGCAAAGGCCGAGGCCTTGGGCAAGCTGAAATTGTGCCTGCTGAGGGAGCACAACAAGCACCCACATCATGTCGCTCTATCTTCCTGTCCCACTTTGTAGGAGGCCGCGGACACCACTATTGAAGCCAGAGCAGTGTGAAAAGGTTGCTGGTTGAATAGCAGATAATGCTTCCAGTTTCTTTGCCACCACCACCACCCTGTCTTCCACACAGTCCAGTCTCAGTAGTCGTGAGTCTGGACCACATATTTCTCACCCTGATCCTCGTTCCTCCCACCATGCCGAGTGCCCAGTGACAAGTGATTCCAAACTTGGGCAGTCTGAAGTGCTGTTCACTTTTCCATTTACAGATTAGGGCCTCTCACCTGGCCCTCTTCAAGCCATGAAAGAGGAGATTGCATATAGTAGCCACAGTCACACATAGGCGACGATGGGAAAGTGCAGTTACTGTCACAAGAGGTGGGTGATGATGATGAGACACAATTGCCAGCAAGCCAAGAGGAGGCCCAGGGTGCATTCGTGCAAGACGACGTGGTGGAAGATGTAGTCACTAACCCAACCTGACAAGGTGACATGCGTGACATGTCATTGCACACTTGCAACCACCTCCATCAGCGTCCACGTCCTTGTTCCAGCGCAGCATTCAATTGTCCCTACCCCAGTCATTTGAACGCAAGTGCAAATAAACTGCCACATTTCTCAAATGCTTGCACTTGAAATGTTGCCTTTTAGGCTCATGGAGATGGAATCTTTCTGCAACCTCATGGTGGCAGCCGTCCCTTGGTACTCGGTTCCCAGCCACCACTATTTCTCCTGGTATGCCGTCCCCACCTTACACACGCACGTGTCAAAGAGCATTAGCCATACCCTCACCAACGCAGTTACTGGGAAAGTTCACCTAACCACGGACATGTGGACAAGTCCCAGGGACGGTACATCTCACTGATGGCACACTGGGTTTATATTGTGGAAGCTGAGACACAGTCGGACCCTGGGACGGAACAAGTCCTCCCGACGCCAAGGATTGCGGGCCCTGGGTCAATCCGAGTTGCCTCCATATTCTATAGCTCCTGCACCTCCTCCTCCTCTTCAGCCTCCATCTACAAAATGACCACATCAGTCAGAAGCTGGAAGCACTGCAGCACTGCCTCAGCCAAGCGGAAACAGGCTGTGCAGAAGCTAATGTGCTTAGGTAACAAACTGCACAACGCTGCACAGTTATAGATAGCTGTAACAGAGCAGACACATCTGTGGCTGTCACCGCTGAACCCACAGCTAGGCATTGTCGTGTGTGACAATGGCCGGAAACTGATGGCAGCTCTGAGGCTTGGCAACCTTGCACAGGTACCTTGCCTGACCCTTCTGCTCAACTTAGTGGTTCAGCTGTTTCTCAAAACCTACCTGGATCTGACTGAGCAGTTTGTGACAGTATGCCGCGTGTGTGCACATTTCAGAAAGTCACCTACAGCTTCTCTTAACCTTGCCGTGCTTCAGCACCTTCCAGCTCATCGACTGGTGTGCAATGTCACCACGCGATGGAACTCAACGTTTCAGATGTTGGTAAGGACTAGTGAGCAGCAGAGGGCAGTTGTTGAGTACCAGCTTCAACACGCCCGTCGGTATTCAGGTCAGCCTCCGCACATAAGAGCTGATGAGTGGGCATGGATGTCTGACATCTGTGCTGCACTACAAAACTTTGAGGACTCCACCAAGATGGTGTGCGGTGATGATGCGATAATTAGCGTCACCATCCATCTTCTCTGCCTACTGAAACGCTCGCTGCTCACAATTAAAGAGGAGGCATTAAAGGCAGAGCACGATGAGATAGAGCAAGGAACTATACAGGGTGATGCCACACAACCCAGCCTCATCTCAACGCGAATTGGGTGATAATGAGGAGGAGGAACAGGAGCTGTTTTCCTGCACTACAGACGGTACTATCCACACAACAGTCATACCGTCTGTTCAGCGTGAATTGCCTGAGGAGAGGGAGGAGGAGGACCAGGAAAAGGATGAGGAGGAGAGCATGGACAGTCGCCCTCTTGGTCAGGACAGGGAAGTCTTGGCTGTTGGCAATCTGGCACACATGGCTGACTTTATGTTCCGTTGTCTTTCCCGTGACCCTCGCATTGTATGCATTTTGGTCAACACTAGTTACTGGTTGGTCACACTTCTAGACCCATGCTACAAGAAGAACTTTTTATCTCTTCTTCCCGTGTCGGAGAGATCTAATAAAATGTTGCAGTACCAGAAGGCTCTTGTTGAAGAATTCTTAAAATTCCCATCTCAAAACGCTGGTGGCAGATGTCACAGTTTGTTGGACAACCAAGGAGTACAGGAGAGGGAGACACAAATACGATGAAGCAGAGGCAGGGGAACACTGTCAAAGGTCTGGGACAGCTTTCTCAGCCCCTCCCAGTGCCCAGGCCCTGATGCGCGGGGTACTCTGACAAGGATGGAAAAGTTTTGGAAGATGCTGAAAGAGTACCTTGATGACCGTACCAACGTCCTCCGTGATTCCTCTGTGCCTTATAACTATAGGGTATCCGAGCTGGACACGTGGCACTCTATGCCTTGGAGTTAGAGGCCCAGCCCTGCAGCTAGTGTTTTGTCAGAGCGCGTTTTTAGTGCTGCCGGGGGCATTATAACTGATAGGCGCATCTTATAAAAATGAACAAGGGCTTGTAAGGCGGCGGTGTTCACACCATGCAGTAACTGAGGCAGTGACCCAAGCAAGTCCAGCACAAACAGCTTTATTCAGCAACTCACGGGTAAACAGAAAAGTCCTCCGGTTTGCAGCCGAGTTAACACGAGTCCTTAAACAACGGTTGCCGTGGGCAACGGCCACGCCAGGCCACTCAGAGCCTGACAGGTGCAGAGCCTTCCCAGGTGACAGCCGCAGGTGAGTTTGTGACTGCAATGCACTCCAATGGATTTAATAGGTCTCTGTACACATTCTGGGGGATATATAACGTCCCTCGTATACGATCCCGGTCACTGCCTCACATATCCCCCCCCTCTGTTCAAACTTGTGGGGTTGAACATTTGACATCATACAGGGTGCCCGGGACAGGGCATCCACGTTTGCCTGCGACTTTCCAGGGCGATGTTCTACAGAGAACCTGAAATTTTGCAGTGACACGAACCACCCGGTGACTCGCGCATTCCTCTCCTTGGCATTTTTCATCCATACCAAGGGTGAGTGGTCCGTCACCAAGTGGAACTGACGCCTGAGTAAATAATAACGTAGCGATTCCAAGGCCCTCTTAATAGCCAAACACTTTTTCTTTACCACGCTATAGTTTTTCTCTGCCGGGACAAGTTTTCTACTCAAGTAGGTGACCGGGTGCTCTTCACCATTCACTTTTTGTGACAATACCGCCCCTAGGCCTACCTCCGAGGCATCTGTCTGTACAATGAAGGTTTCCTTGAAGTTGGGGCTGATGAGGACCGGCTGTCCACACAGGGCCAACTTCATTTACTGAAAGGCTTTTTCTGCCTGAGGGTTCCACCGAACCATTACTTGATTTTTTTCCTTTCAAGAGATCGGTCAGGGCCACCATTCTCCCAGCAAAATTAGGTATAAACCGGCGGTAATACCCAAGAATGCCAAGGAGCGCCCTCACCTGCTTTGTACTTGACGGTTTAGGACAATTTTTTATGGCCTCAACTTTATTGATTTGGGACTTGATAATTCCTCGGCCAATCACATACCCCAAATATCGGGCTTTCTCTAGCCCTATCACACATTTTTTTGGGGTTGACGTTAATCGAGCGGCTCTGAGAGAATCCAGCACTGCTTGTGCCTGGGATAGATGCGTATGCCAGTCGGTGCTAAAGAATATCATCTAGATACGCGGACGCGTACACCTGATGAGACTTGAGCACTATGTCCATCAACCACTGGAATGTAGCCGGGGCCCCATGTAGCCCAAAAGGTAAAACCACATAGTGATATAGACCCTCCGTAGTTATGAAGGCGTTCAAATCCTTCGCCGATTTCGTGAGAGGCACCTGCCAGTAACCCTTGGTGAGATCGAGCGTGGTAAAGTACTGGGCCTGCCCCAGTCTCTCAATCCGCTCATCCACCCTGGGCATTGGATAAAGGTCAAACTTCAACACTTCATTTAGTTTTCGGAAATTGTTACAGAAGCGTAACGATCCGTCTGGTTTCGAAATCAGTACGTTGGGGCTAGCCCACTCACTCAGTGATTCCTCGATGACGCCTAACTGGAGCATTTGTTTTACCTCAGCCGTGATGGCTTGCCTCCGGGCTTCTGGTACCCGGTACGGTCTCATTCGCACCTTTACCCCAGGTTCGGTGACAATGTCATGTTGGAGAACTGTAGTCCTACCCGGTAGCTCTGAGAACATATCGGTATTCTGCTGCACCAGTGAGCGAGCCTCCCGTCGCTGCTGTTTAGTGAGAGCATCACTTATCCTCACCTCTCCCCCGGACGCATCCCTGGCTGAAGGTAGAGAACTCTCTGGCGATATGCCCAGAGTGACGTCTGTAACTAAACACTCTCGATCTTTCCAAGGTTTTAGCAGGATTACATGATAAAGCTGCTCAGGTTTCCTCCTTCCGGGTTTATACACCCGGTAATTTACCTCCCCCACCTTTTCTCAAACCTCATATGGCCCTTGCCTCTTGTCCATGAGCTTACTCTCAGCTATGGGTACCAGTACTAACACCCGATCGCCCTTATTAAAAGACCTGACTCTGGCTCTTTTATTATATGTGTGTCTCTGGGCTGCCTGGGCATCTAACAGATGTTCTTTCATGATGGGCATGACCGCCGTGATCCGGTCCTGCATACTAGCCACATGTTCAATTATACTCCTATGTGGAGTCGGCTCTTGTTCCCACATCTCTTTGGCTATGTCCAACAGACCCCTAGGGTGTCTGCCGTACAATAACTCAAAGGGAGAGAACCCTGTGGAAGTCTGGGGTACCTCACGGACGGCGAACATCAAATAGGGTAGCAACATGTCCCAATCCCTTCCGTCCTTAGAAACCACCTTTTTTAACATGGACTTGAGGGTTTTATTGAACCGTTCTACTAGCCCGTCGGTTTGAGGATGGTACACCGAGGTGCGCAATTGTTTAATGTTTAGCAGTTTGCACAGTTCCCTTGTCACTTTGGACATAAAAGGGGTCCCCTGATCCGTCAGTATCTCCTTAGGTAGTCCAAGGCAACAGAACATGGCAAACAGCTCCCGTGCAATCAGATTTGTCGAAGTGTGGCGTAGCGGTGTAGCGGTATAGCCTCCGGGTACTGGGTGGCATAGTCGACGACCACCAGTATATGTTGGTGGCCACGAGCGGATTTTACAATGGGCCCTACCAAGTCCATTGCAATTCGTTCAAAAGGTACCTCTATTACTGGCTGAGGTACCAATGGGCTACGGAAACTTGCGGTGGGTGTGGTCAACTGACATTCGGGGCAGGATTCACAGTACTTTTGGACCGCCGCGTAAATCCCCGGCCAAAAGAACCGCTGCAAGATACGCTCTTGCGTCTTTTTAACCCCTAAGTGTCTACCCAGAAGGTGTGTGTGTGCCAACTCCAGAACGGTACGACTGAGGTACCACTAACTGTTCCACGACCTCGTCCCTGATTTTGTCTACCCTATAGAGCAACTCACCGTTGACTACCATGCGTGGAAATACAGTATCTGCACCGGGCTGTTGAGCTACGCCATTTACCTTTAACACCCTTTCCCACAGCTCCGAGTCAGAGTAGGATCCTGTAGCTGAGCTGTCCCAAACGTGCCCCGGGACACTTCCAGCTCCAGGATCGATGGGGTCTCCTTGACCTCTCCTGCCAGCACCTCTAGGGGAAACCTATCGGGGTCACACTCTGTCCCTAGGTTGGACACCCCTACGGCAGGTACCCGTGACTCGGGTTCATCGGGTACAGCGCCTGTAACACATTTTACCGGGGGAGAGTGGATTTTGTTTTTCCATAGAGTCCAGAACAGGGTCAAGTCTCTTCTCAACACAATCCCATAGGGAAGAGTTTTTACCACCCCCACCACATGTTTTATGTCTCCACAAGGCGTGGACAAAACTACCTCCACGGTTGGGTACTCTCAGAGGTCCCCATGGATACACACAACCCCGACTGTCCATCCACTGGGGTTGTCTCCTGCCACCAGCGACCCATGTACCAAAGTCACTAGGCTTCCCGAATCTAAGAGGGCCTCCGTGTGGTACCCATTAACCAGTACCTGGCACAGTTGGGGTTCACTGTCCGGGGGGTCGGCACTCGCAGTGCAGACAGTCTGGGCGTACATTGAGACCTGGCGGATAAACCCGCAGTCCATGGGTTCCGTAGTCAGGGGGCAGTTAGCAATCACATGTCCCGGCCCCTGACACCGCCAGCACCTAATGGTGGAGGTACTGTTAGGTCTTATGACTGTTTGGGAGGGAACCGGTCTCCTACCACTCTCATTCCGGGATACCCCTTCAGCACGGGTACGGTGCTGACTGTCCTCAGCAGAGGGACGCGACCCCTTTCCCGGTTCCTGGGTTGACAGGGATCGGCGTGGCAGCCGTGAGGGGGCAGAGTCCCAGATAAAGTCCTGAGTGGCCGAGTAGCGCTCGATCAGGCTGACCACTTGGTCGAGTGTGCCGGGGTCCCCTTGCCCCACTCAACGTTGGATAGCGGCTGGCAGAGTCCTCAGCAGCTGGTCAACCACCACCCTCTCCACCATCTGGGCTGGAGACAAAGTCTCAGGCTGGAGCCACCTCTACCAGCTGCAGCAGGTCATAAGCCTGAGAACGGGCGGGTCGGGTCTCCACATAGACCCATGTAAATACACGCTGAGCCCTCATATATATATTGACCCCCAGTCGGACAAGGATCTCACCTTTGAGCCTCTGGTAGTCCTGGGCGTCCTCCCGACTGAGGTCGAAGTAGGCCTTTTGGGAATCGCCGACCAGAAACGGAGCCACCACTTCTGCCCACTGACTGGCTGGTCAGGAAGGCTTCCACATCGTCCTCCGGTCCCATCTTCGCTGAGCGAACCTTGTCCCGGGCCTCACGACGTTCTGAGGCTGGTGCTGTTGGCGTCTCCCGCAGGGCAGCAATCTGTTGCAGCAACAGTTCATTTGTTTTTTGTTGCTGCTGGTACAGTAGCTGCTGCTGCTTATGCTGCTGTTCCCGCTCCTGCTGTTGCTGTTGGAGATTCTGGTGCTGCTCCTGCTGTTGCCACTGACACTGCAGCTGCTGCTGCTGGGTAAGTACCAGCTGCTCCATTTTGTCAACGGGGTGGGGCGGAAAGATGGCCGGCCGGATTGTGGTCATGCAGCTGCCGGTGGGGTATGCCTCAGTCACTATGCCCGCATTCTCCACCAAGCTGTAAGGCGGCAGTGTTCACACCGTTATGTAACTGAGACGGTGACCCAAGCAAATCCAAGCAAGCTTTATTCAGCAACTCACGGGGAAACAGAAAAGTCCTCCGGTTTGCAGCCGGGTTAACACGATTCCTTAAACAACGGTTGCCGTGGGCAACGGCCATGCCGGGCCGCTCAGAGCCTGACATGTGCAGAGCCTTCCCAGGCGTGGGTTCAGCCACACTCAATCCTGCTGAGCTTTCCTGCTAAGCTCCTAGCAGGTTCCAATACAGAACAACACTAATCCTTAGTGCAGGGTTTTTAAAGGACCTGTGGCAAGAGCTACTAGAAAACCCCGGTTGGAGGGAGGAGGCCGTCCCACTGCCTTCCTGTAGCCTCCCCCAAGAAATGAAGGCCCTGCCAGGTTTTACTTAATCTGCCTTAGCCAGATAGCCTGACCAGATCAATGCTCACCTTCATTCCTGCATTGCAGCCGCAGGTGAGTTTGTGACTGTGATGCGCCCCTGGGCCTGTGTCGCGCTGCGTTGCGCACGCGGGAGCTTACCCGGAGCCGGATCTGTTGAGGGTTGTAGTCTCGTGGCGGTGACCCGGTCCGTGCCCAGGGAGTCAGACTAAGTGGCAGAGTACTAGCAGTAGATGTTGGATGAATGTCGACTACGCCACTCGTTGAGTGCGGCTTTGAAGCCGCCGCTGCAGAACAGTCCGCTGAGGCCGGTGGTATGTGTGCATCAATGGTGGTATAACCCCCAATGGGAGAGGTATGGCCTCAGGGCAGCTTGTGCGGATGATGGGGGTGATGGTGGTACACGAGCGCAACAAAGATAACTCGGAGTCTTGATGGTGCAGTTCAGGGTCTTTACTCACGGTTACTCGGTTACTGCTCCAGGCCACCGCTGCAGAGGTGGCCGCCTGTGTCGCGCTGTGCTCACCAGGTGAGGGGCTCGGTTAACCCCCAGGTCTTTCTGGAGTGCTTTGCAGGACCCCCTTTATGTCTCCTGTCTCTGGTCTTCAACCCCACTAGTGACCACGCTTATGTCCAGCTGCCTCGGACCTTCTTGGTGGGCAAACGTTGGCCTGCGTTTCCCAGGTCCTATGTGGTGCCTTTCTAGCGGGTTTGGTGAGGGGCTGCTCCACATGTAATGTCGCAGCCTCCGGTTCTTAGTTGAGGGTAGTTTCTCTCCTCCACTAATTTGGGATCCGGTTCCCTTCTTCTTGACCTGACCCCCCTACTCGGGTAGCGGCGGGCGTGTGGTGGCTACCAGCCAGTCCACACCCCTGGGGTCCCCTCTGTCCTTCTTGGAGCCCAGTCTGCTCCTCTTCCTCCTTCTTCCCTCCTCCAGGCTCAGGCCTCCTGACAGGGCCTGCCTGTGGAGCAGAGCCCATAAAGCAGCTCTGCTCCCTGGCTTCTCCTCCTGACAGGGCCTGCCTGTGGAGCAGAGCCCATAAAGCAGCTCTGCTCCCTGGCTTCTCCTTGCCTGTGGAGCAGAGCCCATAAAGCAGCTCTGCTCTCTGGCTTCTCCTCTCTGAACTCACTCCTTGTCCTAAGATGGTGCCCACCTTATATACTCCCTCTATGTGTGAGCTCAGGTGACCAGCACCCAATGAGCTCCTAGCCTTACCCATACTACTCCCCCTATCTGCCCCTACACTACTGGGATGTTCCACCCCCCTCCCACTCCAGCCAGGGACAGACGCTGTCGTACCTGCACATATACTGGTGGGAGTACCGTCGGTCTGTCCCCCGGAAATGGGATGTATGTAGTGCATGCAGCCTACTAGCTCAGTTCCACACTCCATCCTTACCCGGGAGTGGAATACCACACCTCTGGCTTGAGGTGTAATACCCCTGTAGCAGCCGAATCCTCAGGGTGCTACATTCCCCCCTGGTAAATCACAGCACGTCCTCGGGCTGTAAAAGAGCAAAAACATACAAAAACATACAATTTTTTTTCATAACATCATAAACATAGAAAACATTATATATATATTATCAGCAGCATAAAAACTTTTTCATTATAAACTGTTCATTATCAACATTCTTGTGCCTCCGGCCACGGTGCAACTTGTGACCGGGTAAAGTGCAACAGTCTCTTCTGAAAAAAACACAGTTCCTTATAAAACCAATAGGGGGCGCCTTAGAAAGCGCAACTATATACAAGGGGAGGTATGGCCGCTCTCAGTCCTCGGCCAGGTATTAGGAAAGGATGACCGCTCTCAGTCCTCGGTCAGTGGGAATAGGGACACACGGGTTTCAGTTCACACTTGTCCCAACGGGAACATATTTTAACTATTAACAGTTCTCTGTACCCCGACGGGTAACTATTTTACAGTTCTCTTTACTGTACTCTAGTAACGGCGTCCTCCTGCTCCTTCTCGCGGGTAAGCTTCAGACCCGTCCGGGTCCTCTTGCTCCTCCTGACACTTCAGCTCTTCCTCCGTCAAACGGTGTACATGAAGGGCATAGGGTCCTTTGGCACATTTGTGCCGGGTGAATGTGACCTCATCCCCTACGTATAGGTCACGTCCTCTGTGTCCCTCCGGTAGGTGGGACTCGACATCTCTCCTGGTCACGAAGACGTCGCCGGGGGTGCGGTGATCCCTGATGAAACCCCAACCGTGCTGCAGTTGGAATTTAATCACAGTCCCGGTGGCACGGGGACCATGAGCTGCACGGGGGTTCCTCCGGGTCCGACTCTTCTGTTCTGCACTTTGTATTTGCAGCCGCTGCTCACGGACCCGCCTCTCTCT
Organism: Phyllobates terribilis; assembly: GCF_046119375.1. Classification (NCBI taxonomy): domain Eukaryota; kingdom Metazoa; phylum Chordata; class Amphibia; order Anura; family Dendrobatidae; genus Phyllobates; species Phyllobates terribilis. Next base: position 3,343,594 of record NW_027362799.1, on the reverse strand, counting down.
CCGCTCTTGCTCAAAGACCTCCAACTGCTGGCGGCAGCACTCCGCACGCTCAGCTGCGGCCGCCCGAGTTTCTTGGGTGAACCCCATGAGGTCTCCTCCAGTGGGATCCCACTCAAACTGTGCCTCCTCCAACGAGAGCGGGGTCCTCTTGACGGGCTTCGGAGCCGGAATCAGGGGCTCGCACAGGGGCCTTTCCTTTTGGAGTTGTAGTTGGTAGTACTCCGGTGGCCATATAAAGGGCTGCCCATCCGGGCAAGTGTGCTGAGCAAACAAGTCTTCACCCAGGTGCGGCACTCTAGATGTTGAGGGCGCGGTGGTGGCAGCGGCGCCCGGGTTGACCAGGCCTTGCGACCAGGCTTGGGGCATCCTAAAGGTAAAGGGCACCGTTAGGACGGCGGCGCCCGGGGTTACTTGGCCCAGCGACCAGGCCGATGGCTCAGTGGAAGTAGAGGGCGCTGTTGGCACTGCGGCGCCCGGGGGCACTCGGCCTTGCGACCAGGCCGGTGGCGTCTCCTGCTTGGCCGCGCTCAGGGTTGAGGCGCGTGACGTCCCAGGGGGCGTGGTCGCGGCTTCTGCTTGAGGCCTAGTCTGGAGCGGTAGCGGTGCGGCAACGGGCACGAGCGGTGGGATTTCGGGCTCTGCGACGGGGAGCGGGGATAGGCTTACGGTGGCTGGGCTTGGGGTAGTGACGTCCCCTTTACTTGCCTCCGTCTCTTCAGCTCCCTCTGCGGCGTCGTCTCCGGCCTCCGTCCCTTCTGCATCCTCTTCAGGGGCAGGCGTGCTCCTCGTTGCGGGTGGTGTGCTCCGCTGGCGGGTTCCAGCCTGCTGGGCCATCTCCCTGCTCCATTCCGTCAGCGTTTCTCGCTGCACCTGGGCCATCCTCCGTGCGAGGCCCTCCAGCGCGGTCTGTGCACACTCCCGGTCTCGGGGGAGCTGTGCCAGGATCTCCACCAGGCCTAGTGGGGTTGTCGCTTGCAGCAGGCACCTGACCACAGGGTCGGTGCTGCCTGACTCTCCCTCCATCTCCGGGTGCGACTTCTCCGGACTCCTCTCCAGACTCCTCATCTCCGGGTGCGCTCTCTCCAGACTCCTCCAGGCGGCACCCATCTTCGCTCTTTTGTTCTGTATCCGCCCCCTTTGGGGATGGTCCCGGGGCAACTTGGTGATTGTCAGTTCCAGGGGCAGTTCCCTCACGCTGATGGACACTTCTATCATCACAGTCTCTGTTAGTGGGGGCGGTTTCCGCTTTTGGCGCCATTCTTGGACCTGGCCAACGATGGGAGGTGGCCTCTTGCCACCCTCTGGCACGCCCATAATGGCGTCCGCTCTGCCAGGGCGGGAAATCTTCTGAAATGGCGGGAATCGTCTCCCAGCGGCGGGAAACTCCGTGGATGGCGGGAAAAAGCTGCAGATGGCGGGCAACCGGCGGGAAACGATCCGTGATGGCGTCCGATGGCGGGGACCCTCTGGAATCGGCGGGAGACTTCTTTTTGAGGTAAATGTGAACTTTTCTTCAGGCACGCAGTACCCGGTGATTGCGGGCACGTTATCCTGCCGACTACGCCAAAAGTTGACGCGCCCCTGGGCCTGTGTCGCGCTGCGTTGCGCACGCGGGAGCTTACCCGGAGCCGGATCTGTTGAGGGTTGTAGTCTCATGGCGGTGACCCGGTCCGTGCCCAGGGAGTCAGACTAAGTGGCAGAGTACTAGCAGTAGATGTTGGATGAATGTCGACTACGCCACCCGTTGAGTGCGGCTTTGAAGCCGCCGCTGCAGAACAGTCCGCTGAGGCCGGTGGTATGTGTGCAGCAATGGTGGTATAACCCCCAACGGGAGAGGTATGGCCTCAGGGCAGCTTGTGCGGATGATGGGGGTGATGGTGGTACACGAGCGCAACAAAGATAACTCGGAGTCTTGATGGTGCAGTTCAGGGTCTTTACTCACGGTTACTCGGTTACTGCTCCAGGCCACCGCTGCAGAGGTGGCCGCCTGTGTCGCGCTGTGCTCACCAGGTGAGGGGCTCGGTTAACCCCCAGGTCTTTCTGGAGTGCTTTGCAGGACCCCCTTTATGTCTCCTGTCTCTGGTCTTCAACCCCACTAGTGACCACGCTTATGTCCAGCTGCCTCGGACCTTCTTGGTGGGCAAACGTTGGCCTGCGTTTCCCAGGTCCTATGTGGTGCCTTTCTAGCGGGTTTGGTGAGGGGCTGCTCCACATGTAATGTCGCAGCCTCCGGTTCTTAGTTGAGGGTAGTTTCTCTCCTCCACTAATTTGGGATCCGGTTCCCTTCTTCTTGACCTGACCCCCCTACTCGGGTAGCGGCGGGCGTGTGGTGGCTACCAGCCAGTCCACACCCCTGGGGTCCCCTCTGTCCTTCTTGGAGCCCAGTCTGCTCCTCTTCCTCCTTCTTCCCTCCTCCAGGCTCAGGCCTCCTGACAGGGCCTGCCTGTGGAGCAGAGCCCATAAAGCAGCTCTGCTCCCTGGCTTCTCCTCCTGACAGGGCCTGCCTGTGGAGCAGAGCCCATAAAGCAGCTCTGCTCCCTGGCTTCTCCTTGCCTGTGGAGCAGAGCCCATAAAGCAGCTCTGCTCTCTGGCTTCTCCTCTCTGAACTCACTCCTTTTCCAAAATGGTGCCCCCCTCTTATACTCCTGTACAGAGTGCACCCAAGATCTACTTCCCCCACGCACACACTACCGGGTTCCCTTCTCTAGGTGTCCCCTCCCCCCACTCCAGCCAGGGACATGCTCACTCGTGCCTGCATAACTAATGGGAGCACCGTCGAGCTGTCCCCCGGAAATGTGGTGTAGTGCATGTGGGTGTTAGGGTCCTGAGCCACACTCCATCCTTACCTGGAAGAGAGATATCGCACATCTGGGTGAGATGCAATACCTCTGTAGCAACCGAACCCTCGGGGTGCTACAACTGCAATGCACTCCAATGGACTTAATACGTCTCTGTACACATTCTGGGGGATATATAATGTCCCTCGTATACGATCCCGGTCACTGCCTCACAGGCTGGATTGGGCCAGACTTCTCAACACCACTGGATGATAGCAGCGGAACATGAAGTCAAATCCTGTGGGGGTTTTGTGGGGGTCTATTCCCATTAACCTCTTCACACCGAGACAGACAAAATCCTGAAGCTTATACCTATTTTATGTTGTCCTTCTTGTCCTTCTCCTCATCCTCCACCACCATATCACTATGGTGACCGAGATGCAACAGCCACATAATTTTTTAAGGGTGTTTATGATGCCCGTGGGGAAAATTTTTAGAGGCGCTGCCCTGGGACAAGATTGTGGACTTGGTTGCTGATGATGGTGGTTATAAATGTGCAATGACAGGTGCATGGCAGGAGGCATCTTCGCCTGCACCATGGACAGGGGATTGGCGTGCATGCTCAACAGCAGAACTGGCAGTGGTGTCTCCCTTAGACACTGTTTCTGGACCCTGGCATTCGGCCCAACTAGACAGGTGCTTTGCTGTCATGTGCCTGAGCATGCTGGTTGTGGTCAGGCTGGTAGTTTTGCTGCCCCTGCTGATTCTGGCATGGCACATGTTGCAAATGGCCTTTTTGTGGTTAACTTGACAGTCTTTGGAAGACTTAACAGTTGGACTGGCAACTTCCCTCATATTGATGTTCTGGGGAACAACTGCCCGCCTTGTGTCTGTGACCACCCCACTGCTTATTCCTGCCTGTTGTGGTGCTACACCTCCCTCCTCCTCTGTGCTGCCCTCCTTGCTTGCCAGGTTGGCTCAGTGACTTCATCGTCCACCACCTCGTCATCCACATACACACCCTAAGCCTCCTCCTGACTTGCTGGCAGTTGTGTCTCATCATCATCACCCACCTCTTGCCACAGTAATTGCACTTTCCCACCATTGTCTTCGTGTGACCATGGCTGCTCAAATACTTGGGCATCGCTACATGTGATCTCCTCTTGCCCAGCTTGAAGCGGACCGGGCAAGAGGCCCGAATCTATAAATGGAAAAGTGAACAGCTCTTTGGCGTGTCCAAGTGTGGGATCAGTTGTCTCCAGGCACTCGGCATGGTGGGATTAATGATCAGGGTGAGGAATATGTGGTTCAGACTTAAGGCTACAGAGACTAAACCATGTGGAAGACAAGGTAGTTTTGGTGGCAAACTTACTGGAAGCATTATCTGCTATCCAACCAACAACTTTTCACTCTGCTCTGGCTTCAATAGTGGTGTTCTACGGCCACTTACAAAAATCGACAGGAAGGTAGAGTGACATGATGTGGGTGCTTATTGTGCTCCCTCAGCAGGCACAATTTCAGCTTGCCCACGGCTTCAGCCTCTGCGTGCACCATCACCATCACGTCCACTTCCCAGTCCTTTGCTATGCGCTTTGCCCATTTTAAATGGAGTATAATGTTTGTCACAGTCCCAAAAATGTCAGCATTATAACTGCTCTAATATCGGATCATGTTTGGTTACCACGGTTTTAGGCAGCGGCCTTATAGTATGGTATTGCTCAGCGACCAAGTGTGAATAGGTTTGAACAAAAGACAACTTGCAGACTTTAAATGGAGTATAATATTTGGAACGCTACCAAAAATGTCAGCATTATTACAATAATATCGGATCACGTCTGATGACCATGGTTTTAGGCACTGGCTTAATAGTATTGTATTGATCAGTGACCAAGTGTCGAATAGGTTTGAACATTACACAACTGGCAGACTTTAAATGGAGTGTAATATTTGGCACGCTCCCAAAAATGTCAGCATTATTACAATAATATCGGATCACGTCTGATGACCACGGTTTTGGGCACTGGCTTAATAGTATTGTATTGGTCAGCGACCAAGTGTAAATAGGTTTGATCCACACACAACTGGCAGACTTTAAAAGGAGTGTAATATTAGGCACGCTCCCAAAAATGACAGCATTATTACTATAATATCGGATCACGTCTGATGACCACGGTTTTAGGCAGTGACCTAGTAGTATTATGTTGGTAAGGGACCAAGTGTGAATAGGTTTGAACAACACACAACTGGCAGACTTTCAATGGAGTATAATATTTGTCACGTTCCCAAAAATGGATTATTACCACAGTAATATCAGATTACTTGAGATGACGGACAAGTTTCTCTGCTTCTACAATACAGCAATGCTATTAAAATCAAACAAACCTGGCTGTATGCTGCTAACAAGCAAATGGAGCTGTAACAATTATGTATTATATTGCTTTTCAAGCAAATAATCAGGATTAAGACCAAAAAGAATATTAGCCCTGATATATAGGGCTATGGATATCAGTAACAGCAGCAGACAGAATGTGCAATGCACCCTATTCTGTTCTATACACTCTCCACAAACTATGGCTGCCTAACTCCTGCTATCACCAGGATTGATATGCATATGGGTTAGTCCTTAGGAGGACTGTTAGTTTAGATGTTTATTGTTGTGGAATACCTCACTAAATAAACCACCAATTCTCTCCCTCACTCAGCTGCAGCTCTGCCTGTCTGAACTGTATACTGTGATGAGCATAGGTCATCGAGTCTTTTATAGACCAGATGACGCTATGCGGCCAGCCAATCACTGTTACGCCACAACCAACATGGCCGCGGCATTTCAGTGACTGGCAGGTAATCCCCGCATGTTTATTTGCTGTCTAAACAGCGCCAAACATGCGGGTGCGGGAACTTGAGCTCCCGCCCGAGCATCCAGGAAGTACTCACCGAGCGCCGAGCATCTCCTAAACCCTTCATCCAATTTTAATGTGGATATGACTCGCCCCCTGGGCCGTGGGGCACTCTGATCCGGGCAATAGGGAAACGGTGGGAGTAGTAGTGGCAACCCGGTTCCGTGGCTCAGGATGGTCAGGCCAGTGGTAGTCCGTTATGTACTGATGTTTATGTCCGACTACGCCACCCGTGGATTGCGGTTATTAGGAACCGCCGCTGCATGCAGACCGCTGGGGCTGATGAGGTGTGCAGCTAGGGTAGTGTGACTGGAAGAGTGCGGCCCCAGGGCAGTATAGTGGATGGTGGGAGTGATGGTAGTGAGAGTCCCAGTGCTGGTAGTGCTGGAGGAGCAAGGAGCACACAGACAACAGGTTGCAGTCCAGGGTCTTTACTAAAACAGGTAAATTGACCCACAAACAGTCCCGGCTAGGAGGGGACCTGGATGTCTGAGAGCAACGGGGAAATTGGCCCTGGTCAGGGTGAGGGTGTAGGTCTACCGTGCTTTCTGCGCTCCTTCTGGCTATCTCCTCCTGATAGGATAACAGCCCACGTTTCCGAGCTCTCCGTGTATTCTCGCCTGTATGGCCTGCGACGTGGGTTCCTTTCTGCTCCCAGCCTTGTATGGCTTTACTGGTCCCTTCGGTTGTGGCAGGGCCTTCAGGCTTCTTAGGCCAAGGAATGTACAGTCCCTTGCGGACTGGTTCTCTGCTGGGGGATGTGGAATCCTTCCAGCCTCAGACACCAAAGTCTGGTAAAGTTAAGTCTTTTCTCTGCCAAGACAGGCTCTCTTCGCCTCATGTCTCTGACTTGTGGCTCTCCTACTGCCACACTTCCTCTTAGGTGCAATCAACTTTCTGTCCCTGCTCCACTCTGGGACACGTCTCAGTGCTGAGACAGGCAATCCAGTTCTCTCTAACCCTGCCCTCAGTACCAGCTTTTATAGGGGCAGCCAGCTCCCCCTACTGGCCTGAGACAGGAGGCATTGCATGCTAATGTTCCCCTGACTAGAGAACCTCCCCCTTGCTCTCAGACACAGCTTTAATTACACTTGTGGCATCCAGGTCAGGGTGACACATTCCCCCCTAGTGAAATTTAGTACTCCGGGACTAAACAGTAAACAAAGATAATATACATAACAATAAAACATTAATAGACAGACGATGCACAAATTGAGTTCTTAAGGTCACAGTGTGGTCTGTGACCAGGTGTCCATATCACCAAAACAACGGGAGCCTTAACCAGGTGGGGGTCTGTCCTACCCCAAGTCCTTCACAGTCTTAGTTCATTCCTGGGTTAGGCTCAGAATGCAGTCCATACAAGGTCCCGGTTATAAAAAGTCCATAACCTGTGAGTCCTTACGGTAGCTGCAAGAAACTGAAACACACTATTAATAAACATGCAGGTAACTTGACAAACATTTCAACATTTGGCAACAGGGTTATTTACAATTTAGCACACTCTATATTCTCCAGCGAGCGGGTATCTGCCCCTCTGTGCTCCTGGTTGACCTACGTAGCCCACTGTCTGGTGGTGGACCAACTTGGCTCTCCCCACTAGCGTTAGGGGTACAGCTACCAGCTGGGTGTACAGGTAGGGCAGGCAGCTGTCTGCGGGTCCTTTGGCTTACCGCAGGTATGGCAGGCTCACTGTCAGCAGAGGGTTGACTCTCCTGGGCTGCTGGAACAGGCTCTTCTGCCTCTGGAACCGCTTGCTCCTCTTCACCTTCCGGCTCTGGTGTTGGTTGTTGCTGGGCCGGTTGCAGGAAATGCAGGACGGGTACCACTATAGCATCATTTATGCGAGTCCAGGACTGAGGGATCTCTCCGAGAACGGTGCTGATCATTTCTTCCTTGTCCTCTGCGGGTTCAAAGTCACTCTGATCTTCTTCTGCACTACGGAGTTGCTCGGGGCACCTTTTGAGGTCGTCTCTGGAGATGACACTAGTGGTTTCTCCTCCGTCCTTGGTGATTACGCACACCTTTGGGTTGTCGTGGTCAGACTGCAGTACGGTGTAGGGTTCCCTTTCCCACTGGTCGTCCAACTTATGTAGCCTTCTCTTCCGCTTTAGGACTTGCTCACCAGGGTCTAGGGGACCAGCAGGGGTGTGTTGGTTGAAGAGTTTTTCTTGCCTCTCTCTCACCTGGGCCAGGCTCTTCTCCACACTCTCCTGTACCTTCTTGTACTGCAGTTGCCTTTCCGTATCCCAGTCTGCATCCGGGGAGGTGTCCTCAGGTATTAGGACTCCCATCTCCAGGTCTACAGGCAGCTTACCTGGTCTAGCTCGCATCAGATAAGCCGGGGTGCAGTTTGTAGCATTCACCGGGATATTGTTGCATAGGTCTATCAGGTCCGGCAGTTTTTCTGGCCACTGGCTGCGTTCCTCCAGGGGCAACGTCTTCAGGAGATCAATGACTATATTGTTCATCTTCTCACACATCCCGTTGGTTTGTGGGTGGTAAGGCGTTGTACGAATTTTCTTATAGCCATAGAGGTTGCAGAACTCCTGGAAGATTTCAGCCTCGAACGCTGGACCCTGGTCTGTCAGGACCTGTTCCGGATACCCGTGTGGACGGCAGAAGTACTGCTGGAAGGCTCTGGTCGCTGTTTGGGCTGTCAAGTCCTTTACCGGGACCACCACTAGAAAACGGGAATAGTGGTCCACGATTGTCAGTGCGTAGATGTATCCGGACCGGCTTGGAGCCAACTTGACGTGGTCCAGAGCTACCAGCTCAAGAGGCTGCGTGGTGACGATGGGCCTCAAGGATGTCTTCTGGCTGGTGCGGTCCTTCCTCCTCAGGTGACAAGGGACACAGTCTCTGCACCACTTTTCTACTGCTCCTCTCATGCCGACCCAAAAGAACCTTCCTCTTAGTAGGAACTCCAGTTTCTTCCAACCGAAGTGTCCCGCTCTGTCATGGTAAGCCCCCAGGACCATAGCTGCATCCCGCCTTGGGACCAGGACTTGCCAGGTCAGCTCGTGCGTCCGGTGGTTGACAATCCTTCTGCACAACTTGCCTTCGTAGAGGAACAGCTTGCTCTTCTCCTTTCATAGCTGCTTGGCTTCCTCTGGGGCATCTGGATCTAGGCGGGCGTCTTCCCGGGTCAGCAGATCTTTCACCAGGCGGACTGCAGGGTCACTATCTTGGGTCTCGGCCCAGCTGTGGTGAGGTAGGGGATTCATCATCACAGTTGTTAGATCCTCCTCCTTCACGCGGTGAGAGTGTTGAGAGGCTCCATACCGGTGAAACGCGGGGAGTTCTACCTCCTCCAGCTCTTCTGGGTCTTCGTCACCTTCAGGTAAGTGAGGCATTCTTGATAGGGCGTCCGCGTTGGCGTTGGTTTTGCCTGCCCGGTACTTGATCAAGAAGTCATAGTTGGAGAGACGGGCCATCCACCGCTGTTCCAGGGCACCCAGTCTTGCATTGTCCAGGTGTGTCAACGGATTGTTGTCCGTGTACACGGTGAACTTCGCGGAGGCCAGGTAATGCTTGAAGCGTTCCGTCACGGCCCACACCACCGCCAAGAATTCTAGCTTGAAGGAGCTGTAATTCTCCGGGTTCCTCTCGGTGGGCCTCAGCTTCCGGCTGGCGTATGCGATCACCCGTTCTGTGCCCTGTTAGTTTTGGGACAGTACGGCTCCCAGTCCCACATTACTGGCATCTGTGTGGAGAATGAAAGGCTGGCCGTAATCAGGGTAGGCCAGGATCTCATCCCCCGTGAGGGCCATATTTAGCTGGCGGAAGGACTCCTCTTCCGGTTTATCCCACTTGAAGGGTGGCTTTTGACTCCTGGACTTGGACTGTCCGATCAGGAGGTCCTGCATAGGAGCTGCCATCTTAGTGAACCCGGGGATGAACCTTCGGTAGTAGCCTACCAACCCGAGAAACTGTCTCACCTCTTTGATGTTCGAGGGGCTTGGCCAGCTCTTGATTGCCGTGACCTTGTCAGGGTCGGGGGCTACTCCTTCCGCACTTACCACGTGCCCTAGGTACTGGACCTTTGGTTTCAGCAGGTGACACTTCGATGGTTTCACCTTCAGGCCATAGCCTGCCAGGGCTTCGAACACCTCGGCCAGGTGCTTGAGATGGTCCTCGTAGGTCTTCGAATAGACGATCACGTCGTCCAGGTAAAGGAGGACCGTCTCGAAGTTTCGGTGCCCTAGACAGCATTCCATCAGCCGCTGGAAGGTCCCTGGTGCGTTGCAGAGCCCGAAAGGCATACAGTTGAATTCGCTCAGTCCCATCGAGGTGGTGAAGGCGGTCTTCTCCTTGTCAGCCTCTGCCACAGGAACCTGCCAGTACCCGCTAGTAAGGTCCAAAGTAGAAAAGAAGTTAGCAGATTTTAGTGCGGCTAAAGACTCTTCTATTCTAGGCAGCGGATATGCGTCTTTGTGGGTGATACGGTTGATTTGTCTATAGTCCACGCACATTCTCATGGTGCCGTCTTTCTTTTTCACCAGAACCAAGGGGGCTGCCCAGGGGCTACAGCTATCTCTAATGACCCCAGCTTCTTTCATTTCCCGCAGCATACCCTTGGCGTTCTGATAATGTGCAGGGGGTACAGGTCTGTGCCTCTCTTTTATTGGTGGGTGGCTCCCTGTGGGGATGTGGTGTTCTATCCCTTTTACTCTGCCGAAGTCTAGCGGGTGCTTACTAAAGACTCTCTCGTACTCCTGTACCACCCGGTAGACTCCTTGTTTTTGGTGCAGGGGAGTGGAGTCAGCACCCACGTGGAGTTTCTGGCACCAGTCCTCTTTTTGTTTCTGGGAGCCATTACCCTCCGCCTGAGGAGATGGAGGCAAGGGTTCCACGGCCCTGATAGCTTGGTGTTCGACAACAAACAGTTTGGCGAGTGTAGCGTACCTGGGTAAGTGTACTTCCCTCTCCCCAATGTTGAGGATGCGGACGGGCACCCTCCCATGACGGACATCAACCACCCCCCGGGCTGTCAAAATGGTGGGCCTGCTGTCTGAGTACACGGGTTCTACCATGGCTTGGTAGTCTCTACCTCTCAACCCGATTGCAGTCCGACACCAGATCATCATTTCACTTTTGGGAGGCATGGAAATGGGGAATGGATCACTGAGTCTTACGCTACCGATCTCACCACCAGACAGTTCTACCTGCTGCCGTCTCATCAGGGCTTTTATCTCCTTGTTGAGGACCCTCTGTTGGCTGGAACTAGCATTCACCGCCACCTGTTGTTGAATTACAATTACCTCTGAAAGACAATTTTCAATTATGTTAGTACCCACAGTTATTTTAGGGTGACTTTCATGACGGTCAATGTCCACAATAATCACTCCCTGTGCCGGCAGTTCAACTTTACCAATTTTAATGGTCATCTCCTTGAACCCCATCTGCGGCACGGGTAAGCCATTACTGGCGATGATGCTCAAGTTACTGTCTGGATACTGTGTGATATCAGCATCAGTCCAATACTGCTTAAAAAGTACATAAGGGATTGTGGTTACTTGCGACCCAGTATCCAGCAAGGCGCTCATGGGGATACCGTCCAGCACCACGGGTAAAACCGGGCGCCCCCCAATGTACTTATCACGCCAATTATAAGGGCCTGGTGATCTTATGCCTGGGGGTCGGCCCTCTGCCCCAGGTAGGACCCGTTTAAATTACAGTACCTGGAAATGTGTCCGGGCTGGTTGCATCGACGGCAAATGGGCTGTCCATCCTCTGCGTAGCGGTCTGTGGGCCTCCCTCGGAACGACGGGATCCTCCTCTGTCGACGCCACGGGACATCCTCCGGACTTGAAGCCAGCTCGATGGGTCTTGACGGGTCCACTTGCAACGCCTGGACGGTCCTGGTCAACGCCGCGACGCTCCTGGTCAGCTCCTGGACTTGGTGGTGCAGGCCTTTCGACGGGGCTTGGTTCAGGGCCTGTGCATCAGCCTCCACGGAGTCCATAGAGGAGGGCGCCGCCTCCTGGTGGTAGGTGATAGCAGGGCGCCGGGGGTTTTATAGCGCCACTGGTTGCAGATTCACGGAGCACCCTTATGGCCCTGTCCTTAAATTGGGCAAAGGTCAGGTCGGGGTTCTGAAAGAACATGAGGCGCAGTTGGGCCCTGTGGGCGCTAGACAGCAGACCTTCTATGAATTGTTCTGTTAGCAGCTTATCGGTTTCCTGCACACTGCCAGGGTCAGTTTGTTGAATAGCCCTCAAGGCTTCCTGCAGATTTAGGGCATAGTCTCTGATGCTGTCCTGTGCCCGCTGCTTACATCCATAGAACCTCATTTTAATCTCAGCGGAGGTACGTGTATCAAAGGTACCCCGCAGCCGGGCCAGAATACCCTTCACAGTCCTTTTCTCCTCAGTGGGCCATGATTTTACCTCCCTTTGGGCTGCGCCAGTTAACTGCCCTGTTAATATGCTGACCTTCTGCTCCTCTGTCAGGGGGTAAACCTGGAACAAACTGTATAGCCTTTCCTTGAAGTCAGTTAGGGCATGGGGCTCCCCTGAGTATTTGGGCAGCCAGGCCGCTCCAGGGATGTAGGGCAGGGAAAAGGGCATCACCGCTGCTGCAGCTGCGTTGGTGGTAGTGGGCGCCTCTGTGTCCGACATCTTCCTCCCCCCTAGTTAAGCGTGGCCTACCTTCCGACGATCCTCTTCTGTAGGCCGCGGCTCCGCTGCTGCTGCTATGGACGAGGACCTGGCGTCGCGTCCTGATGACGTCAGCGTCGCTCTCTCTCCCTTCCAGGACCTTGCGCTGCGTCGGTGCGTGGGGCGGAGCTTCGGATCTCGCGCGGTTTTGACGTCCACGCCCCTCTTCTTCCCGCGCGGCGTCCTGAAGATAGCGTCCGATGGCGGGAAGCAGCCGCGGATGGCGGGAAGATGGCCGAAGACGGTGGGAAACAGTCCAAGATGGCGTCTGATGGCGGGAATCGGCTCCGGATGGCGGGAAACGACTCCGGACGGCGGGAAACGGTCCAAGATGGCGTCTAATGGCGGGAATCGGCTCCGGATGGCGGGAAACGACTCCACAGGTAAGTTACAAAAGTCTTTTTCAGGCACGCAGTACCCGGTGGTTGCGGGCACGAAATCCTGCCGACTACGCCAAAGCTGACTCGCCCCCTGGGCCGTGGGGCACTCGGATCCGGGCAATAGGGAAACGGTGGGAGTAGTAGTGGCAACCCGGTTCCGTGGCTCAGGGTGGTCAGGCCAGTGGTAGTCCGTTATGTACTGATGTTTATGTCCGACTATGCCACCCGTGGATTGCGGTTATTAGGAACCGCCGCTGCATGCAGACCGCTGGGGCTGATGAGGTGTGCAGCTAGGGTAGTGTGACTCCCCACGGGAAGAGTGCGGCCCCAGGGTAGTATAGTGGATGGTGGGAGTGATGGTAGTGAGAGTCCCAGTGCTGGTAGTGCTGGAGGAGCAAGGAGCACACAGACAACAGGTTGCAGTCCAGGGTCTTTACTAAAACAGGTAAATTGACCCACAAACAGTCCCGGCTAGGAGGGGACCTGGATGTCTGAGAGCAACGGGGAAATTGGCCCTGGTCAGGGTGAGGGTGTAGGCCTACCGTGCTTTCTGCGCTCCTTCTGGCTATCTCCTCCTGATAGGGTAACAGCCCACGTTTCCGAGCTTTCCGTGTTTTCTCGCCTGTATGGCCTGCGACGTGGGTTCCTTTCTGCTCCCAGCCTTGTACGGCTTTACTGGTCCCTTCGGTTGTGGCAGGGCCTCCAGGCTTCTTAGGCCAAGGAATGTACAGTCCCTTGCGGACTGGTTCTCTGCTGGGGGATGTGGAATCCTTCCAGCCTCAGACACCAAAGTCTGGTAAAGTTAAGTCTTTTCTCTGCCAAGACAGGCTCTCTTCGCCTCTTGTCTCTGACTTGTGGCTCTCCTACTGCCACACTTCCTCTTAGGTGCAATCAACTTTCTGTCCCTGCTCCACTCTGGGACACGTCTCAGTGCTGAGACAGGCAATCCAGTTCTCCCTAACCCTGCCCTCAGTACCAGCTTTTATAGGGGCAGCCAGCTCCCCCTACTGGCCTGAGACAGGAGGCATTGCATGCTAATGTTCCCCTGACTAGAGAACCTCCCCCTTGCTCTCAGACACAGCTTTAATTACACTTGTGGCATCCAGGTCAGGGTGACACAGATACCCTTCAAATGAAAGCTGAAAGTCTGAACTTCAACTGCATCTGAATTGTTTTGTTTAAAATTCATTGTGGTAATGTCTAGAACCAAAATTAGAAAAATGTTGTCTCTGTCCAAATATATATGGACCTAACTGTATGTCTAGTGAAACCTTTTCTTATACTACAAATGAAGTAGCTGAAATTATTTCCAATGTCTGAATTCCCAGTGATTTGGCACAAAGAATACCACATGGCTTGAGGGTAAACTTTCAACCAACAATGTTTAAAGATAATGACAATTTTTGTAAAAGATTCGAGCAAATTTTAAACAAGTACTCTTTCAACTTGTTTGTATTGGCATTCCTTGAGAAAGACGCCAATACAAACCTTTCTATGAACTCAGAAAAAAGGTACATACCCATGCCTACGCTGCCCGCAATGTAGCAATATACAGCGGGGTGATACTTTTTTCCACCCCCATACCGGGATTAGAATTCAAGGTTTTTTTACTTGTGATTCTTCTTTTGTAGTGTATGCGATCAAATGTCCTTGATGGTCTCATATATGTTGGTGAGACAACCTAACCTATACGAGACCGCATATCTCAAAACAAGTCGAGTATAAGATGTGGGAAGACTTATCTCCCCTTATCTTACCATTTTAATTTAAAGAAGCACTCCGTAGAACAAGTCAATTTTCAGTTTCTGGAACATGTACCACCATTAATATGTGGGGATAATAGGATTCAGGCATTAAAACGTCGTGAAGCTTTTTAGATCCATACGTTGGATACGTTGTAACCTCGGGATTTAAATAGAGAGTATGAGTTATCTAGCTTTCTGTAAATGTATTAATTATTGTTTTTCTGTTTCAGACACGTACTACTTGATTCCTTTCTCTGGAACTGCATGAAATCACATTTCTTCTCATAGAACTTTATTCACTCCTGTGGGTGATGATGTTGTCTGTTGATTAATGCTAGATATCACCTACTCCTCTCTATTTTCTTCTCTTCCTTTCTTTTCTTTTATTTCAATCTAATACTACATTGGGTAGTGATCAGTATATTTCCCTAAATTATTTTTCCTTATATTTTTTTTCCCTTGGTCTAGTTTATCCCTTAAACATGTATTACTATATTTTTCTTACTAATACCATTGGTAGCCAGAGGTCTACGCTTTATGAACACCTGTGATTCTATTATATATATATTCCCCATTCATTTTAACTGCCTTTACCTATTTTTTTCTTTTCTATTTGGATCTGGGTTATTGCAGATCCAATAACATGACACCGGGTGGCGACATACACATTTGTGCTTGTTACTTCCGTGTTTGCGATCATGTGACCTGATCACATGACCAGAAGTGAGTCATGCAGGTCCTTTTGCTCAGATTCCATTGCAACTTATGAAACAGGAAGTGGCCAATTGTCAGATCCTTGTCTCATTACACGGTTGCGTCTAGATCGCAGTTGATTTTTTGTGGTCCTCACTTTAGCCACTCCATTCTAGACGCCTCACTGCTGAACTTTCTAGATCGGAGTTGATCTTTTGAGGTTCTCACATGCTCCTCTTCGATCTAGTGCTTTCAGTGCTGAGGCGTCTAGATCGGAGTTTATCTTTTGAGGTTCTCACATTCTCCTCTTCGATCTAGTGCTTTCAGTGCTGAGGTGTCTAGATTGGAGTTTATCTTTTGTGTTAACCGTTTTAACAGTTCCACTCTAGATACTTCAGTGTTGAGGTGACTAGATCGGAGTTGCTGGAGTGAGGGCCTCAAGAGAACAACTCCAATGTAGACAGTTCAGCACTGACACCACTAGATCGTAGTTGATTCCAGGAGCTTCTCATACACTCTGCAATCTAGATGCCTCTTCTGGCTTTTTATTGTAGTTTTAATGCTTTTTTATGGAATTGCTCATGTTTTTAATGGAGCAAACATCACAGGTCAAACAGGATTTTTTTATGCACTGTTATATATTTTTTCTATTTTTACACTCTTATACTTTGTGTTTGGGCAAAATTCTTTTTTTTCCAGATTAATAAAACTTGCATTGTCACTTTTTGCAATATAAAAAATTACACTCAGCACTGATTATTCAGTTTTGCCAGAATGTGACTTTTCCCATTTGTCCACAGCCCCGACATAGTGAAGAGTGTGCGGAGCTCCACGGGGAGAGGTGTAAAAGAGCGCCCCCGACAGTCACTATAATATACAAAACAGAATATATACAGTACAGACCAAAAGTTTGGACACACCTTCTCATTTAAAGATTTTTCTGTATTTTCATGACTATGAAAATTGTACATTCACACTGAAGGCATCAAAACTATGAATTAACACATGTGGAATTATATACTTAACAAAAAAGTGTGAAACAACTGAAAATATGTCTTATATTCTAGGTTCTTCAAAATAGCCACCTTTTGCTTTGATGACTGCTTTGCACACTCTTGGCATTCTCTTGATGAGCTTCAAGAGGTAGTCATCGGAAATAGTCTTCCAACAATCTTGAAGGAGTTCCCAGAGATGCTTAGCACTTTTTGGCCCTTTTACCTTCACTCAGTCCAGCTCACCCCAAACCATCTCAATTGGGTTCAGGTCTGGTGACTGTGGAGGCCAGGTCATCTGGCGTTTCACCCCATCACTCTCCTTCTTGTCAAATAGCCCTTACACAGCCTGGGGGTATGTTTGGTGTCATTGTCCTGTTGAAAAATAAATGATGGTCCAACTAAACGCAAACCAGATGGAATAGCATGCCGCTGCAAGATGCTGTGGTAGCCATGCTGGTTCAGTATGCCTTCAATTTTGAATAAATCCCCAACAGTGTCACCAGTAAAGCACCCCCACACCATCACACTTCCTTCTCCATGCTTCACGGTGGGAACCCGGCATTGAGAGTCCATCCGTTCACCTTTTCTGCGTCTCACAAAGACACGGTGGTTGGAACCAAAAATCTCAATTTGGACTCATCAGACCAAAGCACAGATTTCCACTGTTCTGATGTCCATTCCTTGTGTTCTTTAGCCCAAACAAGTCTCTTCTGCTTGTTGCCTGTCCTTAGCAGTGGTTTCCTAGCAGCTATTTTACCATGAAGGCCTGCTGCACAAAGTCTCCTCTTCACAGTTGTTGAAGAGATGTGTCTGCTGCTAGAACTCTGTGTGGCATTGACCTGGTCTCTAATCTGAGCTGCTGTTAACCTGTGATTTCTGAGGCTGGTGACTCGGATAAACTTATCCTCAAAAGCAGAGGTGACTCTTGGTCTTCCTTTCCTGGGGAGGTCCTCATGTGAGCCAGTTTCTTTGTAGCGCTTGATGGTTTTTGCAACTGCACTTTCAAAGTTTGCCCAATTTTGCGGACAGACTGACCTTCATTTCTTAAAGTAATGATGGCCACTCATTTTTCTTTACTTAGCTGCTTTTTTCTTGCCATAATACAAATTCTAACAGTCTTTCAGTAGGACTATCTGCTGTATTTTCACTGAAAGTCGCACGCGTATTTTCACTGAAACTCAGCAGCCATTTGAAAGACATCAAAAATGGGCTTTTTGGAACAGTGATAGCAATGGTACACGTCATAGAGTTTCAGAAACGAGGTCTCCCACATGCGCACTAAGCAAATCATCAATCTAGATCATATGAGGTGAGGTGAGGTGAGGTACAGATCCTCATATGATCTAGATTGATGATTTGCTTAGTGACTTGGCTTGAACAAGTTTTATAAAGATTTTTTCTATTTTTCATTGTTTGACCTGTACTACTGTAATTCATGCTCATGTGGGTATCTATTATGGTGCTCTTTTCTTTTTTTTTTGGTTAATTATTAATACTTACTGCCTTTTTTTAAACATTGTGTTTTTGTCTGATTTTAAATATTACTAATAAAGAATTCTTTGTATTTTTTGGATAATATTCAGTTTACGTCTTTTTTCTATTTGATATACTTACTAGTTGACGTTGAACAGCGTCACGTTTGGGTCCATCCTACTAAATTTCTGCATGACTCTATTGGTCAGTTATGTTGACTGACAAAGTTCCGAAGGTAGACAGCAGCAGTGGTCGGCCTCCTACACAACGAGTAAATTATTCATGATCATGAGGCCATCCATCTCCTTAGCTTTCTGTTCCTTGGAATGCAAGCGCATGTATGTAGTAGCAGCTAGGCCTGAGGTGGTCAGCGTTTTGGCGCATATCCTACCTCCTACGAGGATTGCTGGATGTTTTCCTGCTACTATCCCTGTTCTATGACTCCCGTTTAAAAAAAGCTTGATGTGATGAATGATGGATGAGGTGGTGGCAAAGGAGAAAGAGCAGGAGGAACAGGAACCATTCACACCAATGTCAGGTCAGTCAACCACACATGTCTTGTAGGATATGTTTCTGTACCAAAAGGAGAGGTTTGGCTACACAGTTATAGGGCATACAGTGAGTGCAATGCCTACCAAAAATTTTGAGGCACTCCAATGCCCCTTAGAAGTGACATGGAGGTCAGAGGGCCTTAACTAAACCTTTTTTTCCATGTATAGCAACTGGGTCTCCTGTACACTGTTGGCCTAAGCAGTGAATGGAAAGCTTTCCAAAAATTATGAGGAACTGCAATGCCCCTTGAAACAGACGTGGATTACAGCGTACTAAAAACCTTCTACCCATTATTGGGGAGTGGGTCTCCCTTAGTGTTCACTTATGCATTGAAAAGCAAAAGCTGACTAAAAGTGTGGTGGAGGTCGCAGTGGAATAAAAAGACAATATCAATGCCCCTTGGAAGAGACATGGAGGTCACTGTAGCTTAACAAGACGATTTTAATGCACTTTGGAAGAGACGTGGAGTTCAGAGTGGTTTAACAAGACGTTTTTAATGCCCCTTGGAAGAGACGTGGAGGTCACAGTAGCTTAACAAGATGGTTTTAATACCCCTTGGAAGAGACGTGGAGTTCAGAGTGGTTTAAAAAGACGTTTTTAATGACCCTTGGAAGAGACGTGGAGGTCACAGTAGCTTAACAAGACAGTTTTGATGCCTCTTGGAAGAGACTTGGAGTTCAGAGTGGTTTAACAAGACGGTTTTATTACTCCTTGTAAGAAACATGGAGTCCAGATTGGTTTAACAAGACAAGTTTAATGCCCCTTGGAAGAGACGTGGAGTTCAGAGTGGTTTAACAAGATGGTTTTAACGGCCCTTGGAAGAGACGTGGATTTCAGAGTGGTTTAACAAGACGGTTTTAATGCCCCTTAGAAGAGACGTGGAGGTCACAGTGGAATAAAGAGACAATATCAATGCCCCTTGGAAGAGTGGTGGAGGTTACAGTGGAATAAAGATACAATATCAATGCCCCTTGGATGAGAGGTTGAGTTCAGAGTGGTTTAGCAACACGGTTTTAGTGCCCCTTGGAAGAGACGTGGAGGTCATAGTAGCTTAACAAGACGGTTTTAAAGCCCCTTGGAAGAGACATGGAGGTCACTGTAGCTTAAAAAGATGATTTTAATGCGCTTTGAAAGAGACGTGGAGTTCAGAGTGGTTTAACAAGATGTTTTTAATGCCCCTTGGAGGAGACGTGGAGGTCACAGTAGCTTAACAAGACGGTTTTAATGCCCCTTGGAAGAGACGTGGAGTTCAGAGTGGTTTAACAAGACATTTTTAATGCCCCTTGGAAGAGACGTGGAGGTCACAGTAGCTTAACAAGATGGTTTTAATGCCCCTTGGAAGAGACGTGGAGTTCAGAGTGGTTTAACAAAACGTTTTTAATGTCCCTTGTAAGAGGCGTGGAGGTCACAGTAGCTTAACAAGATGGTTTTAATGCCTCTTGGAAGAGAATTGGAGTTCAGAGTGGTTTAACAAGACGGTTTTAATGCCCCTTGGAAAAGACGTGGAGGTCACAGTAGAATAAAGAGACAATATCAATGCCCCTTGGAAGAGTGGTGGAGGTTACAGTGGAATAAAGATACAATATCAATGCCCCTTGGAAGAGACGTGGAGTTCAGAGTGGTTTAGCAAGACGGTTTTAATGCCCCTTGGAAGAGACGTGGAGGACATAGTAGCTTAACAAGATGGTTTTAATGCCCCTTGGAAGAGACGTGGAGTTCAGAGTGGTTCAACAAGACAGTTTTAATGCCCCTTGGAAAATACGTGGAGGTCACAATAGCTTAACAAGACGGTTTTAATGCCCCTTGGAAGAGACGTGGAGGTCACAGTAGCCTAAAAAGACGGTTTTAGTGCCGTTTAGAAGGGACGTGGAGTTAAGAGTGGTTTAACAAGTCGATTTTAATGCCCCTTGGAAGAGACGTTGAGTTCAGAGTGGTTTAACAAGAAGGTTTTAATGCCCCTTGGAAGAGACGTGGAGGTCACAGTAGCTTAGCAAGACGGTTTTAATGCCCCTTGGAAGAGACATGGAGTTCAGAGTGGTCTAACAAGATGGTTTTAAGACCCTGTGGAAGAGACGTGGAGGTCAGAATAGCTAGACAAGACAGTTTTAATGCCCCTTGGAAGAGTGGTGGAAGTCGCAGTGGAACAAAAAGACAATATCAATGCCCCTTGGAAGAGCTGTGGAGTTCAGAGTTTTTTAACAAGACGGTTTTAATGCCCCTTGGATGAGTGGTGGAGGTCGAAGTGGAATAAAAAGACAATATCAATGCCCCTTGGTAGAGTGGTGGAGGTCGCAGTGAAATAAAAAGACAATATCAATGCCCAGTGAAAGAGACGGGGAGGTCATAGTAGCTGAACAAGACGGTTTTAATGCCCCTTGGAAGAGTGGTGAAGGTCAGAGTGGTTTAATAAGACGGTTTTAATGCCCCTTGGAAGAAACGTGGAGGTCACAGTAGCTTAACAAGACGGTTTTAATGCCTCTTGGAAGAGACTTGGGGTTCAAAGTGGTTTAACAAGATGGTTTTATTACCCCTTGTGAGAAACGTGGAGTCCAGATTGGTTTAACAAGACAGTTTTAATGCCCCTTGGAAGAGACGTGGAGATCACAGTAGCTTAAAAAGACGGTTTTAATGCCACTTGGAAGAGACGTGGAGTTCAGAGTGGTTTAACAAGATGGTTTTAACGGCCCTTGGAAGAGACGTGGATTTCAGAGTGGCTTAACAAGACGGTTTTAATGCCCCTTGGAAGAGACGTGGAGGTCACAGTGGAATAAAGAGACAATATCAATGCCCCTTGGAAGAGTGGTGAAGGTTACAGTGGAATAAAGATACAATATCAATGCCCCTTGGAAGAGAGGTTGAGTTCAGAGTGGTTTAGCAAAACGGTTTTAATGGCCCTTGGAAGAGACGTGGAGGTCATAGTAGCTTAACAGGACGGTTTTAAAGCCCCTTAGAAGAGACATGGAGGTCACTGTAGCTTAAAAAGACAATTTTAATGCACTTTGAAAGAGACGTGGAGTCCAGAGTGGTTTAACAAGACGTTTTTAATGCCCCATGGAAGAGACGTGGAGGTCTCAGTAGCTTAACAAGACGGTTTTAATGCCCCTTGGAAGAGACGTGGAGTTCAGAGTGGTTTAACAAGACGTTTTTAATGCCCCTTGGAAGAGACGTGGAGGTCACAGTAGCTTAACAAGACGGTTTTAATGCCCCTTGGAAGAGACGTGGAGTTCAGAGTGGTTTAACAAGACATTTTTAATGCCCCTTGGAAGAGACGTGGAGGTCACAGTAGCTTAACAAGATGGTTTTAATGCCTCTTGGAAGAGACTTGGTGTTCAGAGTGGTTTAACAAGACGGTTTTAATGCCCCTTGTAAGAGACGTGGAGTTCAGAATGGTTTAACAAGATGGTTTTAATGCCCCTTGGAAGAGACGTGGAGGTCATAGTAGCTTAACAAGACAATTTTAATGCCACTTTGAAGAGACATGGAGTTCAGAGTGGTTTAACAAGACGGTTTTAATGCCCCTTGGAAGAGACGTGGAGGTCACAGTAGAAGAAGGAGAAAATATCAATGCCCCTTGGAAGAGACGTGGAGTTCAAAGTGGTTTAGCAAGACGCTTTTAATTCCCCTTGGAAGAAACGTGGAGGACATAGTAGCTTAACAAGACTGTTTTAATGCACATTGGAAGAGACATGGAGTTCAGAGTGGTTCAACAAGACGGTTTTAATGCCCCTTGGAAGAGACTTGGAGGTCACAGTAGCCTAAAAAGACGGTTTTAGTGCCGTTTAGAAGAGACGTGGAGTTAAGTGTGGTTTAACAAGTCGATTTTAATGCCCCTTGGAAGAGACGTTGAGTTCAGAGTGGTTTAACAAGACGGTTTTAATGCCCCTTGGAAGAGACATGGAGTTCAGAGTGTTCTAACAAGATGGTTTTAATGCCCCTTGGAAGAGACGTGGAGGTCACAGTAGCTTAACAAGATGGTTTTAATGTCCCTTGAAAGAGTGGGGGAGGTTACAGTGGAATAAAAAGACAATTTCAATTCCCCGTGGAAGAGAGGTGGAGGTCACAGTAGCTTAACAAGAAGGTTTTCATGCCCCTTGGAAGAGTGCTGGATGTCACAGTGGAATAAAAACACGATATCAATGTCCTGTGGAAGAGACTTGGAGAACACAGTAGCTTAACAAGACGGTTTTAATGCTATTTGAAAGAGTGGTGGAGGTTACAGTGGAATAAAAAGACAATATCAATGCCCCTTGGAAGAGTGGTGCATGTCGCAGTGGAATAAAAAGACTATATCAATGCCCCGTGGAAGAGACGTGGAGAACACAGTAGCTTAACAAGACAATTTTAATGCCCCTTGGAAGAGTGGTAGAGGTAACAGTGGAATTAAAAAGACGATATCAATGCCCCGTGGAAGAGACTTGGAGAACACAGTAGCCTAACAACATGGTTTTAATGCCCATTGGAAGAGTGGTGGAGATCGCATTAGAATAAAAAGACAATATCAATGCCCCTTGGAAGAGAGGTGCAGGTCACAGTAGCTTAACAAGATGGTTTTAAAGCACGTTGGAAGAGTGGTGGAGGCCGCTGTGGAAAAAAAAAACAATATCAAAGCCCTGTGAGAGAGACGTGGAGGTCACAGTAGCTTAAATAGACGGTTTTAATGCCCCTTGAAAGAGCTGTAGAGTTCAGAGTGGTTATCAAGATGGTTTTAATGACCCTTGGAAGAGAAGTGGAGGTCAGAGTAGCTTGACAAGACGGTTTTAATGTCCCTTGGAAGAGTGGTGGAGGTTACAGTGAAATGAAAAGACAATATCACTGCCACGTGGAAGAGACATGGAGGTCACAGTAGCTGAACAAGATGGTTTTAATGCCCCTTGGAAGAGTGGTGGATTTCAGAGTGGCTTAATAAGATGGTTTTAATGCCCCTTGGAAGAGACGTCAAGGTCCCAGTAGCTCAACAAAAGATGGTTTTAATGCCACTTGGAAGAGTGGTGGAGGTTACAGTGGAATAAAAAGACAATATCAATGCCCCGTGGAAGAGACATGGAGGTCACAGCAGCTTAACAAGATGGTATTAATGCCCCTTGGAAGAGTTGTTGAGGTCGCAGTGGAATAAAAAGACGATATCAATGCCCCTTGGAAGAGTGGTGGAGGTCGCAGTGGAATAAAAAGACAATATCAATGTCCCGTGGAAGAGACGTGGAGGTCACAGTAGCTTAATAACACGGTTTTAATGCCCCTTGGATGAGTGGTGGAGGTCGCAGTGGAATAAAAAGACAATATCAATTCCCCGTGGAAGAGACGTGGAGGTCATAGTAGCTTAAATAGACGGTTTTAATGCCCCTTGGAATAGCTGTGGAGTTCAGAGTGGTTTAACAAGATGGATTTATTGCCCTGTGGAAGAGACGTGGAAGTCACTGTAGCTTAGCAAAATAGTTTTAATGCCCCTTGGAAGAGTGGTGGAGGTTACAGTGGAATAAAAAGACAATATCAATGCCCCGTGGAAGAGACGTGGAGTATACAGTAGCTTAAAAAGACGGTTTTAATGCCCCTTGGAAGAGTGGTGGGGGTTACAGTGGAATAAAAAGACAATATCAATGCCCTATGGAACAGACGTGGAGGTCACAGTAGCTTAACAAGACGGTTTTAATGCCCCTAGGCAGAGTGGTGGAGGTCGCAGTGGAATAAAAATACAATATCAATGCCCCTTGAAAGAATTGTGGAGGTTGCAGTTGAATAAAAAGACAATATCAGTGACCCCTTGGAAGAGTGGTGGAGGTCGCAGTAGTATAAAATGACAATATCAATGCCCCTTGGAAGAGAGGTGCAGGTCACAGTAGCTTAACAAGATGGTTTTAAAGCACGTTGGAAGAGTGGTGGAGGCCGCTGTGGAAAAAAAAAACAATATCAAAGCCCTGTGAGAGAGACGTGGAGGTCACAGTAGCTTAAATAGACGGTTTTAATGCCCCTTGAAAGAGCTGTAGAGTTCAGAGTGGTTATCAAGATGGTTTTAATGACCCTTGGAAGAGAAGTGGAGGTCAGAGTAGCTTGACAAGACGGTTTTAATGTCCCTTGGAAGAGTGGTGGAGGTTACAGTGAAATGAAAAGACAATATCACTGCCACGTGGAAGAGACATGGAGGTCACAGTAGCTGAACAAGATGGTTTTAATGCCCCTTGGAAGAGTGGTGGATTTCAGAGTGGCTTAATAAGATGGTTTTAATGCCCCTTGGAAGAGACGTCAAGGTCCCAGTAGCTCAACAAAAGATGGTTTTAATGCCACTTGGAAGAGTGGTGGAGGTTACAGTGGAATAAAAAGACAATATCAATGCCCCGTGGAAGAGACATGGAGGTCACAGCAGCTTAACAAGATGGTATTAATGCCCCTTGGAAGAGTTGTTGAGGTCGCAGTGGAATAAAAAGACGATATCAATGCCCCTTGGAAGAGTGGTGGAGGTCGCAGTGGAATAAAAAGACAATATCAATGTCCCGTGGAAGAGACGTGGAGGTCACAGTAGCTTAATAACATGGTTTTAATGCCCCTTGGATGAGTGGTGGAGGTCGCAGTGGAATAAAAAGACAATATCAATTCCCCGTGGAAGAGACGTGGAGGTCATAGTAGCTTAAATAGACGGTTTTAATGCCCCTTGGAATAGCTGTGGAGTTCAGAGTGGTTTAACAAGATGGATTTATTGCCCTGTGGAAGAGACGTGGAAGTCACTGTAGCTTAGCAAAATAGTTTTAATGCCCCTTGGAAGAGTGGTGGAGGTTACAGTGGAATAAAAAGACAATATCAATGCCCCGTGGAAGAGACGTGGAGTATACAGTAGCTTAAAAAGACGGTTTTAATGCCCCTTGGAAGAGTGGTGGGGGTTACAGTGGAATAAAAAGACAATATCAATGCCCTATGGAACAGACGTGGAGGTCACAGTAGCTTAACAAGACGGTTTTAATGCCCCTAGGCAGAGTGGTGGAGGTCGCAGTGGAATAAAAATACAATATCAATGCCCCTTGAAAGAATTGTGGAGGTTGCAGTTGAATAAAAAGACAATATCAGTGACCCCTTGGAAGAGTGGTGGAGGTCGCAGTAGTATAAAATGACAATATCAGTGCCCCTTGGAAGAGGGGTGGAGGTAAAGGTGGAATAAAAAGACAATATCAAAGCCCCGTGGTAGAGAGGTGGAGGTCATAGTAGCTGAACAAGATGGTTTTAATGACCCATGGAAGAGTCGTGAAGTTCAGTGTGGTTTAATAAGACGGTTTTAATGCCCCTTGCAAGAGACGTGGAGGTCACAGTAGCTTAAAAAAAGACGATTTTAATTCCCCTTGGAAGAGTGGTGGGGGTTACAGTGGAATAAAAAGACAATATCAATGCCCCGTGGAAGAGACGTGGAGGTCACAGTATCTTAACAAGACGGTTTTAATGCCCCTAGGCAGAGTGGTGGAGGTCACAGAGGAATAAAAATACAATATCAATGTCCATTGGAAGAGTGGTGGAGGTCGCAGTGGAATAAAAAGACAATATCAATGCCCCGTGGAAGAGACGTGGAGGTCACAGTAGCTTAACAAGATGGTTTTAATGCTTCTTGGAAGAGCTGTGGAGTTCAGAGTGGTTTATCACGATGGTTTTAATGCCCCTTGGAAGAGTTGTGAAGGTTACAGTGGAATAAAAAGACAATATCAATGCCCCATGAAATAGACGTGGAATTCACAGTATCTTAAAAAGACGGTCTTAATGCCCCTTGGAAGAGTGTTGGAGGTCGCAGTGGAATAAAAAGACAATATCAATGCCCCTTGGAAGAGTGGTGGAGGTCACAGTGGAATAAAGAAACAGTATAAATGCCACGGGGAAGAGACGTGGAGGTCACAGTAGCTTAATAAGATGGTTTTATGCCCCTTGGAAGAGAGGTGTAGGTCGCTGTGGTATAAAAAGACAATATCAATGCCCCTTGGAAGAGACGTGGACGTCACAGTAGCTTAACAAGATGTTTTTAATGCCCATTAGAAGAGTGGTGGAGGTCGCTGTGGAAATAAAAGACAATATAAAAGCCCCGTGGAAGAGACGTGGAGGACACAGTAGCTTAAATCGATGGTTTTAATGCCCCTTGGAATAGCTGTGGAGTTCAGAGTGGTTTAACAAGATTGTTTTAATGCCCCTTGGAAGATACGTGGAGTTCACAGTAGCTTAACAAGACGGTTTTAATGCCCCTTGCGTGAGTGGTGGACATCGCAGTGGAATAAAAAGACAATATTAATGCCCCTTGGAAGAGACGTGGAGGTCACAGTAGCTTAAAAAGACGGTTTTAATGTCCCTCTCAAGAGTTGTGGAGGTCGCAGTGGAATAAAAAGACAATATCAATGCCCATGGAAGAGTTGTGGAGGTCGCAGTGGAATAAAAAGACAATATCAATGCCCCGTGGAAGAGACGTGGAGGTCCCAGAAGCTTAACAAGATGGTTTTAATGCCCCTTAGAAGAGCTGTGGAGTTCAGAGTGGTTTATCAAGATGGTTTTAATGCCCCTTGGAAGAGACGTGGAGGTCACAGTAGCTTAACAAGACGGTTTTAATGCCCCTTGGAAAAGTGGTGGAGGTTACGGTGGAATAAAAAGACAATATCAATGCCCCAAGGAAGAGACATGGAGGTCACAGTAGCTTAACAAGATGGTTTTAATGCCCCTTGGAAGAGTGATGGAGGTCGCAGTAGAATAAAAAGACAATATTAATGCCCCGTGGAAGAGACATGGAGGTCACAGTAGCTTAAATAGACGGTTTTAATGCCCCTTGGAATAGCTATGGAGTTCAGAGTGGTTTAACAAGATGGCTTTAATTCCCCTTGGAAGACACGTGTAGGTCACAGTAGCTTAACAAAACTTTCTTAATGCCCATTGGATGAGTGGTGGAGGTCGTAATGGAATAAAAAGACAATATCAATGCCCCTTGGAAGAGACGTGGAGGTCACAGTAGCTTTAAAAGACAGTTTTAATGCCCCTTGGAAGAGTGGTGGAGGTGGCAGTGGAATAAAAAGACAATATCAATGGCCAATGGAAGAGTGGTGGAGGTCGCAGTGGAATAAAAAGACAATATCAATGGCCCGTGGAAGAGACGTGGAAGTCACAGTAGCTTAACAAGATGGCTTTAATGCCCCTTGGTAGGGCTGTGGAGTTCAGAGTGGTTTATCAAGATGGTTTTATTGCCACTTGGAAGAGACATGTAGGTCACAGTAGCTTAAGAAGAAGCTCTTAATGCCCCTTGGAAGAGTGGTGGAGGTGGCAGTGGAATAAAAAGACAATATCAATGCCACGGGGAATAGACGTCGAGGTCACAGTAGCTTAAGAAGATGGTTTTATGGCCCCTTGGAAGAGTGGTGGAGGTCGCAATGGAATAAAAAGACAATATCAATGACCCGTGGATGAGACGTTGAGGTCACAGTAGCTTAACAATATGGTTTTAATACCCCTTTGAAGAGTGGTGGAGTTCAGTGTGGTTCAATAAGACGGTTTTAATGCCCCATGGAAGAGACGGGGAGGTCACAGTAGCTTAACAAAAGACGGTTTTAATTCCCCTTGGAAGAGTGGTGGGGGTTATAGTGGAATAAAAAGACAATATCAATGCCCTATGGAAGAGACGTGGAGGTCACAGTAGCTTAACAAGATGGTTTTAATGCCCCTAGGCAGAGTGGTGGAGGTCGCAGTGGAATAAAAATACAATATCAATGCCCCTTGGAAGAATGGTGGAGGTCACAGTTGAATAAAAAGACAATATCATTGACCCCTTGGAAGAGTGGTGGAGGTTACAGTAGTATAAAAAGACAATATCAGTGCCCCTTGGAAGAGGGGTGGAGGTAAAGGTGGAATAAAAAGACAATATCAATGCCCCGTGGTAGAGACGTGGAGGTCATAGTAGCTGAAGAAGATGGTTTTAATGACCCATGGAAGAGTGGTGAAGTTCAGTGTGGTTTAATAAGACGGTTTTAGTGCCCCTTGCAAGAGACATGGAGGTCACAGTAGCTTAACAAAAGACGGTTTTAATTCCCTTTGGAAGAGTGGTGGGGGTTACAGTGGAATAAAGAGAAAATATCAATGCCCCGTGGAAGAGACGTGGAGATCACAGTAGCTTAACAAGACGGTTTTAATGCCCCTAGGCAGAGTGGTGGAGGTCACAGAGGAATAAAAATACAATATCAATGACCCCTTGGAAGAGTGGTGGAGGTCGCAGTTGAATAAAAAGACAATATCAATGTCCCCTTGGAAGAGTGGTGGAGGTCACAGTGGAATAAAAAGACAATATCAATGCACCTTGGAAGAGGGGTGGAGGTTACCATGGAATAAAAAGACAATATCAATGCTCCGTGGAAGAGACGTGGAGGTCACATTAGCTTAACAAGACGGTTTTAATTCCCCTTGGATGAGTGGTGGAGGTCGCAGTGGAATAAAAAGACAATATAAATGCCCCTTGGAAGAGACGTGGAGGTCACAGTAGCTTAACAAGATGGTTTTAATGTCTCTTGGAAGAGTGGTGGTGGTTACAGTGGAATAAAAAGACAATATCAATGCCCCGTGGAAAAGAGGTGGAGGTCAGAGTAGCTTTAAAACAGTTTTAATGCCCTTGGAAGAGTGGTGGAGGTCACAGAGGAATAAAAAGACAATATCAATGTCCATTGGAAGAGTGGTGGAGGTCGCAGTGGAATAAAAAGACAATATCAATGCGCCGTGGAAGAGACGTTAAGGTCACAGTAGCTTAACAAGATGGTTTTAATGCTTCTTGGAAGAGCTGTGGAGTTCAGAGTGGTTTATCAAGATGGTTTTAATGCTCCTTGGAAGAGTAGTGAAGGTTACAGTGGAATAAAAAGACAATATCAATGCCCATGGAATAGATGTTGAGTTCACAGTAGCTTAAAAAGATGGTTTTAATGCCCCTTGGAAGAGTGTTGGAGGTCGCAGTGGAATAAAAAGACAATATCAATGCCCCGAGAAAGAGACGTGGAGGTCACAGTAGCTTAACAAGACGTTCTTAATACCCCTTGGAAGAGTGGTAGAGGTCGCAGTGGAATAAAAAGACAATATCAATGCCCCTTGGAAGAGTGGTGGAGGTCACAGTGGAATAAAGAGACAATATCAATGCCACGGGGAAGAGACGTGGAGGTCACAGTAGTTTAATAAGAAGGTTTTATGCCCCTTGGAAGAGAGGTGTAGGTCGCTGTGGTATAAAAAGACAAAATCAATTCCCCGTGGAAGAGACGTGGAGGTCACAGTAGCTTAACAAGATAGATTTAATGCCCCTTGGAAGAGCTGTGGAGTTCAGAGTGGTTTAACAAGACGGTTTTAATGCCCCTTTGAAGAGATATGTAGGTCACAGTAGCTTAACAAGACCGTTTTAATGTCTCTTGGAAGAGTGGTGGAGGTGACAGTGGAGTAAGAATACAATATCAATGGCCCGTGGAAGAGACGTGGAGGTCACAGTAGCTTAACAAGATGGTTTAAAAGCACCGTGGAAGAGACGTGGAGGACACAGTAGCTTAAATCGATGTTTATAATGCCCCTTGGAATAGCTGTGGAGTTCAGAGTGGTTTAACAAGATTGTTTTAATGCCCCTTGGAAGATATGTGGAGTTCACTGTAGCTTAGCAAGACTGTTTTAATGCCCCTTGAGTGAGTGGTGGACATCGCAGTGGAATAAAAAGACAATATTAATGCCCCTTGGAAGAGACGTGGAGGTCACAGTAGCTTAAAAAGACGGTTTTAATGTCCCTTGCAAGAGTGGTGGAGGTCGCAGTGGAATAAAAAGACAATATCAATGCCCATTGGAAGAGTTGTGGAGGTCGCAGTGGAATAAAAAGACAATATCAATGCCCCGTGGAAGAGACGTGGAGGTCCCAGGAGCTTAACAAGATGGTTTTAATGCCCCTTGGAAGAGCTGTGGAGTTCAGAGTGGTTTATCAAGATGGTTTTAATGCCCCTTGGAAGAGACGTGGAGGTCACAGTAGCTTAACAAGACGGTTTTAATGCCCCTTGGAAAAGTGGTGGAGGTTACGCTGGAATAAAAAGACAATATCAATGTCCCAAGGAAGAGACATGGAGGTCACAGTAGCTTAACAAGATGGTTTTAATGCCCCTTGGAAGAGTGATGGAGGTCGCAGTAGAATAAAAAGACAATATTAATGCCCCGTGGAAGAGACGTGGAGGTCACAGTAGCTTAAATAGACGGTTTTAATGCCCCTTGGAATAGCTGTGGAGTTCAGAGTGGTTTAACAAGATGGCTTTAATTCCCCTTGGAAGACACGTGTAGGTCACAGTAGCTTAACAAAACTTTCTTAATGCCCATTGGATGAGTGGTGGAGGTCGTAATGGAATAAAAAGACAATATCAATGTCCCTTGGAAGAGACGTGGAGGTCACAGTAGCTTTAAAGGACAGTTTTAATGCCCCTTGGAAGAGTGGTGGAGGTGGCAGTGGAATAAAAAGACAATATCAATGGCCAATGGAAGAGTGGTGGAGGTCGCAGTGGAATAAAAAGACAATATCAATGGCCCGTGGAAGAGACGTGGAAGTCACAGTAGCTTAACAAGATGGCTTTAATGCCCCTTGGTAGAGCTGTGGAGTTCAGAGTGGTTTATCAAGATGGTTTTATTGCCCCTTGGAAGAGACATGTAGGTCACAGTAGCTTAACAAGAAGCTGTTAATGCCCCTTGGAAGAGTGGTGGAGGTGGCAGTGGAATAAAAAGACAATATCAATGCCACGGGGAAGAGACGTCGAGGTCACAGTAGCTTAAGAAGATGGTTTTATGGCCCCTTGGAAGAGTGGTGGAGGTCGCAGTGGAATAAAAAGACAATATCAATGCCCCGTGGAAGAGACGTGGTAGTCACAGTGGCTTAACAAGATGGCTTTAATGCCCCTTGGTAGAGCTGTGGAGTTCAGAGTGGTTTAACAAGATGGTTTTAATGCCCCTTAGAAGAGTGGTGGAGGTTACAGTGGAATAAAAAGACAATATCAATGCCCCATGGAAGAGTGGTGGATGTCGCAGTGGAATAAAAAGACAATATCAATGACCCGTGGAAGAGAGGTGGAGGTCAGAGTAGCTTAACAATATGGTTTTAATGCCCCTTTGAAGAGTGGTGGAGGTCTCAATGGAATAAAAAGACAATATCAATGCCACTTGGAAGAGACGTGGAGGTCACAGTAGCTTATCAAGACTGTTTTAATCCCCCTTGGATGAGTGGTGTAAGTCGCAGTGGAATAAAAAGACAATATTAATGCCCCTTGGAAGAGTGATGGAGGTCGCATTGGAATAAAAGGACAGTATCATTGCTACTTGGAAGAGACGTAGAGGTCACAGTAGCTTAAAAAGACGATTTTAATGTCCCTTAGAAGAGTAGTGGTGGTCGCAGTGGAATAAAAAGACAATATCAATGCCCCGGGGAAGAGACGTGGATGTCACAGTAGCTTAGCAAGATGGTTTTATTGCTCCTTGTAAGAGTGCTGGTGGTTGCTGTGGTATAAAATGACAATATCAATGACCCGAGGAAGAGACGTGGAGGTCAAAGCAGCTTACCAAGACAGTATTAATGTACCTTGGAAACGTGGTAGAGGTCGCAGTGGAATAAAAAGACAATACCAATGCCCCTTCGAAGAGACGTCGTGCTCACAGTAGCTTAACAAGATGGTTTTATTGCCCCTTGGAAGAGTGGTGGAGGTTGGTGTGGTATAAAAAGACAATATCAATGCCCCGTGGAAGAAACGTGGAGGTCAAAGTAGCTTAACAAGACGCTTTTAATGCTCCTTGGAAGAAACGTTGAGTTCAGAGAGGTTTATTGAGATGGTTTTAATGCCCCTTGGAAGATACGTGTAGGTCACATTAGCTTAACAAGATGGTTTTAATGCCCATTGGAAGAGTGGTGGAGGTTACAGTGGAATAAAAAGACAATATCAATGCCTCGTGGAAGAGACGTGGAGTTCATAGTAGCTTAACAAGACGGTTTTAATGCCCCTTGGTAGAGTGGTGGAGGTCACAGTAGCTGAACAAGACAGTTTTAATGTCTCTTGGAAGAGTGGTGGAGGTTACAGGGAAATAAAAAGACAATATCAATGCCCTCAGGAAGAGACATGGAGGTCACAGTAGCTTATCAAGATGGTTTAAATGCCCCTTGGAAATGTGGTGGAGGTCGCAGTGGAATAAAGACAATATCAATGCCCCGTGGAAGAGATGTGTAGGTCACAGTAGCTTAACAAGATGGTTCTAATGCCCCTTGGACAAGTGGTGGAGGTCGCAGTGGAATAAAAAGACAATACCAATGCCCCTTCGAAGAGACGTCGTGCTCACAGTAGCTTAACAAGATGGTTTTATTGCTCCTTGTAAGAGTGGTGGTGGTTGCTGTGGTATAAAATGACAATATCAATGACCGGAGGAAGAGACGTGGAGGTCAAAGCAGCTTACCAAGACAGTATTAATGTACCTTGGAAACGTGGTAGAGGTCGCAGTGGAATAAAAAGACAATACCAATGCCCCTTCGAAGAGACGTCGCGCTCACAGTAGCTTAACAAGATGGTTTTATTGCCCCTTGGAAGAGTGGTGGAGGTTGGTGTGGTATAAAAAGACAATATCAATGCCCCGTGGAAGAAACGTGGAGGTCAAAGGAGTTTAACAAGACGCTTTTAATGCTCCTTGGAAGAGACGTTGAGTTCAGAGAGGTTTATTGAGATGGTTTTAATGCCCCTTGGAAGATACGTGTAGGTCACACATTAGCTTAATAAGATGGTTTTAATGCCCATTGGAAGAGTGGTGGAGGTTACAGTGGAATAAAAAGACAATATCAATGCCTCGTGGAAGAGACGTGCAGTTCATAGTAGCTTAACAAGACGGTTTTAATGCCCCTTGGTAGAGTGGTGGAGGTCACAGTAGCTGAACAAGACGGTTTTAATGTCTCTTGGATGAGTGGTGGAGGTTACAGGGAAATAAAAAGACAATATCAATGCCCTCAGGAAGAGACATGGAGGTCACAGTAGCTTATCAAGACGGTTTAAATGCCCCTTGGAAATGTGGTGGAGGTCGCAGTGGAATAAAGATAATATCAATGCCCCGTGGAAGAGACGTGTAGGTCACAGTAGCTTAACAAGATGGTTCTAATGCCCCTTGGAAGAGTGGTGGAGGTCGCAGTGGAATAAAAAGACAATACCAATGCCCCTTCGAAGAGACGTCGTGCTCACAGTAGCTTAACAAGATGGTTTTATTGCCCCTTGGAAGAGTGGTGGAGGTTGGTGTGGTATAAAAAGACAATATCAATGCCCCGTGGAAGTAACGTGGAGGTCAAAGGAGCTTAAAAAGACGCTTTTAATGCTCCTTGGAAGAGACGTTGAGTTCAGAGAGGTTTATTGAGATGGTTTTCATGCTCCTTGGAAGATACCGGTAGGTCACATTAGCTTAACAAGATGGTTTTAATGCCCATTGGAAGAGTGGTGGAGGTTACAGTGGAATAAAAAGACAATATCAATGCCTCGTGGAAGAGACGCGGAGTTCATAGTAGGTTAACAAGACGGTTTTAATGCCCCTTGGTAGAGTGGTGGAGGTCGCAGTGGAATAGAAAGACAATTTGAATGCCCTGTGAAAGAGAAGTGGAGGTCACAGTAGCTTAACAATATTGGTTTTAATGCCCCTTGGAAGAGCTGTGGAGTTCAGAGAGGTTTAACAAGATGGTTTTAATGCCCCGTGGTAGAGACGTGTAGGTTACAGTAGCTTAACAAGATGGTTTTAATGCCCCTTGGAAGAGTGGTGGAGGTTACAGTGGAATAAAAAGACAATATCAATGCCCCGTGGAAGAGACGTGGAGATCACAGTAGCTAAACAAGTCAGTTAATGCCCCTTGGAAGAGTGGTGGAGGTCGCAGTGGAATAAAAGACAATACCAATGCCCCTTCGAAGAGACGTGGTGCTCACAGTAGCTTAACAAGATGGTTTTGTTGCCCCTTAGAAGAGTGGTGGAGGTTGGTGTGGTATAAAAAGACAATATCAATGCCCCGTGGAAGAAACGTGGAGGTCAAAGGAGCTTAACAAGACTCTTTTAATGCTCCTTGGAAGAGACGTTGAGTTCAGAGAGGTTTATTGAGATGGTCTTAATGCCCCTTGGAAGATACGTGTAGGTCACATTAGCTTAACAAGATGGTTATAATGCCCATTGGAAGAGTGCTG
The DNA here is from genome assembly GCF_046119375.1 of Phyllobates terribilis. Taxonomy (NCBI): domain Eukaryota; kingdom Metazoa; phylum Chordata; class Amphibia; order Anura; family Dendrobatidae; genus Phyllobates; species Phyllobates terribilis. The sequence continues at coordinate 3,309,251 of NW_027362799.1, read as the reverse complement.
GAGGTTACAGTGGAATAAAAAGACAATATCAATGCCTCGTGGAAGAGACGTGGAGTTCATAGTAGCTTAACAAGATGGTTTTAATGCCCTTTGGTAGAGTGGTGGAGGTCGCAGTGGAATAGAAAGACAATTTGAATGCCCTGTGAAAGAAAAGTGGAGTTCACAGTAGCTTAACAATATTGGTTTTAATGCCCCTTGGAAGAGCTGTGGAGTTCAGAGAGGTTTAACAAGATGGGTTTAATGCCCCGTGGTAGAGACGTGTAGGTTACAGTAGCTTAACAAGATGGTTTTAATGCCCCTTGGAAGAGTGGTGGAGGGTACAGTGGAATAAAAAGACAATATCAATGCCCCGTGGAAGAGACGTGGAGATTACAGTAGCTAAACAAGTCAGTTTTAATGCCCCTTGGAAGAGTGGTGGAGGTCGCAGTGGAATAAAAAGACAATATCAAAGCCCTGTGAAAGAGACGTGGATGTCACAGTAGCTTAAATAGATGTTATTAATGCCCCTTGAAAGAGATGTGGAGTTCAGCGTGGTTTATCAAGATGGTTTTAATGCCCCTTGGAAGAGACGTCAAGTTCACAGTAGCATAAGAAGACCGTTTTAATGGCTCTTGGAAGAGTGGTGGAGGTTACAGTGAAATAAAAAGACAATTTCAATGCCCCGTGGAAGAGACATGGAGGTCACAGTAGCTTAACAAGACGGTTTTAATGCCCCTTGGAAGAGTGGTGGAGGTCGCAGTGGAATAAAAAAAGACAATATCAATGCCCCTTGGTAGAGTGGTGGAGGTCGCATTGGAACAAAAAGACAATATCAATGTCCCGTGGAAGAGACATGGAGGTCACAGTAGATTAATAAGACGGTTTTAATGCCCCTTGGAAGAGTGATGGAGATCGCAGTGGAAACAAAGGACAGTATCAATGCCCCGTGGAGGAGACATGGAGGTCGCAGTAGCTTAACAAGACGGTTTTAATGCCCCTTAGAAGAGTGCTGGAGGCCGCTGTGGAATAAACAGACAATACCAAAGCCCCGAGAAAGAGACGTGGCGGTCACAGTAGCTTAAATAGACAGTTTTAATGCCCCTTGGAAGAGTGTTGGAGGTCGCAGTGGAATAAAAAGACAATATCAATGCCCCGTGGAAAATACGTGGATGTCACAGTAGCTTAACAAGACAGTTTTAATGCCCCTTGAAAGAGTTTTGGAGGTCGCTGTGGAATAAAAAGACAATAGCAATGCCCCGTGGAAGAGACGAGGAGGTCACAGTAGCTTAATAAGACGGTTTTAATGCTCCTTGCAAGAGCTGTGGAGTTCAGAGTGATTTTACAAGATGGTTTTAATGCCCCTTGGAAGAAACGTGGAGGTCACGGTTGCTTAACTAGATGGTTTTTATACGCCTTGGAAGAGTGATGGAGGTCGCAGTGGAATAAAGACAATATCAATGCCCCTTGGAAGAGACGTGGATCTCACAGTAGCTTAACAAGACGGTTTTACTGCACATTAGAAGAGTGGTGAAGGTCGCAGTGGAATAAAAAGACAATATCAATACCCCTTGGAAGAGACGTGGTGGTCAAAGTAGCTTAAGAAGATGGTTTTATTGCCCCTTGGAAGAGTGGTGGAGGTTGCTGTGGTATAAAAAGACAATATCAATGCCCCGTGGAAGAAACGTGGATGTCACAGTAGCTTAACAAGACACTTTTAATGCCCCTTGGAAGAGACGCTGAGTACAGAGAGGTTTATCAAGATGGTCTTAATGCCCCTTGGAAGAGACGTGTAGGTCAGAGTAGCTTAACAAGATGTTGTTAATGCCCCTTGGAAGAGTGCTGGAGTTTGCAGTGGAATAAAAAGACAATATGAATGCCTCGTGGAAGAGACGTGGATCTCCTAGTAGCTTAACAAGACGGTTTTAATGCCCCTTGGAAGAGTGTGGAGGTTATAGTGGAATAAAAAGACAATATTAAAGACCCGTCGAAGAGACGTGGAGGTCACAGTAGCTTAAATAAATGGTTTTATTGCCCCTTGTAAGAGTGGTGGAGTTCATATTGGTTTAACAAGATGGTTTTAATGCCCCTTGGAAGAGACGTGGACGTCACAGTAGCTTAACAAGATGGTTTTAATGCCCTTGGAAGAATGTTGGAGGTCGCAGTGCAAGAAAAAGACAATATCAATGCCATTTGGAATAGACGATGAAGTCACAGTAGCTTAAGAAGATGGTTGTAATACCCCTTGGATGAGTGATGGAGGTCGCAGTGGAATAAAAAGACAAAATTAATGCCCATTGGAAGAGTGATGGAGATCGCAGTGTAATAAAAGGACAGTATCAATGCCCCTTGGTAGAGACGTGGAGGTCACAGTAGCTTAACAAGATGGTTTTATTGCCCCTTGGAAGAGTAGTGGAGGTCGCAGTGAAATAAAAAGACAATATCAATGCCCCGGGAAAGAGACGTGGAGGTCACAGTAGCTTAACAAGACGGTTTAAATGTACCTTGAAAGAGTGGTGGAGGTTGCAGTGGAATAAAAAGACAATATCAATGCCCCGGGGAAGAGACGTGGAGGTCACAGTAGCTTAACAAGACGGTTTAAATGTACCTTGAAAGAGTGGTGGAGGTCGCAGTGGAATAAAAAGACAATATCAATGGCCAATGGAAGAGTGGTGGAGGTCGCAGTGGAATAAAAAGACAATATCAATGCCCCGTGGAAGAGACGTGGTAGTCACAGTAGCTTAACAAGATGGCTTTAATGCCCCTTGGTAGAGCTGTGGAGTTCAGAGTGGTTTATCAAGATGGTTTTATTGCCCCTTGGAAGAGACATGTAGGTCACAGTAGCTTAACAAGAAGCTCTTAATGCCCCTTGGAAGAGTGGTGGAGGTGGCAGTGGAATAAAAAGACAATATCAATGCCACGGGGAAGAGACGTCGAGGTCACAGTAGCTTAAGAAGATGGTTTTATTGCCCCTTGGAAGAGTGGTGGAGGTCGCAGTGGAATAAAAAGACAATATCAATGCCCCGTGGAAGAGACGTGGTAGTCACAGTAGCTTAACAAGATGGCTTTAATGCCCCTTGGCAGAGCTGTGGAGCTCAGAGTGGTTTAACAAGATGGTTTTAATGCCCCTTAGAAGAGTGGTGGAAGTTACAGTAGAATAAAAAGACAATATCAATGCCCCATGGAAGAGTGGTGGATGTCGCAGTGGAATAAAAAGACAATATCAATGACCCGTGGAAGAGAGGTGGAGGTCACAGTAGCTTAACAATATGGTTTTAATGCCCCTTTGAAGAGTGGTGGAGGTCGCATTGGAATAAAAAGACAATATCAATGCCACTTGGAAGAGACGTGGAGGTCACAGTAGCTTATCAAGACTGTTTTAATCCCCCTTGGATGAGTGGTGTAGGTCGCAGTGGAATAAAAAGACAATATTAATGCCCCTTGGAAGAGTGATGGAGGTCGCATTGGAATAAAAGGACAGTATCATTGCTACTTGGAAGAGACGTCAAGGTCACAGTAGTTTAAAAAGACGATTTTAATGTCCCTTGGAAGAGTAGTGGTGGTCGCAGTGGAATAAAAAGACAATATCAATGCCCCGGGGAAGAGACGTGGATGTCACAGTAGCTTAGCAAGATGGTTTTATTGCTCCTTGTAAGAGTGGTGGTGGTTGCTGTGGTATAAAATGACAATATCAATGACCCGAGGAAGAGACGTGGAGGTCAAAGCAGCTTACCAAGACAGTATTAATGTACCTTGGAAACGTGGTAGAGGTCGCAGTGGAATAAAAAGACAATACCAATGCCCCTTCGAAGAGACGTCGTGCTCACAGTAGCTTAACAAGATGGTTTTATTGCCCCTTGGAAGAGGGGTGGAGGTTGGTGTGGTATAAAAAGACAATATCAATGCCCCGTGGAAGAAACGTGGAGGTCAAAGGAGCTTAACAAGACGCTTTTAATGCTCCTTGGAAGAGACGTTGAGTTCAGAGAGGTTTATTGAGATGGTTTTAATGCCCCTTGGAAGATACGTGTAGGTCACATTAGCTTAACAAGATGGTTTTAATGCCCATTGGAAGAGTGGTGGAGGTTACAGTGGAATAAAAAGACAATATCAATGCCCCATGGAAGAGTGGTGGATGTCGCAGTGGAATAAAAAGACAATATCAATGACCCGTGGAAGAGAGGTGGAGGTCACAGTAGCTTAACAATATGGTTTCAATGCCCCTTTGAAGAGTGGTGGAGGTCGCATTGGAATAAAAAGACAATATCAATGCCACTTGGAAGAGACGTGGAGGTCACAGTAGCTTATCAAGACTGTTTTAATCCCCCTTGGATGAGTGGTGTAGGTCGCAGTGGAATAAAAAGACAATATTAATGCACCTTGGAAGAGTGATGGAGGTCGCATTGGAATGAAAGGACAGTATCATTGCTACTTGGAAGAGACGTCGAGGTCACAGTAGCTTAAAAAGACGATTTTAATGTCCCTTGGAAGAGTAGTGGTGGTCGCAGCGGAATAAAAAGACAATATCAATGCCCCGGGGAAGAGACGTGGATGTCACAGTAGCTTAGCAAGATGGTTTTATTGCTCCTTGTAAGAGTGCTGGTGGTTGCTGTGGTATAAAATGACAATATCAATGACCCGAGGAAGAGACATGGAGGTCAAAGCAGCTTACCAAGACAGTATTAATGTACCTTGGAAACGTGGTAGAGGTCGCAGTGGAATAAAAAGACAATACCAATGCCCCTTCGAAGAGACGTCGTGCTCACAGTAGCTTAACAAGATGGTTTTATTGCCCCTTGGAAGAGTGGTGGAGGTTGGTGTGGTATAAAAAGACAATATCAATGCCCCGTGAAAGAAACGTGGAGGTCAAAGGAGCTTAACAAGACGCTTTTAATGCTCCTTATAAGAGACGTTGAGTTCAGAGAGGTTTATTGAGATGGTTTTAATGCCCCTTGGAAGATACGTGTAGGTCACATTAGCTTAACAAGATGGTTTTATTGCCCCTTGGAAGAGTGGTGGAGGTTGGTGTGGAATAAAAAGACAATAGCAATGCCCCGTGGAAGAGACGAGGAGGTCACAGTAGCTTAATAAGACGGTTTTAATGCCCCTTGCAAGAGCTGTGGAGTTCAGAGTGGTTTAACAAGATGGTTTTAATGCCCCTTGGAAGAAACGTGGAGGTCACGGTTTCTTAACTAGATGGTTTTAATGCGCCTTGGAAGAGTGATGGAGGTCGCAGTGGAATAAAGACAATATCAATGCCCCTTGGAAGAGACGTGGATCTCACAGTAGCTTAACAAGACGGTTTTACTGCACATTAGAAGAGTGATGAAGGTCGCAGTGGAATAAAAAGACAATATCAATGCCCCTTGGAAGAGACGTGGTGGTCAAAGTAGCTTAACAAGACAGTTTTAATGCCCCTTGGAAGAGTGTGGAGGTTATAGTGGAATAAAAAGACAATATTAAAGACCCGGCGAAGAGACGTGGAGGTCACAGTAGCTTAAATAAATGGTTTTATTGCCCCCTGGAAGAGCGGTGGAGTTCATAGTGGTTTAACAAGATGGTTTTAATGCCCCTTGGAAGAGACGTGGAGGTCACAGTAGCTTAACAAGATGGTTTTAATGCCCTTGGAAGAATGTTGGAGGTCGCAGTGGAAGAAAAAAACAATATCAATGCCATTTGGAAGAGACGATGAAGTCACAGTAGCTTAAGAAGATGGTTGTAATGCCCCTTGGATGAGTGGTGGAGGTCGCAGTGGAATAAAAAGACAAAATTAATACCCATTGGAAGAGTGATGGAGATCGCAGTGTAATAAAAGTACAGTATCAATGCCCCTTGGTAGAGACGTGGAGGTCACAGTAGCTTAACAAGACGGTTTTATTGCCCCTTGGAAGAGTGGTGGAGGATGCTGTGGTATAAAAAGACAATATCAATGCCTCGTTGAAGAGACTTGGAGGTCACAGTAACATAACAAGACGGTTTTAATGTCCCTCGGAAGAGTAGTGGAGGTCGCAGTGAAATAAAAAGACAATATCAATGCCCCGGGGAAGAGACGTGGAGGTCACAGTAGCTTAACAAGACGGTTTAAATGTACCTTGAAAGAGTGGTGGAGGTCGCAGTGGAATAAAAAGACAATATCAATGCCCCTTGGAAGAGACATGGAGGTCACAGTAGCTGAACAGGACGGTTTTAATATCCCTTGGAAGATTGGTGGAGGTTATAGTGGAATAAAAAGACAATATCAATGCCCCGTGCAAAAAACGTGGAGGTCACAGTAGCTTAACAAGAAGGTTTTAATGCCACTTGGATGAGTAGTGGAGGTTACAGTGAAATAAAAAGACATTATCAATGCACTGTGCAGGAGACATGGAGGTCACAGTAGCTTAACAAGATGGTTTTAATGCCCCTTGGAAGAGTGATGGAGGTCGCAGTGGAATAAAAAGACAGTATCAATGCCCCTTGTAAGAGTGGTGGAGGTCACAGTGGAATAAAAAGACAATATCAATGTCCCATGTAAGAGATGTGGAGGTCACAGTAGCTTAACAAGACGGTTTTAATGCCCCTTGGAAGAGTGGTGGAGGTCGCAGTGGAATAAATAGACAATATTAATGCCCCTTGGAAGAGTGATGGAGGTCGCAGTGGAATAAAAGGACAGTATCAATGCCTCGTGGAAGAGACGTGGAGGTCACAGTAGCATAACAAGACGGTTTTAATGCCCCTTGGAAGAGTGGTGGAGGTCGCAGTGGAATAAAAAGACAATGTTAATGCCCCTTGGAAGAGTTGTGGAGGTCGGTGTGGAATAAAAAGACAATATCAAAGCCCCAAGGAATGGACTTGGAGGTCACAGTAGCTTAAATAGATGGTTTTAATGCCCCTTGGAATAGCTGAGGAGTTCAGAGTGGTTTAACATGATGGTTTTAATGCCCCTTGGAAGAGACGTGGAGGTCAGCGTAGCTTAACAAGACGGTTCTAAAGCCCCTTGGATGAGTGGTGGAGGTCGCAGTGGAATAAAAATACGATATCAATGTCCCTTGGAAGAAATGTGGAGGTCACAGTAGCTTAACAAGATGGTTTTAATGCCCCTTCGAAGAGTGGTGGAGGTCGCTGTGGAATAAAAAGATAATAACAAAGTCCCGTGGAAGAGACGTGGATCTCACAGTAGCTTAACAAGACGGTTTTAATGCCCATTGGAAGAGTGGTGGAGGTTGCAGTGGAATAAAAAGACAATATCAATGCCCCGTGGAAGAGACTTGGAGGTCACAGTAGCTTAAGAAGACGGTTTTAATGCCCCTTGGAAGAGTGGTGGAGGTCGCTGTGGAATAAAAAGACAATATCAATGCCCCGTGGAAAAGACGTGAAGGACACAGTAGCTTAGCAAGACGGTTTTAACGCCCCTTGCAAGAGCTGTGGAGTTCAGAGTGGTTTAACAAGATGGTTTTAATGCCCCTTGGAAGAGACGTGGAGGTCATAGTAGCTTAACAAGATGGATTTAATGCCCCTTGGAAGAGTGATGGAGGTCGCAGTGGAATAAAGACAATATCAATGCCCCTTGGAAGAGACGTGGAGGTCACAGTAGCTTAACAAGACGGTTTTAATGCCCCTTGGAAGAATGGTGGAGGTCGCAGTGTAATGAAAAGACAATATGAATGCACCTCGGAAGAGTGGTGGAGGTCGCAGTGGAATAAAAAGACAATATCAATACCCCTTGGAAGAGAAGTAGAGTTCACAGTAGCTTAACAAGACGGTTTTAATACTCCTCGGAAGAGTGGTGGAGGTTACAGTGGAATAAAAAGACAATATCAATGCCCCATGGAAAAGACGTGGTCACAGTAGCTTTAAAAGATGGTTTTAATGCCCCTAGGCAGAGTGGTGGAGGTCGCAGTGGAATAAAAAGACAATATCAATGATCCCTTGGAAGAGTGGTGGAGGTTGCAGTGGAATAAAAAGATGATATCAATGCCCCTTGGAAGAGGGGTGGTGGTTACAGTGGAATAAAAACTCAATATCAATGCCCCTTGGAAGAGACATGGAGTTCATAGTAGCTGAACAAAATGGTTTTAATGTCCCTTGGAAGAGTGGTGGAGTACAGAGTGGTTTAATAAGACGGTTTTAATGCCGTTGGAAGAGATGTCGAGGTCACAGTAGCAGAACAAGACTGTTTTAATGCCCCTTAGAAGAGTGGTGGAGGTTACAGTGTAATAAAAAGACAATATCAATGCCCCTTGGAAGAGACATGAAGGTCACAGTATCATAACAAGACGGTTTTAATGCCCCTTGTAAGAGTGGTGGAGGTCGCAGTGGAATAAAAAGACAATATGAATGCCCCTTGGAAGAGTGATAGAGGTCGCAGTTGAATAAAAGGACTGTACCAAAGCCCCGTGGAAGAGACGTGGAGGTCACAGTAGCTTAAAAATATGGATTTAATGCCCCTTGGAAGAGTGGTGGAGGTCGCTGTGGAATAAAAAGACAATATCAAAGCACTGTGGAAAAGACGTGGAGGTCACAGTAGCTTAAATAGACGGTTTGAATGCCCCTTGGAATAGCTGTGGAGTTCAGAATGGTTTAACAAGATGGTTTTTATGCACCTTGGAAGAGAAGTGGAGGTCACAGTAGTTTAACAAGACAGTTTTAATGCCCCTTGGCTGAGTGGTGGAGGTTACAGTGGAATAAAAAGACAATATCAATGCCCCGTGGAAGAGACATGGAGGTCACAGTAGCTTAACAAGACAGTTTTAATGCCCCTTGGAAGAGTGGTGGAGTTTGCAGTGGAATATAAAGACAATACCAATGCCCCTTGGAAGAGTGGTGGAGGTCGCAGTATAATAAAAAGACAATATTAATGCCCCTTGAAAGAGTGATGGAGGTCGCAGTGGAATAAAAAGACAATTTCAATGCCCATTGGAAGAGTGGTGGAGGTCGCAGTGGAATAAAAATACAATATCAATGTCCCGTGGAAGAGATGTGGAGGTAACAGTAGCTTAATAAGACGGTTTTAATAACCCTTGGAAGAGTGGTGGAGGTCGCTGTGAAAGAAGAATACAATATCAAAGCCCCGTGGAAGAGACGTTTAGGTCACAGTAGCTTAAATAGACGGTTTTAATGCCCCTTGGAATAGCATTGGATTTCAGAGTGGTTTAACAAGACTGTTTTAATGCCCCTTGGATGAGTGGTGGAGGTTACAGTGGAATAAAAAGACTATATCAATGCCCCTACGAAGAGACGTCGAGGTCACAGTAGCTTACAAGACGGTTTTAATGTACCTTGGAAGAGTGGTGGAGGTTACAGTGGAATAAAAAGACAATATCAATGCCCCGTGGAAGAGACATGGAGGTCACAGTAGCTTAACAAGACAGTTTTAATGCCCCTTGGAAGAGTGGTGGAGTTTGCAGTGGAATATAAAGACAATACCAATGCCCCTTGGAAGAGTGGTGGAGGTCGCAGTGGAATAAAAAGACAATATTAATGCCCCTTGAAAGAGTGATGGAGGTCGCAGTGGAATAAAAAGACAATTTCAATACCCATTGGAAGAGTGGTGGAGGTCGCAGTGGAATAAAAATACAATATCAATGTCCCGTGGAAGAGATGTGGAGGTAACAGTAGCTTAATAAGACGGTTTTAATAACCCTTGGAAGAGTGGTGGAGGTCGCTGTGAAAGAAGAATACAATATCAAAGCCCCGTGGAAGAGACGTTTAGGTCACAGTAGCTTAAATAGACGGTTTTAATGCCCCTTGGAATAGCATTGGATTTCAGAGTGGTTTAACAAGACTGTTTTAATGCCCCTTGGATGAGTGGTGGAGGTTACAGTGGAATAAAAAGACAATATCAATGCCCCTTGGAAGAGACATGAAGGTCACAGTAGCTTAACAAGATGGTTTTAATGCCCCTTGGAAGAGTGGTGGAGGTCGCTGTGGAATAATAAGATAATAACAAAGCCCCGTGGAAGAGACGTGCATCTCACAGTAGCTTAACAAGACGGTTTTAATGCCCATTGGAAGAGTGGTGGAGGTCGCAGTGGAATAAAAAGACAATATCAATGCCGCGTGGATGAGACGTGGAGGTCACAGTAGCTTAAAAAGACGTTTTTAATGCCCCTTGGAAGAGTGGTGGAGGTCGCTGTGGAATAAAAAGACAATATCAATGACCCGTGGAAGAGACGTGAAGGACACAGTAGCTTAACAAGACGATTTTAACGCCCCTTGCAAGAGCTTTGGAGTTCAGAGTGGTTTAACAAGATGGTATAAATGCCCCTTGGAAGAGACGTGGAGGTCACAGTAGCTTAACAAGACGGTTTTAATGACCCTTGGAAGAGTGATGGAGGTCGCAATGGAATAAAGACAATATCAATGCCCCTTGGAAGAGACGTGGAGGTCACAGTAGCTTAACAAGATGGTTTTAATGCCACTTGGAAGAATGGTGGAGGTCGCAGTGTAATAAAAAGACAATATGAATGCACCTCGGAAGAGTGGTGAAGGTCGCAGTGGAATAAAAAGACAATATCAATGCCCCTTGAAGAGTAGTAGAGTTCATAGTAGCTTACAAGACGTTTTTAATGCCCCTCGGAAGAGTGGTGGAGGTTACAGTGGAATAAAAAGACAATATCAATGCCCCGTGGAAAAGACGTGGAGGTCACACTAGCTTTAACCCCTTAACTACCGAGGACGTATTAGTAAGCATATTTGCGTACTGCCCGTTCAGTGAGGGCTGCTGCGCTGAGCCCTCACTGAACGGAGCACATGTCAGCTGATTCTTACATGTGCCCGCAACAGCCGCGGGTGGAATCGCGATCCACCCGCGGCTGTTAACATGTTAAATGCTGCTGTCAATCTCTGACAGCAGCATTTAACGGTCGCTTCCGGGTAGCGCGTCATAAGCCACGCCCACCGGCGACCCCGTCACGTGATCGCGGGTCGCCGATGGGCGTGCATGACAACCCAGGGTCTGCAGCAGACGCCTGTGGTTGTCATGATCTTATCGCTATGAGCGCCACCTAGTGGTCGGCGCTCATAACACAAGACCATTTCTGCTGCATGCAGGGGATCTGCTCGTCCTCTGTATGTAGCAGAGCCGATCGAATAGTTGCTGCTTCTAGTCTCCTATGGAGACTATAGAAGCATGCAAAAAATAAAAAAAAAAAGTTTTTAAAAATATAAAAAAAATAAAAAAATATAAAAGTTTAAATCACCCCCCCTTTCGCCCCATTCAAAATAAAATATATATATATATAAAAAAAAAAACCCACATACACATATTTGGTATCGCCGCGTTCAGAATCGTCCGATCTATCAATATAAAAAAAAAATTAATCCGATCGGTAAACGGCGTAACGAGAAAAAAATTCTAAACGCCAGAATTACTTTTTTTGGTCGCCGCAAAATTGAAATAAAATGCAATAACGGGCGATCAAAACATCGGATCTACCCCAAATGTTATCAATAAAAACAACAGCCCGGTTCGCAAAAAATAAGGCATAAACCAGCCCCAGATCACGAAAAATGGAGACGCTACAGGTCTTAGAAAATGGCGCTATTTTTTTATTTATTTTTTTACCAAATTTTGGAATTTTTTTTCACCACTTAAATATAAAAGAACCTATGCATGTTTGGTGTTTATGAACTCGTAATGACCTGTAGAATAAGAAGGGCAGGTCAGTTTTAGCATTCAGTGAACGTGGTAAAAAAAAAAAAAAAAAAAACAACTGTGGTATTGCACTTTTTTTGCAATTTTACCTCACTTGGAATTTTTTTACCGTTTTCCCGTACAGGATATGGTAAAACTAGTAATGGCGTTGAAAAGTACAACTCGTCTCGCAAAAAATAAGCCCTCACATGGCCATATTGACCAAAAAATAAAAACGCTATTGCTCTGGGAACAAGGGGAGCAAAAACGAAAATGCAAAAACGGAAAATGCTCCTGGGCTTAAGGGGTTAAAAGATGGTTTTAATGCCCCTAGGCAGAGTGGTGGAGGTCGCAGTGGAATAAAAAGACAATATCAATGACCCGTGGAAGAGACGTGAAGGACACAGTAGCTTAACAAGACGATTTTAACGCCCCTTGCAAGAGCTTTGGAGTTCAGAGTGGTTTAACAAGATGGTATAAATGCCCCTTGGAAGAGACGTGGAGGTCACAGTAGCTTAACAAGACGGTTTTAATGACCCTTGGAAGAGTGATGGAGGTCGCAATGGAATAAAGACAATATCAATGCCCCTTGGAAGAGACGTGGAGGTCACAGTAGCTTAACAAGATGGTTTTAATGCCACTTGGAAGAATGGTGGAGGTCGCAGTGTAATAAAAAGACAATATGAATGCACCTCGGAAGAGTGGTGAAGGTCGCAGTGGAATAAAAAGACAATATCAATGCCCCTTGAAGAGTAGTAGAGTTCATAGTAGCTTACAAGACGTTTTTAATGCCCCTCGGAAGAGTGGTGGAGGTTACAGTGGAATAAAAAGACAATATCAATGCCCCGTGGAAAAGACGTGGAGGTCACACTAGCTTTAACCCCTTAACTACCGAGGACGTATTAGTAAGCATATTTGCGTACTGCCCGTTCAGTGAGGGCTGCTGCGCTGAGCCCTCACTGAACGGAGCACATGTCAGCTGATTCTTACATGTGCCCGCAACAGCCGCGGGTGGAATCGCGATCCACCCGCGGCTGTTAACATGTTAAATGCTGCTGTCAATCTCTGACAGCAGCATTTAACGGTCGCTTCCGGGTAGCGCGTCATAAGCCACGCCCACCGGCGACCCCGTCACGTGATCGCGGGTCGCCGATGGGCGTGCATGACAACCCAGGGTCTGCAGCAGACGCCTGTGGTTGTCATGATCTTATCGCTATGAGCGCCACCTAGTGGTCGGCGCTCATAACACAAGACCATTTCTGCTGCATGCAGGGGATCTGCTCGTCCTCTGTATGTAGCAGAGCCGATCGAATAGTTGCTGCTTCTAGTCTCCTATGGAGACTATAGAAGCATGCAAAAAATAAAAAAAAAAAGTTTTAAAAAAAATAAAAAAATATAAAAGTTTAAATCACCCCCCCTTTCGCCCCATTCAAAATAAAATATATATATATATAAAAAAAAAAACCCACATACACATATTTGGTATCGCCGCGTTCAGAATCGTCCGATCTATCAATATAAAAAAAAAATTAATCCGATCGGTAAACGGCGTAACGAGAAAAAAATTCTAAACGCCAGAATTACTTTTTTTGGTCGCCGCAAAATTGAAATAAAATGCAATAACGGGCGATCAAAACATCGGATCTACCCCAAATGTTATCAATAAAAACAACAGCCCGGTTCGCAAAAAATAAGGCATAAACCAGCCCCAGATCACGAAAAATGGAGACGCTACAGGTCTTAGAAAATGGCGCTATTTTTTTATTTATTTTTTTACCAAATTTTGGAATTTTTTTTCACCACTTAAATATAAAAGAACCTATGCATGTTTGGTGTTTATGAACTCGTAATGACCTGTAGAATAAGAAGGGCAGGTCAGTTTTAGCATTCAGTGAACGTGGTAAAAAAAAAAAAAAAAAAAACAACTGTGGTATTGCACTTTTTTTGCAATTTTACCTCACTTGGAATTTTTTTACCGTTTTCCCGTACAGGATATGGTAAAACTAGTAATGGCGTTGAAAAGTACAACTCGTCTCGCAAAAAATAAGCCCTCACATGGCCATATTGACCAAAAAATAAAAACGCTATTGCTCTGGGAACAAGGGGAGCAAAAACGAAAATGCAAAAACGGAAAATGCTCCTGGGCTTAAGGGGTTAAAAGATGGTTTTAATGCCCCTAGGCAGAGTGGTGGAGGTCGCAGTGGAATAAAAAGACAATATCAATGCCCCTTGGAAGAGTGTTGGATGTTGCAGTGGAATAAAAAGACAATATCAATGACCCCTTGGAAGAGTGGTGGAGATCGCAGTGGAATAAAAAGACAATATCAAAGACCCGTGGAAGAGGGGTGGTAGTTACAGTGGAATAAAAACTCAATATCAATGCCCCGTGGAAGAGACATGGAGGTCATAGTAGCTGAACAAAATGGTTTTAATGCCCCTTGGAAGAGTGGTGGAGTACAGAGTGGTTTAATAAGACGGTTTTAAAGCCGCTTGGTAGAGACGTCGAGGTCACAGTAGCAGAACAAGACAGTTTTAATGCCCCTTAGAAGAGTGGTGGAGGTTACAGTGTAATAAAAAGACAATATCAAAGCCCCATGGAAGAGACTTTGAGGTCACAGTAGCTTAAAAAGATGGTTTTAATGCCCCTTGGAAGAGTGGTGGAGGTCGCTGTGGAATAAAAAGACAATATCAAGGCACCGTGGAAAAGACGTGGAGGTCACAGTAGCTTAAATATACAGTTTGAATGCCCCTTGGAATAGCTGTGGAGTTCAGAGTGGTTTAACAAGATGGTTTTTATGCACCTTGGAAGAGAATTGGAGGTCACAGTAGCTTAACAAGACAGTTTTAATGCCCCTTGGATGAGTGGTGGAGGTTACAGTGGAATAAAAAGACTATATCAATGCCCCTACGAAGAGACGTCGAGGTCACAGTAGCTTACAAGACGGTTTTAATGTCCCTTGGAAGAGTGGTGGAGGTTACAGTGGAATAAAAAGACAATATCAATGCCCCATGGAAGAGACATGGAGGTCAAAGTAGCTTAACAAGACAGTTTTAATGACCCTTGGATGACTGGTGGATGTCGCAGTGGAATAAAAAGACAATATCAATGCCCCTTGGAAGAGGGGTGGTGGTTACAGTGGAATAAAAAGACAATATCAATGCCCCGTGGAAGATACGTGGAGGTCATAGTAGCTGAACAAGACGGTTTTAATGTCCCTTGGATGAGTGGTGGATGTCGCAGTGGAATAAAAAGACAATATCAATGCCCCTTGGAAGAGGGGTGGTGGTTACAGTGGAATAAAAAGACAATATCAATGCCCCGTGGAAGAGACATGGAGGTCACAGTAGCCTAACAAGACGGTTTAATGCCCCTTGGATGATTGGTGGAGGTCACTGTGGAATAAAAAGACAATATCAAAGCTCCCAGGAAGAGACGTGGAGGTCACAGTAGCTTAAATAGATGGTTTTAATGCACCTTGGAATAGCTGTTGAGTTCAGAGTAGTTTAACAAGATGGTTTTTATGCACCTTGGAAGAGAAGTGGAGGTCACAGTAGCTTAACAAGACAGTTTTAATGCCCCTTGGATGAGTGGTGGATGTCGCAGTTTAATAAAAAGACAATATCAATGCACCTTGGAAGAGGGGTGGTGGTAACAGTGGAAGAAAAAGACAATATCAATGCCCCGTGGAAGAGACGGGGAGGTCATAGTAGCTGAACAAGACGGTTTTGATGCCCCTTGGAAGAGTGGTGGAGTTCAGATGGTTTAACAAGGTGGTTTTAATGCACCTTGGAAGAGACGTGGAGGTCACTGTAACTAAACAACATGGTTTTAATGCCCCTTGGAAGAGTGGTGGAGATCGCAGTGGAATAAAAAGACAATTTCAATGCCCATTGGAAGAGTGGTGGAGGTCGCAGTGGAATAAAAATACAATATCAATGTCCCGTGGAAGAGATGTGGAGGTCACAGTAGCTTAATAAGACGGTTTTAATGCCCCTTGGAATAGCTGTGGATTTCAGAGTGGTTTAACAAGATGGTTTTAATGCCCCTTGGAAGAGACGTGGAGGTCACAGTAGCTTAACAAGAGGGTTTTAATGCCCCTTGGATGAGTGATGGAGTTTACAGTGGAATAAAAAGACAATATGAATGCACTGTGGAAGAAACATGGAGGTCACAGTAGCTTAACAAGATGGTTTTAATGCCCCTTGGAAGAGTGGTGGAGGACGCAGTGGAATAAAAAGACCATATCAATGCCCCTTGTAAGATTGGTGGAGGTCGCAGTGGAATAAAAAGACAATATCAATGTCCCATGTAAGAGATGTGGAGGTCACAGTAGCTTAACAAGATGGTTTTAATGCCCCTTGGAAGAGTGGTTGAGGTCGCAGTGGAATAAAAAGACAATATTAATGCCCCTTGGAAGAGTGATGGAGGTCGCAATAGAATAAAGAGAATATCAATACCCCTTGGAAGAGACGTGGAGGTCACAGTAGCTTAACAAGACGTTTTTAATGCACCTTGGAAGAATGGTGGAGGTCGCAGTGTAATAAAAAGACAATATGAATGCACCTCGTAAGAGTGGCGGAGGTCGCAGTGGAATAAAAAGACAATATCAATGCCCCTTGGAAGAGACGTAGAGTTCAAAGTAGCTTAACAAGATGGTTTTAATGCCACTCGGAAGAGTGGTGGACGTTACAGTGGAATAAAAATACAATATCAATGCCCCGTGGAAAAGACGTGGAGGTCACAGTAGCTTTAAAAGATGGTTTTATTGCCCCTAGGCAGAGTGGTGGAGGTCGGAGTGGAATGAAAAGACAATATCAATGCCCCTTGGAAGAGTATTGGAGGTCGAAGTGGAATAAAAAGCAATATCAAAGACCCCTTGGAAGAGTGGTGGAGGTCGGAGTGGAATAAAAAGACGATATCAATGTCCCTTGGAAGAGGGGTGGTGGTTACAGTGAAATATAAACTCAATATCAATGCCACGTGGAAGAGACATGGAGGTCATAGTAGCTGAACAAAATGGTTTTAATGCCGCTTAGAAGAGTGGTGGAGTTCAGAGTGGTTTAATAAGATGGTTTTAATGCCGCTTGGAAGAGACGTCGAGGTCACAGTAGCAGAACAAGACAGTTTTAATGCCCCTTGGAAGAGTGGTGGAGGTCACAGTGGAATAAAAAGACAATATGAATGCGCCTTGGAAGAGTGATAGAGGTCGCAGTTGAATAAAAGGGCAGTATCAAAGCACCGTGGGAAAGACGTGGAGGTCACAGTAGCTTAAATAGACGATTTGAATGCCCCTTGGAATAGCTGTGGAGTTCAGAGTGGTTTAACAAGATGTTTTTTATGCACCTTGGAAGAGAATTGGAGGTTACAGTAGCTTAACAAGACGGTTTTAATGCCCCTTGGATGAGTGGTGGAGGTTACAGTGGAATAGAAAGACAATATCAATGCCCCTACGAAGAGACATCGAGGTAAAAGTAGCTTACAAGACGGTTTTAATGTCCCTTGGAAGAGTGGTGGAGGTTACAGTGGTATAAAAAGACAATATCAATGCCCCGTGGAAGAGACATGGAGGTCACAGTAGCTTAACAAGACAGTTTTAATTCCCCTTGGATGAGTGGTGGAGGTAGCAGTGGAATAAAAATACAATTTCAATGTCCCGTGTAAGAGACGTGGAGGTCACAGTAGCTTAACAAGATGGTTTTAATGACCCTTGGAAGAGTGGTGGAGGTCGCTGTGGAATAAAAAGATAATAACAAAACCCCGTGGAAGAGACGTGGAGGTCACAATAGCTTAAATAAATGGTTTTATTGCTCCTTGGAAGAGATGTGGATTTCATAGTGTTTTAACAAGATGGTTTTAATGCCTCTTGGAAGAGACGTGGAAGTCACAGTAGCTTAACAAGATGGTTTTAATGCCCCTTGGAAGAGTGGTGGAGGTTACAGTGGAATAAAAAGACAATGTCAATGCCCCGTGGAAGAGACGTTGACGTAACTGTAGCTTACCAAGACGGTTTTAATGCCCTTTGGAAGAGTGGTGGAGGTTACAGTGGAATAAAAAGACAATATAAATTTCCCTTGGAAGAGATGTGGAGTGCAGAGTGTTTTAATAAGACGGTTTTAATGCCCCTTGGAGGAGACATGTCGGTCACAGTAGCTTAACAAGACGGTTTTAATGCCCCTTGGAAGAGTGGTGCAGGTCGCAGTGAAATAAAAAGACAATATCAATTCCCATTGGAAGAGTGGTGGAGGTCGCAGTGGAATAAAAGGACAATATTAATGCCCCTTGGAAGAGTGATGGAGGTCGCAGTTGAATAAAAGGACAGTATTAGTGCCCCGTGGAAGAGACATGGAGGTCACATTAGCTTAACAAGATGGTTTTAATGCCCCTTGGAAGAGTGGTGGAGGTCGCTGTGGAATAAAAAGACAATATCAATGCCCCGTGGAAGAGACGTGGATGTCACAGTAGTTTAAATAGACGGTTTTAAAGCCTCTTGGAATAGCTGTGGATTTCAGAGTGGTTTAACAAGATTGTTTTAATGCCCCTTTTAAGAGAGGTGGAGGTCACAGCAGCGTAACAAGACGGTTTTAATGCCCCTTGGATGAGTGGTGGAGGTTATAGTGGAATAAAAATACAATATCAATGCCCCTTGGAAGAGACGTCGAGTTCCCAGTAGATTAATTAGAAGGTTTTAATGCCCCTTGGAAGAGTGGTGGAGGCTACAGTGGAATAAATAGACAATATCAATGCCCCTTGGAAGAGACGTGGAGGTCACAGTAGCTTAACAAGGCAGTTTTAATGCCCCTTGGAAGAGTGGTGGAGGTCTCAGTGGAATAAAACGACAATATCAATGCCCCTTGGAAGAGTGGTGGAGGTCACAGTGGAATAAAAAGACAATATCAATGTCTCGTGCATGAAACGTGGAGGTCACAGTGTAATATACAGACAGTATCAATGCCCCGTGGAGAGAAGTGGAGGTCGCTGTAGCTTAACAAGGTGGTTTTAATGCCCCTTGGAAAATTGGTGGAGGTCGCTGTGGAATAAAAAGACAATGCCCCGAGGAAGAGACGTTGAGGTCAGAGTAGATTAAATAGACGGTTTTAATGCCCCTTGTAATAGCTGTGGAGTTCAGAGTGGTTTAACAAGATGGTTTTAATGCCCCTTGGAAGAGACGTGGAGTTCTCAGCAGCCGAACAAGACTGTTTTAATGCCCCTTGGATGAGTGGTGGAGGTCGCAGTGGAATAAAAAGACAATATCAATGCCCCGTGGAAGACTCGTGGAGGTCACAGTAGCTTAACAAGATGGTTTTAATGCCCCTTGTAATAGCGGTGGAGGTCGCTGTGGAATAAAAAGACAATATTGAAGCTCCGTGGAAGAGACGGGGAGGTCACAGCAGCTTAAATAATTGGTTTTATTGCGGCTTGGAAGAGCTGTGGAGTTCCTATTGGTTTAAAAAGATGGTTTTAATGCCCCTTGGAAGAGACGTGGAGGTCACAGTAGCTTAACAAGATGGTTTTAATGCCCCTTGGAAGAGTGGTGGAGGTCGCATTGGAATAAAAAGACAATATCAACACCGCTTGGAAGAGTTGTGGAGGTCGCAGTGGAATAAAAAGACAATATCAATGTCCCGAGGAAGAGACGTGGAGGTCATCGTAGCTTAACAAGATGGTTTTAATGCCCCTAGGCAGAGTGGTGGAGGTCGCAGTGGAATAAAAAGACAATATCAATGCCCCTTGGAAGAGTGGTGGAGGTCACAGTGGAATAAAAAGATGATATCAATGCCCCTTGGAAGAGGGGTGGTGGATACAGTTTAATAAAAACTCAAAATCAATGCCCCGTGGAAGAGACATGGAGGTCATAGTAGGTGAACAAGATGGTTTTAATGCACCTTGGAAGAGTGGTGGAGTTCAAAGTGGTAGAAAAACACAATACTAATGCCCCTTGGAAGAGTGAGAGAGATCGCAGTTGAATAATAGGATAGTATCAATGCCCCGTGGAAGAGACGTGAAGGTCACAGCAGCTTAACAAGATGGTTTTAATGCCCCTTGGAAGAAACATGGAGGTCACAGTAGCTTAACAAGATGGTTTTAATGCCCCTTGGAAGAGTGGTGGAGGTCGCATTGGAATAAAAAGACAATATCAACACCGCTTGGAAGAGTTGTGGAGGTCGCAGTGGAATAAAAAGACAATATCAATGTCCCAAGGAAGAGATGTGGAGGTCATAGTATCTTAACAAGATGGTTTTAATGCCCCTAGGCAGAGTGGTGGAGGTCGCAGTGGAATAAAAAGACAATGTCACTGCCCCTTGGAAGAGTGGTGGAGGTCACAGTGGAATAAAAAGACAATATCAATGACCCCTTGGAAGAGTGGTGGAGGTCGCAGTGGAATAAAAAGATTATATCAATGCCCCTTGGAAGAGGGGTGGTGGATTCAGTTTAATAAAAACTCAATATCAATGCCCCGTGGAAGAGACATGGAGGTCATAGTAGGTGAACAAGATGGTTTTAATGCACCTTGGAAGAGTGGTGGAGTTCAGAGTGGTTTAATAAGACGGTTTTTATGCCCCTTGGAAGAGACGTCGAGCTCACAGTAGCTGAAGAAGACGGTTTTATTGCCCCTTGGATGAGTGGTGGAGGTTACAGTGGAATAAAAAGACAATATCAATTCCCCGTGGAAGAGATATGGAGGTCACAATAGCTTAACAAGACCGTTTTAATGTCCCTTGGAAGAGTGGTGGAGGTCGCAGTGGAATAAAAAGATAATATCAATGTCCCGTGGAAGTGACGTGGAGGTCACAGTAGCTTAATAAGACGGTTTTAATACCACTTGGATGAGTGGTGGAGGTCATAGTGGAATAAAAACACAATATTAATGCCCCTTGGTTGAATAATAGAACAGTATCAATGCCCCGTGGAAGAGACGTGAAGGTCACAGCAGCCTAACAAGATGGTTTTAATGTCCCTTGGAGGAGACGTGGAGGTCACAGTAGCTTAACAAGATGGTTTTAATGCCCCTTGGAAGAGTGATGGAGGTCGCATTGGAATAAAAAGACAATATCAACACCGCTTGGAAGAGTTGTGGAGGTCGCAGTGGAATAAAAAGACAATATCAATGTCTCAAAGAAGAGACGTGGAGGTCATAGTAGCTTAACAATATGGTTTTAATGCCCCTAGGCAGAGTGGTGGAGGTCGCAGTGGAATAAAAAGACAATATTAATGCCCCTTGGAAGAGTGGTGGAGTTCACAGTGGAATAAAAAGACAATATCAATGACCCCTTGGAAGAGTGGTGGAGGTCGCAGTGGAATAAAAAGATGATATCAATGCCCCGTGGAAGAGACGTGAAGGTCACAGCAGCTTAACAAGATGGTTTTAATGCCTCTTGGAAGAGTGGTGGAGGTCACTGTGGAATAAAAAGACTATCAAAGCCCCGTGGAAGAGACGTGGAGATCACAGTAGCTTAAATAGATGGTTTTAATGCCCTTTGGAATAGCTGTGGAGTTCAGAGTGGTTTAACAAGATGGTTTTTATGCACCTTCGAAGAGACGTGGAGGTCACAGTAGCTTAACAAGATGGTTTTAATGTCCCTTGGATGAGTGGTGGAGGTTATGTGGAATAAAAATACAATATCAATGCCCCTTTGAAGAGACGTCGAGGTCACAGTAGCTTACAAAACGGTTTTAATGTCCCTTGGAAGAGTGGTGGAGGTTACAGTGGAATAAAAAGACAATATCAATGCCCCGTGGAAGAGACATGGAGGTCACAGTAGCTTAACAAGATGGCTTTAATGCCCCTTGGAAAAGTGGTTGAGGTTGCAGTGGAATAAAAAGACAATATTAATCCCCCTTGGAAGAGTGGTGAAGGTCGTAGTGGAAATAAAGGACAGTATCAATGCCTCGTGGGAGAGACGTGGAGGTCACAGTAGCTTAACAAGACGGTTTTAATGCCCGTTGGAAGATACGTGGAGGTCACAGTAGCTTAACAAGATGGTTTTAATGCCCGTTGGAAGAGTGGTGGAGGTCAGAGTGGAATAAAAAGACAATATCAATGAACATTGGAAGAGTGTTGGAGGTCGCAGTGGAATAAAAAGACGATATCAATTCCCCGTTGAATAGACTTAGAGGTAACAGTAGCTTAACAAGATGGTTTTAATGCCCCTTGGAAGAGAGGTGGAGGTCGCAGTGGCATAAACTGACAATATCAATACCCCGTGGAAGAGACGTGGAGGTCACAGTAGCTTAACAAGTCGGTTTTAATGCCCCTTGGAAGAGTGTTGGAGGTAGCTGTGGAATAAAAGGACAGTATCAATGCCCAAAGGAAGAGACGTGGAGGCCACAGTAGCTTAACAAGATGGTTTAATGCCCCTTGGATGATTGGTGGAGGTCACTGTGGAATAAAAAGACAATATCAAAGCTCCGAGTAAGAGACGTGGAGGTCACAGTAGCTTAATTAGATGGTTTTAATGCCCCTTGGAATAGCTGTGGAGATCAGAGTAGTTTAACAAGATGGTTTTTATGCACCTTGGAAGAGAAGTGGAAGTCATAGTAGCTTAACAAGACAGTTTTAATGCCCCTTGGATGAGTGGTGGATGTCGCAGTGGAATAAAAAGACAATGTCAATGCCCCTTGGAAGAGGGGTGGTGGTTACAATGGAATAAAAAGACAATATCAATGCCCCGTGGAAGAGACGTGGAGGTCATAGTAGCTGAACAAGACAGTTTTAATGCCCATTGGATGAGTGTTGGAGGTCGCAGTGGAATAAAAATACAATATTATTGCCCCTTGAAAGAGTGATGGAGGTCGCAGTGGAATAAAAGGACCATATCAATGCCCCTTGTAAGAGGGTGGAGGTCGCAATGGAATAAAAAGACAATATCAATGTCCCATGTAAGAGATGTGCAGGTCACAGTAGCTTAACAAGATGGTTTTAATGCCCCTTGGAAGAGTGGTTGAGGTCGCAGTGGAATAAAAAGACAATATTAATGCCCCTTGGAAGAGTGATGGAGGTCGCAATGGAATAAAGACAATATCAATGCTCCTTGGAAGAGACGTGGAGGTCACAGTAGCTTTAAAAGATGGTTTTAATGCCCCTAGGCAGAGTGGTGGAGGTCGCAGTGGAATGAAAAAACAATATCAATGCCCCTTGGAAGAGTATTGGAGGTCGCAGTGGAATAAAAAGCAATATCAATGACCCCTTGTAAGAGTGGTGGAGGTCGCAGTGGAACAAAAAGACAATATCAATGTCCCATGTAAGAGATGTGCAGGTCACAGTAGCTTAACAAGATGGTTTTAATGCCCCTTGGAAGAGTGGTGGAGGTCGCAGTGGAATAAAAAGACAATATGAATGCCCCTTGGAAGAGTGATAGAGGTCGCTGTGGAATAAAAAGACAATTTCAAAGCACCGTGGGAAAGACGTGGAGGTCACAGTAGGTTAAATAGACGGTTTGAATGCCCCTTTGAATAGCTGTGGAGCTCAGAGAGGTTTAACAAGATGGTTTTTATGCACCTTGGAAGAGAATTGGAGGTCACAGTAGCTTAACAAGACGGTTTTAATGCCCCTTGGATGAGTGGTGGAGGTTACAGTGGAATAAAAAGACAATATCAATGCCCCTACGAAGAGACATCGAGGTCAAAGTAGCTTATAAGACGGTTTTAATGTCCCTTGGAAGAGTGGTGGAGGTTACAGTGTAATAAAAAGACAATATCAATGCCCCGTGGAAGAGACATGGAGGTCACAGTAGCTTAACAAGACAGTTTTAATGCCCCTTGGATGAGTTGTGGAGGTCGCAGTGGAATAAAAATACAATATCAATGTCCCGTGGAAGAGACGTGGAGGTCACAGTAGCTTGACAAGATGGTTTTAATGACCCTTGGAAGAGTGGTGGAGGTCGCTGTGGAATAAAAAGATAATAACAAAACCCCGTGGAAGAGACATGGAGGTCACAGTAGCTTAAATAAATGGTTTTATTGTTCCTTGGAAGAGATGTGGATTTCATAGTGGCTTAACAAGATGGTTTTAATGCCTCTTGGAAGAGACGTGGAAGTCACAGTAGCTTAACAAGATGGTTTTAATGCCCCTTGGAAGAGTGGTGGAGGTTACAGTGAATATAAAGACATTATCAATGCCCCATGGAAGAGACGTTGACGCAACTGTACCTTACCAAGACGATTTTAATGCCCTTTGGAAGAGTGGTGGAGGTCACAGTGGAATAAAAAGACAATATCAATTCCCATTGGAAGAGTGGTGGAGGTCGCAGTGGAATAAAAGGACAATATTAATGCTCCTTGGAAGAGTGATGGAGGTTGCAGTTGAATAAAAGGACAGTATTAATGCCCCGTGGAAGAGACATGGAGTTAACAGTAGCTTAACAAGACGGTTTTAATGCCCCTTGGATGAGTAGTGGAGGTTTTAGTGGAATAAAAAGAGAAAATCAATGCCCCGTGGAAGAGACGTGGAGGTCACAGTAGTTTAAATAGACGGTTTTAATGCCCCTTGGAATAGCTGTGGATTTCAGATTGGTTTAACAAGATTGTTTTAATGCCCCTTGGAAGAGACATGGAGGTCACAGCAGCGTAACAAGATGGTTTTAATGCCCCTTGGATGAGTGGTGGAGGTTATAGTGGAATAAAAAGACAATATCAATGCCCCTTGGAAGAGACGTCGAGGTCCCAGTAGATTAACAAGGAGGTTTTAATACCCCTTGAAAGAGTGGTGGAGGCTACAGTGGAATAAATAGACAATATCAATGACCCTTGGAAGAGACGTGGAGGTCACAGTAGCTTAACAAGGCAGTTTTAATGCCCCTTGGAAGAGTGGTGGAGGTCTCAGTGGAATAAAAAGACAATATCAATGCCCCTTGGAAAAGTGGTGGAGGTCGCAGTGGAATAAAAATATAATATCAATGCCCCTTGGAAAAGTGGTGGAGGTCGCAGTGGAATAAAAAGACAATATCAATGTCCCGCGCATGAAACGTGGAGGTCACAGTGTAATATACGGACAGTATCAATGCCCTGTGGAAGAGAAGTGGAGGTCACTGTAGCTTAACAAGATGGTTTTAATGCCCCTTGGAAAATTGGTGGAGGTCGCTGTGGAATAAAAAGACATTATCAATGCCCCGAGGAAGAGACGTTGAGGTCACAGTAGCTTAAATAGACGGTTTTAATGCCCCTTGGAATAGCTGTGGAGTTCAGAGTGGTTAAACAAGATGGTTTTAATGCCCCTTGGAAGAGACGTGGAGTTCTCAGCAGCTTAACAATACGGTTTTAATGCCCCTTGGATGAGTGGTGGAGGTCGCAGTGGAATAAAAAGACAATATCAATGCCCCGTGGAAGAGGGTTGGTGGTTACAGTGCAATAAAAAGACAATATCAATGCCCCGTGGAAGACTCGTGGAGGTCACAGTAGCTTAACAAGACGGTTTTAATGCCCCTTGGAATAGCGGTGGTGGTCGCTGTGGAATAAAAAGACAATATTGAAGCTCCGTGGAAGAGACGGGGAGGTCACTGCAGCTTAAATAATTGGTTTTATTGCGGCTTGGAAGAGCTGTGGAGTTCCTATTGGTATAACAAGATGGTTTTAATGCCCCTTGGAAGAGACGTGGAGGTCACAGTAGCTTAACAAGATGGTTTTAATGCCTCTTGGAAGAGTGGTGGAGGTCGCATTGGAATAAAAAGACAATATCAACACTGCTTGGAAGAGTTGTGGAGGTCGCAGTGGAATAAATAGACAATATCAATGTCCCGAGGAAGAGACGTGGAGGTCATAGTAGCTTAACAAGATGGTTTTAATGCCCCTAGGCAGAGTGGTGGAGGTCGCAGTGGAATAAAAAGACAATATCAATGCCCATTGGAAGAGTGGTGGAGGTCACAGTGGCATAAGAAGACAATATCAATGACCCCTTGGAGGAGTGGTGGAGGTCGCAGTGGAATAAAAAGATGATATCAATGCCCCTTGGAAGAGGGGTGGTGGATACAGTGGAATAAAAACTCAATATTAATGCCCCGTGGAAGAGACATGGAGGTCATAGTAGGTAAACAAGATGGTTTTAATGCACCTTGGAAGAGTGGTGGAGTTCAGAGTGGTTTAAAAAGACGGTTTTTATGCCCCTTGGAAGAGACGTCGAGCTCACAGTAGCTGAAGAAGACGGTTTTATTGCCCCTTGGATGAGTGGTGGAGGTTACAGTGGAATAAAAAGACAATATCAATGCCCCGTGGAAGAGACATGGAGGTCACAATAGCTTAACAAGACCGTTTTAATGCCCCTTGGAAGAGTGATAGAGATCGCAGTTGAATAATAGTACAGTATCAATGCCCCGTGGAAGAGACGTGAAGGTCACAGCAGCTTAACAAGATGGTTTTAATGCCTCTTGGAAGAGTGGTGGAGGTCGCTGTGGAATAAAAAGACTATCAAAGCCCCGTGGAAGAGATGTGGAGGTCACAGTAGCTTAAAAAGATGATTTTAATGCCCCTTGGATGAGTGGTGGAGGTTTTGTGGAATAAAAATACAATATCAATGCCCCTTTGAAGAGACGTCGAGGTCACAGTAGCTTACAAGACGGTTTTAATGTCCCTTGGAAGAGTGGTGGAGGTTACAGTGGAATAAAAAGACAATATCAATGCCCCGTGGAAGAGACATGGACGTCACAGTAGCTTAACAAGATGGCTTTAATGCCCCTAGGAAGAGTGGTGGAGGTCGCAGTGGAAGAAAAGGACAGTATCAATGCCCCGTGGGAGAGACGTGGAGATCACAGTAGCTTAGCAAGACGGTTTTAATGCCCGTTGGAAGATACGTGGAGGTCACAGTAGCTTAACAAGACGGTTTTAATGCCCGTTGGATGAGTGGTGGAGGTCAGAGTGGAATAAAAAGACAATATCAATGAACATTGGAAGAGTGGTGGAGGTCGCAGTGGAATAAAAAGATGATATCAATTCCCCGTTGAAGAGACGTGGAGGTCACAGTAGCTTAACAAGATGGTTTCAATGCCCCTTGGAAGAGTGGTGGAGGTCGCAGTGGCATAAACTGACAATATCAATACCCCGTGGAAGAGACGTGGACGTCACAATAGCTTAACAAGTCGGTTTTAATGCCCCTTGGAAGAGTGTTGGAGGTAGGTGTGGAATAAAAGGACAGTATCAATGCCCCATGGAAGAGACGTGGAGGTCACAGTAGTTTAAATAGACGGTTTTAATGCCCTTTGAAATAGCTGTGGAGTTCAGAGTGGTTTAACAAGATGGTATTTATGCACCTTGGAAGAGACGTGGAGGTCACAGTAGCTTAACAAGACGGTTTTAATGCCCCTTGGATGAGTGGTGGAGGTTATGTGGAATAAAAATACAATATCAATGCCCCTTTGAAGAGACGTCGAGGTCACAGTAGCTTACAAGACGGTTTTAATGTCCCTTGGAAGAGTGGTGGAGGTTACAGTGGAATAAAAAGACAATATGAATGCCCCGTGGAAGAGACATGGTGGTCACAGTAGCTTAAGAAGATGGCTTTAATGCCCCTTGGAAGAATGGTGGAGGTCGCAGTGGAATAAAAAGACAATATTAATGCCCCTTGGAAGAGTGATGAAGGTCGCAGTGGAAGAAAAGGACAGTATCAATGCCCTGTGGGAGAGAAGTGGAGGTCACAGTAGATTAACAAGATGCTTTTAATGCCCCTTGGAAGAGCTGTGGATTTCAGAGTGGTTTATTAAGATGGTTTTAATGCCCTTGGAAGAGACTTGTAGGTGACAGTAGCTTAACAAGATGGTTTTAATGCGACTTGGAAGAGTGGTGGAGGTCGCAGTGGAATAAAAAAACAATATCAATGCCCCGTGGAAGAGACGTGGAGGTCACAGTATCTTAAAAAGACGATTTTAATGCCCCATGGAAGAGTGTTGGAGGTCGCAGTGGAATAAAAAGACAATATCAATGCCCCGTGGAAGAGACGTGGAGGTCACAGTATCTTAAATTGATGGTTTTAATGCCCCTTGGAAGAACTGTGGAGTTCAGAGTGCATTATCAAGATGGTTTTAATGTGCCTTGGAAGAGAAGTGTAGGTCACCGTAGCTTAACAAGACGGTTTTATTGCCCCTTAGAAGAGTGCTGGAGGTCGCAGTGGAATAAAAAGAAAATATCATTGCCTCTTGGAAGAAACTTGTAGGTCACAGCTGCTTAACAAGATGGTTTTAATTCCCCTTGGAAGAGTGGTGGAGGTCACAGTGGAATTAAAAGACAATATCAATGCCCCGTCGTAGAGACGTGGTTGTCACTGTTGTTATGTTCTGCTACCAGAGCTAAGGAAAGAGAGGAGATCTGTCCCTACGATAGAACTCAGCTTAATCCCGACGATGTAACAGGGGACCTGATCCTGCGATCAGACCTGCTAAAGTCCTAAGCTAGTCTGTACGGAGACCTATAGATGTGGGGAGGGAATGCCTACAAGTACTAAGGACTGGGAGGAATATGGGACACCTCCTAACAGAAATAGTAGCAGACAGACGAACAAACAAAATATATAGAACATAGAGGTCAGTAGACCAAGCAAACTAACAGAGCAAGACACAGAGCACAGGCTAGCTAGAAAGTAGATATACAATGAAGTCCAGCAAAGTCAGAAGGGCGGAGCAGGATTAAATAGGCCAACAAGGTCATGTGACCAGCAAAGGAAAAAAGACCTAAGAGCAAGGTTCTAACAACTGTAGCTCAACAAGACGGTTTTACTGCCCCTTGGAAGAGTGGTGGACGTTGCAGTGGAATAAGAAGACAATATCAATGCCCCTTGGAAGAGTGGTGGAGCTCTCAGTGGAATAAAAAGACAATATAAATGCCCCGTGGAAAAGGCGTGGAGGTCATAGTAGCTGCACAAGATGGTTTTAATGCCCCTTGGAAGAGCTGTGGAGTTCAGAGTGGTTTAACAAGATGGTTTTAATGCCCCTTGGAAGAGACGAGTTCACAGTAGCTTAACAAGACGGTTTTAATGCCCCTTGGAAGAGTGGTGGATGTTACAGTGGAATAAAAAGACAATATCAATGCACCGTGGAAGAGACATGGAGGTCAAAGTAGCTTAACAAGCCGGTTTTAATGCCTCTTGGAAGCGTGGTAGAGGACGCAGTGGAATAAAAAGGCAATATCAGTGCCCCTTGGAAGAGTGTTGGAGGTCGCAGTGGAATAAAAAGACAATATCAATGTCCCTTGGAAGAGACTTGGAGGTAACAGTAGCTTTACAGAATGGTTTTAATGAACCTTGGAAGAGTGATGGAGTTCAGAGTGGTTTAATAAGATGGTTTTAATGCCCCTTGGAAGAGACGTCGAGGTCACAGTAGCTTAACAAGACGGTTTTAATGCCCCTTGGTTGAGTGGTGGAGGTCGCAGTGCAATAAAAAGACAAAATTAATGCTCCTTGGAAGAGTGATAGAGGTCGCAGTGGAATAAAAGGACAGTATCAATGCCCCTTGGAAGAAACGTGGAGTTCACAGAAGCTTAACAAGAGGGATTTAATGCCCCTTGGAAGAGGTGTGGAGTTCAGAATAGTCTAACAAGTCTGTTTTGATGGCCCTTGAATGAGATGTGAAGGTCACTGTAGCTTAACAAGACTGCTTCAATGCCCCTTGGAAGAGGTGTGGAGTGAA
Organism: Phyllobates terribilis; assembly: GCF_046119375.1. Lineage (NCBI taxonomy): Eukaryota > Metazoa > Chordata > Amphibia > Anura > Dendrobatidae > Phyllobates > Phyllobates terribilis. Next base: position 3,280,060 of record NW_027362799.1, on the reverse strand, counting down.
AAGTGGTTTAACAAGACGGTTTTAATGCCCCCTGGATGAGAAGTGGAGGTCACAGTAGCTTAACAAGACGGTTTTAATGAACCTTGAAAAAGTGGTGGAGGTTACAGTGGAATAAAAAGACAATATCAATGCCCCATGGTAGAGACTTGGAATTCACATTAGCTTAACAAGACGTTTTTAATGCCCCTTGGAAGAGTGGTGGAGGTCGCAGAGGAATAAAAGACAATATCAATGCCCCTTGGAAGAATAGTGGAGTTCGCAGTGGAATAAAAAGACAATATCAATGACCCGTGGAAGAGACGTGGTGGTCACAGTAGCTTAACAAGACTCTTTTATTTCCCCTTGGAAGAGTGGTGGAGGTCGCAGTGGCATAATAAGACATTATCAATGCCCCGTGGAAGAGATGTGGAGGTCTCAGGAGCTTAACAAGACGGTTTTAATGCCCCTTGGAAGAGCTGTGGAGTGAAGAGTGGTTTAATAAAGCGGTTTTATTGCCCCTTGGAAGAGACGTGGGGGTCACAGTAGTTTAACAAGACTGTTTTAATGCCCTTTGGAAGAGCTGTGGAGTACAGAGTGGTTTAACAAGATGGTTCAAATGCACGTGGAAGAGACGTGGAGGTCAAATTAGCTTAACAAGACAGTTTTAATGCCCCTTGGAAGAGTGGTGGAGGTCGCAGTGGAATAAAAAGACAATATCAATGCCCCTTGGAAGACTGGTGGAGGTCGCAGTGGAATAAAAAGACAATAAAAATGCCCCGTGGAAAAGGAATGGAGGTCATAGTAGCTGCACAAGACGGTTTTAATGCCCCTTGGAAAAGCTGTGGAGTTCAGAGTCGTTTAACAAGACGGGAATAATGCCCCTTGGAAGAGGCGTGAAGGTCACAGTGGCTTAACAAAACGGTTTAATGACCCTTGGAAGATTGGTGGAGGTTACAGTGGAATAAAAAGACAATATCAGTGCCCCGTGGAAGAGACGTGGAGGTCACAGTAGCTAAACAAGACGGTTTTAATGCCCCTTGGAAGAGTGGTGGAGGTCGCAGTGGAATAAAAAGACAATATCAATGCCCCTTGGAAGACTGGTGGAGGTCGCAGTGGAAAAAAAAGGCAACATCAATGTCCCGTGGAAGAGACGTGTTGGTCACAGTAGCTCAACAAGACAGTTTTAATCCCCTTTGGAAGAGTGGTGGAGGTTACAGTGGAATAAAAAGACAATATCAATACCCTTTGCAAGTGATGTGGGGATCACAGTAGCTTAACAAGACGGTTTTAGTGCCCCTTGGAAGAGTGGTGGAGGTCGCAGTGGAATAAAAAGACAATATTAATGCCCCTTGGAAGAGTGATGAAGGTCGCAGTGGAAGAAAAGGACCGTATCAATGCCCCGTGGGAGAGAAGTGGAGGTCACAGTAGCTTAACAAGACGGTTTTAATGCCCATTGAAAGAGTGGTGGAGGTCGGAGTGGAATAAAAAGACAATATCAATGAACATTGGAAGAGTGGTGGAGGTCGCAGTGGAATAAAGAGATGATATAATTTCCCCGTTGAAGATACGTGGAGGTCAAAGTAGCTTAACAAGTCGGTTTTAATGCCCCTTGGAAGAGTGTTGGAGGTAGCTGTGGAATAAAAAGACAATACCAATGCCCCGTGGAAGAGTGGTGGAGGTCGCAGTGTAATATAAAGACAATATCAATGCCCCATGGAAGAGTGGTGGAGGACGCAGTGGAATAAAAAGACAATATCAATGCCCCGGGGAGAAGACGTGAAGGTCACAGTAGCTTTACAAGACGGTTTTAATGACCCTTGGAAGAGTGGTGGAGGTTGCTGTGATATAAAAAAGACAATATCAATGCCCTGTGGAAGAGACGTGGAGGTCACAGTAGCTTAACAAGACACTTCTAATGCCCCATGGATGAGTGGTGGAGGTCGCAGTGGAATAAAAAGACATTATCAATGCCCCTTGGGAGAGACGTCGAGGTCACAGTAGCTTAACAAGATGGTTTTAATGCCCCTTGGTTGAGTGGTGGAGGTTACAAGGGAATAAAAAGACAATATCAATGCCCCGTGATAGAGACGTGGAGGTCACAGTAGCTTAATAAGATGGTTTTAATGTCCCTTGGAAGAGTGGTGGAGGTCGCAGTGCAATAAAAAGACAATATTAATGCCCCTTGGAAGAAACGTGGAGTTCACAGAAGCTTAACAAGAGGGATTTAATGCCCCTTGGAAGAGGTGTGGAGTTCAGAGTAGTCTAACAAGTCTGTTTTGATGGCCCTTGGATGATATGTGAAGGTCACAGTAGCTTAACAAGACTGCTTCAATGCCCCTTGGAAGAGGTGTGGAGTGCAAAGTGGTTTAACAAGACGGTCTTAATGCCCCCTGGATGAGAAGTGGAGGTCACAGTAGCTTAACAAGACAGTTTTAATGAACCTTGAAAAAGTGGTGGAGGTTACAGTGGAATAAAAAGACAATATCAATGCCCCGTGGTAGAGACTTGGAATTCACATTAGCTAAACAAGACGTTTTTAATGCCCCTTGGAAGAGTGGTGGAGGTCGCAGAGGAATAAAATGACAATATCAATGCCCCTTGGAAGAATAGTGGAGTTCGCAGTGGAATAAAAAGACAATATCAATGACCCGTGGAAGAGACGTGGTGGTCACAATAGCTTAAAAAGACTCTTATTTCCCCTTGTAAGAGTGGTTGAGGTCGCAGTGGCATTATAAGACATTATCAATGCCCCGTGGAAGAGATGTGGAGGTCTCAGGAGCTTAACAAGACGGTTTTAATGCCCCTTGGAAGAGCTGTGGAATGAAGAGTGGTTTAATAAAACGGTTTTATTGCCCCTTGGAAGAGACGTGGGGGTCACAGTAGCTTAACAAGACTGTTTTAATGCCCTTTGGAAGAGCTGTGGAGTACAGAGTGGTTTAACAAGACGGTTCAAATGCACGTGGAAGAGACGTGGAGGTCAAATTAGCTTAACAAGACAGTTTTAATGCCCCTTGGAAGAGTGGTGGAGGTCGCAGTGGAATAAAAAGACAATATCAATGCCACTTGGAAGACTGGTGGAGGTCGCAGTGGAATAAAAAGACAATAAAAATGCCCCGTGGAAAAGGAATGGAGGTCATAGTAGCTGCACAAGACGGTTTTAATGCCCCTTGGAAAAGCTGTGGAGTTCAGAGTGGTTTAACAAGACGGGATTAATGCCCCTTGGAAGAGGCGTGAAGGTCACATTGGCTTAACAAAACGGCTTTAATGACCCTTGGAAGATTGGTGGAGGTTACAGTGGAATAAAAAGACAATATCAGTGCCCCGTGGAAGAGACGTGGAGGTCACAGTAGCTAAACAAGACGGTTTTAATGCCCCTTGGAAGAGTGGTGGAGGTCGCAGTGGAATAAAAAGACAATATCAATGCCCCTTGGAAGACTGGTGGAGGTCGCAGTGGAATAAAAAGGCAACATCAATGTCCCGTGGAAGAGACGTGGTGGTCACAGTAGCTCAAAAAGACAGTTTTAATCCCCTTTAGAAGAGTGGTGGAGGTTACAGTGGAATAAAAAGACAATATCAATGCCCTGTGGAAGTGACGTTGGGATCACAGTAGCTTAACAAGATGGTTTTAGTGCCCCTTGGAAGAGTGGTGGAGGTCGCAGTGGAAAAAATAGACAATATCAATGCTCCGTGGAATATACGTGGAGGTCACAGTAGCTTAACAAGATGGTTTTAATGCCCCTTGGAAGAGTGCTGGAGGTCGCAGTGGAATAAAAAAACAATATCAATGCCCCGTGGTAGAGTGGTGGAGGTCGCATTTGCTTAACAAGACGGTTTTAATGCCCCTTGAAAGAGAGGTGGAGGTCACAGTAGGTTAACAAGACGGTTTTAATGCCCCTTGGAAGAGCTGTGGAGTTCAGAGTGGTTTAACAAGATGGTTTTAATGCCTCGTGGAAGAGATGTGGAGGTCACAGTAGCTTATGAAGCCGGTTTTCATGCCCCTTAGAAGAGTGGTGTAGGTTACAGTGGAATAAAAAGAAAATATCAATGCCCCGTGGAAGAGACGTGGAGGTCACAGTAGCTAAACAAGACGGTTTTAATGCCCCTTGGAAGAGTGGTGGAGGTCGCAGTGGAATAAAAAGACAATATCAATGCCCCTTGGAAGACTGGTGGAGGTCGCAGTGGAAAAAAAAGGCTACATCAATGTCCCGTGGAAGAGACGTGTTGGTCACAGTAGCTCTACAAGACAGTTTTAATCCCCTTTGGAAGAGTGGTGGAGGTTACAGTGGAATAAAAAGACAATATCAATACCCTTTGCAAGTGATGTGGGGATCACAGTAGCTTAACAAGACGGTTTTAGTGCCCCTTGGAAGAGTGGTGGAGGTCGCAGTGGAATAAAAAGACAATATTAATGCCCCTTGGAAGAGTGATGAAGGTTGCAGTGGAAGAAAAGGACCGTATCAATGCCCCGTGGGAGAGAAGTGGAGGTCACAGTAGCTTAACAAGACGGTTTTAATGCCCATTGAAAGAGTGGTGAAGGTCGGAGTGGAATAAAAAGACAATATCAATGAACATTGGAAGAGTGGTGGAGGTCGCAGTGGAATAAAGAGATGATATAATTTCCCCGTTGAAGATACGTGGAGGTCAAAGTAGCTTAACAAGTCGGTTTTAATGCCCCTTGGAAGAGTGTTGGAGGTAGCTGTGGAATAAAAAGACAATACCAATGCCCCGTGGAAGAGTGGTGGAGGTCGCAGTGGAATATAAAGACAATATCAATGCCCCATGGAAGAGTGGTGGAGGACGCAGTGGAATAAAAAGACAATATCAATGCCCCGGGGAGAAGACGTGAAGGTCACAGTAGCTTTACAAGACGGTTTTAATGACCCTTGGAAGAGTGGTGGAGGTTGCTGTGATATAAAAAAGACAATATCAATGCCCCGTGGAAGAGACGTGGAGGTCACAGTAGCTTAACAAGACACTTCTAATGCCCTATGGATGAGTGGTGGAGGTCGCAGTGGAATAAAAAGACATTATCAATGCCCCTTGGGAGAGACGTCGAGGTCACAGTAGCTTAACAAGACGGTTTTAATGCCCCTTGGTTGAGTGGTGGAGGTTACAAGGGAATAAAAAGACAATATCAATGCCCCGTGATAGAGACGTGGAGGTCACAGTAGCTTAATAAGTTGGTTTTAATGCCCCTTGGAAGAGTGGTGGAGGTCGCAGTGCAATAAAAAGACAATATTAATGCCCCTTGGAAGAAACGTGGAGTTCACAGAAGCTTAACAAGAGGGATTTAATGCCCCTTGGAAGAGATGTGGAGTTCAGAGTAGTCTAACAAGTCTGTTTTGATGGCCCTTGGATGATATGTGAAGGTCACAGTAGCTTAACAAGACTGCTTCAATGCCCCTTGGAAGAGGTGTGGAGTGCAAAGTGGTTTAACAAGACGGTCTTAATGCCCCCTGGATGAGAAGTGGAGGTCACAGTAGCTTAACAAGACAGTTTTAATGAACCTTGAAAAAGTGGTGGAGGTCGCAGAGGAATAAAATGACAATATCAATGCCCCTTGGAAGAATAGTGGAGTTCGCAGTGGAATAAAAAGACAATATCAATGACCCGTGGAAGAGACGTGGTGGTCACAATAGCTTAACAAGACTCTTATTTCCCCTTGGAAGAGTGATTGAGGTCGCAGTGGCATAATAAGACATTATCAATGCCCCGTGGAAGAGATGTGGAGGTTTCAGGAGCTTAACAAGATAGTTTTAATGCCCCTTGGAAGAGCTGTGGAATGAAGAGTGGTTTAATAAAACGGTTTTATTGCCCCTTGGAAGAGACGTGGGGGTCACAGTAGCTTAACAAGACTGTTTTAATGCCCTTTGGAAGAGCTGTGGAGTACAGAGTGGTTTAACAAGACGGTTCATATGCACGTGGAAGAGACGTGGAGGTCAAATTAGCTTAACAAGACAGTTTTAATGCCCCTTGGAAGAGTGGTGGAGGTCGCAGTGGACTAAAAAGACAATATCAATGCCACTTGGAAGACTGGTGGAGGTCGCAGTGGAATAAAAAGACAATAAAAATGCCCCGTGGAAAAGGAATGGAGGTCATAGTAGCTGCACAAGACGGTTTTAATGCCCCTTGGAAAAGCTGTGGAGTTCAGAGTGGTTTAAAAAGACGGAATTAATGCCCCTTGGAAGAGGCGTGAAGGTCACATTGGCTTAACAAAACGGCTTTAATGACCCTTGGAAGATTGGTGGAGATTACAGTGGAATAAAAAGACAATATCAGTGCCCCGTGGAAGAGACGTGGAGGTCACAGTAGCTAAACAAGACGGTTTTAATGCCCCTTGGAAGAGTGGTGGAGGTCGCAGTGGAATAAAAAGACAATATCAATGCCCCTTGGAAGACTGGTGGAGGTCGCAGTGGAATAAAAAGGCAACATCAATGTCCCGTGGAAGAGACTTGGTGGTCACAGTAGCTCAAAAAGACAGTTTTAATCCCCTTTGGAAGAGTGGTGGAGGTTACAGTGGAATAAAAAGACAATATCAATGCCCTGTGGAAGTGATGTGGGGATAACAGTAGCTTAACAAGACGGTTTTAGTGCCCCTTGGAAGAGTGGTGGAGGTCGCAGTGGAAAAAATAGACAATATCAATGCTCCGTGGAATATACGTGGAGGTCACAGTAGCTTAACAAGATGGTTTTAATGCCCCTTGGAAGAGTGCTGGAGGTCGCAGTGGAATAAAAAAACAATATCAATGCCCCGTGGTAGAGTGGTGGAGGTCGCAGTTGCTTAACAAGACGGTTTTAATGCCCCTTGAAAGAGAGGTGGAGGTCACAGTAGGTTAACAAGACGGTTTTAATGCCCCTTGGAAGAGCTGTGGAGTTCAGAGTGGTTTAACAAGATGGTTTTAATGCCTCGTGGAAGAGATGTGGAGGTCACAGTAGCTTATGAAGCCGGTTTTCATGCCCCTTAGAAGAGTGGTGTAGGTTACAGTGGAATAAAAAGAAAATATCAATGCCCCTTGGAAGAGTGGTGGAGGTCGCAGTTGCTTAACAAGACGGTTTTCATGCCCCTTAGAAGAGTGGTGGAGGTTGCAGTGGAATAAATAGACTACATCAATGTCCCTTGGAAGAGTGGTGGAGGTCGCAGTGGAATAAAAAGACAATATCAATGCCCCGTGGAAGAGACGTGGAGGTCACAGCAGCTTTACTAGACGGTTTTAATGCCCCTTGGGAGTGTGGTGGAGATCACAATGAAATAAAAAGACGATATCAATTCCCCGTGGAATAGACGTGGAGGTCACAGTTGCTTAAGAAGACGGTTTTAATGCCCCTTGGAAGAGCTGTGGAGTTCAGAGTGGTTTAATAAGACGGGATTAATGCCCCTTGGAAGAGGCGTTAAGGTCACAGTGGCTTAAAAAAACGGTTTTAATGCCCCTTGGAAGATTGGTGGAGGTTACAGTGGAATAAAAATACAATATCAATGCCCCATGGAAGAGGCTTGGAGATTACAGTAGCTTAACAAGACGGTTTTAATGCCCCTTCGAAGAGTGGTGGAGGTCGCAGTGGAATAAAAAGACAATATCAATGCCCCTTGATAGACTGGTGGAGGTCGCAGTGGAATAAAAAGGCAATTTCAATGCCTGGTGGAATAGACGTGGGGGTCACAGTAGCTTGACAAAACGGTTTTAGTGACCCTTGGGAGAGTGGTGGAGGTCGCTTTGGAAAAAACAGACAATATCAATAGCAGGTGGAAGAGACGTGGAGGTCACAGTAGCTTAACAAGTTTGTTTTATTGCCCCTTGGAAGAGTGGTGGAGGTCGCAGTGGAATAAGACATTATCAATCCCCCATGGAAAATACGTGGAGGTCACAGTAGCTTAACAAGACGGTTTTAATGCCCCTTGGAAGAGTGGTGGAGTTCGCAGTGGAATAAAAAGACAATATCAATGACCAGTGGAAGAGACGTGGAGGTCACAGTAGCTTAACAAGATGGTTTTAATGCCCCTTGGAAGAGCTATGGAGTTCAGAGTAGTTTATCAAGATGGTTTTAATGCCCCTTGGAAGAGAAGTGTAGGTCACAGTAGCTTAACAAGACGTTTTTAATGCCCCTTGGAAGAGTGGTGAAGGTTACAGTGGAATAAGAAGAAAATATCAATGCCCCATGGAAGAGACGTGGAGTTCACAGTAGCTTAAAAAGACGGTTTTAATGCCCTTTGGAAGAGTGGTGAAGGTCGCAGTGGAATAAAAAGACAATATCAATGCCCCTTGAAAGAGAAGTGGAGGTCACAGTAGCTTAACTAGACTGTTTTAATGCCCCTTGATAGAGCTGTGGAGTGCAGAGTGGTTTAACAAGACGGTTTTAATTCCCCTTGGATGAGACATGGAGTTCACTGCAGCTTAACAAGACGTTTTTAATGGCCCTTGGAAGAGTGATGGAGGTTGCAGTGGAATAAAAATACAATATCAATGCCCCTTGGAAGAGAGGTGGAGGTCACTGTAGCTTTACAAGACAGTTTTAATGCTCCTTGGAAGAACTTTGGAGTTCATAGTGGTTTAACAAGACGGTTTTAATGCTCCTTGGAAGAGACGTGGAGGTCATAGTAGCTCAACTAGACAGTTTACTGCCCCTTGGAATAGTGGTGCAGGTCACAGTGGATTAAAAAGACAGTATTAATGCCCTTGGAAGAGTGGTGGAGGTCACAGTAGAATAAAAAGACAATATCAATGCCCCGTGAAAGAGACTTGGAGGTAACAGTAGCTTAAAAAGACGGTTTTAATGCCCCTTGGAAGAGCTGTGGAGTTCAGAGTGGTTTAACAAGACGGTTTTAATGTCCTTTCGATGAGATATAGAGGACAAAGTAGCTTAACAAGACGGTTTTAATGCCCCTTGGAAGAGCTTTGCAGTTCACAGTGGTTTAACATTACGGTTTAATTGTCACTTGGAAAAGACGTGAAGGTCACAGTAGCTTGACAAGATGGTTATAATGCCCCTTAGAAGAGTGGTGGAGGTCACAGTGGAATAAAAAGACAATATCAATGCCCCGTGGAAGAGATGTGGAAGTCACAGTAGCTTAACAAGACGTTTTTAATGCCCCTTGGAAGAGTGGTGGAGGTCGCAGTGGAATAAAAAGGCAATATCAATGCCACGTGGAAACGAAGTGGAGGTCACAGAAGCTTAAGAAGACGGTTTTAATGCCCTTTGGAAGAGCTATGGATTTCAGAGTGGTTTAACAAGACCGTTTTAATGCCCCTTGGAAGAGATGTGGAGGTCACAATAGCTTAACAAGACAGTTTTAATGCCCCTTGGAAAAGTGGTGGAGGTTACAGTGGGATAAAAAGCTAATATCAATGCCCCGTGGAAGAGACGTGGAGGTCAAATCAACTTCACAAGATGGTTTTAATGCCCCTAGGAAGAGTGGTGGAGGTCTCAGTGGAATAAAAAGACAATATAAATGCCCCTTGGAAGAGTGGTGTTGGTAGCAATGGAATAAAAAGACAATATCAATGCCCCGTGGAAAAGAAGTGGAGGTCAAAGTAGCTTTGCAAGATAGTTTTAATGTTCCTTGGAAGAGTGTTGGAGGTCACAGTGGAATAAAAAGGCAATATCAATGCCCCGTGGAAGAGATGTGGAGATCACAGTAGCTTAACTAGACTGTTTTAATGCCCTTTGATAGAGCTGTTTAGTGCAGAGTGGTTTAACAAGACGGTTTTAATTCCCCTTGGATGAGACATGGAGGTCACAGCATCTTAACAAGACGTTTTTAATGGCCCTTGGAATAAAAATACAATATCAATGCCCCGTGGAAGAGAGGTGGAGGTCACTGTAGCTTTACAAGACAGTTTTAATGCTCCTTGGAAGAGCTTTGGAGTTCATAGTGGTTTAACAAGACGGTTTTAATGCCCCTTGGAAGAGATGTGGAGGTCACAGTAGCTCAACTAGACAGTTTACTGCCCCTTGGAAGAGTGGTGGAGGTCGCAGTAGAATAAAAAGACAATATCAATGCTCCGTGGAAGAGACTTGGAGGTAACAGCAGCTTAACAAGATGGTTTTAATGCCTATTGGAAGAGCTGTGGAGTTCAGAGTGGTTTAACAAGACGGTTTTAATGCCCCTTGGAAGAGACGTGGAGGTCATAGTAGCTCAACTAGACAGTTTACTGCCCCTTGGAAGAGTGGTGCAGGTCACAGTGGATTAAAAAGACAGTATCAATGCCCTTGGAAGAGTAGTGGAGGTCGCAGTAGAATAAAAAGACAATATCAATGCCCCGTGAAAGAGACTTGGAGGTAACAGTAGCATAAAAAGACGGCTTTAATGCCCCTTCGAAGAGCTGTGAAGTTCAGAGTGTTTTAACAAGATGGCTTTAATGCTCCTTGGAAGAAACGTGGAGGTCACAGGAGCTTAACAAGACGGATTTAATGCCCCGTGGAAGAGTGGTGTAGGTTACAGTGGAATAAAAAGACAATATCAATGCCCCGTTGAAGAGACGTGGAGGTCACCGTAGCTTAACAAGACGGTTTTAGTGCCCCTTGGAAGAGTGCTGGAGGTTACAGCGGTATAAAAAGACAATATCAATGTCCCGAGGAAGAAACGTGGAGGTCACAGTAGCTTAAGAAGATGGTTTTAATGCCCCTTGGAAGATTGGTGGAGGTCGCAGTGGAATAAAAAGACAATGTCAATGTCCCTTGCAAGTGTGGTGGAGGTCTCGGTGGAATAAAAAGACAATATCAATGCTCCGTGGAACAGAAATGGAAATCACAGTATCTTAACAAGACGGTTTTAATGCCCCTTGGAAGAGTGCTGGAGGTCGCAGTGGAATAAAAAGACAATATCAATGCCCCTTGGAAGAGTGGTGGAGATGACAGTGGAATAAAAAGACAATATCAATGCGCCTTGGAAGAGTGATGGAGGTCGTAGTGGAATAAAACGACAATATGAATGCCCCTTCGAAGACACTTGGAGGTCAAAGTAGCTTAACAAGACATTTTTATTGCCCCTGGAAGAGAAGTGGAGGTCGCTGTGGAATAAAAAGACAATATCAATGCCCTGTGGAAGAGACCTGGAGGCCACAGTAGCTTAACAAGATGGTTTAATGTCCCTTGGAAGAGTGGTGGAAGTCACAGTGGAATAAAAAAGCCATATCAATGCGCCGTGGAAGACAATTGGTCACAGTAGCTTAGCAAGACAGTTTTAATGCCCCTTGGAAGTGACGGAGGTCACAGTAGCTTAACAATATGGTTTTAATGCCACTTGGAAGACTGGTGGAGGTCGCAGTGGAATAAAAAGACAATATCAATGCCCATTGGAAGAGCTATGGAGTTCAGAGTGGTTTAACAAGATGGTTTTAATGACCCTTGGAAGAGATGTGGAGGTCACGGTAGCTTAATAAGACGGTTTTAATGCTCCTTCGAAGAGTGGTGGAGGTTAGAGTGGAATAAAAAGACAATATTAATGCCCCGTGGAAGTGACGTGGAGATCACAGTAGCTTAACAAGATGGTTTTAGTGCCCCTTGGAAGAGTGGTTCAGGTCACAGTGGAATAAAAAGACAATATCAATGCCCCTTGGAAGAGTGGTGGAGGTCGCAGTGGAATAAAATTACAATATCAATGCCCCTTGGAAGAGTGGTGTAGGTCACAGTGCAATAAAAAGACAATATCAATGTCCTGTGGACAAGACGTGGAGGTCAGAGTAGCTTAACAAGACAGTTTTTATGCCCCTTGGAATAGTGGTGGAGGTCGCAGTGGAATAAAAAAACAATATCAATGGCCCGTGAAAGAGATGTGGAGGTCACAGTAGCTTAATAAGACGGTCTTAATGCCACTTGGAAGAGTGGTGGAGGTCGCAGTGGAATCAAAAAACAATATCTTTGCCCCTTGGCATAGTGGTGGAGGTCGCAGTGGAATAAAAAGACAATAACAATGCCCCTGGAAGAGACTTGGAGGTCACAGTAGCTTAACAAGATGGTTTTAATGCCCCTTGGAATAGTGGTGGAGGTCGCAGTGGAATAAAAAGACAATATCAATGGCCCATGAAAGAGATGTGGAGGTCACAGTAGCTTAACAAGACGGTCTTAATGACACTTGGAAGAGTGGTGGAGGTCGCAGTGGAATAAAAAAACAATATATATGCCCCTTGGCATAGTGGTGGAGCTCGCAGTGGAATAAAAGGACAATAACAATGCCCCTTGAAGAGACGTGGAGGTCACAGTAGCTTAACAAGACGGTTTTAATGCCCCTTGGTAGAGTGGTGGAGGTCGTAGTGGAATAAAAAGACAATATAAATTTCCCCTGTCGAAGAGACGTGGAGGTCACAGTAGCCTAACAAGATGTTTTATTGCACTTTGGAAGAGTAGTGCAGCTCGCAGTGGAATAAAAAGACAATATTAATTCCCCGTGGAAGAGACTTGGAGATCACAGTAGCTTAACAAGATGGTTTTAATGCCCCTTGGAAAAGCTGTGGAGTTCAGAGTGGTTTAACGAGACGGTTTTCATGACCCTTGGAAGAGACGTGGAGGTCACAGTAGCTTAACAAGACAGTTTTAATGCCCTTTGGAAAAGGGGTGGAGTTTCCCTTGGAATAACAGGACAATATCAATAACCCGTGGAAGAAATGTGAAGGTGGCTTTAAAAGACGGCTTTATTGCCCCGTGGAAGAGTGGTGGAGGTCGCAGTGGAATAAAAGAACAATATCAATGCCCCATGGAAGAGACGAGGAGGCCACAGTAACTTAACAAGATGGTTTAATGCCCCTTGGAAGAGTGGTGGAAGTCACAGTGGAAAAAAAAAACTATATCAATGCCCCGTGGAAGAAGAGACATGGAGGTCACAGTAGCTTAACAAGACGGTTTTAATGCCCCTTAGAAGAAACATGGAGGTCACTGTAGCTTATCCAAACGGTTTTAATGCCCCTTGAAAGAGTGGTGGAGGTTGCAGTGGAATAAAAAGACAATATCAATGCCCTTGGAAGAGAGGTGGAGTTCGCAGTGGAATAAAAAGACAATATCAATGCCCCAAAGAAGAGACGTGCAGGTCCCAGAAGCTTAACAAGACAGTTTTAATGCCCCTTGTAAGAGTAGTGGAGGTTGCAGTGACACAAAAAGATAATACCAATGCCCCGCGAAAGAGACATTGAGGTCACAGTAGCTTAGCAAGATGGATTTAATGCCCCTTGGAAGAGTGGTGGAGGTCGCAGTGGAATAAAAAGACAATATCAGTGACCCGTTTTATAGACTTAGAGGTCACAGTAGCTTAACAAGACGGTTTAATGCCCCTTGGAAGAGCTGTGGAGTTCAGAGTGGTTTAACAAGACGGTTTTCATGCCTCTAGGAAGAGACGTGGAGGTCACAGTAGCTTTGCAAGATGGTTTTAATGCCCCTTGGAAGAGCTGTGGAATTCAGAGTGGTTTAACAAGACAGTTTTAATGCCCCTTGGAAGAGAAGTGGAGGTCACAGTACTTAACAAGATGGTTTTAATGCCCCTTGGAAGAGAGGTGTAGGTTACAGTGGAATAAACAGACTATATCAATGCCCCGTGAAAGAGACATGGAGGACACAGGAGCTAAACCAGACTGTTTTGATGCCCCTTGGAAGAGTGGTGGAGGTCGCAGTGGAATAAAAAGACAATATCAATGCCCCTTGGAAGAGTGGTGGAGGTCGCAGTGGAATAAAAAGAAAATATCAATGCCGCTTGGAAGAGACGTGGAGGTCACAGTAGCTTAGCAAGAAGGCTTTAATGCCCCTTGGAATAGTGGTGGAGGTCGCAGTGGAATAATAAGACAATATCAATGCCCAGTAGAAGAGACTAGGAGGTCCCAGTAGGTTAACAAGAAGGTTTCAATACCCTTGGAAGAGCTGTCGAGTTTAGAGTTGTTTAAGAAAATGGTTTTAATGCCCCTTGGAACAGTGGTGGAGGTCGCAGTGGAATAAAAAGACAATATCAATGCCCCATGGAAGAGTGGTTGAGGTCGCAGTGGAAAAAAAAAGACAATATCAATGCCCCTTGGAAGAGTGGTGGAGGTTGCAGTGGGTTAAAAAACAATATCAATACCCCGTGGAAGAGACGTGGAGATCACTGTAGCTTAACAAGAGGGTTTTATTGCCCCTTGTAAGAGCTGTGGAGTTCAGAGTGTTTTAACAAGATGGTTTTAATGACCCTTGGAAGAGACATGGAGGTCAAAGTAGCTTAACAAGATGGTTTTAATGCCCCTTGGAAGAGTGGTGGAGGTTACAGTGGAATAAAAAGATAATATCAATGCCCCATGGAAAAGATGTGGAGATCACAGTAGCTTAACAACATATTTTTAATGCCCCTTGGAAGAGTGGTGGAGGTCGCAGAGGAATAAAAAGACAATATCAATGCCCCATGAAAGAGTGGTGGAGGTCGCAGTGGAATAAAAAGACAATATCAATGCCCCGTGGAAGAGATTTGGAGGTCACAGTAGCTTACCAAGACGTTTTTAATGGCCCTTGGAAGAGTGATGGAGGTCGCAGTGGAAAAAAAAGACAATATCAATGCCCCGTGGTAGAGACGTGGAGGTAACAGTAGTTTAACAAGACGGTTTTATTGCCCCATGGGAGAGCTGTGGAGTTCAGAGTGGTTTAACAAGATGGTTTTAATGCCCCTTGGAAGAGACGTGTAGGTCACATTAGCTTAACAAGACTGTTTTAATGCCCAGTGGAAGAGAGGTGGTGGTTACAGTGGAATAAAAAGACAATATCAATGCCCTGTGGAAGAGACGTCGAGGTCACAGTAGCTTAATAATATGGTTTTACTGCCCCTTGAATGAATGGTGGAGGTTGCATTGGAATAAAAAGACAATATCAGTGCCCTTTGGAAGAGTGGTGGAGGTCGCAGTGGAATAAAAAGATAATATCAATGTCCCTTGGAAAAGTGGTGGAGGTCGCAGTGGAATAAAAAGACAATATCAATGTCCCATGGAAGAGACGTGGAGGTCACATTAGCTTATCAAGACAGTTTTAATGCCCCTTGGAAGAGTGATGGAGGTCGCAGTGGAATAAAAAGACAATATCAATGCCCCGTGGAACAGAAATGGAAATTACAGTAGCTTAACAAGAGGGTTTTAATGCTATTTGGAAGAGTGCTGGAGGTCGCAGTGGAATAAAAAGACAATATCAATGCCCCTTGGAAGAGTGGTGAAGGTCGCAGTGGAATAAATAGACAATATCATTGCCCTGTGGAAGACACTTGGAGGTCACATTAGCTTAACAAGACGTTTTTATTGCCCCTGGAAGAGAGGTGAAGGTCGCTGTGGAATAAAAAGACAATATCAATGCCCTGTGGAAGAGACCTGGAGGCCATAGTAGCTTAACAAAACGGTTTAATGTCCCTTGTAAGAGTGGTGGAAGTCGCAGTGGAATAAAAGAACCATATCAATGCCCCGTGGAAGACAATTGGAGGTCACAGTAGCTTAACAAGACAGTTTTAATGCCCCTTGGAAGAGACGTGGAGGTCACAGTAGCTTAACAATATGGTTTTAATGCCACTTGGAAGACTGTTGGAGGTTACAGAGGAATAAAAAGACAATATCAATGACATGTGGAATAGATGTAGAGGTCACAGTAGCTTAACAATATAGTTTTAATGCCCCTTGGAAGAGTGGTGGAGGTCGCAGTGGAATAAAAAGACTATCAATGCCCCGTGGAAGAGACATGGAGGTCACAGTAGCTTAACAATATAGTTTTAATGCCCCTTGGAAGAATGGTGGAGGTCGCTGTGGAATAAAAAGACAATATCAATGCCATATTGGAAGAGCTATGGAGTTCAGAGTGGTTTAACAAGATGGTTTTAATGATCCTTAGAAGAGACGTGGAGGTGACGGTAGCTTAGTAAGACGGTTTTAATGCTCCTTCGAAGAGTGGTGGAGGTTACAGTGGAATAAAAAGACAATATTAATGCCCCGTGGAAGTGACGTGGAGGTCACAGTAGCTTAACAAGATGGTTTTAGTGCCCCTTGGAGGAGTGGTTCAGGTTGCAATGGAATAAAAAGACAATATCAATGCCCCTTGGAAGAGTGGTGGAGGTTGCAGTGGAATAAAATTACAATATCAATGCCCCTTGGAAGAGTGGTGGAAGTCGCAGTGCAATAAAAAGACAACATCAATGCCCTGTGGATAAGACGTGGAGGTCACAGTAGGTTAACAAGACAGTTTTTATGCCCCTTGGATTAGTGGTGGAGGTCGCAGTGGAATAAAAAAACAATATCAATGGCCCGTGAAAGAGATGTGGAGGTCACAGCAGCTTAACAAGACGGTCGTAATGCCACTTGGAAGAGTGGTGGAGGTCGCAGTGGAATCAAAAAACAATATCTGTGCCGCTTGGCATAGTGGGGGAGGTCGCAGTGGAATAAAAATACAATAACAATGCCCCTGGAAGAGACTTGGAGGTCACAGTAGCTTAACAACACAGTTTTAATACCCCTTGGAATAGTGGTGGAGGTCGCAGTGGAATAAAAAGACAATATCAATGGCCCGTGAAAGAGATGTGGAGGTCACAGTAGCTTAACAAGACGGTCTTATTGCCACTTGGAAGAGTGGTGGAGGTCGCAGTGGAATAAAAAAACAATATATATGCCCCTTGGCATAGTGGTGGAGGTCGCAGTGGAATAAAAGGACAATAACAATGCCCCTTGAAGAGATGTGGAGGTCACAGTAGCTTAACAAGACTGTTTTAATGCCCCGTGGTAGAGTGGTGGAGGTCGTAGTGGAATAAAAAGACAATATCAATTTCCCCATCGAAGAGACGTGGAGGTCACAGTAGCCTAACAAGACGTTTTATTGCACTTTGGAAGAGTAGTGCAGGTCGCAGTGGAACAAAAAGACAATATCAATGCCCCGTGGAAGAGACTTGGAGATCACAGTAGCTTAACAAGATGGTTTTAATGCCCCTTGGAAGAGACGTGGAGCTCACAGTAGCTTAACAAGACAGTTTTAATGCCCTTTGAAAGAGTGGTGGAGTTTCCCGTGGAATAACAGGACAATATCAATGACCCGTGGAAGAGACGTGAAGGTCACAGTAGCTTAAAAAGACGGCTTTATTGCCCCTTGGAAGAGTGGTGGAGGTCGAAGTGGAATAAAAGAACAATATCAATGCCCCGTGGAAGAGACGAGGAGGCCACAGTTACTTAACAATATGGTTTAATGCCCCTTGGAAGAGTGGTGGAAGTCGCAGTGGAATAAAAAAACAATATCAATGCCCCGTGGAAGAGACATGGAGGTCACAGTAGCTTAACAAGACGGTTTTAATGCCCCTTAGAAGAAACATGGAGGTCACTGTAGCTTATCCAAATGGTTTTAATGCCCCTTGGAATAGTGGTGGAGTCTACAGAGGATTAAAGAGACAATATCAATGCCCCGTGGAAGAGACGTGGAGGTCACTGTAGCTTTACAAGATGGTTTTAATGCCCCTTGAAAGAGTGGTGGAGGCCGCAGTGGAATAAATAGACAATATCAATGTCCTTGGAAGAGAGGTGGAGGTCGCAGTGAAATAAAAAGACAATATCAATGCCCCGCTGAAGAGACGTGCAGGTCCCAGAAGCTTAAGAAGACAGTTTTAATGCCCCTTGTAAGAATAGTGGAGGTTGCAGTGAAACAAAAAGACAATTTCAATGCCCCGCGAAAGAGACGTGGAGGTCACAGTAGCTTAACAAGATGGGATCAATGCCCCTTTGAAGAGCTGTGGAGTTCAGAGTGGTTTAACAAGACAGTTTTAATGCCTCTTGGAAGAGACGAGGAGGTCACAGTAGCTTTACAAGATGGTTTTAATGCCCCTTGGAAGAGTGGTGTAGGTTACAGTTGAACAAACAGACAATATCAATGCCCCGTGAAAGAGACATGGAGGACACAGTAGCTAAACCAGACGGTTTTGATGCCCCTTGGAAGAGTGGTGGAGGTCGCAGTGGAATAAAAAGACAATATTAATGCCCCTTGTAAGAGTGTTGGAGGTCGCAGTGGAATAAAAAGAAAATATCAATGCCCCTTGGAAGAGACATGGAGGTCACAGTAGCTTAGCAAGAAGGCTTTAATGCCCCTTGGAATAGTGGTGGAGGTCGCAGTGGAATAATAAGACAATATCAATGCCCAGTAGGAAAGACGAGGAGGTCCCAATAGGTTAACAAGACGGTTTCAATGCCCTTGGAAGAGCAGTGGAGTTCAGAGTTGTTTAAGAAGATGGTTTTAATGCACCTTGGAACAGTGTTGGAGGTTAGAGTGGAATAAAAAGACAATATCAATGCCCTGTGGAAGAGACGTGGAGGTCACAGTAGCTAAACAAGATTGTTTTAATGCCCATTGGAAGAGTGGTGGAGGTCGCAGTGGAATAAAAAGACAATATCAATGCCCCATGGAAGAGTGGTTGAGGTCGCAGTGGAAAAAAAAAGACAATATCAATGCCCCTTGGAAGAGTGGTGGAGGTTGCAGTGGAATAAAAAACAATATCAATACCCCGTGGAAGAGACGTGGAGATAACAGTAGCTTAACAAGGCGGTTTTAATGCCCCTTGGAAGAGCTGTGGAGTTCAGAGTGTTTTAACAAGATGGTTTTAATGCCCCTTGGAAGAGATATGGAGGTCAAAGTAGCTTAACAAGTGGCTTTTAATGCCCCTTGGAAGAGCGGTGGAGGTTACAGTAGAATAAAAAGACAATATCAATGCCCCATGGAAAAGATGTGGAGATCACAGTAGCTTAACAAGACGGTTTTATTGCCCTGTGGGAGAGCTGTGGAGTTCAGAGTGGTTTAACAAGATGGTTTTAATGCCCCTTGGAAGAGACGTGTAGGTCAAATTAGCTTAACAAGACGGTTTTAATGCCCAGTGGAAGAGATGTGGTGGTTACAGTGAAATAAAAAGACAATATCAATGCCCTGTGGAAGAGACGTCGAGGTCACAGTAGCTTAATAATATGGTTTTAGTGCCCCTTGAAAGAATGGTGGAGGTTGCAGTGGAATAAAAAGACAATATCAGTGCCCTTTGGAAGAGTGGTGGAGGTCGCAGTGGAATAAAAAGATAATATCAATGTCCCTTGGAAAAGTGGTGAAGGTCGCAATGGAATAAAAAGACAATATCAATGTCCCGTGGAAGAGACGTGGAGGTTACAGTAGCTTATCAAGACAGTTTTAATGCCCCTTGGAAGAGTGATGGAGGTTGCAGTGGAATAAAAAGACAATATCAATGCCCCGTGGAAGAGACGTGGAGGTCACAGTAGCTTAACAAGACGCTTTTAATGCCCCTTGGAAGAGCTGTGTAGTTCAAAGTGGTTTTTCAAGATGGTTTTAATGCCCCTTGGAAGAGTGGTGGAGATCGCAGTGGAATCAAAAGACAATATCAATGCCCCCTGGAAGAGTGGAGGAGGTCGCAGTGGAATTAAAATACAATATCAATGCTCCGTGGAAGAGATGTGGAGGTCACAGTAGCTTAACAAGATGGTTTTATTGCCCCTTGGAAGAGTGGTTGAAGTTGCAGTGGATAAAATGGACAATATCAATGCCCCGTGGAAGAGACGTGGAGGTCACAGTAGCTTGAGAAGACGGTTTCAATGCAATCTGGAAGAGCTGTGGATTTCAGAATCACTTAACAAGATGGTTTTAATGCCCCTTAGAAGAGAAGTGAGGTCACAGTAGCTTAACAAAATGGTTTTAATGCCCCTTGGAAAAGTGGTGGAGGTTACAGTGGTATAAAAAGACAATATCAATGCCCCGTGGAAGAGACGTGGAGTCCACAGTAGCTTAACAAGATGGTTTTAATGCCCCTTGGAAGAGTGGTGGAGGTTCCAGTGGAATAAAAAGACAATATCAATGCCCCTTGCAAGAGTGGAGGAGGTCGCAGTGGAATAAAAAGACAGTATCAATGCTGCGTGGAAGAGACGTGTAGGTCACAGTAGCTTAACAAGACGGTTTTCTTGCCCCTTGGAAGAGTGGTGGAGGTCGCACTGGAATAAAAAGACAATATAAATGCCCCGTGGAAGAGACGTGGAGGTCACAGTAGTAGTGTTGAGCGAATATGCTCGACACTGCTCGGTACTCGCCCGAGCATCACACCCCTCGGGATGTTCGGCGAGCACCGAGCATTTCCAGGTTACTCGGGCGGGAGCTCGGGTCTCCGCCCTGCATGTTTGGCACCTTTACAGAGCCAATGATCATGCAGGGATTGCCAGCCAGTCACTGTAATGCCGCAGCCATGTTGGTTGCGGGCATTACATTGATTGGCTGGCTGCACAGCGTCACCTCGAGTATTTAAAACCGGGCTCCGCCATCTTGGACACAGTCGCTCTGGATTAGCCAGTGTAGGGAAAGCACTGCTGAGCTAGGGAGAGATTTATACTGCGAAATAGTTAGTTTAGGGTCTGTAAAGGCTGCCAAATCAAACAAACAGTCCTTCTCAGGACTAATATCCATCCCAAATGTCAGGCAGGCAGGCAGGCAGGCTGTATAGGAGACTCAAAGGTTAAAGCAGAAAACATTGCATTACAGTCCTGTGTGCTCCTGTTGCTGAAATTTCTGGACTCAGCTCCAGTTCCTAGGGGCCAGGAAAAATCCTTTTTTTCTCATCTAAATCCTCTTTTTTTTTTCCCTCCTTCACACCGTACAAATACCCGTCTTATTAACCTTTTAGTGTCCCCCTCCTTCAAAATAAAAAAAAAAAAGTGTGTCTGTGACAGTTCAGACACAAATATATCTGTTTAAAATAGTCTGGTGTAGGACAGAGAAACAAAAGTGTGGTTTTGCAGTTCCATGGTTCAAACCTCTATATTATCCACTTTTGGGCCATTTTTACCTAAAAAAAACAGTTTGAGTGTGTCGCTCACTGTTCAGCCGCAAATATATATATTGAAAAAAGTCTGGTATACGCCAGTAAATTATAACTTTGGTTGTGCTGTTCCACGGTAAAAAAATCTCTGTATTATCCTGCTTTTGCCATTTGTAGCCGTAAAGAAAAACAGTAATAGTGTCTCCTGATTGTTCAGACACCAATATATCTGTTTAAAAGAGTCTGGTATACACCAGTAAATTATAACTGTGGTTTTCACGTTCCACGTTAAAAAATCTCTATTATCCAGCTTTTGGTATTTTTTCCATAAAGAAAAAAAGTAATAGTATCTCCTCATTGTTCAGACACCAATATATCTGTTTAAAAGAGTCTGATATACAAAAGTAAATTATAACTGTGGTTTTGCCATTCCACGTTAAAAAATCTCTATTATTCAGCTTTTGGTATTTTTTCCTTAAAGAAAAACAGTAATAGTGTCTCCCTGATTGTTCAGACACAAATATATCTGTTTAAAATAGTCTGGTGTAGGCCCGAGAAATAGAAGTGTGATTTTGCAGTTCCACGGTTCAAACCTGTGTATTATCCACTTTTGGGCCATTTGTACCTAAAAAAAAACAGTTTGAGTATGTCGCTCATTGTTAAGCCGCAAATATATATATTGAAAAAAGTCTGGTATACACCAGTAATTTATAACTGTGGTTGTGCTATTCCATGCTAAAAAATCTCTATGATTGTGCTTTTGGCATTTTTTGCCGTAAAAAAAAACAGTAATAGTGTCTCCCTAATTGTTCAGACACAAATATATCTGTTTTAAATAGTCTTGTGTAGGACAGAGTAAGAGAAGTGTGGTTTTGCAGTTCTTCGGTTCAAACCTCTGTATTATCCACTTTTGGGCCATTTGAACCTAAAAAAAACAGTTTGAGTGTGTTGCTCACTATGCAGCCTTTTTTTTAAAAAAAAGTTTGGTATACACCAGTAAATTATAACTGTGGTTTTGCTATTCCACAGTAAAAAATCTCTATTATCCTGCTTTTGCCGTATTTTGCCATAAAGAAAAACAGTAATAGTGTCTCCTGATTTTTCAGACACAAATATATGTGTTGAAAATAGTCTGGTGTAGGCCCGAGAAATAGAACTGTGGTTTTGCCGTTCCACGGGTCAAATCTCTGTATTATCCTGCTTTTGGCATTTTTTGCTGTAAAGAAAATCAGTAATAGAGTCTCCTGATTGTTCAGACACCAATATATCTGTTTAAAAGAGTCTGGTATGCACCAGTAAATGATAACTGTGGTTGTGCTGTTCCACGGTAAAAAATCTCTATCATCCTGCTTTTGGCATTTTTTGGGGGTAAAAAAAAACTGTAATAGTGTCTCCCTGATTGTTCAGACACAAATATATCTGTTTAAATTAGTCTGGTGTAGGCCAGAGAAACAGAAGTGTGGTTTTGCAGTTCCAAAATTAAAACCTCTGTATTATCCACTTTTGGGCCATTTGTACCTAAAAAAAAACAGTTTGAGTGTGTCGCTCAATGTTCAGCCACAAATATACAGTACAGAACAAAAGTTTGGACACACCTTCTCATTTAAAGATTTTTCTGTATTTTCATGACTATGAAAATTGTACATTCACACTGAAGGCATCAAAACTATGAGTTAACACATGTGGAATTATATACTTAACAAAAAAGTGTGAAACAATTGAAAATATGTCTTATATTCTAGGTTCTTCAAAGTAGCCACCTTTTGCTTTGATGACTGCTTTGCACACTCTTGGCATTCTCTTGATGAGCTTCAAGAGTTAGTCACCGGAAATGGTCTTCACTTCACAGGTGTGCCCTGTCAGGTTTAATAAGTGGGATTTCTTGCCTTATAAATGGGGTTGGGACCATCAGTTGTGTTGTGTAGACGTCAGGTGGACACACAGCTGATAGTCCTACTGAATAGACTGTTAGAATTTGTATTATGGCAAGAAAAAAGCAGCTAAGTAAAGAAAAACGAGTGGCCATCATTACTTTAAGAAATTAAGTCAGTCAGTCCGAAAAATTGGGAAAACTTTGAAAGTGTCCCCAAGTGCAGTTGCAAAAACCATCAAGCGCTACAAAGAAACTGGCTCACATGGCGACCGCCCCAGGAAAGGAAGACCAAGAGTCACCTCTGCTTCTGAGTATAAGTTTATCCGAGTCACCAGCCTCAGAAATGGCAGGTTAACAGCAGCTCAGATTAGAGACCAGGTCAATGCCACACAGAGTTCTAGCAGCAGACACATCTCTACAACAACTGTTAAGAGGAGACTTTGTGCAGCAGGCCTTCATGGTAAAATAGCTGCTAGGAAACCACTGCTAAGGACACTCAACAAGCAGAAGAGATTTGTTTGGGCTAAAGAACACAAGGAATGGACATTAGACCAGTGGAAATCTGTGCTTTGGTCTGATGAGTCCAAATTTGAGATCTTTGGTTCCAACCACTGTGTCTTTGTGCGATGCAGAAAAGGTGAACGGATGGACTCTACATGCCTGGTTCCCACCGTAAAGCATGGAGGAGGAGGTGTGATGGTGTGATGGTGTGATGGTGTGTGGGTGCTTTGCTGGTGACACTGTTGGGGATTTATTCAAAATTGAAGTCATACTGAACCAGCATGGCTACCACAGCATCTTGCAGCGGTATGCTATTCCATCCGGTTTGCGTTTAGTTGGATCATCATTTATTTTTCATCAGGACAATGACCCCAAACACACCTCCAAGCTGTGTAAGAGCTATTTGACCAAGAAGGAGAGTGATGGGGTGCTACGCCACATGACCTGGCCTCCACAGTCACCAGACCTGAACCCAATCGAGATGGTTTGGGGTGAGCTGGACCGCAGAATGAAGGTAAAAGGGCCAACAAGTGCTAAGCATCTCTGGGAACTCCTTCAAGATTGTTGGAAGACCATTTCCAGTGACTACCTCTTGAAGCTCATCAAGAGAATGCCAAGAGTGTGCAAAGCAGTCATCAAAGCAAAAGGTGGCTACTTTGAAGAACCTAGAATATAAGACATATTTTCAATTGTTTCACAATTTTTTGTTAAGTATATAATTCCACATGTGCTAATTCATAGTTTTGATGCCTTCAGTGTGAATGTACAATTTTCATAGACATGAAAATACAGAAAAATCTTTAAATGAGAAGGTGTGTCCAAACTTTTGGTCTGTACTGTATATGTTTAAAAAAGTCTGGTATGCACCAGTAAATTATAACGGTGGTTCTGCTGTTCCACCGTAAAAATCTCTGTATTATCCAGCTTTTGGTATTTTTTCCGTAAAGAAAAACAGTAATAGTGTCTCCTGATTGTTCAGACACCAATATATCTGTTTAAAAGAATCTGATATACACCAGTAAATTATAACTGTGGTTTTGCCGTCCCACGGTAAAAAATCTTTATTATCCAGCTTTTGGTATTTTTCCGTAAAGAAAAACAGTAATAGTTTCTCCTGATTGTTCAGACACCAATATATCTGTTTAAAATAGTCTGGTGTAGGCCCGAGAAATAGAAGTGTGGTTTCGCAGTTCCACGGGTCAAATCTCTGTATTATCCTGCTTTTGCCATATTTTGCCATAAAGAAAAACAGTAATAGTGTCTCCTGATTGTTCAGACACAAATATATCTGTTTAAAATAGTCTGGTGTAGGCCAGAGATACCGAAGTGTGGTTTTGCAGTACCATGGTCCAAACCTCTGTATTATCCACTTTTGGGCCATTTCTACCTAAAAAAAAACAGTTTGAGTGTGTCCCTCACTGTTCAGCCGCAAATATATATATTTAAAAAAGTCTGGTATACACCAGTAAATTATAACTGTGGTTTTACCGTTCCACGGTAAAATATCTCTATTATCCAGCTTTTGTTATTTTTTCCATAAAGAAAAAAAGTAATAGTATCTCCTGATTGTTCAGACACCAATATATCTGTTTAAAAGAGTCTGATATACACCAGGAAATTATAACTGTGGTTTTGCCATTCCACAGTAAAAAATCTTACTATTATCCTGCTTTTGGCATTTTTTGCCGTAAAGAAAAACAGTAATAGTGTCTCCTGATTGTTCAGACACAAATATATCTGTTTAAAATAGTCTGGTATACAACAGTAAATGATAACTGTGGTTTTGCCATTCCACGTTTAAAAATCTCTATTATCCAGCTTTTGGTATTTTTTCCTTAAAGAAAAACAGCAATAGTGTCTCCTTGATTGTTCAGACACAAATATATCTGTTTAAAACAGTCTGGTGTAGGACCGAGAAACAGAAGTGTGGTTTTGCAGTTCCACGGTTCAAACCTCTGTATTATCCTCTTTTGGGTTATTTGTACCTAAAAAAAAAAACAGTTTGAGTGTGTCGCTCACTGTTAAGCCGCAAATATATATATTGAAAAAAGTTTGTTATACACCAGTAAATTATAACTGTGGTTGTGCTGTTCCACGGTAAAAAATCTCTATTATCCTGCTTTTGGCATTTTTTGCCGTAAAAAAAACTGTAATAGTGTCTCCCTGATTGTTCAGACACAAATATATCTGTTTAAAATAGTCTGGTGTAGGCCAGAGAAATAAAAGTGTGGTTTTGCAGTTCTACGGTTCAAACCTCTGTATTATCCACTTTTGGGCCATTTTTACCTTAAAAAAAAGCAGTTTGAGTGTCTCGCTCACTGTTCAGTCGCAAATATATATATTTAAAAAAGTCTTGTATACACCAGTAAATTTTAACTGTGGTTTTGCTGTTCCAGAGTAAAAAATCTCTGTATTATCCTGCTTTTGCCATTTTTAGCCGTAAAGAAAAACAGTAATAGTGTCTCCTGCTTGTTCAGACACCAATATATCTGTTTAAAAGAGTCTGGTATACACCAGTAAATTATAACTATGGCTTTGCTGTTTCATGGTAAAAAATCTCTATTATCCAGCTTTTGGTATTTTTTCCATAAAGAAAAACATTAATAGTGTCTCCTGATTGTTCTGACACCAATATATCTGTTTAAAAGATTCTGGTATACACCAGTAAATTTTAACTGTGGTTTTGCCGTCCCACGGTAAAAAATCTTTATTATCCAGCTTTTGGTATTTTTTCCGTAAAGAAAAACAGTAATAGGGTCTCCTGATGGTTCAGACACAAATATATCTGTTTAAAATAGTCTGGTGTAGGCCAGAGAAATAGAAGTGTGGTTTAGCAGTTCCACGGGTCAAATCTCTGTGTTATCCTGCTTTTGCCATATTTTGCCATAAAGAAAAACAGTAATAGTGTCTCCTGATTGTTCAGACACAAATATATCTGTTTAAAATAGTCTTGTGTAGGACAGAGAAAGAGAAGTGGGGTTTTGCAGTTCCACGGTAAAAAATCTTTACTATAGAGCTTTTGGTATTTTTTCCATAAAGAAAAACAGTAATAGTGTCTCCCTGATTGTTCGGACGCAAATATTTCTGTTTAAAATAGTCTGGTGTAGGCCAGAGAAACAGAAGTGTGGTTTTGCAGTTCCACTGTTCAAACCTCTGTTATCCTGCTTTTGCCACTTTTTGTCGTAAAGAAAAACTGTAATAGTGTCTCCTGATTGTTCAGACACCAATATATCTGTTTAAAGAGTCTGGTATACACCAGTAAATTATAACTGTGGTTTTGCCGTTCCACGGTAAAAAATCTCTATTATCCAGCTTTTGTTATTTTTTCCGTAAAGGAAAAAAACTAATAGTATCTCCTGATTGTTCAGACACTAATACATCTGTTTAAAAGAGTCTGATATACACCAGTAAATTATAACTGTGGTTTTGCCGTCCCACGGTAAAAAATCTTTACTATCCAGCTTTTGGTATTTTTTCCGTAAAGAAAAACAGTAGTAGTGTCTCCCTGATTGTTCAGACACAAATATTTCTGTTTAAAATAGTCTGGTGTAGGCCAGAGAAACAGAAGTGTGGTTTTGCAGTTCCACTGTTCAAACCTCTGTTATTATGCTTTTGCCATTTTTTGTCATAAAGAAAAACAGTAATAGTGTCTCCTGATTGTTCAGACACAAATATATCTGTTTAAAAGAATCTGGTATGCACCAGTAAATTATAACTGCGGTTTTGCTGTTTCATGGTAAAAAGTCTCTATTATCCAGCTTTTGGTATTTTTTCCATAAAGAAAAACATTAATAGTGTCTCCTGATTGTTCAGACACTAATACATCTGTTTAAAAGAGTCTGATATACACCAGTAAATTATAACTGTGGTTTTGCCGTCCCACGGTAAAAAATCTTTATTATCCAGCTTTTGGTATTTTTTCCGTTAAGAAAAACAGTAGTAGTGTCTCACTGATTGTTCAGACACAAATATATCTGTTTAAAATAGTCTGGTGTAGGCCAGAGAAATAGAAGTGTGGTTTAGCAGTTCCACGGGTCAAATCTCTGTTTTATCCTGCTTTTGCCATATTTTGCCATAAAGAAAAACAGTAATAGTGTCTCCTGATTGTTCAGACACAAATATATCTGTTTAAAATAGTCTTGTGTAGGATAGAGAAAGAGAAGTGTGGTTTTGCAGATCCACGGTAAAAAAGCTTTACTATCCAGCTTTTGGTATTTTTTCCATACAAAAAACAGTAATAGTGTCTCCCTGATTGTTCAGACACAAATATTTCTATTTAAAGTAGTCTGGTGTAGGCCAGAGAAACAGAAGTGGGGTTTTGCAGTTCCACTGTTCAAACCTCTTTTATCCTGCTTTTGCCATTTTTTGTCATAAAGAAAAACAGTAATAGTGTCTCCTGATTATTCAGACACACATATATCTGTTTAAAATAGTCTTGTGTAGGACAGAGTAAGAGATGTGTGGTTTTGCAGTTCCACGGTTCAAACCTCTGTATTATCCACTTTTGAGCCATTTATACCTAAAAAAAAAAAGTTTGAGTGTCTCGCTCACTGTTCATCCGCAAATATATATATTGAAAAAAGTCTGGTATACACCAGTAAATTATAACTGTGGTTGTGCTGTTCCACGGTAAAAAATCTCTGTATTATCCTGCTTTTGCCGTTTGTAGCCATAAAGAAAAACAGTAATAGTGTCTCCTGATTGTTCAGACACCAATATATCTGTTTAAAAGAGTCTGGTATACACCAGTAAATTATAACTGTGGTTTTGCCATCCCAATGTAAAAAATCTTTACTATCCAGCTTTTGGTATTTTTTCCGTAAAGAAAAAAAGTAATAGTATCTCCTGATTGTTCAGACACCAATATATCTGTTTAAAATAGTCTGATATACACCAGTAAATTATAACTGTGGTTTTGCCATCCCAAGGTAAAAAATCTTTACTATCCAGCTTTTGGTATTTTTTCCTTAAAGAAAAACAGTAATAGTGTCTCCCTGATTGTTCAGACACAAATATTTCTGTTTAAAATAGTCTGGTGTAGGCCAGAGAAACAGAAGTGTGGTTTTGCAGTTCCACTATTCAAACCTCTGTTATCCTGCTTTTGCCATTTTTTGTCGTAAAGAAAAGCAGTAATAGTGTCTCCTGATTGTTCAGACACACATATATCTGTTTAAATTAGTCTTGTGTAGGACAGAGAAAGAGAAGTGTGGTTTTACAGTTCCACGGGCCAAACCTCTGTATTTTCCACTTTTGGGCAATTTATACCTAAAAAAAAAACAGTTTGAGTGTGTCGCTCACTGTTCAGCCGCAAATATATATATTGAAAAAAGTCTGGTATACACCAGTAAATTATAACTATGGTTGTGCTGTTCCACGGTAAAAAATCTCTATTATCCTGCTTTTGGCATTTTTTGCCGTAAAAAAAGAACTGGAATAGTGTCTCCTGATTGTTCAGACACAAATATATCTGTTTAAAATAGTCTGGTGTAGGCCAGAGAAACAGAAGTGTGGTTTTGCAGTTCCATGGTTCAAACCTCTGTATTATCCACTTTTGGGCCATTTATACCTAAAAAAAAACCAGTTTGAGTGTGTCGCTCACTGTTCAGCCGCAAATATATATCTTAAAAAAAGTCTGGTATACACCAGTAAATTATAACTGTGGTTTTGCAGTTCCACAGTAAAAAATCTTAGTATTATCCTGCTTTTGCCATATTTTTCCGTAAAGAAAAAGAGTAATAATGTCTCCTGATTGTTCAGACACAAATATATCTGTTGAAAATAGTCTGGTGTAGGCCCGAGAAATAGAACTGTGGTTTTGCTGTTCCACGGGTCAAATCTCTGTATTATCCTGCTTTTGCCATTCGTAGCCATAAAGAAAAACAGTAATAGTGTCTCCTGATTGTTCAGACACCAATATATCTGTTTAAAAGAATCTGATATACACCAGTAAATTATAACTGTGGTTTTGCCGTCCCATGGTAAAAAATCTTTACTATCCAGCTTTTGGCATTTTTTCTGTAAAGAAAAACAGTAATAGTGTCTCCCTGATTGTTCAGACACAAATATTTCTGTTTAAAATAGTCTGGTGTAGGCCAGAGAAAGAGAAGTGTTGTTTTGGAGTTCCACTGTTCAAACCTCTGTTATCCTGCTTTTGCCATTTTTTGTCATAAAGAAAAGCAGTAATAGTGCCTCCTGATTGTTCAGACACAAATATATCTGTTTAAAATAGTCTGGTGTAGGCCAGAGAACCAGAAGTGTGGTTTTGCAGTTCCACTATTCAAACCTCTGTTATCCTGCTTTTGCCATTTTTTGTCGTAAAGAAAAGCAGTAATAGTGTCTCCTGATTGTTCAGACACACATACAGTCATATGAAAAAGTTTGGGCACCCCTATTAATCTTAAGCTTAATGTTTTATAAAAATTGGTGTTTTTGCAACAGCTATTTCAGTTTGATATATGTAATAACTGTTGGACACAGTAATGTTTCTGCCTTGAAATGAGGTTTATTGTGCTAACAGAAAATGTGCAATCTGCATTCAAACAAAATTTGACCTGTGCATAAGTATGGGCACCCTTATCATTTTCTTGTTTTAAATACTCCTGCCTACTTTTTACTGACTTACTAAAGCACTTTTTTTGGTTTTGTAACCTCATTGAGCTTTGAACTTTATAGCCAGGTGTATGCAATCATGAGAAAAGCTACTTAAAGTGGCCACTTGCAAGTTGTTCTCCTGTTTGAATCTCCTCTGAAGAGTGGCATCATGGGCTCCTCAAAACAACTGTCAAATGATCTGAAAACAAAGATTATTCAACATAGTTGTTCAGGGGAAGGATACAAAAAGCTGTCTCAGAGATTTAACCTGTCAGTTTCCACTGTGAGGAACATAGTAAGGAAATGGAAGAACATAGGGACAGTTCTTGTTAAGGCCAGAAGTGTCAGGACAAGAAAAACATCAGAAAGGCAGAGAAGAAGAATGGTGAGATCAGTCAAGGACAATCCTCAGACCACCTCCAGAGAGCTGCAGCATCAACTTGCTGCAGATGGTGTCACTGTGCATCGGTCAACTATACAACGCACTTTGCACAAGGAGAAGCTGTATGGGAGAGTGATGCGAAAGAAGCCGTTTCTGCAAGTACGCACAAACAGAGTCGGCTGAGGTATGCAAAAGCACATTTGAAGAAGCCTATTTCTTTTTGGAAGAAGGTCCTGTGGACTGATGAAACCAAGATTGAGTTGTTTGGTCATACAAAAAGGCGTTATGCATGGTGGCAAAAAAACACAGCATTCCAAGAAAAACACTTGCTACCCACAGTAAAATTTGGTGGAGGTTCCATCATGCTTTGGGGCTGTGTGGTCAATGCCGGCACTGGGAATCTTGTTAAAGTTGAGGGACGCATGGATTCCACTCAGTATCAGCAGATTCTTGGCAATAGTGTTCAAAAATCAGTGATAAAGTTGAAGTTACGCAGTGGATGGATCTTTCAGCAAGACAATGATCCAAAACACCGCTCCAAATCTACTCAGGCATTCATGCAGAGGAACAATTACAATGTTCTGGAATGGCCATCCCAGTCCCCAGACCTGAATATCATTGAACATCTGTGGGATCATTTGAAGAGGCTGTCCATGCTCGGCGACCATCAAACTTAACTGAACTGGAATTGTTTTGTAAAGAGGAATGGTCAAAAATACCTTCATCCAGGATCCAGAAACTCATTAAAAGCTACAGGAAGCGACTAGAGGCTGTTATTTTTGCAAAAGGAGGATTTACTAAATATTAATGTCACTTTTCTGGTGAGGTGCCCATACTTATGCACCTGTCAAATTTTGTTTGAATGCAGATTGCACATTTTCTGTTAGTACAATAAACCTCATTTCAAGGCAGAAACATTACTGTATCCATCAGTTATTACATATATCAAACTGAAATAGCTGTTGCAAAAACACCAATTTTTATAAAACATTAAGCTTAAGATTAATAGGGGTGCCCAAACTTTTTCATATGACTGTATATCTGTTTAAAATAGTCTTGTGTAGGACAGAGAAAGAGAAGTGTGGTTTTACAGTTCCACGGGCCAAACCTCTGTATTATCCACTTTTGGGCAATTTATACCTAAAAAAAAAAACAGTTTGAGTGTGTCGCTCACTGTTCAGCCGCAAATATATATATTGAAAAAAGTCTGGTATACACCAGTAAATTATAACTGTGGTTGTGCTGTTCCACGGTAAAAAATCTCTATTATCCTGCTTTTGGCATTTTTTGCCGTAAAAAAAGAACTGGAATAGTGTCTCCTGATTGTTCAGGCACAAATATATCTGTTTAAAATAGTCTGGTGTAGGCCAGAGAAACAGAAGTGTGGTTTTGCAGTTCCACGGTTCAAACCTCTGTATTATCCACTTTTGGGCCATTTGTACCTAAAAAAACCCAGTTTGAGTGTGTTGCTCACTGTTCAGCGGCAAATATATATGTTTAAAAAAGTCTGGTACACCAGTAAATTATAACTGTGGTTTTGTTGTTCCACCGTAAAAAATCTCTGTATTATCTTGCTTTTGCCATTTTTAGCCGTAAAGAAAAACAGTAAAAGTGTCTCCTCATTGTTCAGACACCAATATATCTGGTTGAAAGAGTCTGGTATACACCAGTAAATTATAACTGTGGTTTTGCCATCCCACAGTAAAAAATCTCTATTATCCAGCTTTTGGTATTTTTTCCGTAAAGAAAAACAGTAATAGTGTCTCCTGATTGTTCACACACCAATATATCTGTTTAAAAGAGTCTGGTATACACTAGTAATTTATAGCTGTGGTTTTGCCGTTCCACTGTAAAAAATCTCTATTATCCTGGTTTTGTCATTTTTTGCCATAAAAAAAAACTGTAATAGTGTGTCCCTGATTGTTGAGACACAAATATATCTGTTGAAATAGTCTGGTGTATGATCGAGAAATAGAACTGTGGTTTTGCAGTTCCACTGGTCAAATTTCTGTATTATCCTGCTTTTGATATTTTTTGCAGTAAAGAAAAACAGTAATAGTGTCTCCTGATTGTTCATACAATATATCTGTTTAAAAGAGTCTGGTATACACCAGTAAATTATAACTGTGGTTTTGCTGTCCCACGGTAAAAAATCTCTATTATCCAGCTTTTGGTATTTTTTCCGTAAAGAAAAACAGTAATAGTCTCTCCCTGATTGTTCAGACACAAATATATCTGTTTAAATGAGTCTTGTGTAGGCCAGAGAAACAGAAGTGCGATTTTGCAATTCCACGTTTCAAACCTCTGTATTATCCACTTTTGGGCCATTTGTACCTAAAAAACAGTGTGAGTGTGTCGCTCACTGTTCAGCCGCAAATATATACATTTAAAAAGGTCTGGTATACACCAGTAAATTATAACTGTGGTTTTTGCTGTCCACAGTAAAAAATCTCTGTATTATCCTAATTTTGCCATATTTTCCTGTAGAGAAAAACAGTAGTAATGTCTCCTGATTGTTCATATACAAATATATCTGTTGAAAATAGTCTGGTGTAGGCCCGAGAAATAGAAGTGTGGTTTTGCAGTTCCACGGGTCAAATCTCTGTATTATCCTGCTTTTGGCATTTTTGCCGTAAAGAATAACAGTAATAGTGTCTCCTGATTGTTCAGACACCAATATATCTGTTTAAAAGAGTCTGGTATACACCAGTAAATTATAACTGTGGTTTTGCCGTTCCACGGTAAAAAATCTCTATTATCCTGCTTTTGATATTTTTTCCATGAAGAAAAACAGTAATAGTGTCTCCTGATTGTTCAGACACCAATATATCTCTTGAAAATAGTCTGGTGTAGGCCCGAGAAATAGAAGTGTGGTTTTGCAGTTCCAGGGGTCAAATCTCAGTATTATCCTGCTTTTGCCATTTTTTGCCATAAATAAAAACAGTAATAGTGTCTCCTGATTGTTCAGACACAAATATATCTGTTGAAAATAGTCTGGTGTAGGCCCGAGATATAGAAGTGTGGTTTTGCAGTTCCACGAGTCAAATCTCTGTATTATCCTGCTTTTGGTATTTTTTGCCGTAAAGAAAAACAGTAATAGTGTCTGCTGATTGTTCAGACACTAATATATCTGTTTAAAAGAGTCTGGTATACACCAGTACATTATAACTGTGGTTTTGCCTTCCCACGGTAAAACTCTCTATTATCCAGCTTTTGATATTTTTTCCATAAAGAAAAACAGTAATAGTGTCTCTTGATTGTTCAGACACCAAGATATCTGTTGAAAATAGTCTGGTGTAGGCCCGAGAAATAGAAGTGTGGTTTTGCAGTTCCACGGGTCAAATCTCAGTATTATCCTGCTTTTGCCATTTTTTGCCATAAAGAAAATCAGTAATAGTGTCTCCCTTATTGTTCAGACACAAATATATGTATTGAAAATAGTCTGGTGTAGGCCCAAGAAATAGAAGTGTGGTTTTGCAGTTCCACTGGTCAAATCTCTGTATTGTGCTGCTTTTGCCATTTTTTGCTGTAAAGAAAAGTCGTAATAGTGTCTCCTGATTGTTCAGACACAAATATATCTGTTGAAAATAGCCTGGTGCAGGCCAGAGATATAGAAGTGTGGTTTTGCAGTTCCACCAGTCAAATCTCTGTATTATCCTGCTTTTGGTATTTTTTGCCGTAAAGAAAAACAGTAATAGTGTCTACTGATTGTTCAGACACTAATATATCTGTTTAAAAGAGTCTGGTATACACCAGTACATTATAACTGTGGTTTTGCCTTCCCACGGTAAAACTCTCTATTATCCAGCTTTTGATATTTTTTCCATAAAGAAAAACAGTAATGGTGTCTCCTGATTGTTCAGACACCAATATATCTCTTTAAAATAATCTGGTGTAGGCCCGAGAAATAGAAGTGTGGTTTTGCAGTTCCACGGGTCAAATCTCAGTATTATCCTGCTTTTGCCATTTTTTGCCTTAAAGAAAATCAGTAATAGTGTCTCCCTGATTGTTCAGACACAAATATATCTGTTGAAAAAAGTCTGATGCAGGCCCGAGAAATAGAACTGTGGTTTTGCAGTTCCATGGGTCAAATCTCTGTATTATTCTGCTTTTGGCATTTTTTGACATAAAGAAATACAGTAATAGTGTCACCTGATTGTTCAGACACCAATATATCTGTTTAAAAGAGTCTGGTATACACCAGTAAATTATAAATGTGGTTTTGCCATCCACAGTAAAAAATCTCTATTATCTAGCTTTTGGTATTTTTTCCGTAAAGAAAAACAGTAATAGTGTCTCCTGATTGTTCAGACACCAATATATCTGTTTAAAAGAGTCTGGTATACACCAGTAAATTTTAACTGTGGTTTTGCCATTCCACTGTAAAAAATCTCTATTATCCTGCTTTTGTCATTTTTTGCCGTAAAAATAAAACTGTAATAGTGTGTCCCTGATTGTTCAGACACAAATATATCTGTTCAAAATTGCCTATTGTATGCCCGAGAAATAGAAGTGTTGTTCTGCAGTACCACGGGTCAAATCTCTGTATTATCCTGCTTTTGCCATTTTTTGCCATAAAGAAAAACAGTAATAGTGTCTCCTGATTGTTCAGACACAAATATATCTGTTGAAAATAGTCTTTTGTAGGCCCGAGATATAGAAGTGTGGTTTGCAGTTCCATGAGTCAAATCTCTGTATTATCCTGCTTTTGGTATTTTTTGCCATAAAGAAAATCAGTAATAGTGTCTGCTGATTGTTCAGACACTAATATATCTGTTTAAAAGAGTCTGGTATACACCAGTACATTATAACTGTTGTTTTGCCTTCCCACGGTAAAACTCTCTATTATCCAGCTTTTGATATTTTTTCCATAAAGAAAAACAGTAATAGTGTCTCCTGATTGTTCAGACACCAATATATCTGTTGAAAATAGTCTGGTGTAGGCCCGAGAAATAGAACTGTGGTTTTGCAGTTCCACAGTAAAAAATCTCTATTATCCTGCTTTTGTCATTTTTTGCCGTAAAAAAAAACTGTAATAGTGTCTCCCTTATTGTTCAGACACAAATATATCTGTTGAAAATAGTCTGGTGTAGGCCCAAGAAATAGAAGTGTGGTTCTGCAGTACCACGGGTCAAATCTCTGTATTATCCTGCTTTTGCCATTTTTTGCCATAAAGAAAAACAGTAATAGTTTCTCCTGATTGTTCAGACAGAAATAAATCTGTTGAACATAGTCTGTTGTAGGCCCGAGAAATAGAAGTGTGGTTTTGCAGTTCCACGGGTCAAATCTCTGTATTATCCTGCTTTTGGCATTTTTTGCCGTAAAGAAAAACAGTAATAGTGTCTCCTGATTGTTCAGACACCAATATATCTGTTTAAAAGAGTCTGGTATACACCAGTACATTATAACTGTGGTTCTGCCTTCCACGGTAAAAAATCTCTATTATCCTGCTTTTGTCATTTTTTGCCGTAAAAAAAAACTGTAATCGTGTCTCCCTGATTGTTCAGACACAAATATATCTGTTGAAAATAGTCTGGTGTAGGCCAGAGAAATAGAAGTGTTGTTTTGCAGTTGCAGTTCCACGGGTCAAATCTCTGTATTGTCCTGCTTTTGCCATTTTTTGCCGTAAATGAAAACAGTAATAGTGTCTCCTGATTGTTCAGACACAAATATATCTGTTGAAATTAGTCTGGTGTAGGCCCGAGATATAGAAGTGTGATTTTGCAGTTCCACGAGTCAAATCTCTGTATTATCCTGCTGTTGGTATTTTTTGCCGTAAAGTAAAACAGTAATAGTGTCTGCTGATTGTTCAGACACTAATATATCTGTTTAAAAGAGTCTGGTATACACTAGTACATTATAACTGTGGTTTTGCCTTCCCACGGTAAAACTCTCTATTGTCCAGCTTTTGATATTTTTTCCATAAAGAAAAACAGTAATAGTGTCTCCTGATTGTTCAGACACCAAAATATCTGTTTAAAAGAGTCTGGTATACACCAGTAAATTAAAATTGTGGTTTTGCCATGCCACGGTAAAAAATCTCTATTATCCTGCTTTTGTCATTTTTTGCCGTAAAAAAAACTGTAATAGTGTCTCCCTGATTGCTCAGACACAAATATATCTGTTGAAAATAGTCTGGTGTAGGCCCAAGAAATAGAAGTGTGGTTTTGTAGTTCCACGGCTCAAATTTCTGTATTGTTCTGCTTTTGCCATTTTTTGCCGTAAAGAAAAACCATAATAGTGTCTCCTGATTGTTCAGACACAAATATATCTGTTGAAAATAGTCTGGTGTTGGCCCGAGATATAGAAGTGTGGTTTTGCAGTTCCACGAGTCAAATCTCTGTACCTGCTTTTGGTATTTTTTGCCGTAAAGAAAAACAGTAATAGTGTCTGCTGATTGTTCAGACACTAATATATCTGTTTAAAAGAGTCTGGTATACACCAGTACATTATAACTGTGGTTTTGCCTTCCCACGGTAAAACTCTCTATTTTCCAGCTTTTGATATTTTTTCCATAAAGAAAAACAGTAATAGTGTCTCCTGATTGTTCAGACACCAAGATATCTGTTGAAAATAGTCTGGTGTAGGCCCGAGAAATAGAAGTGTGGTTTTGCAGTTCCACGGGTCAAATCTCAGTATTATCCTGCTTTTGCCATTTTTTGCCATAAAGAAAATCAGTAATAGTGTCTCCCTTATTGTTCAGACACAAATATATGTATTGAAAATAGTCTGGTGTATGTGTTATGTTCTGCTACCAAAGCTAAGGAAAGAGAGGAGATCTGTCCCTTCTATAGGACTCAGCTGAATCCCTACGATGTAACAGGGAACCTGATCCTGCGATCAGACCTGCTAAAGTCCTAATCTAGTCTGTACGGAGACCTATAGATGTGGGGAGGGAATCCCTACAAGTACTAAGGACTGGGAGGAATATGGGACACCTCCTAACAGAAATAGTAGCAGACAGACGAACAAACAAAATAGATAGAACATAGAGGTCCGTAGACCAAGCAAACTAACAGAGTTAGATACAGAGCACAGGCTAGCTAGAAAGTAGATATACAATGAAGTCCAGCAAAGCCAGAAGGGCGGAGCAGGATTAAATAGGCCAACAAGGTCATGTGACCAGCAAAGGAAAAAAAGACCTAAGAGCAAGGTTCTAACAGTACCCCCCCTTCTAAGAGGATCCTCCGGATCCCCTAGGACCAGGCTTATCAGGAAATCTCCTGTGAAACGCTCTGATAAGTCTGGACGCGGAAACATCATCCGACCTCACCCAAGAGTTATCCTCGGGTCCGAAACCTTTCCAGGCCACAAGATACTGCAAACTACCTCTATACCGTCTAGAGTTAAGGATGCGAGAAATTTCATATTCCCCGTCCTCCACCACCGGAGGAACAGAGGCAGAGGCGTCACAATCCGATACAACAGCTTTTTTCAACAGAGAGACATGAAATACCGGATTAATTCTCCAGGAGGTAGGAACCTCCAACCTAACAGCAGATTGGTTGACAACCTGAAGCACCTTAAAGGGCCCTACAAACTTGGGACCCAATTTCTTTGAAGGAATCCTCAACCGCAGATTCCTAGAGGACAACCAAACCATGTCACCAACAGCGAACAAAACCTCCTGTCGTTTCCTATCAAAGTAGTCTTTAGATTTTCTGTTGGCCTCCTGAAGATTACCACGCACATCCGTCCAAACTCTCTCCAAATCACCGGAAAAATTCTCCTCCTCAGGCACGGCAGATCCCAACTTGGAGAACGACCCAAACGACGGATGTCTCCCAGAACAACAAAAAAAAGGCGAACAACCAGCAGAAGAAGATGTATGATTGTTCAGAGCAAATTCAGCAAGTGGCAGAAACTCAGACCACCCCTCTTGATTGTCTGCCACAAAACAACGCAAGAACTGCTCAACATCCTGGTTTTTCCTTTCTGTCTGGCCATTAGATTCAGTATGATATCCGGACGAGAACGACAAATGAATTCCCAACCTATCACAAAAGGCACGCCAAAAACGAGCCACGAACTGAGGACCCCTATCAGAAACAATGTCAATAGGAATGCCATGAAGTCTGACAATTTTTTGACAAAGGCCTTAGCGAGAGTTTTAGCGCAGGGCAGTTTGACGAAAGGAACCAAGTGACACATCTTGCTAAAACGGTCCACGACCACCCAGATGACAGTAAAACCCTCAGAGGGGGGAAGGTCAGTTATAAAGTCCATAGCCAAATGTGTCCAAGGAGCACTGGGAACCTCCAAAGGACAAAGCAACCCCGCAGCAGGAGTATGTGAGGACTTAGATCTAGCACATATAGTACATTGACGCACCCACTTAATGACTTCCTTCTGCCATCCAGGCCACCAAAAACTGCGACCCACCAGTCTCTTGGTCTCAGAGATTCCGGGATGACCTGCCAACCGAGATTCGTGACACTCAACAAACAAATCTCTCCTAAAGGTCCCAGGCACAAACAACCTCCCATGAGGAGTGTTAGAAGAGGCATTCTCCTGTGCTTTAAGAATCTCATTTTCCAAAACGGAGTCCAAAGCAGCTATCACAACACCTTCTTGTAAAATGTTCTCCTCTTTCTCAGCAACGACTATGGGAGAAAAACTGCGAGACAAGGCATCCGCCTTAACATTCTTAGTACCAGGGATGTAAGTAACGGAGAAATTAAACCGCGAGAAAAACAGTGCCCACCTAGCCTGACGGGCATTCAGGCGCTTGGCAGCATCAAGATATATCAGATTTTTATGATCCGTAAGAACCTGAACGGGAAATTCCGCACCTTCCAAGAAGTGGCGCCAGTGTTCAAATGCGAGTTTAATAGCCAATAATTCCCGATTACCAATATCGTAATTCAGTTCAGTCTCCGAAAATTTTTTTGAAAAAAAGGCACAGGGATGTAATCCATCCCCGTTATCCTGAGACAATACTGCGCCAACCCCCACAGAGGAAGCATCAACCTCAACCAAAAACGGCCTAGTAACATCAGGCTGCATAAGGATGGGAGCAGAGGTGAACCTCTCCTTGAGATACACAAAAGCTTCAATGGCCTCAGAAGACCACTGAACCGCATCAGCACCTTTCCTGGTGAGATCAGTCAGAGGTTTGACAATACTAGAAAAATTTTTTATGAATTTTCTATAGTAATTGGCGAAACCCAAAAACCTCTGTATCGATTTCAAACCAATAGGCCTAGGCCATTCCTGCACAGCCTGAACCTTAACCGGATCCATCTCAAAACCTTTGCTGGAGATAATGTAGCCCAAAAAACTAATTCTCTGTACAGCGAACTCACATTTCTCCAGCTTAGCAAAAAGCGAATTGTCCATTAATAACTGTAATACCTCACGCACGCTCCGCCAATGAGACTCCAGATCTGGCGAATAAATCAAAATGTCATCCAAATACACAACCACATTTTTACCGATCAAAGGTCTAAGGATGTCATTAATCAGATTCTGAAAAAATGCAGGAGCATTAGTAAGACCAAAAGGCATAACCAGATTCTCAAAATGACCCACAGGAGTGTTAAAAGCAGTCTTCCATTCATCACCCTCCTTCATGCGCAACAGATTGTATGCCCCCTTAAGGTCAATTTTAGAGAACCACTTGGCCCCCAATAACTGGTTAAACAGATCAGGAATCAATGGCAGTGGGTAAGGATTGCGTACCGTAATTTTGTTAATCTCACGAAAATCCAGACAAGGACGTAAACCGCCATCCTTTTTTTTTACAAAAAAAAATCCAACCGCCACAGGAGACTTAGAGGGCCTAATGTGACCGGCGGCCAAACTTGTCTGTATGTATTCCTCCAAAGCCTTCCTCTCAGGAATAGTAAGGTTAAATAAACGACTTTTAGGAAGAGTCGCTCCAGGGACAAATTCAATAGAACAATCATAGTCTCTATGGGGAGGCAAAACCTGCGATTCCTTCTCAGAAAAAACTCTCCAAAAATCCTGAATAGGAACAGGCAATTCTCCCCTATCCAAAGCTGCAATACGCCCGTTACAACACTTGTCATAACATTTATGGCTCCAGGATTTAATTTCACTGGTAGACCAATCCAGTACAGGATTGTGAAATTTTAACCAGGGCAAACCCAATATTACTGGAGAAGGCAAGTTATTCAACACTACCAAATCCAATTTCTCATGGTGAACACCATTAATAGTGAGAGGAAATTCACTGACCTTGAGAGTAATATTCTTCAAAGGGGAGCCATCCACAGAAACCACAGCAATGGGGGATGATAAAGGTTCAGGCTTTAAATTGAGTTTTTCCACGAATCCCCCATCAATTACATTCAGTGTAGACCCGCAATCAACAAACACCCGAAATTCCATTAATTTTTCCTGAGCAATCGTGGAAGCAGCTAAAAATATACCCTTGGAATTTAAACAGGCAATACGGGCATGACTGACCATTTTTTTTTCTTTCTTCATACGAAGCTCACAGCCTTTAATCAAATGACCAGATTTTCCGCAATAGAAACACAAGCCTTCCGAAAAACGACGGTCTTTTTCTTGAGAGCGAGGTGCCACCGATCCAATCTCCATCGGTTCACCACTGTTAGTACACACATTATCATAACCAGAAACTGACATAGCAGAGGATTTGCTCTCATTAACCCTTGCACGCAGTCTTCTATCCACCCGTATAGCTAATTGCATAGCCTGTTGCAAATCTTCAGGTGTAGGATAAGCAATTAGCAGGTCTTTAACCCTTTCACTGAGCCCAGCAAGAAATAGACTTTTCAGAGCAGAATCGTTCCACCCTGTTTGAGTGGCCCAACGACGAAAATGAGTACAATATTTTTCCACATTACCTGATCCTTGTTTTAAACATCTCAACTCAGTCTGAGCTGATGCCACACGGTCAGGATCATCATATAATAGACCTAAAGCAGAAAAAAAACTATCCACTGATCTGAAGCATGTATCACTAGGTTGCAAAGAAAAGGCCCACTCCTGAGGCTCTTTGCGCAAAAGTGACATTATGAACCCTACGCGCTGGGATTCATCCCCAGAGGACTTGGGTCTCAAACGAAAATACAATAAGCAAGCATTTTTAAATGAAAAAAAATTCTCGATGTTCACCAAAAAATAAATCCGGCAAACATACCTTAGGCTCCAAGAAATATGCTCCAGGACAGTTACTCACGTGCTGACGGAGCTCGGCCACTTCCAGAGAGAGTCCCTGCAGGTGTTTAGCCAAATCCTGAACCGACACCATGATGGAACAGAAAAATCTTTCCTTAGAGAATTTGCAGGCTGGACTTACTGTTATGTTCTGCTACCAAAGCTAAGGAAAGAGAGGAGATCTGTCCCTACTATAGGACTCAGCTGAATCCCTACGATGTAACAGGGAACCTGATCCTGCGATCAGACCTGCTAAAGTCCTAATCTAGTCTGTACGGAGACCTATAGATGTGGGGAGGGAATCCCTACAAGTACTAAGGACTGGGAGGAATATGGGACACCTCCTAACAGAAATAGTAGCAGACAGACGAACAAACAAAATAGATAGAACATAGAGGTCCGTAGACCAAGCAAACTAACAGAGTTAGATACAGAGCACAGGCTAGCTAGAAAGTAGATATACAATGAAGTCCAGCAAAGCCAGAAGGGCGGAGCAGGATTAAATAGGCCAACAAGGTCATGTGACCAGCAAAGGAAAAAAAGACCTAAGAGCAAGGTTCTAACAGTAGGCCCAAGAAATAGAAGTGTGGTTTTGCAGTTCCACGGGTCAAATCTCTGTATTGTGCTGCTTTTGCCATTTTTTGCTGTACAGAAAAGCCGTAATAGTGTCTCCTGATTGTTCAGACACAAATATATCTGTTGAAAATAGTCTGGTGCAGGCCAGAGATATAGAAGTGTGGTTTTGCAGTTCCACCAGTCAAATCTCTGTATTATCCTGCTTTTGGCATTTTTTGCCGTAAAGAAAAACAGTAATAGTGTCTCCTGATTGTTCAGACACCAATATATCTGTTTGAAAGAGTATGGTATACACTAGTAAATTAAAACTGTAGTTTTGCCGTTCCACATTAAAAAATCTCTATTATCCAGCTTTTAGTATTTTTTCCATAAAGAAAAACAGTAATATTGTCTCCTGATTGTTCAGACACCAATATATCTGTTTAAAAGAGTCTGGTATACACCAGTAAATTATTACTGTGGTTTTGCCTCCCACAGTAAAAAATCTCTATTATCCAGCTTTTGGTAATTTTTCCGTAAAGAAAAACAGTAATAGTGGCTCCTGATTGTTCAGACACAAATATATCTGTTTAAATTAGTCTGGTGAAGGCCAGATAAATAGAAGTGTGGTTTGGCAGTTCCACAGTTCAATCCTCTGTATTATCCACCTTTGGGCCATTTTTGCCTTAAAAAAAACAGTTTGAGTGTGTCGCTCTCACTGTTCAGCCGCAAATACATCTATTTAAAATTGTCTGGTATACCCCAGTAAACAATAACTGTGGTTTTGCCATTCCACGGTAAAAAATCTGTATTATTCAGCTTTTGGTATTTTTTTTTATAAAGAAAAACAGTAATAGTTTCTCCCTGATTGTTTAGATTGTTTAAATTAGTCGGGTGTAGGCCAGAGAAATAGAACTGTGGTTTTCCTCTTCCACGGATCTAATCTACTTTTTATTACCCTTTTTCCATTGATATTGCGAGTGTAAGATATTTTATTTCCTTTACAATGGGCAAGGCGCATGGTAAGGGACGTGGAACCGGACGTTCTGGTGATTGTGAGTGCAGAGGACGGGGCCGTGGCCAAGGTGAAAATGTGCCACAACCAACAGCCACATCTTCTCACTCCCACTTCTTGACCGATTTACCAGGGAAGCACAGAACAACACCAGTATTGTGAACTGATCAGTGTGAACAGGTTATTAATTGGATAGCAGATAATACTTCCAGTTATCTGGGCACCACCACCTCCGGTCTGTCTTCCACACGGTCAAATCTTAGTAGCCTTGAGTTTCCACCGCATACTCCTCCTCACCCTGATGCTCCTTCCTCCCACCATGCCGAGTGTCGTCAGACAGCAACTGATCCCACACTTGGACACTCTGAAGAGCTGTTCACTGGTCCATTTCCAGATTTGTGCCCCTCGCCTGCTCCGCTTGAAGTGGTG
The DNA here is from genome assembly GCF_046119375.1 of Phyllobates terribilis. Taxonomy (NCBI): domain Eukaryota; kingdom Metazoa; phylum Chordata; class Amphibia; order Anura; family Dendrobatidae; genus Phyllobates; species Phyllobates terribilis. Next base: position 3,236,841 of record NW_027362799.1, on the reverse strand, counting down.
GAAGAGGAGATCCCATGTAGCGATGCCCAAATATTTGAACTGCCACAGCCACAGGAAGTCGACGCTGGCAATTTGTCACAAGAGGTGGATAATGGTGAGACACCATTGCCAGGAAGTGAGGAGGAGGATCATGGTGTGCAAGTGGAAGAGGAGGAGGTGGTGGATGATCTAGTAACTGACCCAACGTGGCAGGAGGACATGCAGAGCGAGGCCAGCGGCACACAAGGTGAGGGAGGCAGAGTACCCCAACAGGCAGGAAGAAGCAGTGTGATGGCCGCACACAGAAGGCAGGCAACAGTTCCCCGTAACACCAACACGAGGGACGTTGCAAGTACAACCTGTAGGTCTTCCGGAGTCTGGAAGTTTTTTAAAGACTCTGCTGATAACCCCCAAGAGGCCATTTGTACCACCTGCCATGCCAGAATCAGCAGGGGTGACAAAACTACCAGCCTGACCACCACCAGCATGATCAGGCACATGGCAGCAAAGCACCCGACTTTGTGGGGTGAACCCCAGGTTCCAAGACCAGTGTCAGCAGGTGTCACCACTGCTTCTACAGGTGTTGTGCATGCAATAGAACCCCCTGTTGTGTGTGCAAGGCAATCCCCTGTCCATACTGCATGCAAAGATGCCCCCTCCTCTCAGTCTTCACTAGTTATGGCAGTTTCTAAAGAAACAGCATCAACGTCCACGTCCACGTCCCACCGCAGCATTCAATTGTCCATATCCCAGACCTTTGAACGAAAGCGGAAATTCGCAGCTAACGCCCCACAGGCCACAGTCCTAAATTCGCACATTTCACGACTGCTTCCGTTGGAAATGCTGCCTTTTAGGCTGGTGGAGACGGAATCCTTCCGCAACCTTATAGGGGTGGCCGGCCCTCGGTACTCGGTCCCCAGCCGACACTATTTTGCCCGGTGTGCCATCCCCGCACTACACAAGCACGTGTCCCAAAACATCTGCCGTGCCCTCAACAATGCAGTTACTGGGAGAGTCCACCTGACAACGGACACGTGGACAAGTGCTTGTGGCCTGGGACGGTACATCTCCCTGACGGCACACTGGGTAAACATAGTGGAAACTGGGACACAGTCGGACCTTGGGACGGAACACATCCGCCCCACACCGAGGATTGCTGGCCCAATGTCAGTCAGAGTTGCCCCCACAGTGTACAGCTCTTGCGCATCATCCTCCTCCTCCTCCTCATGTTCAGCCTCCTTCTCAGATATCACCACATCAGTTACAAGCTGGAATCACTGCAGTACTGCCTCCGCCAAGCGGCAACAGGGTGTGCTGTAACTCATAAGTAGAGATGAGCGTTGTTCGACTAGAACTGTTCGCCAATCTCAAATTCGAGCTGTTTTGGGCGGTGTTCGAGTTGTTCGACGAACCCGAACGATTTGCAAAAAATTCGGCTGTTCGAGGTTATGTTCGATAACTGTTCGTGCACCAAAAGCGTGTCCTGCATGTCTGGCGCTATTTAGAGCACCAATCATGCAGGGATTGTCTGCCATTCACTGTAATGCCACAGCCATGGTGGTTGTGGCATTACAGTGATTGCCCAAATCGATGGGAACAGTGCCAACAGTGAAACATGAAAAGCCGGCAATTCATCAGCGGCATACACCGATACCCGACAATTTAGAACCGAAAGAATAGAGCTTCACACATAGATTAGATAGATAGAAACATGTCAGTCACATATATATGAAGTACAGTGACAGTGTTGATTACTGTACTTGTCATTTAGTGTAAAGGATTTATCAAAAAAAATAATAGTGTTTTCATGCACCGTCTCTTTAAAAAAGCCAGCCGGCAATTCAGCAGCGGTACCCGACAATTTATAACAGACAGAATAGAGCTTCACACATAGATTAGATAGATAGAAACATGTCAGTCACACATATAAGAAGCACAGTGACAGTGTTGCTTACTGTACTTGTCATTTAGTGTAAAGGATTTATAAAAAAAAATAATAGTGTTTTCATGCACCGTCTCTTTAAAAAAGCCGGACGGCAATTCAGCAGCGGTACCTGACAATTTATAACAAACAGAATAGAGCTTCACACATAGATTAGATAGATAGAAACATGTCAGTCACATATATATGAAGTACAGTGACAGTGTTGATTACTGTACTTGTCATTTAGTGTTAAAATAAAGGATTTATTTAAAAAAAAATTGGCGTGGGGTTCCCTGTAATTTTAGTCTCTAGCGGAGGTTAAGCAGACGGCTGGGGCAGATGTTTGAAGCCTGGGAAGGGGGTAATACCCACGGAGCTTCCCAGGCTACTAATATCAGCCCCCAGCAGAATACCTAGCCTTTACTAGCTATTAAAATGGGGGACCCCCCAAAAAAATGACGTGGGGTCCACCCTATTTTAATAGCTAGCAAAGGCTAGGCAGACAGCTGGGGGCTGATATTAATAGCCCAGGAAGGGTTCCATGAATATTGGCCCCCTCCCAGGCTAGAAACACCAGCCGTCAGCCGCCCCAGAAATGGCGCATCCTTAGGATGCGCCAATTCTGGCACTTAGCCTCGCTCTTCCCACTGCCCTATAGCGGTGGCAGTGGGGTAATAGGGCTGGGGTTGATGTCAGCTTCTAATGCCAGCTGACATCAAGCCCAGGTTAGTAATGGAGAGGCGTCTATAAGACACCCCCATTACTAACCCCATAGTCAAAGTTAAAAGAAAACACAAACACCCAGAATAAAGTCCTTTAATTGAAATAAAGACACATTCCTTTATTGTTCTAAATTAAACCATACTTACCATCACGCCCATTAAAGCTGAAGCCAACGATCTCCTGCAATAAAAGAAAAATAATAAAGCAACCTCATCCTTACCTTTCCATGGTTCCCGCGACAGCTTCAGCTCTGCTACATCGAGATAACAGGCTGGACCGCAGCAGAACGCTGCCATCCAGCCTGTCATCCCGCAGACACTGAGAAGCGCAGGCATGCTTGCGCTCCTCAGTGTCTGGCTGTGACGGCATAAAGATGAGACGAGTTCATGTCCAATGAACTCGGCGCACCTCATGCACGTCACTGACAGCGTGGGAGAATTCTCACGCTGTAGCGCTGAGTGCAGGAGAATTTGTCAGTGTCAGTGACGTGCATGAGGTGAGCTGAGATCATTGGACATGAATGAGCTCACCTCATGCACGTCACTGACAGCGTGGGAAAATTCTCCTGCACTCAGCGCTACAGCGTGAGAATTCTCCCACGCTGTCAGTGACGTGCATGAGGTGCGCCGAGATCATTGGACATGAACTCGTCTCATCTTTATGCCGTCACAGCCAGACACTGAGGAGCGCAAGCATGCCTGCGCTTCTCAGTGTCCGCGGGATGACAGGCTGGATGGCAGCTTTCTGCTGCGGTCCAGCCTGTCATCTCGATGTAGCAGAGCTGAAGCTGTCGTGGGAACCATGGAAAGGTAAGGATGAGGTTGCTTAATTATTTTACTTTTATTGCAGAAGACATTGGCTTCAGCTGGAATGGGCGTGATGGTAAGTATGGTTTAATTTAGAACAATAAAGAATTGTGTGTTTATTTCAATTAAAGGACTTTATTCTGGGTGTTGTGTTTTTTTAAATACTTTACTAGAAATTCATGGTGGTCATGTCTAATATTGGCGTGACCCCATGAATTTCGGGCTTAGGGCCAGCTGATAATGCCAAGCTGGCCTTAACCCCTTTATTACCCAGTGAGCCACCGCACCAGGGCCCTGGATGAGTTGGGTACAGCGCCAGAAGATGGCGCTTCTATGAACGCGCCATTTTCTGGGGCGGCTGCGGACTGCAATTTGCAGCGGGTGGGGCCCAGAAAGCTTGGGCCTCCCTGCGCTGCGGATTCCAGCTCCCAGCTGCCTAGTTGTACCTGGCTGGGCACAAAAATAGGGCGAAGCCCCACGCATTTTTTTTTTAAATTATTTCATGAAATTCATGGAATAATTAAGAAAAAAAGGGCTTCCCTATATTGTTGTGTCCAACCAGGTACAAATAGGCAGCTGGTGGTTGGGGCAGCCCGTCCCTGCCTGCTGTACCTGGCTGGACACAAATATAGTGCGAAGCCCCACGTCAATTTTTTTTTAATTATTTCATGAAATAATTTTTTTAAAAAAGGGCTTCCCTATATTGTTGTGTCTGGCCAGGTACAAATAGGCAGCTGGAGGTTGGGGGCAGCCCGTTCCTGCCTGCTGTACCTGACTGGACACAAATATAGGGCGAAGCCCCACGTCAGTTTTTTTTAAATTATTTCAGGAAATTCATGAAATAATTTAAAAAAAATTGACATGGGGCTTCGCACTATATTTGTGTCCAGCCAGGTACAGCAGGCAGGAACTGGCTGCTCCCAACCACCAGCTGCCTATTTGTACCTAGCCGGACACAACAATATAGGGAAGCCCTTTTTTTCTTAATTATTCCATGAATTTCATGAATTTAAAAAAAAAATACGTGGAGCTTCGCCCTATTTTTGTGTCCAGCCAGGTACAACTAGGCAGCTGGGGGCTGGAATCTGCAGCGCAGGGAGGCCCAAGCTTTCTGGGCCCCACCCGCTGCAAATTGCAGTCCGCAGCCGCCCCGGAAAATGGCGCGTTCATAGAAGCGCCATCTTCTGGCGCAGTACCCAACTCATCCAGGGCCCTGGTGCGGTGGCTCACTGGGTAATAAAGGGGTTAAGGCCAGCTTGGCATTATCAGCTGGCCCTAAGCCCGAAATTCATGGGGTCACGCCAATATTAGACATGACCACCATGAATTTCTAGTAAAGTATGCCTGCGCTTCTCAGTGTCTGCGGGATGGCAGCGTTCTGCTGCGGTCCAGCCTGTCATCTCGATGTAGCAGAGCTGAAGCTGTCCTGGGAACCATGGAAAGGTAAGGATGAGGTTGCTTTATTATTTTTCTTTTATTGCAGGAGATCGTTGGCTTCAGCTGGAATGGGCGTGATGGCAAGTATGGTTTAATTTAGAACAATAAAGAATTGTGTCTTTATTTCAATTAAAGGACTTTATTCTGGGTGTTTGTGTTTTTTTTTTTAACTTTGACTATGGGGTTAGTAATGGGGGTGTCTTATAGACGCCTCTCCATTACTAACCTGGGCTTGATGTCAGCTGGCATTATAAGCTGACATCAACCCCAGCCCTATTACCCCCTGCCACCGCACCAGGGCAGCGTGGAAGAGCGAGGCTAAGTGCCAGAATTGGTGCATCCTATGGATGCGCCATTTCTGGGGCGGCTGACGGCTGGTGTTTCTAGCCTGGGAGGGGGCCAATATTCATGGCTCCCTTCCTGGGCTATTAATATCAGCCCCCAGCTGTCTGCCTAGCCTTTGCTAGCCATTAAATTAGGGGGGACCCACGTCATTTTTTTTGGGGGGGGTCCTCCATTTTAATAGCTAGTAAAGGCTAGGTATTCAGCTGGGGGCTGATATTAGTAGCCTGGAAAGCTCCGTGGGTATTACCCCCTTCCCAGGCTTCAAACATCTGCCCCAGCTGTCTGCTTAACCTCCGCTAGAGACTAAAATTACGGGGAACCCCACGCCAATTTTTTTTAATAATAAATCCTTTATTTTAATACTAAATGACAAGTACAGTAACCAACACTGTCACTGTACTTATTATATATGTGACTGACATGTTTCTATCTATCTAATCTATGTGTGAAGCTCTATTCTGTCTGTTATAAATTGTCGGGTACAGATGCTGAATTGCCGGCCGGCTTTTTTAAAGAGACGGTGCATGAAAACACTATTATTTTTTTTAATAAATCCTTTGCAGTAAATGACAAGTACAGTAAGCAACACTGTCACTGTACTTCATATATATGTGACTGACATGTTTCTATCTATCTAATCTATGTGTGAAGATCTATTCTGTCTGTTATAAATTGTCGGGTACCGCTGCTGAATTGCCGGCCGGCTTTTTTAAAGAGACGGTGCACGAAAACACTATTATATTTTTTAATAAATCCTTTACACTAAATGACAAGTACAGTAAGCAACACTGTCACTGTACTTCGTATGTATGTGGCTGACATGTTTCTATCTATCTAATCTATGTGTGATTCTCTATTCCTTCTATTCTAAATTGTCGGGTTCAGATGCTGAATTGCCGGCCGGCTTTTTTAAAGAGACGATGCATGAAAACACTATTATTTTTTTTAATAAATCCTTTGCAGTAAATGACAAGTACAGTAAGCAACACTGTCACAGTACTTCATATATATATGTGACTGACATGTTTCTATCTATCTAATCTATGTGTGAAGCTCTATTCTGTCTGTTATAAATTGTCGGGTACCGCTGCTGAATTGCCGGCCGGCTTTTTTAAAGAGACGGTGCACGAAAACACTATTATATTTTTTAATAAATCCTTTACACTAAATGACAAGTACAGTAAGCAACACTGTCACTGTACTTCATATATATGTGACTGACATGTTTCTATCTATCTAATCTATGTGTGATGCTCTATTCCTTCATGTCTAAATTGTCGGGTACCGGTGTATGCCGCTGTTGAATTGCCGGCCGGCTTTTTTAAAGAAAGCGTCTTCTGAGCAGTTTGTGAGCTTTTGGACACCTTTGAAGGTGTTTTCTATGTGTTCCTATGTGTTTTTGTTTGCCTGCCATTGGTTTTAACGGTGTTCGACGGTGTTCTAAGGTGTTCGACGAACAGTTCGACGAACAGTTCCTCGAACATCCCGGTGTTCGACGAACCGAACCGAACCCGAACACTACGGGGGTGGCTCAACACTACTCATAAGTAGAGATGAGCGGTGTTCGACTAGAACTGTTCGCCAATCTCAAATTCGAGCTGTTTTGGGCGGTGTTCGAGTTGTTCGACGAACCCGAACGATTTGCAAAAAATTCGGCTGTTCGAGGTTATGTTCGATAACTGTTCGTGCACCAAAAGCGTGTCCTGCATGTCTGGCGCTATTTAGAGCACCAATCATGCAGGGATTGTCTGCCACTCACTGTAATGCCACAGCCATGGTGGTTGTGGCATTACAGTGATTGCCCAAATCGATGGGAACAGTGCTCACAGTGAAACATGAAAAGCCGGCAATTGATCAGCGGCATACACCGGTAACTGACAATTTAGAACCGAAAGAATAGAGCTTCACACATAGATTAGATAGATAGAAACATGTCAGTCACACATATAAGAAGCACAGTGACAGTGTTGCTTACTGTACTTGTCATTTAGTGTAAAGGATTTATCAAAAAAAATAATAGTGTTTTCATGCACCGTCTCTTTAAAAAAGCCGGCCGGCAATTCAGCAGCGGTACCTGACAATTTATAACAGACAGAATAGAGCTTCACACATAGATTAGATAGATAGAAACATGTCAGTCACATATATATGAAGTACAGTGACAGTGTTGATTACTGTACTTGTCATTTAGTGTAAAGGATTTATTAAAAAAAATAATAGTGTTTTCATGCACTGTCTCTTTAAAAAAGCCGGCCGGCGATTCAGCATCAGTACCCGACAATTTAGAAGCATCACACATAGATTAGATAGATAGAAACATGTCAGTCACATATATAATAAGTACAGTGACAGTGTTGGTTACTGTACTTGTCATTTAGTATTAAAATAAAGGATTTATTATTAAAAAAAATTGGCGTGGGGTTCCCCGTAATTTTAGTCTCTAGCGGAGGTTAAGCAGACAGCTGGGGCAGATGTTTGAAGCCTGGGAAGGGGGTAATACCCATGGAGCTTCCCAGGCTACTAATATCAGCCCCCAGCTGAATACCTAGCCTTTACTAGCTATTAAAATGGAGGACCCCCCCAAAAAAAATTACGTGGGTCCCCCCTAATTTAATAGCTAGCAAAGGCTAGGCAGACAGCTGGGGGCTGATATTAATAGCCCAGGAAGGGTTCCATGAATATTGGCCCCCTCCCAGGCTAGAAACACCAGCCGTCAGCCGCCCCAGAAATGGCGCATCCATAGGATGCGCCAATTCTGGCACTTAGCCTCGCTCTTCCCACTGCCCTGTAGCGGTGGCAGTGGGGTAATAGGGTTGGGGTTGATGTCAGCTTATAATGCCAGCTGACATCAAGCCCAGGTTAGTAATGGAGAGGCGTCTATAAGACACCCCCATTACTAATCCCATAGTCAAAGTTAAAAGAAAACACAAACACCCAGAATAAAGTCCTTTAATTGAAATAAACACACAATTCTTTATTGTTCTAAATTAAACAATACTTACCATCACGCCCATTCCAGCTGAAGCCAACGATCTCCTGCAATAAAAGAAAAATAATAAAGCAACCTCATCCTTACCTTTCCATGGTTCCCAGGACAGCTTCAGCTCTGCTACATCGAGATAACAGGCTGGACCGCAGCAGAACGCTGCCATCCAGCCTGTCATCCCGCAGACGCTGAGAAGCGCAGGTATGCTTGCGCTCTGCAGTGTCTGGCTGTGACGGCATAAAGATGAGACGAGTTCATGTCCAATGAACTCGGCGCACCTCATGCACGTCACTGACAGCGTGGGAGAATTCTCACGCTGTAGCGCTGAGTGCAGGAGAATTTGTCAGTGTCAGTGACGTGCATGAGGTGAGCTGAGATCATTGGACATGAATGAGCTCACCTCATGCACGTCACTGACAGCGTGGGAAAATTGTCCTGCACTCAGTGCTACAGCGTGAGAATTCTCCCACGCTGTCAGTGACTTGCATGAGGTGCGCCGAGTTCATTGGACATGAACTTGTCTCATCTTTATGCCGTCACAGCGAGACACTGAGGAGCGCAAGCATGCCTGCGCTTCTCAGTGTCCGCGGGATGACAGGCTGGATGGCAGCTTTCTGCTGCGGTCCAGCCTGTCATCTCGATGTAGCAGAGCTGAAGCTGTCGTGGGAACCATGGAAAGGTAAGGATGAGGTTGCTTAATTATTTTACTTTTATTGCAGAAGACATTGGCTTCAGCTGGAATGGGCGTGATGGTAAGTATGGTTTAATTTAGAACAATAAAGAATTGTGTGTTTATTTCAATTAAAGGACTTTATTCTGGGTGTTGTGTTTTTTTAAATACTTTACTAGAAATTCATGGTGGTCATGTCTAATATTGGCGTGACCCCATGAATTTCGGGCTTAGGGCCAGCTGATAATGCCAAGCTGGCCTTAACCCCTTTATTACCCAGTGAGCCACCGCACCAGGGCCCTGGATGAGTTGGGTACAGCGCCAGAAGATGGCGCTTCTATGAACGCGCCATTTTCTGGGGCGGCTGCGGACTGCAATTTGCAGCGGGTGGGGCCCAGAAAGCTTGGGCCTCCCTGCGCTGCGGATTCCAGCTCCCAGCTGCCTAGTTGTACCTGGCTGGGCACAAAAATAGGGCGAAGCCCCACGCATTTTTTTTTTAAATTATTTCATGAAATTCATGGAATAATTAAGAAAAAAAGGGCTTCCCTATATTGTTGTGTCCAACCAGGTACAAATAGGCTGCTGGTGGTTGGGGGCAGCCCGTCCCTGCCTGCTGTACCTGGCTGGACACAAATATAGTGCGAAGCCCCACGTCAATTTTTTTTTAATTATTTCATGAAATAATTTTTTTAAAAAAGGGCTTCCCTATATTGTTGTGTCTGGCCAGGTACAAATAGGCAGCTGGTGGTTGGGGGCAGCCCGTTCCTGCCTGCTGTACCTGACTGGACACAAATATAGGGCGAAGCCCCACGTCAGTTTTTTTTTAATTATTTCAGGAAATTCATGAAATAATTAAAAAAAAATTGATGTGGGGCTTCGCACTATATTTGTGTCCAGTCAGGTACAGCAGGCAGGAACTGGCTGCTCCCAACCACCAGCTGCCTATTTGTACCTAGCCGGACACAACAATATAGGGAAGCCCTTTTTTTCTTAATTATTCCATGAATTTCATGAATTTAAAAAAAAATACGTGGAGCTTCGCCCTATTTTTGTGTCCAGCCAGGTACAACTAGGCAGCTGGGGGCTGGAATCTGCAGCGCAGGGAGGCCCAAGCTTTCTGGCCCCACCCGCTGCAAATTGCAGTCCGCAGCCGCCCCGGAAAATGGCGCGTTCATAGAAGCGCCATCTTCTGGCGCTGTACCCAACTCATCCAGGGCCCTGGTGCGGTGGCTCACTGGGTAATAAAGGGGTTAAGGCCAGCTTGGCATTATCAGCTGGCCCTAAGCCCGAAATTCATGGGGTCACGCCAATATTAGACATGACCACCATGAATTTCTAGTAAAGTATGCCTGCGCTTCTCAGTGTCTGCGGGATGGCAGGCTGGATGGCAGCGTTCTGCTGCGGTCCAGCCTCTCATCTCGATGTAGCAGAGCTGAAGCTGTCCTGGGAACCATGGAAAGGTAAGGATGAGGTTGCTTTATTATTTTTCTTTTATTGCAGGAGATCGTTGGCTTCAGCTGGAATGGGCGTGATGGTAAGTATGGTTTAATTTAGAACAATAAAGAATTGTGTCTTTATTTCAATTAAAGGACTTTATTCTGGGTGTTTGTGTTTTTTTTTTTAACTTTGACTATGGGGTTAGTAATGGGGGTGTCTTATAGACGCCTCTCCATTACTAACCTGGGCTTGATGTCAGCTGGCATTATAAGCTGACATCAACCCCAACCCTATTACCCCCTGCCACCGCACCAGGGCAGCGTGGAAGAGCGAGGCTAAGTGCCAGAATTGGCGCATCCTATGGATGCGCCATTTCTGGGGCGGCTGACGGCTGGTGTTTCTAGCCTGGGAGGGGGCCAATATTCATGGCTCCCTTCCTGGGCTATTAATATCAGCCCCCAGCTGTCTGCCTAGCCTTTGCTAGCTATTAAATTAGGGGGGACCCACGTCATTTTTTTGGGGGGGGGGTCCTCCATTTTAATAGCTAGTAAAGGCTAGGTATTCAGCTGGGGGCTGATATTAGTAGCCTGGGAAGCTCCGTGGGTATTACCCCCTTCCCAGGCTTCAAACATCTGCCCCAGCTGTCTGCTTAACCTCCGCTAGAGACTAAAATTACGGGGAACCCCACGCCAATTTTTTTTAATAATAAATCCTTTATTTTAATACTAAATGACAAGTACAGTAACCAACACTGTCACTGTACTTATTATATATGTGACTGACATGTTTCTATCTATCTAATCTATGTGTGAAGCTCTATTATGTCTGTTATAAATTGTCGGGTACAGATGCTGAATTGCCGGCCGGCTTTTTTAAAGAGACGGTGCATGAAAACACTATTATTTTTTTTAATAAATCCTTTGCAGTAAATGACAAGTACAGTAAGCAACACTGTCACTGTACTTCATATATATGTGACTGACATGTTTCTATCTATCTAATCTATGTGTGAAGCTCTATTCTGTCTGTTATAAATTGTCGGGTACCGCTGCTGAATTGCCGGCCGGCTTTTTTAAAGAGACGGTGCACGAAAACACTATTATATTTTTTAATAAATCCTTTACACTAAATGACAAGTACAGTAAGCAACACTGTCACTGTACTTCATATATATGTGGCTGACATGTTTCTATCTATCTAATCTATGTGTGATTCTCTATTCCTTCTATTCTAAATTGTCGGGTACAGATGCTGAATTGCCGGCCGGCTTTTTTAAAGAGACGGTGCATGAAAACACTATTATTTTTTTTAATAAATCCTTTGCAGTAAATGACAAGTACAGTAAGCAACACTGTCACAGTACTTCATATATATGTGACTGACATGTTTCTATCTATCTAATCTATGTGTGAAGCTCTATTCTGTCTGTTATAAATTGTCGGGTACCGCTGCTGAATTGCCGGCCGGCTTTTTTAAAGAGACGGTGCACGAAAACACTATTATATTTTTTAATAAATCCTTTACACTAAATGACAAGTACAGTAAGCAACACTGTCACTGTACTTCATATATATATGTGACTGACATGTTTCTATCTATCTAATCTATGTGTGATGCTCTATTCCTTCATGTCTAAATTGTCGGGTACCGGTGTATGCCGCTGCTGAATTGCCGGCCGGCTTTTTTAAAGAAAGCGTCTTCTGAGCAGTTTGTGAGCTTTTGGACACCTTTGAAGGTGTTTTCTATGTGTTCCTATGTGTTTTTGTTTGCCTGCCATTGGTTTTAATGGTGTTCGACGGTGTTCTAAGGTGTTCGACGAACAGTTCGATGAACAGTTGCTCGAACATCCCGGTGTTCGACGAACCGAACCGAACCCGAACACTACGGGGGTGGCTCAACACTACTCATAAGTAGAAATGAGCGGTGTTCGACTAGAACTGTTCGCCAATCTCAAATTCGAGCTGTTTTGGGCGGTGTTCGAGTTGTTCGACGAACCCGAACGATTTGCAAAAAATTCGGTTGTTCGAGGTTATGTTCGATAACTGTTCGTGCACCAAAAGCGTGTCCTGCATGTCTGGCGCTATTTAGAGCACCAATCATGCAGGGATTGTCTGCCACTCACTGTAATGCCACAGCCATGGTGGTTGTGGCATTACAGTGATTGCCCAAATCGATGGGAACAGTGCTCACAGTGAAACATGAAAAGCCGGCAATTCATCAGCGGCATACACCGGTACCCGACAATTTAGAACCGAAAGAATAGAGCTTCACACATAGATTAGATAGATAGAAACATATCAGTCACACATATAAGAAGCACAGTGACAGTGTTGCTTACTGTACTTGTCATTTAGTGTAAAGGATTTATCAAAAAAAATAATAGTGTTTTCATGCACTGTCTCTTTAAAAAAGCCGGCCGGCAATTCAGCATCTGTACCCGACAATTTATAACAGACAGAATAGAGCTTCACACATAGATTAGATAGATAGAAACATGTCAGTCACATATATATGAAGTACAGTGACAGTGTTGATTACTGTACTTGTCATTTAGTGTAAAGGATTTATTTAAAAAAATAATAGTGTTTTCATGCACTGTCTCTTTAAAAAAGCCGGCCGGCAATTCAGCATCTGTACCCGACAATCTAGAATAGAAGGAATAGAGAATCACACATAGATTAGATAGATAGAAACATGTCAGTCACATATATATGACGTACAGTGACAGTGTTGATTACTGTACTTGTCATTTAGTGTTAAAATAAAGGATTTATTTAAAAAAAAATTGGCGTGGGGATCCCCATAATTATAGGCTCTAGCGGAGGTTAAGCAGACGGCTGGGGCAGATGTTTGAAGCCTGGGAAGGGGGTAATACCCACGGAGCTTCCCAGGCTACTAATATCAGCCCCCAGCGGAATACCTAGCCTTTACTAGCTATTAAAATGGGGACCCCCCAAAAAAATGACGTGGGGTCCCCCCTATTTTAATAGCTAGCAAAGGCTAGGCAGACAGCTGGGGGCTGATATTAATAGCCCAGGAAGGGTTCCATGAATATTGGCCCCCTCCCAGGCTAGAAACACCAGCCGTCAGCCGCCCCAGAAATGGCGCATCCTTAGGATGCGCCAATTCTGGCACTTAGCCTCGCTCTTCCCACTGCCCTGTAGCGGTGGCAGTGGGGTAATAGGGTTGGGGTTGATGTCAGCTAATAATGCCAGCTGACATAAAGCCCAGGTTAGTAATGGAGAGGCGTCTATAAGACACCCCCATTACTAACCCCATAGTGAAAGTTAAAAAAAACCCACAAACACCCAGAATAAAGTCCTTTAATTAAAATAAAGACACATTCCTTTATTGTTCTAAATTAAACCATACTTACCATCACACCCATTCCAGCTGAAGCCAACGATCTCCTGCAATAAAAGAAAAATAATAAAGCAACATAATCCTTACCTTTCCATGGTTCCCACGACAGCTTCAGCTCTGCTACATCGAGATAACAGGCTGGACCGCAGCAGAAAGCTGCCATCAAGCCTGTCATCCCGCAGACACTGAGAAGCGCAGGCATGCTTGCGCTCTGCAGTGTCTGGCTGTGACGACATCCAGATGAGCCGAGGTCATGTCCAATGAACTCGGCGCCCCTCATGCAAGTCACTGACAGCGTGGGAAAATTCTCCTGCACTCAGCACTTCAGCGTGAGAATTCTCCCACGCTGTCAGTGACATACATGAGGTCAGCTGAGTTCATTGGACATGAATGAGCTCACCTCATGCACGTCACTGACAGCGTGGGAGAATTCTCACGCTGTAGCGCTGAGTGCAGGAGAATTCTCCCACGCTGTCAGTGACGTGCATGAGGTGCGCCGAGTTCATTGGACATGAACTTGTCTCATCTTTATGCCGTCACAGCGAGACACTGAGGAGCGCAAGCATGCGTACTCTTCTCAGTGTCTGCGGGATGACAGGCTGGATGGCAGCTTTCTGCTGCGGTCCAGCCTGTCATCTCGATGTAGCAGAGCTGAAGCTGTCGTGGGAACCATGGAAAGGTAAGGATGATGTTGCTTTATTATTTTTCTTTTATTGCAGGAGATCGTTGGCTTCAGCTGGAATGGGCGTGATGGTAAGTATGGTTTAATTTAGAACAATAAAGAATTGTGTCTTTATTTCAATTAAAGGACTTTATTCTGGGTGTTGTGTTTTTTTAAATACTTTACTAGAAATTCATGGTGGTCATGTCTAATATTGGCGTGACCCCATGAATTTCGGGCTTAGGGCCAGCTGATAATGCCAAGCTGGCCTTAACCCCTTTATTACCCAGTGAGCCACCGCACCAGGGCCCTGGATGAGTTGGGTACAGCGCCAGAAGATGGCGCTTCTATGAACGCGCCATTTTCTGGGGCGGCTGCGGACTGCAATTTGCAGCGGGTGGGGCCCAGAAAGCTTGGGCCTCCCTGCGCTGCGGATTCCAGCTCCCAGCTGCCTAGTTGTACCTGGCTGGGCACAAAAATAGGGCGAAGCCCCACGCATTTTTTTTAAAAATTATTTCATGAAATTCATGGAATAATTAAGAAAAAAAGGGCTTCCCTATATTGTTGTGTCCAACCAGGTACAAATAGGCTGCTGGTGGTTGGGGGCAGCCCGTCCCTGCCTGCTGTACCTGGCTGGACACAAATATAGTGCGAAGCCCCACGTCAATTTTTTTTTAATTATTTCATGAAATAATTTTTTTTTAAAAAGGGCTTCCCTATATTGTTGTGTCTGGCCAGGTACAAATAGGCAGCTGGTGGTTGGGGGCAGCCTGTTCCTGCCTGCTGTACCTGACTGGACACAAATATAGGGCGAAGCCCCACGTCAGTTTTTTTTAAATTATTTCAGGAAATTCATGAAATAATTTAAAAAAAATTGATGTGGGGCTTCGCACTATATTTGTGTCCAGTCATGTGACTGACATGTTTCTATCTATCTAATCTATGTGTGATTCTCTATTCCTTCTATTCTAAATTGTCGGGTACAGATGCTGAATTGCCGGCCGGCTTTTTTAAAGAGACAGTGCATGAAAACACTATTATTTTTTTTAATAAATCCTTTACACTAAATGACAAGTACAGTAATCAACACTGTCACTGTACTTCATATATATGTGACTGACATGTTTCTATCTATCTAATCTATGTGTGAAGCTCTATTCTGTCTGTTATAAATTGTCGGGTACAGATGCTGAATTGCCGGCCGGCTTTTTTAAAGAGACGGTGCACGAAAACACTATTATATTTTTTAATAAATCCTTTACACTAAATGACAAGTACAGTAAGCAACACTGTCACTGTACTTCATATATATGTGACTGACATGTTTCTATCTATCTAATCTATGTGTGATGCTCTATTCCTTCATGTCTAAATTGTCGGGTACCGGTGTATGCCGCTTCTATGAACGCGCCATTTTCTGGGGCGGCTGCGGACTGCAATTTGCAGCGGGTGGGGCCCAGAAAGCTTGGGCCTCCCTGCGCTGCGGTTTCCAGCTCCCAGCTGCCTAGTTGTACCTGGCTGGGCACAAAAATAGGGCGAAGCCCCACGCATTTTTTTTTTAAATTATTTCATGAAATTCATGGAATAATTAAGAAAAAAAGGGCTTCCCTATATTGTTGTGTCCAACCAGGTACAAATAGGCAGCTGGTGGTTGGGGGCAGCCAGTCCCTGCCTGCTGTACCTGGCTGGACACAAATATAGTGCGAAGCCCCACGTCAATTTTTTTTAAATTATTTCATGAAATAATTTTTTTAAAAAAGGGCTTCCCTATATTGTTGTGTCTGGCCAGGTACAAATAGGCAGCTGGTGGTTGGGGGCAGCCCGTTCCTGCCTGCTGTACCTGACTGGACACAAATATAGGGCGAAGCCCCACGTCAATTTTTTTTAAATTATTTCAGGAAATTCATGAAATAATGAAAAAAAAATTGATGTGGGGCTTCGCCTTATATTTGTGTCCAGCCAGGTACAGCAGGCAGGGACGGGCTGCTCCCAACCACCAGCTGCCTATTTGTACCTAGCCGGACACAACAATATAGGGAAGCCCTTTTTTTCTTAATTATTCCATGAATTTCATGAATTAAAAAAAAAAATACGTGGAGCTTCGCCCTATTTTTGTGTCCAGCCAGGTACAACTAGGCAGCTGGGGGCTGGAATCTGCAGCTCAGGGAGGCCCAAGCTTTCTGGGCCCCACCCGCTGCAAATTGCAGTCCGCAGCCGCCCCGGAAAATGGCGCGTTCATAGAAGCGCCATCTTCTGGCGCTGTACCCAACTCATCCAGGGCCCTGGTGCGGTGGCTCACTGGGTAATAAAGGGGTTAAGGCCAGCTTGGCATTATCAGCTGGCCCTAAGCCCGAAATTCATGGGGTCACGCCAATATTAGACATGACCACCATGAATTTCTAGTAAAGTATTTAAAAAAAACACAACATCCAGAAAAAAGTCCTTTAATTGAAATAAACACACAATTCTTTATTGTTCTAAATTAAACCATACTTACCATCACGCCCATTCCAGCTGAAGCCAATGATCTCCTGCAATAAAAGTAAAATAATAAAGCAACATCATGCTTACCTTTCCATGGCTCCCACGACAGCTTCAGCTCTGCTACATCGAGATGACAGGCTGGACCGCAGCAGAACGCTGCCATCCAGCCTGTCATCCCGCAGACACTGAGAAGCGCAGGCTTGCTTGCGCTACTCAGTGTCTGGCTGTGACGGCATCCAGATGAGCCGAGGTCATGTCCAATGAACTCGGCGCACCTCATGCACGTCACTGACAGCGTGGGAAAATTCTCACGCTGAAGCGCTGAGTGCAGGAGAATTTTCCCACGCTGTCAGTGACGTACATGAGGTGAGCCGAGTTCATTGTCGGCTCATCTGGATGCCGTCACAGTCAGACACTGAGGAGCGCAAGCATGCCTGCGCTTCTCAGTGTCTGCGGGATGACAGGCTGGATGGCAGCGTTCTGCAGGTCCAGCTTGTCATCTCGATGTAGCAAAGCTGAAGCTGTCCTGGGAACCATGGAAAGGTAAGGATGAGGTTGCTTTATTATTTTTCTTTTATTGCAGGAGATCGTTGGCTTCAGCTGGAATGGGCGTGATGGTAAGTATGGTTTAATTTAGAACAATAAAGAATTGTGTCTTTATTTCAATTAAAGGACTTTATTCTGGGTGTTTGTGTTTTTTTTAACTTTGACTATGGGGTTAGTAATGGGGGTGTCTTATAGACGCCTCTCCATTACTAACCTGGGCTTGATGTCAGCTGGCATTATAAGCTGACATCAACCCCAACCCTATTACCCCCTGCCACCGCACCAGGGCAGCGTGGAAGAGCGAGGCTAAGTGCCAGAATTGGCGCATCCTATGGATGCGCCATTTCTGGGGCGGCTGACGGCTGGTGTTTCTAGCCTGGGAGGGGGCCAATATTCATGGCACCCTTCCTGAGCTATTAATATCAGCCCCCAGCTGTCTGCCTAGCCTTTGCTAGCTATTAAATTAGGGGGGACCCCACGTCATTTTTTTGGGGGGGGTCCTCCATTTTAATAGCCAGTAAAGGCTAGGTATTCAGCTGGGGGCTGATATTAGTAGCCTGGGAAGCTCCGTGGGTATTACCCCCTTCCCAAGCTTCAAACATCTGCCCCAGCTGTCTGCTTAACCTCCGCTAGAGACTAAAATTATGGGGAACCCCACGCCAATTTTTTTTAATAATAAATCCTTTATTTTAATACTAAATGACAAGTACAGTAACCAACACTATCACTGTACTTATTATATATGTGACTGACATGTTTCTATCTATCTAATCTATGTGTGAAGCTCTATTCTGTCTGTTATAAATTGTCGGGTACAGATGCTGAATTGCCGGCCGGCTTTTTTAAAGAGACGGTGCATGAAAACACTATTATTTTTTTTGAGAAATCCTTTACACTAAATGACAATTACAGTAAGCAACACTGTCACTGTACTTCATATATATGTGGCTGACATGTTTCTATCTATCTAATCTATGTGTGATTCTCTATTCCTTCTATTCTAAATTGTCGGGTACAGATGCTGAATTGCCGGCCGGCTTTTTTAAAGAGACGGTGCATGAAAACACTATTATTTTTTTTAATAAATCCTTTGCAGTAAATGACAAGTACAGTAAGCAACACTGTCACTGTACTTATTATATATGTCACTGACATGTTTCTATCTATCTAATCTATGTGTGAAGCTCTATCTTTCTGTTCTAAATTGTCGGGTACCGCTGCTGAATTGCCGGCCGGCTTTTTTAAAGAGACGGTGCATGAAAACACTATTATATTTTTTAATAAATCCTTTACACTAAATGACAAGTACAGTAAGCAACACTGTCACTGTACTTCATATATATGTGACTGACATGTTTCTATCTATCTAATCTATGTGTGATGCTCTATTCCTTCATGTCTAAATTGTCGGGTACCGGTGTATGTCGCTGCTGAATTGCCGGCCGGCTTTTTTAAAGAAAGCGTCTTCTGAGCAGTTTGTGAGCTTTTGGACACCTTTGAAGGTGTTTTCTATGTGTTCCTATGTGTTTTTGTTTGCCTGCCATTGGTTTTAACGGTGTTCGACGGTGTTCTAAGGTGTTCGACGAACAGTTCTACGAACAGTTCCTCGAACATCCCGGTGTTCGACGAACCGAACCGAACCCGAACACTAAGGGGGTGGCTCAACACTACTCATAAGCTTAAGTGAGAAACCTCACACTGCTTGTGAGTTGTGGACATCTGTGAATGAGCAGGCAGATCTGTGGCTGAGACTGCTGAACCTACATCCAGGCATGGTCGTGTGTCACAATGGCCATAACCTGGTGGCGGCTCTGAGGCGAGGCAAGATCACACAAGTACCATGCCTGTCTCATGTGCTTAACCTCGTGGTTCAGCGGTTTCTTAAATCATACCCCGAGTTGCCAGATCTGCTGGTCAAAGTAAGCCGCCTGTCAGCTCATTTTCGCAAGTTAGCTACAGCCTCCCCCGCCCTTGCTGTGTTGCAGCAGTGTTTGCAGCTTCCGTCACACCGACTGGTGTATGTTGTCCCCACACATTGGAACTCTCTCCTCCACATGTTGCAAAGGATTTGTGAGCAGTTGTGGAGTACCAGTCTTGCCCATTACCAGTCTAGCACGCATGGCTGACTTTATGTTACGCTGCCTTAACTGTGACCCTTGCGTTGTCAAAATGTTGGGTGACAGTCATTACTGGTTGGTGACACTTTTAGACCCCCGCTACAAGGAGAACTTTCACTCTCTTATTCCTGAGGTGGAGAGGCCTACAAAAATGGGGCAGTACCAGAAGGCCCTTGCTGCAGAACTGTTAAAAAAAATTCCCATCTGAACACGCTAGCAGCAGAGGTCACAGTTCGTTGCCCAACCAAGGCATACGTGCGAGAGAGATGAAACTCCAATCCAGCAGAGGCAGGGGAACACTGTCAACGTTCTGGGACAGTTTTCTCAGATCCTCCCTTCGGACAGACCCTGAGGCGCGGGGTACTCTCACAAGGAGTGGAAAGTTTCAAAAGATGGTGAGGGAGTACCTTGCCGACCGTCCAGCGTCCTCCGTGATTCCTCTGTGCCTTTTAATTATTGGGTATCCAAGCTGGACACTTGGAGTGTACTCGCTCTGTACGCCTTGGAGGTCATGGCCTGCCCTACCGCTAGCATGTTATCAGAGCATGTTTTTAGTGCTGCTGGGGAAATTATAACTGATAAGCGCACTCGCTTGTCAACTGACAATGCTGACAAGCTGACCCTTATAAAAATGAACAAGGGCTGGATTAGGCCAGACTTCTCATCACCACCAAATGACAGCAGAGTAACAAAGTCAAATCTACTGTGTTATTTCGGGAGGTGTATTCACATGCACCGCTTCACACCCACACATGGGTATACGCTTCTTCATTTCGGCAGTTTTATGTTCTTCTCCTTATCCTCAGCCTATACCACTATACCACCAGGGTGACCATGGTCTGTGTTGCCATTATTGAAAGTTCTTCCATCCTTATTTTTGTCAGCTTTTGCTTTTAAGGCATAAGCAAAGACTGTGGGAGACCCATTCCCCAATAATGGAAATAATATTTTTAAGATGCTGTACTGTAGGGCTCTTGTTAGCTCCACCACTCTTCCAAGGGGCATTAAAACCATCTTGTTAAGCTACTGTGACCTCCACATCTCTTCCATGGGGCATTAATATTGTCTTCTTACTCCACTGTAACCTCCACCACATTTGCAAAGGGCATTAAAACCGTCTTGTTAAGTTACTGTGACCTCCACGTCTCTTCCAAGGGGCATTAAAACTGTCTTGTTAAACCACTCTGAACTCAACAGCTCTCCCAAGGGGCATTAAAACCGCCTTGCTAAACTACTGTGACATCCACGTATCTTCCACGGGGCATTGATATTGTTTTTTTATTCCACTGCGACCTTCACCACTCTTCCAAGGGGTGTTAAAACCGTTTTGTTAAGCTACTCTGACCTCCACGTCTCTTCCATGGTGCATTGATATTGTCTTTTTATTCCACTGTAACCTCCACCACTTTTCCAAAGGGCATTAAAACCGTCTTGTTAAGCTACTGTGACCTCCACGTCTCTTCCAAGGGACATTAAAACTGTCTTGTTAAACCACTCTGAACTCCACAGCTCTTCCAATGGGCATTAAAACCGTCTTGTTAAGCTACTGTGACCTCCACGTATCTTCCACGGGGCATTGATATTGTCTTTTTATTCCACTGCGACCTCCACCACTCTTCCAAGGGGCATTGATATTGTCTTTTTATTCCACTGCGACCTCCACCACTCTTCCAAGGGGCATTAAAACCATTTTGCTTAGCTACTGGGATCTGCACGTCTTCTACAAGGGGCATTAAAACCGTCTTGTTTAACCACTCTGAACTCCACAGCTCTTCCAAGGGGCATTAAAACTGTCTTGTTAAGCTACGTCTTGTTTAACCACTCTGAACTCCACAGCTCTTCCAAGGGGCATTAAAACTGTCTTGTTAAGCTACTTTGACCTCAACATCTCTTCCACGGGGCATTGCTATTGTCTTTTTATTCCACTGCGACCTCCACCACTCTTCCAAGGGGAGTTAAAACAGTCTTGTTAAGCTACTGTGACCTCCACGGGGCATTGATATTGTCTTTTTATTCCACTGCGACCTCCACCACTCTACCAAAAGGCATTGATACTGTCTTTTTATTCCACTGCGTACTCCACCACTCTTCCAAGGGGCATTAAAACCATCTTGTTAAGCTACTGTGACCTCCATGTCTCTTACATTGGGCATTGATATTGTCTTTTTATTCCACTGTAACATCCACCACTTTTCCAAGAGGCATTATAACCATCTTGTTAAACTACTGTGACCTCCACGTCTCTTCCAAGGGGCATTAAAACAGGCTTATTAAACCACTCTGAACTCCACAGCTTTTCCAAGGGGCATTAAAACGGTCTTGTTAAACTACTGTGACCTCCATGTCTCTTCCACGGGGCATTGATATTGTCTTTTTATTTCACTGAGACCTCCACCACGCTTCCAAGGGGAGTTAAAACCGTTTTGTTAAGCTACTGAGACCTCCACGTATCTTCCACGGGGCATTGATATTGTCTTTTTATTCCACTGCGACCTCCACCACTCTTCCAAGGGGCATTATAATCATTTTGTTTAGCTACTGGGATCTCCACGTCTTCTCCAAGGGGCATTAAAACCGTCTTGTTAAACCACTCTGAACTCCACAGCTCTTCCGAGGGGCATTAAACCGTCTTGTTAAGCTGCTGTGACCTCAAGGTCTCTTCCCCGGGGCATTACTATTGTCTTTTTATTTCACTGCGACCTCCACCACTCTTCCAAGGGGCGTTAAAACCGTCGTGTTAAGCTACTGTGACCTACAAGGGGAATTGATATTGTCTTTTTATTCCACTGCGACCTGCACCACTCTTCCAAAAGGCATTGATATTGTCTTTTTATTCCACTGTAACCTCCACCACTCTTCCAGGGGGCATTAAAACCGTCTTGTTTAGCTAATGGGATCTCCACGTCTTCTCCAAGGGGCATTAAAACTGTCTTGTTAAACCACTCTGAACTCCACAGCTCTTCCAAGGGGCATTAAAACCGTCTTGTTAAGTACTGTGATATCCACGTCTCTTGCACGTGGCATTGATATTGTCTTTTTATTCCACTGCGACCTCCACCACTCTTCCAAGGGGCAATAAAACCATCTTGTTAAGCTACTGTGACCTCCACATCTCTTCCACGGGGCATTGATATTGTCTTTTTATTCCACTGCGACCTCCACCACTCTTCCAAGGGGCATTAAAACCTTCTTGTTAAGCTACTGTGACCTCCACGTCTCTTCCACGGGGCATTGATATCGTCTTTTTATTCCACTGCGACCTTCAAGACCCTTCCAAGGGGCATTGATATTGTCTTTTTATTCCTCTGCTAACTCCTCCACTCTTCCAAGGGGCGTTAAAAACGTTTTGTTTAGCTACTGGGATCTCCACGTCTCTTCCACGGGGCATTGATATCGTCTTTTTATTCCACTGCGACCTCCAAGACCCTTCCAAAGGGCATTGATATTATATTTTTATTCCACTGTGACCTCCACCACTCTTCCAAGGGGCATTGGTATTGTCTTTTTATTCCACTGCGAACTCGACCACTCTTCCAAGGGGCATTTAAACCGTTTTGTTTAGCTACTGGGATCTCCACGTCTTCTCAAAGTGGCATTAAAACCGTCTTGTTAAACCACTCTGAACTCCATAGCTCTTCCAAGGGGCATTAAAACCGTCTTCTTAAGCTACTGTGACCTCAACGTCTCTTCCATGGGGCATTGCTATTGTCTTTTTATTCACTGCGACCTCCACCACTCTGACAAGGGGCGTTAAAACCGTCTTGTTAAACTAATGTGACCTACACGGGGCATTGATATTGTCTTTTTATTCCACTGCGACCTCCACCACTCTTCCAAAAGGCATTGATATTGTCTTTTTATTCCTCTGCGAACTCCACCACTCTTCCAAGGAGCATTAAAACCGTATTGTTAAGCTACTTTGATCTCCACGTCTCTTCCACGGGGCATTGATATTGTAATTTTATTCCACTGTAACCTCCACCACTCTTCCAAGGGGCATTGATATTGTCTTTTAATTCCACTGCGAACTCCACCACTCTTCCAAGGGAAATTAAAACCATCTTGTTTGGCTACTGGAAACACCACATCTTCTCCAAGGGGCATTAAAACTGTCTTGTTAAATCACTCTGAACTCCACAGCTCTTCCAAGGAGCATTAAAACCATCTTGTTAAGCTACTGTGATCTCCACGTCTCTTCCACGTTACATTGATATTGTCTTTTTATTCCACTGTAACCTCCACCACTCTTCCAAGGAGCATTAAAACCATCTTGTTAAAATACTTTGACCTCCACGTCTGTTCCACGGGCAATTGATATTGTTTTTTTATTCCACTGCGACCTCCACCATTCTTCCAAGAGGCATTAAAACCGTCTTGTTAAGCTACTGTGACCTCCACATCTCTTCCACGGGGCATTGATATTGACTTTTTCTTCCACTGCGACCTCCACCACTCTTCCAAGGGGCATTAAAACCTTCTTGTTAAGCTACTGTGACCTCCACGTCTCTTCCACGGGGCATTGATACTGTCTTTTTTTTCCACTGTGACCTACACCACTTTTCCAAGGGGCGTTAAAACCGTCTTGTTAAGCTACTGTGACCTCCACATCTTTTCCACGGGGCATTGATATTGTCTTTTTATTCCACTGCGACCTCCACCACTCTTCCAAGGGGCATAGATATTGTCTTTTTATTCCACTGCAACCTCCATCACTCTTTCAAGGGGCATTCATATTGTCTTTTTATTCCACTGCAACCTCCACCACTCTTCCAAGGGGCATTAAAACCGTTTTGTTTAGCTACTGGGATCTCCACGTCTTCTCCAAGGGGCATTGAAATCGTCATGTTAAGCTGCTGTGACCTCCACGGGGCATTGATATTGTCTTTTTAATCCACTGCGACTTCCATCACTCTTACAAAAGGCATTGATATTGTCTTTTTATTCTACTGCGAACTCCACCACACTTCCAAGGAGCATTAAAACCGTCTTGTTAAGCTACTGTGATCTCCACGCCTCTACCACAGGGCATTGATATTGTCTTTTTATTCCAATGTAACCTCCACCACTCTTCCAAGGGGCATTGATATTGTCTTTTTATTCCACTGCGACCTCCA
The DNA here is from genome assembly GCF_046119375.1 of Phyllobates terribilis. Lineage (NCBI taxonomy): Eukaryota > Metazoa > Chordata > Amphibia > Anura > Dendrobatidae > Phyllobates > Phyllobates terribilis. Next base: position 3,212,249 of record NW_027362799.1, on the reverse strand, counting down.
CCACTTTTCCAAGGGGCATTAAAACCGTCTTGTTAAACCACTCTGAACTCCACAGCTCTTCCAAGGGGCATTAAAACCATCTTGTTAAACTACTGGGTTGAACTAGATGTACTTAGTCTTCCTTCAACCTTAAAAACTATGTATGTTACTGTGACCTCCATGTCTCTACCAAGGGGCATTAAAACCGTCTTGTTTAGCTTCTGGTATCTCCACGTCTACTCCAAGGGTCATTAAAACTGTCTTGTTAAACCACTCTGAACTCCACAGCTCTTCCAAGGGGCATTAAAACCGTCTTGTTAAGCTACTATGATTTCCACGTCTCTTCCACGGGGCATTGATATTGTCTTTCTATTCCACTGTAACCTCCACCACTCTTCCAAGGGGCATTAAAACCGTCTTGTTAAGCTACTGTGACCTCCACGTCTCTTCCACGGGGCATTGATATTGTCTTTTTATTCCACTGCGACCTCCACCACTCTTCCAAGGGGCATTGATATTGCCTTTTTATTCCACTGCGACCTCCACCACTTTTCCAAGGGACATTAAAACCGTCTTGTTAAGCTTCTGTGACCTCCACGTCTCTTCCAAGGGGCATTACAACCGTCTTGTTAAACCACTCTGAACTCCACAGCTCTTCCAAGGGGCATTAAAACCATCTTGTTAAACTACTGTGACCTCCACCTCTATATCAAGGGGCATTAAAAACGTCTAGTTAAACCGCTCTGACCTCCACAGATCTTCCAAGTGGCATTAATATCGTCTTGTAAAGCTACTGTGACCTCCGCGTCTCTTTCACAGGGCATTTATATTGTCTTTTTATTCCACTGCGACCGCCACTACTCTTCCAAGGGACATTAAAAGTGGCTTGTTAAGCTTCTCTGACTTCCTCGTCTCTTCCACGGGGTAATGATATTGTCTTTTTATTCCACTGCGACCTCCACCACTCTTCCAAGGGGCATTGATATTGTCTTTGTATATTACTGCGACCTCCACCAATCTTCCAAGGGTCATTAAGACCGTCTTGTTAAGCTACTGTCACCTCCACGTCTCTTCCATGGGGCAATGATATTGTCTTTTTATTCCACTGCAACCTCCATCACTCTTCCAAGGGGCATTCATATTGTCTTTTTATTCCACTGCAACCTCCAACACTCTTCCAAGGGGCATTGATTTTGTCTTTTTATTCCACTGCGACCTCCACCACTACTCCAAGGAGCATTAAAACCGTCTTGTTTAGCTACTGTGATTTCCACGTCTCTTCCAAGGGGAATTAAAACCGTCTTGTTAAACCACTCTTAACTCCACAGGTCTTCCAATGGTCATTAAAACCATCTTGTTAAGCTACTGTGACCTCCACGTCTCTTCCATGGGGCAATTTTATTGTCTTTTTATTCCACTGAGACCTCCACCACTCTACCCAGGGGCATTAAAACCGTCTTGTTAAGCTACTGTGGCCTACACGGGGCATTGATATTGTCTTTTTATTCCACTGCGACCTCCACTACTCTTCCAAAAGGCATTGATATTGTCTTTTTATTCCTCTGCGAACTCCACCACTCTTCCAAGGAGCATTAAAACCGTATTATTAATCTACTTTGATCTCCACGTCTCTTCCACGGGGCATTGATATTGTATTTTTATTCCACTGTAACCTCCACCACTCTTGCAAGGGGCATTGATATTGTCTTTTTATTCCATTGTGACCTCCACCACTCTTCCAAGGGAAATTAAAACCATCTTGTTTAGCTACTGGGAACACCACGTCTTCTCCAAGGGGCATTAACACTGTCTTGTTAAACCACTCTGAACTCCACAGCTCTTCCAAGGGGCATTAAAACCATCTTGTTAAGATACTGTGACCTCCACGTCTGTTCCATGGGCAATTGATATTGTTTGTTTATTCCACTGCGAACTCGACCATTCTTCCAAGGGGCAATAAAACCGTCTTGTTAAGCTACTGTGACCTCTACATCTCTTCCACGGGGCATTGATATTGTCTTTTTCTTCCACTGCGACCTCCACCACTCTTCCAAGGGGCATTAAAACCTTCTTGATAAGCTACTGTGACCTCCACGTCTCTTGCACGGGGCATAGATATTGTCTTTTTATTCCACTGCAACCTGCACTACTCTTCCAAGGGGCATTAACATTGTCTTTTTATACCACTGCGACCACGATCATACTTACAAGGGGCATTAAAACCATCTTGTTAAGCTACTGTGACCTCCACATCTCTTCCACGGGGCACTGATGTTGTCTTTTTATTTCACCACTCTTCCAAGGGGCATTAAAACCATCTTGTTAAGCTACTGTGATCTCCACGTCTTTTCCACGTGACCTTGATATTGTCTTTTTATTCCACTGTAACCTCCACCACTCTTCCAAGGGGCATTAAAATCATCTTGTTAACCTACTGTGACCTCCACGTCTGTTCCTCGGGCCATTGATATTGTTTTTTATTCCACTGTGAACTCCACCATTCTTCCAAGGGGAAATAAAACCGTCTTGTTAAGCTACTGTGACCTCCACATCTCTTCCACGGGGCATTGATATTGCGTTTTTCTTCCACTGCGACCTCCACCACTCTTCCAAGGGGCATTAAAACCTTCTTGTTATGCTACTTTGACCTCCACGTCTCTTCCACGGGGAATTAATATTGTCTTTTTATTCCACTGCGAACTCCACCACTCTTCCAAGGGGCATTGACATTGTATTTTTATACCACTGCGACCACGATCATACTTACAAGGGGCATTAAAACCGTCTTGTTAAGCTACTGTGACCTCCACATCTCTTCCACGGGGCATTGATATTGTCTTTTTATTCCACTGTAACCTCCACCACTCTTCCAAGGGGCATTAAAACAGCTTTGTTAAGCTACTGTGACCTCCACGTCTCTTCTAAGGGGCATTAAAACTGTCTTTTTAAACCAGTCTGAACTCCACAGCTCTTCTAATGGGCATTAAAACCATCTATTTAAGCTACTGTGACCTCCACGTCTCTTCCACGTGGCATTGATATTATCTTTTTATTCCACTGTGACCTACACCACTTTTCCAAGGGGCGTTAAAGCCGTCTTGTTAAGCTACTGAGACTTCCAAGTCTTTTCCATGGCCCATTGATATTGTCTTTTTATTCCACTGCGACCTCCACCACTCTTCCAATGGGCATTGATATTGTCTTTTTATTCCACTGCAACCTCCATCTCTCTTCCAAGGGGTATTCATAATGTCTTTTTATTACACTGCGACCTCCACCACTCTTCCAAGGGGCATTAAAACAGTTTTGTTTAGCTACTGGGATCTCCACATCTTCTCCAAGGTGCATTGAAACCGTCATGTTAAGCTACTGTGACCTCCACGGGGCATTGATTTTGTCTTTTTAATCCACTGCGACCTACACCACTCTTAGAAAAGGCATTGATATTGTCTTTTTATTCCACTGCGAACTCCACCACTCTTCCAAGCATCATTAAAACCGTCTTGTTAAGCTACTGTGATCTCCACGCCTCTTCCACGGGTCATTGATATTGACTTTTTATTCCACTGTAACCTCCACCACTCTTCCAAGGGGCATTGATATTGTATTTTTATTCCACTGCGACCTCCACCACTTTTCCAAGAGGCATTAAAACCGTCTTGTTAAGCTTCTGTGACCTCCACGTCTCTTCCAAGGGGCATTACAAACGTCTTGTTAACCCACTCTGAACTCCACAGCTCCTCCAAGGGGCATTAAAACCATCTTATTAAACTAGTGTGACCTCCATGTCTCTTCCACTGTGCATTGATATAGTCTTTTTATCCCAATGCGACCTCCACCACTCTTCAAGGGGGCATTGATATTGTCTTTTTATTCCACTGCTACCTCCACCACTTTTCCAAGGGTCATTAAAACCGTTTTGTTTATCTACTGGGATCTCCACGTGTTCCCCAAGGGGCATAAAAACGGTCTTGTAAAACCACTGTGAACTCCACAGCTCTTCCAAGGGTCATTAAAACCGTCTTGTTAAGCTACTATGACCTCAACGTCTCTTCCACGGGGTATTGCTATTGTCTTTTTACTCCACTGCGACCTCCACCACTCTTCCAAGAGGCGTCAAAACAATCTTGTTCAGCTACTCTGACCTCCACGGGGCATTGATATTGTCTGTTTATTCGACTGCAACCTTCACCACTCTTCCAAAAGGCATTGATATTGTCTTTTTATTGCACTGCGAACTCCACCACTCTTCCAAGGAGCATTAAATCCGTTTTGTTAAGCTACTTTGATCTCCACGTCTCTTCTACGGGGCATTGATATTGTCTTTTTATTCCACTGTAACCTCCACCACTCATCGAAGGGGCATTAATATTGTCTTTTTATTCCACTGCAACGTCCACCACTCTTCCAAGGGGCATTAAAACTGTCTTGTTTAGCTACTGTTATCTCCACGTCTTCTCCAAGGGTCATTAAAACCATCTTGTTAAACCACTCTGAACTCCACAGCTCTTCCAATGGGCATTAAAACCGTCTTGTTAAGCTACTATGATCTCCACGTCTCTTCCACGTGGCATTGATATTATCTTTTTATTCCACTGTGACCTACACCACTTTTCCAAGGGGCGTTAAAGCCGTCTTGTTAAGCTACTGAGACTTCCACGTCTTTTCCACGGCGCATTGATATTGTCTTTTTATTCCACTGCGACCTCCACCACTCTTCCAAGGGGCATTGATATTGTCTTTTTATTCCACTGCAACCTCCATCTCTCTTCCAAGGGGCATTCATAATGTCTTTTTATTACACTGCGACCTCCACCACTCTTCCAAGGGGCATTAAAACCGTTTTGTTTAGCTACTGGGATCTCCACATCTTCTCCAAGGGGCATTGAAACCGTCATGTTAAGCTACTGTGACCTCCACGGGGCATTGATATTGTCTTTTTAATCCACTGCGACCTACACCACTCTTAGAAAAGGCATTGATATTGTCTTTTTATTCCACTGCGAACTCCACCACACTTCCAAGCATCATTAAAACCGTCTTGTTAAGCTACTGTGATCTCCACGCCTCTTCCACGGGGCATTGATATTGACTTTTTATTCCACTGTAACCTCCACCACTCTTCCAAGGGGCATTGATATTGTCATTTTATTCCACTGCGACCTCCACCACTCTTCCAAGGGGCATTGATATTGTCTTTTTATACCACTGCAACCTCCACAACTCTTAGAAGGGGCAATAAAACCATCTTGTTAAGCTACTGTGACCTCCAAGTCTCTTCCACAGGGCATTGATATTGTCTTTTTATTCCACTACGACCTCCACCACTCTTCCAAGGGGCATTAAAACGTTCTAATTAAGCTACTGTGATTTCCATGTCTCCTTCACGGGGCATTGATATTGTCTTTTTATTCCACTGTAACCTCCACCACTCTTCTAAGGGCATTAAACCCGTCTTGTTAAGCTACTGTGACCTCCACCTGTATATCAAGGGGCATTAAAACCGTCAAGATAAACCGCTCTGACCTCCATAGATCTTCCAATTGGCATTAAAATTGTCTTGTAAAGCTACTGTGACCTCCGCGTCTCTTACACGGGGCATTTATATTGTCTTTATATTCCACTGCGACTGCCACCACTCTTCCAAGGGACATTAAAACCGTCTTGTTAAGCTACTATGATCTCCACGTCTCTTCCACGGGGCATTGATATTGTCTTTCTATTCCACTGTAACCTCCACCACTCTTCCAAGGGGCATTAAAACCGTCTTGTTAAGCTACTGTGACCTCCACGTCTCTTCCACGGGGCATTGATATTGTCTTTTCATTCCTCTGCGACCTCCACCACTCTTCCAAGGGGCATTGATATTGTCTTTTTATACCACTGCGACCTCCACAACTCTTAGAAGAGGCATTTTTAACTGTCTTGTTAAGCTACTCTGACCTCCTCGTCTCTTCCACGGGGTAGTGATAATGTCTTTTTATTCCACTGCGACCTCCACCACTCTTCCAAGGGGCATTGATATTGTCTTTTTATTCCACTGCGACCTCCACCACTCTTCCAAGTGTCATTAAAACCGTTTGTTAAGCTACTGTCACCTACACGTCTCTTCCATGGGGCAATGATATTGTCTTTTTATTCCACTTCAACCTACACCACTTTTCCAAAGTGCATTAAAACCATCTTGTTAAGCTACTGTGACCTCCATGTCTATTCCACGGTGCATTGATATTTATTCCACTGCAACCTCCACCACTCTTCCAAGGGGCATTGATTTTGTCTTTTTATTCCACTGCGACCTCCACCACTACTCCAAGGGGCATTAAAACCGTCTTGTTTAGCAACTGTGATTTCCACGTCTCTTCCAAGGGGCATTAAAACCGTCTTGTTAAACCACTATTAACTCCACAGGTCTTCCAATGGGCATTAAAACCGTCTTGTTAAGCTACTGTGACCTCCACGTCTTTTCCAAGGGGCATTGGTATTGTCTTTTTATTCCACTGTGACCTCCACCACTCTTCCAAGGGGCATTAAAACTGTCTAGTTGAGCTACTGTGACCTCCATGTCTCCTTCACGGGGCATTGATATTGTCTTTTTAAACCACTGTGACCTCCACCACTCTTCCAAGGGGCATTAAACCCGTCTTGTTAAGCAATTGTGACCTCCATCTCTCTACCAAGGGGCTTTAAAACCGTCTTGTTAAACCGCTCTGAACTCCACAGATCTTCCAAGGGGCCTTAAAATTGTCTTGTAAAGCTACTGTGACCTCTGCGTCTCTACCACGGGGCATTTATATTGTCTTTTTATTCCACTGCAACCGCCACCACTCTTCCAAGGGGCATTAAAAGGGTATTGAAAAGCTACTGTGACCTCCACGTCTTTTCCACGGGGTAATGATATTGTATTTTCATTCCACTGCGACCTCCACCACTCTTCCAAGGGGCATTGATATTGTATTTTTATTCCACTGCGACCTCCACCATTCTTCCAAGGGGCATTAAAACCGTCTTGTTAAGCTACTGTAACCTGTTAGGAGGGCGGTTGCAGACAAGTTTATTAAATGGAACGCAACCGACTCCGCGGTCCGCGATGCAGCCAAGAGGACTGCTGCCGAACACTTTCCGGGTGGAAAGTAAAGTAACCAACTTAAAGATAACCCCTCCGTGTTAACTACACACCGGACAGGGTATAGCGGTATGCTCTATCTCCGTTTAAGGCACGGAGGAGAGAGTGACCGGCAACGCACCTAACAAATATCTTAGCTCTTCGTGTTAACGCACACGGAAAGGTAAGATGGTACGCACAATCTCCAAGAACCGCAGGGAGACGTGCGTCTGTGGGAACAGCAGTAGCCCTGTCTTTGATACAGGCGCTACGCTATGGGGATTGGCGCTAAAGCGGTTCACACAATCTCCAAGAACCGCAGGGAGACGTGTGACCGGACTATGAGCAGTAGCCCTGTCTTCGGTACAGGTGCTATGCTATAGGATACGGCGCTAGCGTGCGGGTGATTCCCGCCGGGTAATCGAGCACTCAGCCGGCGTGCCACCGGACTGAGCAAACCCGCTCTATTTAATTCACAGGCGGCCCGGGGTGTAAGGGCGAACCCCCTGGTTAGAGCCAGTCAGTGAAGCGAAGCTACCTGCCTCTATGAAGCTAACCTGCCTCTATGGAGCTAAACCTGCCTAGCGGAAACTCCCGGTGGCCCTTAGGGAATGACATGGTGAGAGGGATCGACCGATGAGTGATTTGCATATCCAGGAGTGACCCATTGGCTCAGTAGAGATGACATGTCTCTGGGCAAATGTAGATGATAAAAAATTGCCCTCAGCACCAGAGTCCACCCACGCATTGGCAGCAACTGCAGATCTACCGAAGGACAAGATCACCTTATATGATAGCTTGGAGGAAGAGAACCGAGAATTTAATGTACCCCCACCAGTGGTGGTAAGCCCTACTCGTTTTACCGGCTGCTTGGAGCCCTTATTTACGGGGTGCTCTGAGAGAGGTGCAGAATGGGAACGAGAGGAACTAGACTTAGACCGGGGTACACCCGTAACCTTAGGCTCCGGGTCGGGTGTCTTGGGTTTGGGTCTAAAGACGCCTGGTGCCAACAGGTACTGGGGACTGCCAACCTCTAGCTCTAACCTGTGTTCTGCATGACGTAAGTCTATACGGTCAGCGAGAGATATTAACTCCTCCAGGGAGGTTGGAATCTCTCTGGTAGATTAAGCATCTTTAATATGCCCAGCCAGACCCTTCCAGAACACTGGGATAAGCGACCGCTCAGACCAATCCAGTTCAGCCGCCAAGGTTCTGAACTGGACGGCATAGTGACTGGCGGTGGCCGAACCCTGGACGAAAGCAAGGAGCTTAAGAGCCGTATCATGAATGACCTGAGGGCCCAGGAAAACAATTTTTAGGGTCTTAAGGAAGAGACCCGTATTTACTACCACTGGGTCATTACGCTCCCATAGAGGAGTAGCCCACTCCAGAGCCCTGTGAGACAGCAATGAGATGATATATCACACTTTGGCTCTTTCGGAGGGGAACCGTGTCTCCATCATCTCCAAGTGAACGGAGCATACATTTATAAAACCCCTACAGAGTTTACTATCCCCAGAAAATTTTTCCGGGAGAGCAAACCGGGGTAATGGGGCACTTGCAGTGGTGGCAGCCGAGTTTATCATGTTGGCTGCTAGAGAAGTCGCCTGGGTAGCTACTGCAGTGGTATCAGCAACCGGGACCGCCAGTTCCAGAGACCTGAGTCTGGTCTCCAGTTGCTGTATATAACGCTGCAGCTGCTGGTTGTCGGCCATGTTCGGCAAGACCCTGGCGCTCAGATACTATTAGGGGGAGCGGTTGCAGACAACTTTATTAAATGGAACGCAACCGACCCCGGGGTCCGCGATGCAGCCAAGAGGACTGCTGCCGAACACTTTCTGGGTGGAAAGTAAAGTAACCAACTTAAAGATAACCCCTCCGTGTTAACTACACACCGGACAGGGTATAGCGGTACGCTCTATCTCCGTTTAATGCACGGAGGAGAGAGCGACCGGCGACGCACCTAACAAATATCTTAGCCCTTCGTGTTAACGCACACGGAAGGGTAAGACGGTACGCACAATCTCCAAGAACCGCAGGGAGACGGCGCTAGCGTGCGGGTGATTCCCGCCGGGTACTCGAGCACTCAGCCGGCATGCCACCGGACTGAGCAGACCCGCTCTATTTAATTCACAGGCGGCTCGGGGTGTAAGGGCGAACCCCCTGGTTAGAGCCAGTCAGCGAAGCGAAGCTACCTGCCTCTTTGAAGCTAACCTGCCTCTATGGAGCTAAACCTGCCTAGCGGAAACTATGGCTCTTTGAGCCCGGAGTCAGCGTGCACACCACACACAGCTAGCTCAAATGATCTGAGCGCGCCGCCATGTTTGTGGGCGGGCCTTTTAAAGATTAAGCCCTGCCCCACTGTCGCACCATTGGTGACGACACACGTGACCAATCAGGCGGTGCCAGGTCACCGGGTCAGGTGGGTGCCAACCCACCAATCATGATCCGCCAGATCACGGACATGCTCAGTGCGGCAAATCCTGGACTTAGATTCCACAAGCCCTGTCTCCCTCTGCAACCCAGGGTTAACATTGCAAGGCACAACTACCTGGAACACAAACAGTGCTCGCGGGCCAGCTAGGCGTTGGGGCTGATGGTGATGCTGAGCAGCATCAGCCCCAGCTGGACTGAAATGGGAGACCAAAGAAAGTCCTGGACCCATTCCGAACCCAGCACCAGACTGACATCTAACAGTAACTGCCACAGGATATTGATATTGTCTTTTTATTCCATTGTAACTTCCACCACTCTTCCAATGGGTATTAAAACCATCTTGTTATGCTACTGTGACCTCCAGGTCTATTCCAAGGGGCATTAAAACCGTTTTGTTAAACCCCTCTGAACTCCCCAGCTCTTCCAAGGGGCATTAAAACCGTCTTGTTAAGCTACTGTGACCTCCACGTCTCTTCCATGGGGCATTGATATTGTCTTTTTATTCCACTGGGACCATCACCACTCTTACAAGGGTCATTAAAATCGTCTTGTTAATCTACTGTGACCTCCACGTCTCTTTCACGGGGCATTGATATTGTCTTTTTAGTCCACTGCGACCTCCATCACTCTTTCAAGGGGCTTTAAAACCGTCTTGTTAAACTACTGTGACCTCAACGTCTGTTCCACGGGGTATTGAAATTGTCTTTTTATTCCACTGCGACCTCCACCACTGTTCCAAGGGGAATTGAAATTGTCCTTTTATTCCACTGCGACCTCCACCACTTTTCCAAGGGGCATTAAAACCTTATTGTTGAGCTACTGTGACCTCCACATCTCTTCCATGGGGTATTTATATTGTCTTTTTATTCCACTGTAACCTCCACCACTTTTCCAAGGGGCAATAATAATACCGTCTGGTAAAGCTACAGTGTTGTCCACGTCTCTTCCAACTGGCATTAAAAGCGTCTTGCAAAACCTCTCTGAACTCCACAGCTTTTCCAAGTGGCATTAAAACCATCTTGTTAAGCTACTGTGACTACCACGTCTTTTCTACGGGGCATTGATATTGTCTTTTTATTCCACTGCGACCTCCACCACTCTTCCAAGGGGCAATAAAACTGTCTTGTTAACTACAGTTACCTTCACGTCTCCTCCACGGGGCATTGATATTGACTTTTTATTCCACTGCGACCTCCAGCACTCTTCCAAGGGGCATTGATATTGTCTATTTATTCTACTGTAACTTCCACCACTCTACCAATGGGTATTAAAACCATCTTGCTATGCTACTGTGACCTCCACGTCTCTTGCAATGGGTACTAAAGCCGTCTTGTTAAACCATTCTGAACTCCATAGCTCTTCCAACGGGTATTAAAACCATCTTGTTAACCTACTGTGACCTCCACATCTCTTCCACGATGCATTGATGTTGTCTTTTTATTCCACTGCGACCTCCATCACTTTTCCAAGGGGCATAAAGTTCGTCTTGTTAAGCTACTGTGACCTCCATGTCTCCTCCACGGGGCATTGATGTAGCGTCGGCGTCCCTGCCTCCTGCTAGGCAGGGTCGCCGTTCCCCTCACCTCTCCGCTCTGTGCCCAGCGTCTTCCTCCCGCTCTGCTGGCAGCGCCCGCTGCTTCCCGGCTACTGCGCTTAGGGAGCGCGCGCGCTCCCCTCCTCTTAAAGGGGCCGCGCGCGCCGTCCTAAGGAGTCCCCGGCCAACGGCCGGAGGACCTCACCATATATAAGGCGCCTCCTCCAAAATGGAGGTGCCCGAGCAGTGTTGTTGCAAAGCCTGTCAACTCTGCTTCAGCCCTCAGGTCCCGTTACCAGATACCTGCCAGTTACCTGCCAGATTCCTGCTTGACACCTGCCTGATACCTGTCTATCTGCTTGCATTCCTGTGGTCTGACAGTCTGCCTATCAGCACCTGCCAGTCTGTCTATGGATCAGTCTGCCTGCTCACCTGGGAGCGCTCTCCTGCTACCTGCCTGCTAGCCTACCTGGAGGCTCTGCCGTCACTTGCCGTGACCACCTGCCAGCCAGCCGTGAGACTCTTACCCGCTCACCTGGGAGCGCTCACCTGCTGCCTGCCTGCTAGCCTACCTGGAGGCTATGCCGTCACTTGCCGTGACCACCTGCCAGCCAGCCGTGAGACTCTTACCCGCTTACCTGGGAGCGCTCACCTGCTACCCGCATGCTAGCCTACCTGGAGGCTTAGCCGTCACTTGATGTGACCACCTGCCTATCCAGAGACTCTTGCCCGCTCACCTGGGAGCGCTCACCTGCTACCTGCCTGCTAGCCTACCTGGAGGCTTTGCCGTCACTTGCTCTGACCACCTGCCTGTCCAGAGACTCTTGTCCGCTCACCTGGGAGTGCTCACCTGCTACCTGCCTGCTAGCCTTCCTGGAGGCTCTGCCGTCACTTGCCGTGACCCCCTGCCTGCCTAGAGACTCTTATCCTGCTGTCACTTGCCGTGACCACCCGCCTGCCTAGAGACTCTTATCCTGCTGTCACTTGCCGTGACCACCCGCCTGTCAAGAGACTGTTCTCGTCACTCTCCGTGACCTCCTGCCCTTCTACCCAGAGACTGTCCCTGTCACTTGACGTGACTGCCTGCCCACTTTCCCTGGGAGCCACCAGCTTCCTTACAAGACTTGCCCCTTTGTATAGTAGCTCAGAGGTTCCACCTCCCAGACCCGTTACAATTGATATTGTCTTTTTATTCCACTGCGACCTCCACCACTCTTCCAAGGGGCATTAAACCATCTTGTTAAGCTACTGTGACCTCCACGTCTGATCCAAAGGGTATTGAAATTGTCTTTTTATTCCACTGTGACCTCCACCACTCTTCCATTGGTCATTAAAAGCGTCTTGGTTAGACTACTGTGACCTTGACGTCTCTTCCACGGGGCATTGATATTGTCTTTTTAATCCACTGCGACCACCCCACTCTTCCAAGGTGCATTGATATTGTCTTTTTATTCCACTGCGACCTTCACCACTCTACCAAGGGGCATTAAAACTGTCTTGTTAAGCTACTGTGACCTCCACGTCTCTTCCACGGTGCATTGATATTGTCTTTTTATTCCACTGTGATCTCCACCACATTTCGAAGAGGCATTAAAACCATCTTGATAAGCTACTGTGACCTCCACGTCTCTTCCATGGCGTATTAAAACCATCTTGTTAAGACTACTGTGACCTCCAAGTCTCTTCCACGGGGCATTGATATTGTCTTTTTAATCCACTCTGACCTCCACCACTCTTCCAAGGGGCATTGATATTTTCTCTTTATTCCACTACGACCTCCACCACTCTTCCAAGGGGTATAAAAACCATCTTGTTAATCTACGGTGCATTGATATTTTCTTTTAATTCCACTGTAAACTACTCCACTCTCCCAAGGGGCATTAAAACCATCTTGTTTAGCTACTGTCACCTCCATGTCTCTTCCAAAGGTTATAACAACCGTCTTGTTAAACCACTCTGAACTCCAAAGCTCTTACAAAGGGCATTAAAACCGTCTTGCCACTGGGCATTGTCTTTTTATTCCACTGCGACCTTCATCACCCTACCAAGAGGCATTAAAACCGTCTTGTTAAGTTACTCTCACCTCCACGTCTCTTCCACGGGGCATTGATATTGTCTTTTTATTCCACTGCGATCTCCACCACTTTTCCAAGGGATAATAAAACCATCTTGTTAAACTACTGTAACCATCACGTCTCTTCCATGGCACATTGATATTGTCTTTTCATTCCATTGCGACCTCCCCCACTCTTTGAAGGGGCATTAAAACTGTCTAGTTAAGCTACTGTGACCTCCACGTCTCTTCTACGGGGCAATGATATTGTTTTTTTATTCCACTGCAACCTCCACCACTCTTCCAAGGGGCAATAATACCGTCCTGTTAAGCTACTGTGACCTCCATGTGTCTTTCACGGTGCAATGATATTGGTTTTTTTTTCCACTCCGACCTCCACCACTCTTCGAAGAGGCATTGAAACCGTCTTGTTAAGGTACTGTGACCTCCATCTTTCTTCCACAGGGTATTCATATAGTCTTTTTATTCCACTGTAACCTCCACAGCTTTTCCAAGGCATATTAAATCCGTCTTGTTAAGCTACTGTGACCTCCACATCTCATCCAAGGGGCATTAAAACCGTCTTGTTAAGCTGCTGTGACCTCCACATCTCTTCCTCGGGGCATTGATATAGTCTTTTTATTCCACTGCGACATCCACCACTCTTCCAAGGTGCATTGATATTGTCTTTTTATTACACTGCGACCTCCACCACTCTTCCAAGGGCATTAAAACCATCTTATTAAGCTACTGTGACCTCCACGTCTCTTCCATGGGGGAATTGATATTGTCTTTTTATTCCACTGTATCCTCCACCACTCTTCCAAGGGGAATTAAAACCGTCTTGTTAAGCTACTGTGACCTCAACATCTCTTTCATGGGGCATAAATGCCATCTCGTTAAACCACTCTGTACTCCACCACTCTTCCAACGGGCAATAAAACCATCTTGTTAATCTACTGTGACCTCCACATCTCTTTCATGAGGCATTGATATTGTCTTTTTATTCCACTGCGACCCACACCACTCTACCAAGGGGCATTAAAACGGTATTGTTAAGCCACTGTTACCTTCACGTCTCTTCCACAGTGCATTAATATTGTCTTTTTATTCCTCTGCGACTTCCACCACTCTTCGTAGGGGCATTAAAGCCGTCTTGTTAAGCTACTGTGACCTCCACGTCTCTTCCACGGGGCATTCATATAGTCTGTTTATTCCACTGTAACCTCCACCACTTTTCCAAGGGGCATTAAATCCATCTTGCTAAGCTACTGTGACCTCCATGTTTCATCCAAGAGGCATTAAAACCTCCTTGTTAAACCACTCTGAACTCCACAGCTCTTCCAAGGGACATTAAAACCGTTTTGTTAAGCTACTGTGACATCCACGTCTCTTCCATGTGGCATTCAAATAGTCTGTTTATTCCACTGTAACCTCCACCACTTTTCCAAGGGGCATTAAATCCATCTTGTTAAGCTACTGTGACCTCCACGTCTCATCCAACAGACATTAAAACCGTCTTGTTAAACCACTCTGAACTCCACAGCTCTTCCAAGAGGCATTAAACCATCTTGTTAAGCTACTGTGACCTCCACGTCTGATCCAAAGGGTATTGAAATTGTCTTTTTATTCCACTGTGACCTCCACCACTCTTCCATTGGTCATTAAAAGCGTCTTGGTTAGACTACTGTGACCTTGACGTCTCTTCCACGGGGCATTGATATTGTCTTTTTAATCCACTGCGACCACCCCACTCTTCCAAGGTGCATTGATATTGTCTTTTTATTCCACTGCGACCTTCACCACTCTACCAAGGGGCATTAAAACTGTCTTGTTAAGCTACTGTGACCTCCACGTCTCTTCCACGGTGCATTGATATTGTCTTTTTATTCCACTGTGATCTCCACCACATTTCGAAGAGGCATTAAAACCATCTTGATAAGCTACTGTGACCTCCACGTCTCTTCCATGTCGTATTAAAACCATCTTGTTAAGACTACTGTGACCTCCAAGTCTCTTCCACGGGGCATTGATATTGTCTTTTTAATCCACTCCGACCTCCACCACTCTTCCAAGGGGCATTGATATTTTCTCTTTATTCCACTACGACCTCCACCACTCTTCCAAGGGGTATAAAAATCATCTTGTTAATCTACGGTGCATTGATATTTTCTTTTAATTCCACTGTAAACTACTCCACTCTCCCAAGGGGCATTAAAACCATCTTGTTTAGCTACTGTCACCTCCATGTCTCTTCCAAAGGTTATAACAACCGTCTTGTTAAACCACTCTGAACTCCAAAGCTCTTACAAAGGGCATTAAAACCGTCTTGCCACTGGGCATTGTCTTTTTATTCCACTGCGACCTTCACCACCCTACCAAGAGGCATTAAAACCGTCTTGTTAAGTTACTCTCACCTCCACGTCTCTTCCACGGGGCATTGATATTGTCTTTTTATTCCACTGCGATCTCCACCACTTTTCCAAGGGATAATAAAACCATCTTGTTAAACTACTGTAACCATCACATCTCTTCCATGGCACATTGATATTGTCTTTTCATTCCATTGCGACCTCCCCCACTCTTTGAAGGGGCATTAAAACTGTCTAGTTAAGCTACTGTGACCTCCACGTCTCTTCTACGGGGCAATGATATTGTTTTTTTATTCCACTGCAACCTCCACCACTCTTCCAAGGGGCAATAATACCGTCCTGTTAAGCTACTGTGACCTCCATGTGTCTTTCACGGTGCAATGATATTGGGTTTTTTTTCCACTCCGACCTCCACCACTCTTTGAAGAGGCATTGAAACCGTCTTGTTAAGATACTGTGACCTCCATCTTTCTTCCACAGGGTATTCATATAGTCTTTTTATTCCACTGTAACCTCCACAGCTTTTCCAAGGCATATTAAATCCGTCTTGTTAAGCTACTGTGACCTCCACGTCTCATCCAAGGGGCATTAAAACCGTCTTGTTAAGCTGCTGTGACCTCCACATCTCTTCCTCGGGGCATTGATATAGTCTTTTTATTCCACTGCGACATCCACCACTCTTCCAAGGTGCATTGATATTGTCTTTTTATTACACTGCGACCTCCACCACTCTTCCAAGGGCATTAAAACCATCTTATTAAGCTACTGTGACCTCCACGTCTCTTCCATGGGAGAATTGATATTGTCTTTTTATTCCACTGTATCCTCCACCACTCTTCCAAGGGGAATTAAAACTGTCTTGTTAAGCTACTGTGACCTCAACATCTCTTTCATGGGGCATAAATGCCATCTCGTTAAACCACTCTGTACTCCACCACTCTTCCAACGGGCAATAAAACCATCTTGTTAATCTACTGTGACCTCCACATCTCTTTCATGGGGCATTGATATTGTCTTTTTATTCCACTGCGACCCACACCACTCTACCAAGGGGCATTAAAACGGTATTGTTAAGCCACTGTTACCTTCACGTCTCTTCCACAGTGCATTAATATTGTCTTTTTATTCCTCTGCGACTTCCACCACTCTTCATAGGGGCATTAAAGCCGTCTTGTTAAGCTACTGTGACCTCCACGTCTCTTCCACGGGGCATTAATATAGTCTGTTTATTCCACTGTAACCTCCACCACTTTTCCAAGGGGCATTAAATCCATCTTGCTAAGCTACTGTGACCTCCATGTTTCATCCAAGAGGCATTAAAACCTCCTTGTTAAACCACTCTGAACTCCACAGCTCTTCCAAGGGACATTAAAACCGTTTTGTTAAGCTACTGTGACATCCACGTCTCTTCCATGTGGCATTCAAATAGTCTGTTTATTCCACTGTAACCTCCACCACTTTTCCAAGGGGCATTAAATCCATCTTGTTAAGCTACTGTGACCTCCACGTCTCATCCAACAGACATTAAAACCGTCTTGTTAAACCACTCTGAACTCCACAGCTCTTCCAAGAGGCATTAAAACCGTCTTGCTAAGCTACTGTGACCTCCACGTCTCTTCCACGGGGCATTGATATAGTGTTTTTATTCCACTGCGACCTCCACCACTCTTCCAAGGGACATTAAAACCATCTTTTTAAGCTCCTGTGACCTCCACGTCTCTAACATTGGTCACTGATATTGTCTTTTTATTCTGCAGCGACCTCCACCACTCTTCCAAGAGTTAATAATCTGTCTTTTTAAGCTACTGTGACCTTCACGTCTCTTCCACGGGGCATTGATATTGTCTTTTTATTCCACTGCGACCTCCACCACTCTTCCAAGGGGCATTAAAGCTATCTTGTTAAGCTACTGTGACCTCCACGTCTCTTCCAAGGGGCATTAAAACCGTCTTGTTAAGCTACACTGACGTCCACGTCTATTCCACGGGGCATCGATATTGTCTTTTTATTCCACTGCGACCTCCACCACTCTTCCAAGGGGAAATAAAACCTTCTTGTTAAGCTACTGTGACCGCCACGTCTCTTCCACGGGGCATTGATATTGTCTCATTATTCCACTGTGAACTTTCAGAGTCTTCCAAGGGGCAATAAAACCATCTTGTTAAGCTACTGTAACCTCCACATCTCTTCTAAGGGGCATTAAAACCATCTTGTTAAACCACTCAGAACTTCACAGCTCTTCCTTGGGGCATTAAAACCATCTTATAAAGCTACTGTGACCTCCACGTCTCTTCCACGGGGCATTGATATAGTGTTTTTATTCCACTGCGACCTCCACCACTCTTCCAAGGGACATTAAAACCATCTTTTTAAGCTCCTGTGACCTCCACGTCTCTAACATTGGTCACTGATATTGTCTTTTTATTCTGCAGCGACCTCCACCACTCTTCCAAGAGTTAATAATCTGTCTTTTTAAGCTACTGTGACCTTCACGTCTCTTCCACGGGGCATTGATATTGTCTTTTTATTCCACTGCGACCTCCACCACTCTTCCAAGGGGCATTAAAGCTATCTTGTTAAGCTACTGTGACCTCCACGTCTCTTCCAAGGGGCATTAAAACCGTCTTGTTAAGCTACACTGACGTCCACGTCTATTCCACGGGGCATCGATATTGTCTTTTTATTCCACTGCGACCTCCACCACTCTTCCAAGGGGAAATAAAACCTTCTTGTTAAGCTACTGTGACCGCCACGTCTCTTCCACGGGGCATTGATATTGTCTCATTATTCCACTGTGAACTTTCAGAGTCTTCCAAGGGGCAATAAAACCATCTTGTTAAGCTACTGTAACCTCCACATCTCTTCTAAGGGGCATTAAAACCATCTTGTTAAACCACTCAGAACTTCACAGCTCTTCCTTGGGGCATTAAAACCATCTTATAAAGCTACTGTGACCTCCACGTCTCTTCCAAGGAACATTGATATTTCCTTTTTATTCCACTGCGACCTCTAGCACTCTTCCAAGGAGCATTAAAACCTTGTTAAGCTACTGTGACCTCCATGTCTCTTCCACGTGGTGTTGATATTGTGTCTTTATTTCACTGCAACCTCCACCACTTTTCCAAGGGGCATTGATGTTGTCTTTTTATTCCACTGCATCCTCCACCACTCTTCCAAGGGGCATAAAAACCATCTTGTTAATTTACTGTGATCTCCACATCTCTTCCACGGGGCATTGATATTTTCATTTTTTTCCACTGCAACCTCCACCACTCTTCAAAGAGGCATTAAGCCGTCTTTTTAAGCTACTATGACCTCCACGACTCTTCCACGGGGCATTGATATTGTCTTTTTATTCCACTGAGACCTTCACCACTCTTTCAATGGGCATTGATATTGGATTTTTATTGTACTGCGACCTCCACCACTCTTCCAAGGGGCATTCAAACCATATTTTTAAGCTACTGTGACCTCCTCGTCTCTTCCAGGGGGCAATGATATTGTCTTTTTATTCCACTGTGACCTCAACCATTCTTCCAAGGGGAAATGATATTGTCTTTTTACTCCACTGCTATCTCCACCAATCTTCCAACGGGCATTAAAACTGTCTTGTTAAGCTACTGTGACTTCAACCTCTCTTCCACGGGTCACTGATATTGTCTTTTTATTCTACTTTAACCTCCACCACTCTTCCAAGGGCCATTAAAACCGTCTTGTTAATCTACTGTGACCTGCACATCTCTTCCAAGGGGCATTAAAACAGTCTTGTTAAACCACTCTGAACTCTACAGCTCTTGCAAGGGGCATTAAAACAGTCTTATAAAGCTACTGTGACCTCCACGTCTCTTCCACGGGGCATTGATATTGCCTTTTTATTCCACTCCGACCTCCAGCACTCTTTCAAGGGGCATTAAAACCATCTTGTTAAGCTACTGTGACCTCCACATCTCTTCAACGGGGTATTGATATTGTGTTTTAATTTCACTTCGACCTCTACCACGCTTCCAAGGGGCATTGAAATTATCTTTTTATTAAAATGAGACCTCCACCACTCTACCAAGGGTCATTAAAACCGTCTTGTTCAGACTACTGTGACCTCAACGTCTGTTCCACGGGGCATTGATATTGACTTTTTCATCCACTGTGACCTTCCCCACTCTTCCAAGGGGCATTGATATTGTCTTTTTATTCTGCAGCGACTTCCACCACTCTTCCAAGGGTTAATAAACCGTCTTTTTAAGCTACTGTGACCTTCCCGTCTCTTCCATGGGGCATTGATATTGTCTTTTATTCCACTGCGACCTCCACCACTCTTCCAAGGGGCATTGATATTGTCTTTTTATTCCACTGCGACGTCCAACACTATTCCAAGGGGCATTAAAAATATCTTGTTAAGCTACTGTGACCTCCACATCTCTTCCAAGGGGCATAAAAACCATCTTGTTAAACCACTCTGAATTCCACAGCTCTTCCAAGGGGCATTAATACCGTCTTGTTAAGCTACACTGACGTCCACATCTCTTCTACGGGGCATCGATATTGTCTTTTTATTCCACTGCGACCTCCACCACTCTTCCAAGGGGCCATAAAACCTTCTTGTTAAGCCACTGTGACCTCCACGTCTCTTACACGGGGCATTGATATTGGCTTTTTATTATACTGCGACCTCCAAGACTTTTTCAAGGGGCAATAAAACCGTCCTGTTAAGCTACTGTAACCTCCAAGTCTCTTCCACGGGGCAGTGATATTGTCTTTAAATTCTACTGCGACCTCCACCACTCTTCCATGGGGCATTAAAACCATCTTGTTAAGCTACTGTGACCTCCACGTCTCTTCCAAGGGGCATTGATATTGTCTCATTATTCCACTGTGACCTTCCAGAGTCTTCCAAGGGGCAATAAAACCATCTTGTTAAGCTACTGTAACCTCCACATCTCTTCTAAGGGGCATTAAAACCATCTTGTTAAACCACTCAGAACTTCACAGCTCTTCCATGGGGCATTAAATCCGTCTTATAAAGCTACTGTGACCCCCACGTCTCTTCCACGGGGCATTGATATTACCTTTTTATTCCACTGCGACCTCCAGCACTCTTCCAATGAGCATTAAAACTGTCTTGTTAAGCTACTGTGACCTCCACGTCTCTTCAACGTGGTATTGATATTGTGTCTTTATTTCACTGCAACCTCCACCACTTTTCCAAGGGGCATTAATATTGTCTTTTTATTCCACTGCGACCTCCACCACTCTTCCAAGGGGCATAAAAACCATCTTCTTAATCTACTGTGATCTCCACATCTCTTCCACGGGGCATTGATATTTTCTTTTTTTTCCACTGCAACCTCCACCACTCTTCGAAGTGGCATTAAACCGTCTTTTTAAGCTACTATGACCTCCTCGTCTCTTCCACGGGGCATTGTTATTGTCCTTTTATTCCACTGCGACCTCCATCACTCTTCCAAGGGGCAATGATATTGTCTTTTTATTCCACTGCGACCTCCACCACTCTTGCAAGGGGCATAAAAACCATCTTGTTAATCTACTGTGATCTCCACATCTCTTCCACGGGGCATTGATATTTTCTTTTTTTTTCACTGCAACCTCCACCACTCTTCGAAGAGGCATTAAACTGTCTTTTTAAGCTACTATGACCTCCACGACTCTTCCACGGGGCAATGATATAGTCTTTTTATTGCACTGCGACCTTCACCACTCTTTCAATAGGCATTGATACTGAATTTTTATTGTACTGCGACCTCCACCACTCTTCCAAGGGGCATTAAAACCATATTTTTAAGCTACTGTGACCTCCTCGTCTCTTCCACGGGACTTTGATATTGTCTTTTTTTTCAACTGCGACCTCCACCACTCTTCCAAGGGGCAATGATATTGTCTTTTTACTCCACTGCTATATCCACCACTCTTCCAATGGGCATTAAAACTGTCTTGTTAAGCTATTGTGCCTTCAACGTCTCTTCCACGGGTCATTGATATTGTCTTTTTATTGCACTGAAACCTCCACCACTCTTACAAGTGGCATTAAAACCGTCTTTTTAATCTACTGTGACCTCCACATCTCTTCCAAGGGGCATTAAAACAGTCTTGTTAAACCACTCTGAACTCTACAGCTCTTGCAAGGGGCATTAAAACCATCTCATAAAGCTACTGTGACCTCCACGTCTCTTCCCCGGGCATTGACATTGCCTTTTTATTTCACTACGACCTCCACCACTCTTTCAAGGGGCATTAAAACCGTCTTGTTAAGCTACTGTGACCTCCACATCTCTTCCACGGGGTATTGATATTGTGTTTTTATTTCACTGCGACCTCCACCACTCTTCCAAGGGGCATTGAAATGATCAATTTATTAAAATGAGACCACCACTCTACCAAGCGTCAATAAAACCGTCTTGTTAAGACTACTTTGACCTCCACGTCTGTTCTACGGGGCATTGATATTGTCTTTTTCATCCACTGCGACCTCCCCCACTCTTCCAAGGGGCATTGATATTGTCTTTTTATTCCACTGCGACCTCCACCTGTAACGGGTCCGGGAGGCGGAACCTCTGAGCTACTATACAAGGGGGCGGCCCTTGTAAGGGAGCGGGTGGCAGTCTCTGGATGAACGGACAGGGAGATACGGCAAGTGATCAGGGCAGTCTCTGGGTGAACGGACAGGGAGATACGGCAAGTGATCAGGGCAGTCTCTGGGTAAGGGGTAGGTACGACCTGTGATGGCAGAGCCTCCGGGTAGGCTAGCAGGCAGATGGTAGATGGGTGCTCCCAGGTGAGCAAGCGAGAGTCTCTGGAATAGCAGGTGGTCACGGCACGTGACAACGGGACCTCCGGGCTGGCAAGCAGGCAG
This sequence comes from Phyllobates terribilis, assembly GCF_046119375.1. NCBI lineage: Eukaryota > Metazoa > Chordata > Amphibia > Anura > Dendrobatidae > Phyllobates > Phyllobates terribilis. Next base: position 3,189,905 of record NW_027362799.1, on the reverse strand, counting down.
GTAACGGAGATGCGCTCCCAGGTGAGCGGGCAAGAGTCTCTGAGATAGCTGGTGGTCACAGCACGTGACAACGGAGCCTCCGGGCTGGCAAGCAGGCAGGTAACGGAGAAGCGCTCCCAGGTGAGCGGGCAAGAGTCTCTGGAATAGCTGGTGGTCACCGCACGTGACAACGGGACCTCCGGGCTGGCAAGCAGGCAGGTAACGGAGATGCGCTCCCAGGTGAGCGGGCAAGAGTCTCTGAGATAGCTGGTGGTCACAGCACGTGACAACGGAGCCTCCGGGCTGGCAAGCAGGCAGGTAACGGAGAAGCGCTCCCAGGTGAGCGGGCAAGCTGGTCCAAAGACAGACTGACCGGAGTAGTAAAGCAGACCGTCGGACCTCAGACAAGCAGGCAGGTAGCTGATATGCGCTCCCAGGTGAGCGGGCAGGCTGGTCCTTAGACAGACTGACAGGAGTAGTAAGGCAGACCGTCGGACCTCAGACTGGCAGACAGGTAACAAGTATTCAGGCAGGAAACAGGCAGGTAACTGGCAGGAATCAGGCAGGTAACTGGCAGGTAACTGGCAACGGGACCTGAGGGCTGAAGCACAGGTGAGACACAGGTGCAAACAACATTGCTCGGGCACCTCCATTTTGGAGGAGGTGCCTTTTATATGATGAAGTCCTCCGGCCATTGGCCGGGGACTCTTTAGGGCGGCGCGCGCGGCCCCTTTAAGAGGAGGGGAGCGCGCGCGCGCGCGCCCTAAGCACAGGGGCCGGGAAGGAGCGCGCGCCGAGAGCAGAGCAGGAGGAGGACGCCGGGACGGAGCGCGCGCTGACAGCAGAGCGGGGAGAGGACGCCGGGCAGGAGCGCGCGCTGACAGCAGAGTGGGGAGAGGATGCCGGGCACGGAGCAGAGCGGTGAGGGGAGCAGCGTCCCTGCCTAGCAGAGGGCAGGGACGCCAGCGCTACACCACCACTCTTCCAAGGGGCATTAAAACTTTCTTGTTAATCTACTGTGACCTCCACGTCTCTTCCAAGGGGCATTGATATTGTCTCATTATTGCACTGTGACCTTCCCGAGTCTTCCAATGGGCAATAAAACCATCTTGTTAAGCTACTGTAAACTCCACATCTCTTCTAAGGGGCATTAAAACCATCTTGTTAAAGCACTCAGAACTTCACAGCTCTTCCATGGGGCATTAAAACCGTCTTATAAGGCTACTGTGACCTCCACGTCTCTTCCAAGGAACATTGATATTGCCTTTTTATTCCACTGCGACCTCCAGCACTCTTCCAATGAGCATTAAAACCATCTTGTTAAGCTACTGTGACCTCCACGTCTCTTCCACGTGGTGTTGATATTGTGTGTTTATTTCACTACAACCTCCACCACTTTTCCAAGGGGCATTGATATTGTCTTTTTATTCCACTGCGACCTCCACCACTCTTCCAAGGGGCATAAAAAACATCTTGTTAATCTACTGTGATCTCCACATCTCTTCCACGGGGCATTGATATTTTCTTTTTTTTCCACTGCAACCTCCAACACTCTTCGAAGTGGCATTAAACCGTCTTTTTAAGCTAATATGACCTCCACGACTCTTCCACGGGGCATTGATATTGTCTTTTTATTCCACTGTAACCTCCACCACTCTTCCAAGGGGCATTAAATCCTTCTTGTTAATCTACTGTGACCTCCACATCTCTTCCAAGGGGCATTAAAACCGTCTTGTAAAAACTACTCTGAACTCTACACCTCTTTCAAGCTGCATTAAAACCGTCTTGTTAAGCTACTGTGACCTCCAAATCTCTTCCACGGGGTATTGATATTGTGTTTTTATTTCACTGCGACCTCCAACACTCTTCCAAGGAGCATTGAAGTTATCTTTTTATTAAAATGAGACGTCCACCACTCTACCAAGGGTCATTAAAACCGTCTTGTTAAGACTACTGTGACCTCCACGTCTGTTACACGGGGCATTGATATTGTCTTTTTATTCCACTGCGACCTCCACCACTCTTCCAAGGGGCAATAAAACCTTCTTGTTAAGCTACTGTTACCTCCACGTCTCTTCCACTGGGCATTGATATTGTCTTTTTATTCTACTGCAACCTCTAAGACTTTTCCAAGGGGCAATAAAAGCGTCCTTTTAAGCAACTATAACCTCCACGTCTCTTCCACGGGGCAGTGATATTGTCATTAAATTCTACTGTGACCTCCGCCACTCTTCCAAGGGGCAATAAAATCATCTTGTTAAGCTTCTGTAACCTCCACATCTCTTCTAAGGGGCATTAAAACCATCTTGTTAAACCACTCAGAACTTCACAGCTCTTCCATGGGGCATAAAACCGTCTTATAAAGCTACTGTGACCTCCACGTCTCTTCCACAGGGCATTTATATTGCCTTTTTATTCCACTGCGACCTCCAGCACTTTTCCAAGGAGCATTAAAACCGTCTTGTTAAGCTACTGTGACCTCCACGTCTCTTCCACGTGTTGTTGATATTGTGTCTTTATTTCACTGCAACCTCCACCACTTTTCCAAGAGGCATTGATATTGTCTTTTTATTCCACTGCGACCTCCACCACTCTTCCAAGCGGCATAAAAACCATCTTGTTAATCTACTGTGATCTCCACCTCTCTTCCACGGGGCATTGATATTTTCTTTTTTTACCACTGCAACCTCCACCACTCTTCGAAGAGGCATTAAACCGTCTTTTTAAGCTACTATAACCTCCACGACTCTTCCACGGGGCATTGATATAGTCTTTTTATTCCACTGCGACCTTCACCACTCTTTCAATGGGCATTAAAACCATATTTTTAAGCTACTGTGACCTCCTCGTCTCTTCCACGGGACATTGATATTGTCTTTTTTTTCCACTGCGACCTCCACCACTCTTCCAAGGGGCAATGATATTGTCTTTTTACTTCACTGCTATATCCACCACTCTTCCAATGGGCATTAAAACTGTCTTGTTAAGCTACTGTGCCTTCAAAGTCTCTTCCACGGGTCATTGATATTGTCTTTTTATTCCACTGTAACCTCCACCACTCTTCCAAGTGGCATTAAAACCGTCTTGTTATTCTACTGTGACCTCCACATCTCTTCCAAGGGGCATTAAAACCGTCTTGTTAAACCACTCTGAACTCTTCAGCTCTTGCAAGGGGCATTAAAACAGTCTTATAAAGCTACTGTGACCTCCACGTCTCTACCACGGGGCATTGACATTGCCTTTTTATTCCACTGCGACCTCCACCACTCTTTAAAGGGGCATTAAAACCGTCTTGTTAAGCTACTGTGACCTCCACATCTCTTCCACGGGGTATTGATATTGTGTTTTTATTTCACTGCGACCTCCACCACTTTTCCAAGGGGCATTGAAATTATCTTTTTATTAAAATAAGACCTCCACCACTCTACGAAGCGTCATTAAAACCGTCTTGTTAAGACTACTGTGACCTCCACGTCTGTTCCATGGGGCATTGATATTGTCTTTTTTATCCACTGCGACCTCCCCCACTCTTCCAAGGGGCATTGATGTTGTCTTTTTATTCTGCAGTGACCTCCACCACTTTTCCAAGGGTTAATAAACCGTCTTTTTAAGCTACTGTGACCTTCACGTCTCTTTCACGGGGCATTGATATTGTCTTTTTATTCCACTGTCACCTCCACCACTCTTCCAAGGGGCATTGATATTGTCTTTTTATTCCACTGCGACCTCCACCACTCTTCCAAGGGGCATTAAAACTTTCTTGTTAATCTACTGTGACCTCCACGTCTCTTCCAAGGGCATTGATATTGGCTTTTTATTCTACAGCGACCTCCAAGACTTTTTCAAGGGGCAAAAAAAACGTCCTGTTAAGCTACTGTAACCTCCACGTCTCTTCCACAGGGCAGTGATATTGTCTTAAAATTCTACTGCGACCTCCACCACTCTTTCATGGGGCATTAAAACCATCTTGTTAAGCTACTGTGACCTCCACTTCTCTTCCACGGGGTACTGATATTGTTTTTTTATTCCACTGCGACCTCCACCACTCTTCCAAGGGGCATAAAAACCGTTTTGTTAATCTACTGTGATCTCAACGTCTCTTCCACGGGGCATTTATATTTTCTTTTTATTCCACTGTAACCTCCACCACTCTTCCAACGGGCATTAAACCCTCTTGTTAAGCTGCTGTGACCTCCACGTCTCTTCCACGGGGCATTGATATCGTCTTTTTATTCCACTATTACCTCCACCACTCTTCCAAGGGGCATTAAAACCATCTTGTTAAGCTACTGTGACCTCAACGTCTCTTTCAAGGGGCATAAAAACCATCTCGTTAAACCACTCTGTACTCCACCGTTCGTCCAAGGGGTATTAAAACCTTCTTGTTAAGCTACTGTGACTTCCACATCTCTTTCATGGGGCATTGATATTGTCTTTTTATACCACTGCGACCTCCACCACTCTTCCATGGGACATTAAAACCTTCTTGTTAAGCTACTGTGACCTCCACGTCTCTTCCACCGGGCATTGAGATTGTCTTTTTATTCCACTGTAAACTCCACAACTTTTCTAAGGGGCATTAAAACCGTCTTGATAATCTGCTGTGACATCCACGTCTCTTCAAAGGGGCATTAAAACCATCTTGTTAAACCACTCAGAACTTCACAGCTCTTCCTTGGGGCATTAAAACCGTCTTATAAAGCTACTGTGACCTCCACGTCTCTTCCAAGGAACATTGATATTGCCTTTTTATTCCACTGCGACCTCTAGCACTCTTCCAAGGAGCATTAAAACCTTCTTGTTAAGCTACTGTGACCTCCACGTCTCTTCCACGTGGTATTGATATTGTGTCTTTATTTCACTGCAACCTCCACCACTTTTCCAAGGGGCATTGATAATGTCTTTTTATTCCACTGCGACCTCCACCACTCTTCCAAGGGGCATAAAAACCATCTTGTTAATCTACTGTGATCTCCACATCTCTTCCACGGGGCATTGATATTTTCTTTTTTTTCCACTGCAACCTCCAACACTCTTCAAAGTGGCATTAAACCGTCTTTTTAAGCTAATATGACCTCCACGACTCTTCCACGGGGCATTGATATTGTCTTTTTATTCCACTGCGACCTTCTCCACTATTTCAATGGGCATTGATATTGAATTTTTATTGTACTGCGACCTCCACCACTCTTCCAAGGGGCAATAAAACAATATTTTTAAGCTACTGTGACCTCCTCGTCTCTTCCACGGGGCATTGATATTGTCTTTTTATTCCACTGCGACCTCCACCACTCTTCCAAGGGGAAATTATATTGTCTTTTTATTCCACTGCGACCTCCACCACTCTTCCAAGGGGCATAAAAACCATCTTGTTAATCTACTGTGATCTCCACATCTCTTCCACGGGGCATTGATATTTTCTTTTTTTTTCACTGCAACCTCCACCACTCTTCGAAGAGGCATTAAACTGTCTTTTTAAGCTACTATGACCTCCACGACTCTTCCACGGGGCAATGATATAGTCTTTTTACTGCACTGCGACCTTCACCACTCTTTCAATAGGCATTGATGCTGAATTTTTATTGTACTGCGACCTCCACCACTCTTCCAAGGGGCATTAAAACCATATTTTTAAGCTACTGTGACCTCCTCGTCTCTTCGACGGGACATTGATATTGTCTTTTTTTTCAACTGCGACCTCCACCACTCTTCCAAGGGGCAATGATATTGTCTTTTTACTCCACTGCTATATCCACCACTCTTCCAATGGGCATTAAAACTGTCTTGTTCAGCTACTGTGCCTTCAACGTCTCTACCACGGGTCATTGGTATTGTCTTTTTATTGCACTGTAACCTCCACCAGTCTTAGAAGTGGCATTAAAACCGTCTTTTTAATCTACTGTGACCTCCACATCTCTTCCAAGGGGCATTAAAACTGTCTTGCTAAACCACTCTGAACTCTACAGCTCTTGCAAGAGGCATTAAAACCATCTCATAAAGCTACTGTGACCTCCACGTCTCTTCCACGGGGCATTGAAATTGCCTTTTTATTCCACTGCGACCTCCACCACTCTTTCAAGGGGCATTAAAACCGTCTTGTTAAGCTACTGTGACCTCCACATCTCTTCCACGGGGTATTGATATTGTGTTTTTATTTCACTGCGACCTCCACCACTCTTCCAAGGGGCATTGAAATGATCAATTTATTAAAATGAGACCACCACTCTACCAAGCATCAATAAAACCGTCTTGTTAAGACTACTGTGACCTCCACGTCTGTTCTACGGGACATTGATATTGTCTTTTTCATCCACTGCGACCTCCCCCACTCTTCCAAGGGGCATTGATATTGTCTTTTTATTCCACTGCGACCTCCACCACTCTTCCAAGGGGCATTAAAACTTTCTTGTTAATCTACTGTGACCTCCACGTCTCTTCCAAGGGGCATTGATATTGTCTCATTATTCCACTGTGACCTTCCCGAGTCTTCCAATGGACAATAAAACCATCTTTTTAAGCTACTGTAAACTCCACATCTCTTCTAAGGGGCATTAAAACCATCTTGTTAAAGCACTCAGAACTTCACAGCTCTTCCATGGGGCATTAAAACCGTCTTATAAAGCTACTGTGACCTCCACGTCTCTTCAATGGGGCATTGATATTGCCTTTTTATTCCACTGCGACCTCCAGCACTCTTCCAAGGAGCATTAAAACCGTCTTGTTAAGCTACTGTGACCTCCACGTCTCTTCCACGTGGTGTTGATATTGTGTGTTTATTTCACTACAACCTCCACCACTTTTCCAAGGGGCATTGATATTGTCTTTTTATTCCACTGCGACCTCCACCACTCTTCCAAGGGGCATAAAACACATCTTCTTAATCTACTGTGATCTCCACATCTCTTCCACGGGGCATTGATATTTTCTTTTTTTTCCACTAAAACCTCCACCACTCTTCGAAGTGGCATTAAACCGTCTTTTTGAGCCACTATGACCTCCACGACTCTTCCACGGGGCATTGATATTGTCTTTTTATTCCACTGCGACCTTCTCCACTGTTTCAATGGGCATTGATATTGAATTTTTATTGTACTGCGACCTCCACCACTCTTCCAAGGGGCATTAAAGCCATATTTGTAAGCAACTGTGACCTCCTCGTCTCTTCCACGGGGCATTGATATTGTCTTTTTATTCCACTGCGACCTCCACCACTCTTCCAAGGGACAATGATATTGTCTTTTTACTCCACTGCCTTCTCCACCACTCTTCCAACGGGCATTAAAACTGTCTTGTTAAGCTACTGTGACTTCAACATCTCTTCCAAGGTGCATTAAAATCGTCTTGTAAAAAATACTCTGAACTCTACAGCTCTTGCAACGGGCATTAAAACTGTTTTATAAAGCTACTGTGACCTCCACGTCTCTTCCACGGGGCATTGATATTGACTTTTTTTTCCATTGTAACCTCCACCACTCTTCCAAGGGGCATTAAAACCGTCTTGTTAATCTACTGTGACCTCCACATCTCTTCCAAGGGGCATTAAAACCGTCTTGTAAAAACTACTCTGAACTCTGCAGCTCTTTCAAGCTGCATTAAAACCGTCTTGTTAAGCTACTGTGACCTCCAAATCTCTTCCACGGGGTATTGATATTGTGTTTTTATTTCACTGCGACCTCCAACACTCTTCCAAGGAGCATTGAAGTTATCTTTTTATTAAAATGAGACCTCCACCACTCTACCAAGGGTCATTAAAACCGTCTTGTTAAGACTACTGTGACCTCCACGTCTGTTACACGGGGCATTGATATTGTCTTTTTATTCTACAGCGACCTCCACCACTCTTCCAAGGGTTAATAAACCGTCTTTTTAAGCTACTGTGACCTTCACGTCTCTTTCACGGGGCACTGATATTGTCTTTTTATTCCACTGCGACCTCCACCACTCTTCCAAGGGGCAATATAACCTTCTTGTTAAGCTACTGTTACCTCCACGTCTCTTCCACGGGGCATTGATATTGTCTTTTTATTCTACTGCGACCTCTAAGACATTTCCAAGGGGCAATAAAACCGTCCTTTTAAGCAACTATAACCTCCACGTCTCTTCCACGGGGCAGTGATATTGTCATTAAATTCTACTGTGACCTCCACCACTCTTCCATGGGGCATTAAAACCATCTTGTTAAGCTACTGTGACCTCCACGTCTCTTCCAAGGGGCATTGATATTGTCTCATTATTCCACTGTGACCTTCCAGAGTCTTCCAAGGGGCAATAAAAACATCTTGTTAAGCTTCTGTAACCTCCACATCTCTTCTAAGGGGCATTAAAACCATCTTGTTAAAGCACTCAGAACTTCACAGCTCTTCCATGGGGCATTAAAACCGTCTTATAAAGCTACTGTGACCTCCACGTCTCTTCCATGGGGCATTGATATTGCCTTTTTATTCCACTGCGACCTCCAGCACTCTTCCAAGGAGCATTAAAACCGTCTTGTTAAGCTACTGTGACCTCCACGTCTCTTCCACGTGGTGTTGATATTGTGTGTTTATTTCACTACAACCTCCACCACTTTTCCAAGGGGCATTGATATTGTCTTTTTATTCCACTGCGACCTCCACCACTCTTCCAAGGGGCATAAAACACATCTTCTTAATCTACTGTGATCTCCACATCTCTTCCACGGGGCATTGATATTTTCTTTTTTTTCCACTAAAACCTCCACCACTCTTCGAAGTGGCATTAAACCGTCTTTTTGAGCCACTATGACCTCCACGACTCTTCCACGGGGCATTGATATTGTCTTTTTATTCCACTGCGACCTTCTCCACTGTTTCAATGGGCATTGATATTGAATTTTTATTGTACTGCGACCTCCACCACTCTTCCAAGGGGCATTAAAGCCATATTTGTAAGCAACTGTGACCTCCTCGTCTCTTCCACGGGGCATTGATATTGTCTTTTTATTCCACTGCGACCTCCACCACTCTTCCAAGGGGCAATGATATTGTCTTTTTACTCCACTGCCTTCTCCACCACTCTTCCAACGGGCATTAAAACTGTCTTGTTAAGCTACTGTGACTTCAACATCTCTTCCAAGGTGCATTAAAATCGTCTTGTAAAAAATACTCTGAACTCTACAGCTCTTGCAACGGGCATTAAAACTGTTTTATAAAGCTACTGTGACCTCCACGTCTCTTCCACAGGGCATTGATATTGACTTTTTTTTCCATTGTAACCTCCACCACTCTTCCAAGGGGCATTAAAACCGTCTTGTTAATCTACTGTGACCTCCACATCTCTTCCAAGGGGCATTAAAACCGTCTTGTAAAAACTACTCTGAACTCTGCAGCTCTTTCAAGCTGCATTAAAACCGTCTTGTTAAGCTACTGTGACCTCCAAATCTCTTCCACGGGGTATTGATATTGTGTTTTTATTTCACTGCGACCTCCAACACTCTTCCAAGGAGCATTGAAGTTATCTTTTTATTAAAATGAGACCTCCACCACTCTACCAAGGGTCATTAAAACCGTCTTGTTAAGACTACTGTGACCTCCACGTCTGTTACACGGGGCATTGATATTGTCTTTTTATTCTACAGCGACCTCCACCACTCTTCCAAGGGTTAATAAACCGTCTTTTTAAGCTACTGTGACCTTCACGTCTCTTTCACGGGGCACTGATACTGTCTTTTTATTCCACTGCGACCTCCACCACTCTTCCAAGGGGCAATATAACCTTCTTGTTAAGCTACTGTTACCTCCACGTCTCTTCCACGGGGCATTGATATTGTCTTTTTATTCTACTGCGACCTCTAAGACTTTTCCAAGGGGCAATAAAACCGTCCTTTTAAGCAACTATAACCTCCACGTCTCTTCCACGGGGCAGTGATATTGTCATTAAATTCTACTGTGACCTCCACCACTCTTCCATGGGGCATTAAAACCATCTTGTTAAGCTACTGTGACCTCCACGTCTCTTCCAAGGGGCATTGATATTGTCTCATTATTCCACTGTGACCTTCCAGAGTCTTCCAAGGGGCAATAAAAACATCTTGTTAAGCTTCTGTAACCTCCACATCTCTTCTAAGGGGCATTAAAACCATCTTGTTAAACCACTCAGAACTTCACAGCTCTTCAATGGGGCATAAAAACCGTCTTATAAAGCTACTGCGACCTCCACGTCTCTTCCACGGGGCTTTTATATTACCTTTTTATTCCACTGCGACCTCCAGCACTCTTCCAAGGAGCATTAAAACCGTCTTGTTAAGATACTGTGACCTCCACGTCTCTTCCACGTGGTGGTGATATTGTGTCTTTATTTCACTGCAACCTTCACCACTTTTCCAAGGGGCATTGATATTGTCTTTTTATTCCACTGCGACCTCCACCACTCTTCCAAGCAGCATAAAAACCATCTTGTTAATCTACTGTGATCTCCACATCTCTTCCACGGGGCATTGATATTTTCTTTTTTTTCCACTGCAACCTCCACCACTCTTCGAAGAGGCATTAAGCCGTCTTTTTAAGCTACTATGACCTCCACGACTCTTCCACGGGGCATTGATATAGTCTTTTTATTCCACTGCGACCTTCACCACTCTTTCAATGGGCATTGATATTGAATTTTTATTGTACTGCGACCTCCACCACTCTTCCAAGGGGCATTAAAACCATGTTTTTAAGCTACTGTGACCTGCTCGTCTCTTCCACGGGACATTGATATTGTCTTTTTTTTCCACTGCGACCTCCACCACTCTTCCAAGGGGCAATGATATTGTCTTTTTAGTCCACTGCTATATCCACCACTCCTCCAATGGGCATTAGAACTGTCTTGTTAAGCTACTGTGCCTTCAAAGTCTCTTCCACGGGTCATTGATATTGTCTTTTTATTCCACTGTAACCTCCACCACTCTTCCAAGTGGCATTAAAACCGTCTTGTTAATCTACTGTGACCTCCACATCTCTTCCAAGAGGCATTAAAACCATCTTGTTAAACCACTCTGAACTCTACAGCTCTTGCAAGGGGCATTAAAACCGTCTTATAAACCTACTGTGACCTCCACGTCTCTACCACGGGGCATTGACATTGCCTTTTTATTCCACTGCGACCTCCACCACTCTTTAAAGGGGCATTAAAACCGTCTTATTAAGCTACTGTGACCTCCACATCTCTTCCACGGGGTATTGATATTGTGTTTTTATTTCACTGCCACCTCCACCACTCTTCCAAGGGGCATTGAAATTATCTTTTTATTAAAATGAGACCTCCACCACTCTACCAAGCGTCATTAAAACTGTCTTGTTAAGACTACTGTGACCTCCACGTCTGTTCAATGGGGCATTGATATTGTCTTTTTTATCCACTGCGACCTCCCCCACTCTTCCAATGGGCATTGATATTGTCTTTTTATTCTGCAGCGACCTCCACCACTTTTCCAAGGGTTAATAAACCGTCTTTTTAAGCTACTGTGACCTTCACGTCTCTTTCACGGGGCATTGATATTGTCTTTTTATTCCACTGTCACCTTTACCACTCTTCCAAGGGGCATTGATATTGTCTTTTTATTCCACTGCGACCTCCACCACTCTTCCAAGGGGCATTAAAACTTTCTTGTTAATCTATTGTGACCTCCACGTCTCTTCCAAGGGGCATTGGTATTGGCTTTTTATTCTACAGCGACCTCCAAGACTTTTTCAAGGGGCAAAAACACCGTCCTGTTAAGCTACTGTAACCTCCACGTCTCTTCCACTGGGCAGTGGTATTGTCTTTAAATTCTACTGCGACCTCCACCACTCTTCCATGGGGCATTAAAACCATTTTGTTAAGCTACTGTGACCTCCACTTCTCTTCCACGGGGTATTGATATTCTTTTTTAATTCCACTGCGACCTCCACCACTCTTCCAAGGGGCATAAAAAGCGTTTTGTTAATCTACTGTGATCTCAACGTCTCTTCCACGGGGCATTTATATTTTCTTTTTATTCCACTGTAACCTCCACCACTCTTCCAACGGGCATTAAACCGTCTTGTTAAGCTGCTGTGACCTCCACGTCTCTTCCACGGGGCATTGATATTGTCTTTTTATTCCACTATTACCTCCACCACTCTTCCAAGGGGCATTAAAACCATCTTGTTAAGCTACTGTGACCTCAAGGTCTCTTTCAAGGGGCATAAAAACCATCTCGTTAAACCACTCTGTACTCCACCGTTCGTCCAAGGGGTATTAAAACCTTCTCGTTAAGCTACTGTGACTTCCACATCTCTTCCATGGGGCATTGATATTGTCTTTTTATTCCACTGCGACCTCCACCACTATTCCGAAGGGCCATAAAACTGTCTTGATAAGCTACTGTGACCATCACGTCTCTTGCACAGTGCATTGATATTGTCTTTTTATTACACTGCGACCTCCACCACTCTTCGAAGGGGCATTAAAACCATCTTGTTAAGCTACTGTGACCTCCACATCTCTTCCACAGGGCATTCATATAGTCCTTTTATTCCACTGTAACCTCCACCACTTTTCCAAGGGGTACTAAATCCGTCTTGTTAAGCTACTGTGACCTCCACGTCTCTTCCACGGTCCATTGAAATTGACTTTTTATTCCACTGCGACCTCCACCACTCTTCCAAGGGGAATTAAAACCATCTTGTTAAGCTTCTGTGACCTCCACGTCCCTTCCTTGGGGCATTGATACTGTCTTTTTATTCCACTGCCACCTCCACCACTCTTGCAAGTGCATTAAAACTGTCTTGTTAAGCTACTGTGACCTCCACGTTACTTCCATGGGGCATTAAAACAGTCTTGTTAAACCACTCTGAACTCCAGCACTTTTCTAATCATCATTAAAACCGTCTTTTTAAGCTCCACTTCTCTTCCAATGGTCATTGATATTGTCTTTTTATTCCACTGCAACCTCCACCACTCTTTCAAGGGGCATGATATTGTCTTTTTATTCCACTGCGACCTCCAGCACTCTTCCAAGGGGCATTAAAACTGTCTTGTTAAGCTATTGTGACCTCCAAGTCTCTTTCATGGGGCATTGATTTTGTCTTTTTATTCCACTGTAACCTCCACCACTCTTCCAAGGGGCATTAAAACAATTTTGTTAAGCTACTGTGACCTCCACATCTCTTCCAAGGGGCATGTAGATTGTCTTTTAATTCCACTGCAACCTCCAACACCCTTCCAAGGGGCAATAAAACCGTCTTGTTAAGCTACTGTGTCCTCCACGTCTCTTCCATGGGGCAGTGATATGATATTTTTATTCCACTGCGACGTCCACCACTCTACCAAGGGGCATTGATATTGATTTTTATTTCACTGCGACCTCCACCACTCTTCCAAGGGGAATAAAAACCGTCTTGTAAATCTACTCTGATTTCCACATCTCTTCCACGGGGCAATGATATTTTCTATTTATTCCACAGTAACCTCCACCACTCTTCCAAGGGGCATTAAAACATCTTGTTAAGATACTGTGACCTCCACGTCTCTTCCACGGGGCATTGATATTGTCTTTTTATTCCACTGTAACCTCCACCACTCTTCCAAGGGGCATTAAAACCATCTTGTTAAGCTACTGTGACCTCCACATCTCTTCCATGGGGCATTGATATTGTCTTTTTATTCCACTGCGGCCTACACCACTCTTCCAAGGGCCAATAAAACTGTCTTGTTAAGCAACTGTGACCATCACGTCTTTTGCACTTTGCATTCTTATTGTCTTATTATTACTCTGCGACCTCCACCATTCTTTGAAGGGGCATTAAAACCGTCTTGTTAAGCTACTGTGACCTCCATGTCTCTTACACAGGGCATTCATATTGTCTTTTTATTCGACTGTAACCACCACCACTTTTCGAAGGGGCATTGAATCCGTCTTGTTAAGCTACTGTGACCTCTACGTCTCATCCAAGGGGCATTAAAATCATCTTATTAAACCACTCTGAACTCCACAGCTCTTCCAAGGGGCATTAAAACCGTCTTGTTAAGCTACTGTGACCTCCATGTCTCTTCCACCGGGCATTGATATTGTCTTTTATTTCCACTGCAACCTCCACCACTATTCCAAGGGGCATTGATATTGTCTTTTTATTCCACTGCGACCTCCACCACTCTTCCAAGGGGCATTAAAATCATCTTATTAAACCACTCTGAACTCCACAGCTCTTCCAAGGGGCATTAAAACCGTCTTGATAAAACTACTGTGACCTCCATGTCTCTTCCATGGGGCATTGATATTGTCTTTTTATTCCACTGCGACTTCCACTACTCTGCCACGGGGCATTAAAACCATCTTGTTAAGCTACTGTAACCTCCACGTCTCTTCTATGGGGCATTGATATTCTCTTTTTGTTCAACTGTTACCTCCACCACTCTTCCAATGGGCATTAAAACCATCTAGTTAAGATACTGTGACCTCCACATCTCTTCCAAGGGGCATTAAAACCGTCTTGTTAATCTACTGTGAATTCCACATTTCTTAAAAGGGGCATTAATACCGTCTTGTTAAACAACTCTGAACTCCACAGCTCTTGCAAGGTGCATTAAAACGTATTGTTAAGCTACACTAACCTTCACATCTCTTCCACAGAGCATGGATATTGTCTTTTTATTCCACTCTAACCTCCACCAATCTTCCAAGGGGCATTAAAACCGTCTTGTTAAGCTACTGTGACCTCCACGTCTCTTCCAAGGGGCATAAAAACCATCTTGTTAAACCACTCTGAACTCCACAGCTCTTCCAAGAGGCATAAAAACCATCTTGTTAAGCTACTGTGACCTCCACAACTCTTCCAAGGGGCATTAAAACTGTCTTGATAAAACTACTGTGACCTCCCCGTCTATTCCACGGGGCATTCATATTGTCTTTTTATTTCACACAGAACTCCACCAGTCTACCAAGAGGCAATAAAACTGTCTTGTTAAGCTACTGTGACCTCCAAGTCTCTTCCACGGGGGCATTGATATTGTCTTTTTAATCCACTGTATCCTCCACCACTTTTCCAAGTGGCATTAAAATATCTTGTTAAGCTACTGTGACCTTCACGTCTCTTCCACGGGGCATTGATATTGTCTTTTTATTCCACTGTATCCTCCACCACTTTTCCAAGTGGCATTAAAACGTCTTGTTAAGCTACTGTGACCTCCACATCTCTTCCACGGGGCATTGATATTGTCTTTATATTCCACTGCGACATCCACCACTTTTCCAAGGGGCATTGATATTGTCTTTTTATTCCACCACAACCTCCACCACCCTACCAAGGGGCATTAAAACCGTCTTGTTAAGCTTCTGTGAACTCCACGTCTCTTTCACGGTGCATTGATATTGTCTCTTAATTCCACTGTAATCTCCATCACTCTTCCAAGAGGCATTGAAATCATCTTGTTAAGCTACTGTGACCTCCACGTCTATTCAAAGGGGCATTAAAACCATCTTGTTTATCCACTCTGAACTCCACAGCTCTTCTTATAAAGCTACTGTGACCTCAACTTCTCTTCCACGGGGCATTGATATTGGCTACCTCCATTACTCTTCCAAGGGGCATTAAAACCATCTTGATAAGCTACTGTGAACTCCACTTCTCTTCCACGGGGTATTGATATTGTCTTTTTATTTTACTGCGACCTCCACAACTAATCCAAGGGGCATTGATATTGTCATTTTAATCCAATGAGAACACCACCACTCTTCCAAGGGGCATTGATATATTTTTTTTATTCCACTGTAACCTCCACCACTCTTCCAAGGGGCATTAAACCGTCTTGTTAAGCTACTGTGACCTCCACGTCTCTTCCACGGGGCATTAAAACCGTCTTGTTAAGCTACAGTGACCTCCACGTCTTTTCCACGGGGCAATGATATTGTCTTTTTATTCCAATAAGACCTTCACCACTCTTCCAAGGGGCATTAAAACCGTCTTGTTAATCTACTGTGACCTCCACGTCTCTTCCAAGGGGCAGTGATATTTTCTTTTTATTCCACTGCGACCTCCAACACTCTTCCATGGGGAATAAAAGCCGTCTTGTTAAGCTACACTGACCGCCATGACTCTTCCACGGGGCAGTGATATTGTCTATTTATTCCACTGCGACCTCCACCACTCTTCCAAGGGGCATTAAAAACGTCTTGTTAAGCTACACTTACCTCCACGTCTCTTCAACGGGGCATTGATATTGTCTTTTTATTCCACTGCGACCTCCAACACACTTCCAAGAGGCATTAAAACCATCTTGTTAAACCACTCTGAGCTCCTCAGCTCTTCCAAGTGGCTTTAAAACCGTCTTGTTAAGCTGCAATGACCTCCACGTCTCTTCCACGTGGCATTGATATTGTCTTTTTATTCCACAGCGACATCCACCACTCTTCCAAGGGGCATTAAAACCATCTTGTTAAGCTTCTGTGACATCCATGTCTCTTCCACAGGGCATTGATATTGTCATTTTATTCCAATGCGAAACCAACCATTCTTGCAAGTGGCATTAAAACTGACTTGTCAAGCTACTGTGACCTACACGTCTCTTCCCCGGGGCATTGATATTGTCAATATATTCCACAGCGACATCCACCACTACTCCAAGGGGCATTAAAACTGTCTTGTTAAGCAACTGTGACCACCACGTCTCTTTCATGGGGCATTGATATTGTCTTTTTATTCCAATGCGACCCCAACCATTCTTCCAAGTGGCATTAAAACCGTCTTGTTAAGCTACTGTGACCTCCACGTATCTTCCACGGGGCATTGATATTGTCTATTTATTCCACAGCGACATCCACCACTCTTCGAAGAGGCATTAAAACCACCTTGTTAGACTACTGTGACCTCCACGTCTCTTCCTCGGGGCATTGTTATTGTTTTTTTATTTCACTGTAACCTCCACCACTCTTCCAAGGGGCATTAAAACTGTCTTGTTAAGCTACTGTTACCTCCACGTCTCTTCCACGGGGCATTGATATTGTCTTTTTATTCCATTGCGACCTCCACCACTCTCCCAAGGGGTATTGATATTGTCTTTTTATTCCTCTGCGACCTCCATTATTCTTCCAAGGGGCATTAAAACCGTCTTTTTAAGCTTCGATCTCCACGTCTCTTCCAAGGGCCATAGATATTGTCTTTTTATTCCACTGTAACCTCCACCACTCTTCCAAGGGGCATTAAAACCGGATTGTTAAGCTACTGTGACCTCCACGTCTCTTCCAATGGGCATTAATATTGTCCTTATATTCCATTGCGACCTCCACCACTCTTCCAAGGGTCATTGATATTGTCTTTTTATTCCATTGCGACCTTCACCAATCTTCGAAGGGGCATTAAAACCATCTTGTTAAGCTACTGTGATCTCCACGTCTCTTCCACGGGGCATTGATATTGTATTTTTATTCCACTGTAGCCTCCATCACTCTTCCAATTGGCATTAATACCGTCTTGTTAAGCTACTGTAAACAATGGTGCAGCGGTCTCAGGGAGCGCCAAAGGAATACTGGACAATTTAAGAGATGGCAACCGACTTTTATTCTTCCTCCACTGCCACTGCCACAACACGTTTCAACGGTCTAAGCCATCTTCATCAGGTGGAGATGGCTTAGACCGTTGAAACACGTTGTGGCAGTGGTATTGGAGGAAGAATAAAAGTTGGTTGCCATCTATTAAATTGTCCAGTATTCATTTGGCACTCCCTGAGACCGCTGCACCATTGTTTACTTGTTAAATATCTCCATACGGAGCTAAAGCGGCAGGAGCAGCCGGGCATATTTGGATGTTTGAGGACCTGCGGTTATCCAGCCACCGGGTTAAACTACTGAGGACCTGCGGTGATGTGGTATCTGGTCCAGCAGGATCGTGTGACCACTTGAGGAGCACGGAGTTGCGAGGCAAACACCGACAGGGTGGTACTACAAATAGAGGTGACCCGGAGCCTCATTAATCACACGCTTAATCTTGGTTGTGTAGACGTACACAACCATTACAGGTGAGTGCAGTGGCACTTTTTAAATTATATAAATAGCCCTGTGAGTCTACACATGCGCCCTTTCTTTTCTTTTCACTTGTTAAGCTACTGTGACCTACATATCTCTTCCATGGGGCATTAAAACCATCTTGTTAAACTACTTTGAAATCCACAGCTCTTCCAACGGGCATTAAAGCGTATTGGAAAGCTATGGTGAACTCCCCGTCTCTTCCACGGGGCATTGGTATTGTATTTTTATTCAACAGACCTCCACCACTCTTCAAGTTGCATTAAAACTGTCTTGTTAAGCTACTGTGACCTCCACGTCTCTTACACGGACCATTGATATTGTCTTTTATTTCCACTCCGACCTCCACCACTCTTCGAGGGGCATTAAAACCGTCTCGTTAAACCACTCTGTACACCACAGCTATTCCAAGGGGCATTAAAACCGTCTTATAAAGCTTCTGTGACCTCCACGTCTCTTACTCGGGGCATTGATATTGTCTTTTTTTTCCACTGCAACCTCCACCACTATTCAAAGGGGCATTGATATTGTCTTTTTATTCTACAGCGACCTCCATCACTCTTCCAAGGGGCATTAAAACTGTCTTGATAAGACACTGTGACCTCCACGTCTCATCCACGGGGCATTCATATAGTCTTTTTATTCCACTGTAACATCCACCACTTTTCCAAGGGGCATTAAATACATCATGTAAGCTAATGTGACCTCCACGTCTCATCCAAAGGGCATTAAAACAGTCTTGTTAAGCTGCTGTGACCTCCACATCTCTTCCACAGGGCATTGATATTGTCTTTTTACTCCACTGCCACCTCCACCACTCTTCCAAGGGGCACTTAAACAGTCTTGTTAAGCTACTGTGACCTCCATATCTCTTACATGGGGCATTGATATTGTTTTTTCATTCCACTGCCCCTACCACCACTCTTCCAAGGGGTAAAAAAAACCGTCTTGTTAACCTACTGTGACCTCCACGTCTCTTCCACGGGGCATTGATATTGTCATTTTATTCCACTGCGACCTCCACCACACTTCCACGGGGCACTAAAACCGAAATGTGAAGATACTGTGACCTCCACGTCTCTTAAACGGGGCATTGATATTGTCTTGTTATTCCACTGCGACCTCCATCACTCTTCCAAGGGTCATTGATATTGTCTTTTTATTCCATTGCGACCTTCACCAATCTTCCAAGGGGCATTAAAACCACATTGTTAAGCTACTGTGATCTCCACGTCTCTTCCACGGGGCATTGATATTGTACTTTTATTCCACTGTAACCTCCACCACTCTTCCAATTGGCATTAATACCGTCTTGTTAAGCTACTGTGACCTACATGTCTCTTCCAAGGGGCATTAAAACCATCTTGTTAAACTACTTTGAAATCCACAGCTCTTCCAAGGGGCATTACAAGCGTCTTGGTAAGCTATGGTGACCTCCCCGTCTCTTCCACGGGGCATTGGTATTGTATTTTTATTCAACAGACCTCCACCACTCTTCAAGTTGCATTAAAACTGTCTTGTTAAGCTCCTGTGACCTACACGTCTCTTCCACGGAGCATTGATATTGTCTTTTATTTCCACTCCGACCTCCACCACTCTTCGAGGGGCATTAAAACCGTCTTGTTAAACCACTCTGTACACCACAGCTATTCCAAAGGGCATTAAAACCGTCTTATAAAGCTTCAGTGACCTCCACGTATCTTACTCGGGGCATTGATATTGTCTTTTTTTTCCACTGCAACCTCCACCACTATTCAAAGGAGCATTGATATTGTCTTTTTATTCTACTGCGACCTCCATCACTCTTCTAAGGGGCATTAAAACTGTCTTGATAAAACTACTGTGACCTCCACGTCTCTTCCATGGGGCATTGGTATTGTCTTTTTATTCCACTACGACCTCCACTTCCCTTCCAAGGGGCATTGATATTGTCTTTTTACTCCACTGCAACCTCCACCACTATTCCAAGGGGCATTGATATTGTCTTTTTATTCCACTGCGACTTCCACTACTCTGCCAAGGGCATTAAAACCGTCTTGTTAAGCTACTGTAACCTCCACGTCTCTTCCATTGGGCATTGATATTCTCTTTTTGTTCAACTGTTACCTCCACCACTCTTCTAAGAGTCATTAAAACCATATAGTTAAGCTACTGTGACCTCCACGTCTCTTCCAGGGGCATTAAAACCATCTTGTTAATCTACTGTGACTTCCACATCTCTTAAAAGGGGCATTAAAACCGTCTTGTTAAACAACTCTAAACTCCACAGCTTTTCCAAGGGGCGTTAAAACGTCTTGTTAAGCTACACTTACCTCCACATCTCTTCCTCGGAGCATGGATATTGTCTTTTTTTTCCACTGTAAGCTCCACTACTCTTCCAAGGGGCATTAAAACCATCTTGTTAAGCTACTGTGACCTCCACGTCTCTTCCAAGGGGCATAAAAACCATCTTGTTAAACCACTCTGAACTCCACAGCTCTTCCAAGGGGCATTAAAACCGTCTTGTTAAGCTACTGTGACCTCCATAACTCTTCCACGGGGCATTGATATTGTCTTTTTATTCCACTGCGTCCTCCACCCCTCTTCGAAGGGGAATTAAAACCATATCGATAAGACAATGTGACCTCCACATCTCATCCACGGGGCATTCATATAGTCTTTTTATTCCATTGTAACATCCACCACTTTTCCAAGGGGCATTAAATACGTCATGTAAGCTAATGTGACCTCCACGTCTCATCCAACGGGCATTAAAACAGTCTTGTTAAGCTGCTGTGACCTCCACATCTCTTCCACGGGGCATTGATATTGTTTTTTTATTCCACTGCCCCTACCACCACTATTCCAAGGGGCAAAAAAAACATCTTGTTAAGCTACTGTGACCTCCACGTCTCTTCCACGAGGCATTGATATTGTCATTTTATACCACTGCGACCTCCACCACACTTCCACGGGGCACTAAAACCGAAATGTGAAGATACTGTGACCTCCATGTCTCTTAAACGGGTCATTGATATTGTCTTGTTATTTCACTGCGACCTCCATCACTCTTCCAAGGGTCATTGATATTGTCTTTTTATTCCACTGCGACCTCCACCACTCTTCCAAGAGCATTAAAACTGTCTTGTTAAGCTACTGTGAACTCCACGTCTCTTCCACGGGGGCATTGATATTGTCTTTTTATTCCACTGCATCCTCCACCATTTTTCCAAGTGGCATTAAAACGTCTTGTTAAGCTACTGTGACCTCCACGTCTCTTCCACGGGGCATTGATATTGTCTTTATATTCCACTGCGAACTCCACCACTCTTCCAAGGGGCATTGATATTGTCTTTTTATTCCAGCGCAACCTCCACCACTCTACCAAGGGGCATTAAAACTGTCTTGTTAAGCTACTGTGAACTCCACGTCTCTTTCACGGGGCATTGATATTGTCTCTTAATTCCACTGTAATCTCCATCACTCTTCCAAGAGGCATTGAAATCATCTTGTTAAGCTACTGTGACCTCCACGTCTATTCAAAGGGGCATTAAAACCATCTTGTTAAACCACTCTGCACTCCACAGCTCTTCCCAGGGGCATTAAAACCGTCTTATAAAGCTACTGTGACCTCCACGTCTCTACCAAGGGGCATAAAAACCGTCTTGTTAAACCACTCTGAACTCCACAGCTCTTCCAAGGGGCATTAAAGCCATCTTGTTAAGCTACTGTGACCTCCACAACTCTTCCACGGGGCGTTAATATTGTCTTTTTATTTCACTGCGACCTCCACTACTCTTCCAAGGGGCATTAAAACCATCTTGATAAGCTACTGTGACCTCCACTTCTCTTCCACGGGGTATTAATATTGTCTTTTTATTTCACTGCGACATCCACAACTCATCCAAGGGGCATTGATATTGTCTTTTTAATCCACTGTGACCTCCACCACTCTTCCAAGGGGCATTAAAACCGTCTTGTTAAAACTACTGTGACCTCAACGTCTCTTCCACGGGGCATTGATATTTTCTTTTTAATCCACTGAGACCACCACCACTCTTCCAAGGGGCATTGATATTTTTTTTTATTCCAATGTAACCTCCACCACTCTTCCAAGTAGCATTAAACCGTCTTATTAAGCTACTCTGACCTCCACGTCTCTTCCACGGGGCATTAAAACCGTCGTGTTAAGCTACAGTGACCTCCACGTCTTTTCCACGGGGCAATGATATTGTCTTTTTATTTCACTAAGATCTCCACCACTCTTCCAAGGGGCATTAAAACCGTCTTGTTAATCTACTGTGACCTCCACGTCTCTTCCACGGGGCAGTGATATTTTCTTTTTATTCCACTGCGACCTCCAACACTCTTCCATGGGGAATTAAAACCGTCTTGTTAAGCTACTGTGACCTCCACGTCTCTTCCACGGGTCAGTGATATTGTCTATTTTTTCCACTGCGTCCTCCGCCACTCTTCCAATGGGCATTAAAACCGTCTTGTTAAGCTACACTGACCTCCACGTCTCTTCAACGGGGCTTTGATATTGTCTTTTTATTCAACTGCGACCTCCAACACACTTCCAAGGGGTATTAAAACCATCTTGTTAAACCACTCTGAACTCCTCAGCTCTTCCAATGGGCATTAAAACCGTCTTGTTAAGCTTCTGTGACCTCCACGTCTCTTCCACGTGGCATTGATATTGTCTTTTTATTCCACATCAACATCCACTACTCTTCCAAGGGGCATTAAAACCATCTTGTTAAGCTTCTGTGACATCCATGTCTCTTCCATGGGGCATTGATATAGTCTTTTTATTCCAATGCGACCCCAACCTTTCTTCCAAGTGGCATTAAAACCGCCTTGTTAAGCTACTGTGACCTCCACGTCTCTTCCCCGGGGCATTGATATTGTCAATATATTCCACAGCGACATCCACCACTCCTCCAAGGGGCATTAAAACCATCTTGTTAAGCAACTGTGACCTCCATGTCTCTTACATGGGGCATTGATATTGTCTTTTTATACCAATGCGACCCCAACCATTCTTCCAAGTGGCATTAAAACCGTCTTGTTAAGCTACTGTGACCTCCACGTATCTTCCATGGGGCATTGATATTGTCTATTTATTCCACAACGACAACCACCACTCTTCCAAGGGGCATTAAAACCGTCTTGTTAAGCAACTGTGACCTTTACGTCTCTTACACGGGGCATTGATATTGTCTTTTTTTTCCACTACGACCTCCACCACTCTTCGAAGGGGAATTAAAACCAACTTGTTAAGCTACTGTGACCTCCACGTCTCTTCCACGGGGCATTAAAACCATCTTGTTAAACCACTCTGAACTCCACAGCTCTTCAAAGGGGAATTAAAACTGTCTTGTTAAGCTACTGTGACCTCCACGTCTCTTTCATGGGGCAATGATATTGTCTTTTTATTCCACATCGACCTCCACCACTCTTCCAAGTGGCATTAAAACCGTCTTGTTAAGCTACTGTTACCTCCACGTCTCTTCCACGGGTCATTGATATTGTCTTTTTATTCCATTGCGACCTCCACCACTCTCCCAAGGGGAATTTAAATTGTCTTTTTATTCCTCTGCGACCTCCACCACTCTTCCAAGGGGCATTAAAACCGTCTTTTTAAACTTCTATCTCCACGTCTCTTCCAAGAATCATTGATATTGTCTTTATTCCACTGTAACCTCCACCACTCCTCCAAGGGGCATTAAAACCCTCTTTTTAAGCTACTATCTCTATGTCTCTTCCACGTGGCATTGATATTGTCTTTTTATTCCACTGTAACCTCCACCACTCTTCCAAGGTGCATTGAAACCAGCTTGTTAAGCTACTGTGACCTCCACGTCTCTTCCACGGGGCACTGATATTGTCCTTTTTTTCCACAGCGACCTCCACCACTCTTCCAAGGGGCATTGATATTGTCTTTTTATTCCACAGAGACCTCCACCACTCTTCCAAGGGGCATTAAAACCATCTTGTTAAGCTACGGTGACCTCCAGTTGTCTTTCACGGGGCATTGATATTGTCTTTTTATTCCACTGCGACCTCCAGCACTCTTCCAATGGCCATTAAAACCATCTTGTTAGACTACTGTGACCTCCACGTCTCTTCCACAGGGCATTGATATTGTCTTTTTATTCCACTGTGACCTCCACCACTCTTTCAAGGGACCAAGCAATGTGAACTGAGATTGTTATATTGTTATATATTGTTATTGTTATATTACTTCTTAGCTTGTGCAATAAAAACATGTATCTAGAGAGTAAGTTTCTTCAAAATGATCTGGTTCTTTAACACTGGCCCATGGCTGTTGTTTAATAGTCTGTTTCGACAGGCCGACCACGCTTCCCTAGCTCACAGAACAATCATTAATATGTTATTCTGTGAGCATATAATACCATTGTTGTTGGTCGCACATGTTCTATTTACTTAGGACAATGTGTTGCCAAGAATGATGGGTTTTTTTAAGTAAGCCGCAAAATCATTTCACCTTACAAATGAGCGTTTTGGTTATTCACTGGGCGACTGGCAGCCTGTTGAGACAGGCTAATTATGCTAAAACAAGCGTTCTAGGAACCACCCTTGCAGATAATTAACCTGCTTAAACAAGCTGCCAATCACTGAACGAATGGCCAAAACAATCGGCCAGTGTAAATGTGCTCTAAGATTATGTTCACAGTATTTACCAAATGTATCCATCGCCTGTAATGGGTTTGATGTATTTTTAACGTTTCTGGTATTCTTTACCATTTGTCATTGTATTGGAAAGTAAAATACAGTTTTTGTGTGGTAAACTATTTGCTTTCATCAGTGAGCTACGTATGCAATTCTATGGCATACAGTTGCGTACATTGAGACCTTACGTGTTTCCATATAATTTGAAGAAAGCCTTAAGCTGCTCATACACTTTATGCTACATTCAGACATCCATGTCTACATTTACAGTGGGTACGGAAACAGCTCAAGGGGGATGCCACACCCCTAATTTGCACAGAATGGAAACAAGACAAAAAACCAAGCAATGTGAACTGAGGTCTAAGATGGTACACATGCAAGAAATAGGAGCATGTTCACACTAGCAAAAAGATGCAAAACCTACAAAAGACAAAAAATATATCTCATACCCTACCATCATTATATATAAAGGTAAAACAAAGTTGCATATGAAATATAGGGTACTTAGTGAACTATTTTTGATCAAAAAAAGTATACAAGCCGTCCCAACAGCGACAAGGTGACCCTAAATTGGGACGGTCCTACACTGTCTATATTAAAAACCTTACTGTATATCAAAGTTGAAGTAATGCATATAAAAGGGTAGACAAATAGAACCAGGTCCCAATATCAGACCACCTAAGCCCGTGGTAAGCTACATATATACTAACCAGCTCAACAAGAGGGATGCCACACCCCTAATTTGCACAGAATTCAAACAAGACAAAAAACCAAGCAATGTGAACTGAGGTCTAAAATGGTACACATGCAAGAAATAGGAGCATGTTCACACTAGCAAAAAGATGCAAAACCTACAAAAAATATATCTCATACCCTACCATCATTATATATAAATGTAAAGCAAAGTTGCATATGAAATATAGGGTACTTAGTGAACTATTTTTGATCAAAAAAAGTATACAAGCCGTCCCACCAGCGACAAGGTGACCCTAAATTGGGACGGTCCTACACTGTCTATATTAAAAACCTTACTGTATATCAAAGTTGAAGTAATGCATATAAAAGGGTAGACAAATAGTACCAGGTCCCAATATCAGACCACCTAAGCCCGTGGTAAGCTACATATATACTAACCAGCTCAACAAGGGGGATGCCACACCCCTAATTTGCACAGAATGCAAACAAGACAAAAAACCAAGCAATGTGAACTGATGTCTAAGATTGTACACATGCAAGAAATAGGAGCATGTTCACACTAGCAAAAAGATGCAAAACCAACAAAAAATATATCTCATACCCTACCATCATTATATATAAATGTAAAGCAAAGTTGCATATGAAATATAGGGTGTAACATACCTGGCGGCGTCCTTGCATAGTGGTCCATCTCCCACTGTGCAAGAGCGCGCACTTGATCTCCAATCCAGAATGTCTCTCTGGCTTCCCTCCATGCTGTCTGTTTGCTTCTGTGTGCTGCTGCTTAAGGGTGGCGCCCGATCACTTCCTGCTTCTTGTACCTGCTGTGGGCACACCCCTTGTGCGTCCTCAGCCTATTGCTGTCTGTCACCTGGTATTTAAACCAGCTGCTCCAATTAACCCATGCCTGAGCATTGTGTTTCATTCAGTGTGTGCTTTCACTCTGAAGGTGCCAGGTCCCGTTCTGTGTTCTCTTGTCTGCCTATCCTGGAGGCTGTATTTCCAGGCCTGTCTGAACACGCTCCTAGTCTGTTCCTCCCGCCTTCTAGGGGCCGATTACCTAGACCCGCTCCTGTATCTTGTCTGTCCTGTCTGAACACGCTCCTTGCCTGTTCGTCCCGCCTCTCTGGGGGCCGTATTCCCAGACACGCTCCTGTATTCCGCTGCAGTGTCGGTCTCCTCCGTACACTCAGTTCCAGTCTGAACTCTCTCCTATCTTTTACCTGTTTTTTCTCTATGTCCGTTCCTTTCCTTTTTCTGCAGAGTCTGAACTCGTACCTAACTCCTGCTTGTTGTCTCTGTACACCCGTTTGTGAGTTTGTGGTCCACTCGCTACTTCACTGCAAGTACCCTGTGGGTATCTGGCTCTGCCTTTCCCTTCCTGTCTGTTCTGTGTGAACAGAGCCCTGTCCCCCCTGCTCTGCCTTGCTCACTGCTCCGGCGGTTCTAGCCTGCTCTGCCTTGCTCACTGCTCCGGCAGCCTTGCTCCGCTCTGACCCTTTTGCTCGCTGCTCCGGCAGCCTTGCTCCGTTCTGACCCTTTTGCTCGCTGCTTCGGCAGCCTTGCTCCGCTCTGACCCTTTTGCTCACTGCTCCAGCAGCCTTGCTCTGCTCTGACCCTTTTGCTCACTGCTCCGGCAGTCTCGCTCTACTCTTGCTCACCGCTCCAGGCGGCCTAGTCCTGCTCTACTCTTGCTCACCGCTCCAGGCGGCCTCGTCCTGCTCTACTCTTGCTCACCGCTCCAGGCGGCCTCGTCCTGCTCTACTCTTGCTCACCGCTCCAGGCGGTCTCGTCCTGCTCTGCCCTTGCTCACCGCTCCAGGCGGTCTCGTCCTGCTCTGCTCTTGCTCACCGCTCCAGGCGGTCTCGTCCTGCTCTGCTCTTGCTCACCGCTCCAGGCGGTCTCGTCCTGCTCTGCTCTTGCTCACCGCTCCAGGCGGTCTCGTCCTGCTCTGCTCTTGCTCACCGCTCCAGGCGGTCTCGTCCTGCTCTGCTCTTGCTCACCGCTCCAGGCGGTCTCGTCCTGCTCTGCTCTTGCTCACCGCTCCAGGCGGTCTCGTCCTGCTCTGCTCTTGCTCACCGCTCCAGGCGGTCTCGTCCTGCTCTGCTCTTGCTCACCGCTCCAGGCGGTCTCGTCCTGCTCTGCTCTTGCTCACCGCTCCAGGCGGTCTCGTCCTGCTCTGCTCTTGCTCACCGCTCCAGGCGGTCTCGTCCTGCTCTGCTCTTGCTCACCGCTCCAGGCGGTCTCGTCCTGCTCTGCTCTTGCTCACCGCTCCAGGCGGTCTCGTCCTGCTCTGCTCTTGCTCACCGCTCCAGGCGGTCTCGTCCTGCTCTGCTCTTGCTCACCGCTCCAGGCGGTCTCGTCCTGCTCTGCTCTTGCTCACTGCTCCAGGCGTTCTCGTCCTGCTCTGCTCTTGCTCACCGCTCCAGGCGGTCTCGTCCTGCTCTGCTCTTGCTCACCGCTCCAGGCGGTCTCGTCCTGCTCTGCTCTTGCTCACCGCTCCAGGTGGTCTCGTCCTGCTCTGCTCTTGCTCACCGCTCCAGGCGGTCTCGTCCTGCCCTGCTCTTGCTCACCGCTCCGGGCGGTCTCATCCTGCCCTGCTCTCGCTCACCTCTCTGGGCGGCCTCACTCTGCTGTGTTTGTCCGCCACATCTGTGGTTCTGTTCCAAAGTCCCAGTGTGTACTGGGTCCTATCCCGCCTGTGTTCCTACCTGCTAGTGCCTTCCTGTCTGCACTCTAGCCGTGCTTGCCTGTACCCCCCTGCCTGCATACCCGCCTGCCTGCATACCAGTCGTGCCTGCCTATTCCCACCAGTCTGTGTGCCAGCCTAACCAGTCTGTTCCTGTATTCCCCTGTGTGGGTCAACAGCCATGTCCGGGGTCTGTCCTGGAGTAGCACCTGGTCCCTCTGCTCGGTTCCTCCTTGGTGCACTGGCGTTGTATGCCGTCGTGTGACCCTGGTCGGATCGGGTGAATACCTAGTTACGCCCCTCCAGGCATTCACTCTCCGGCACGGTCCAGTGGAATCACACGCACACGCCGCTCAGCCCGGGCGTGTGCATTACATAGGGTACTTAGTGAACTATTTTTGATCAAAAAAAGTATACAAGCCGTCCCACCAGCGACAAGGTGACCCTAAATTGGGATGGTCCTACACTGTCTATATTAAAAACCTTACTGTATATCAAAGTTGAAGTAATGCATATAAAAGGGTAGACAAATAGAACCAGGTCCCAATATCAGACCACCTAAGCCCGTGGTAAGCTACATATATACTAACCAGCTCAACAAGGGGGATGCCACACCCTTAATTTGCACAGAATGCAAACAAGACAAAAAACCAAGCAATGTGGACTGAGGTCTAAGATGGTACACTTGCAAGAAATAGGAGCATGTTCACACTAGCAAAAAGATGCAAAACCTACAAAAGACAAAAAATATATCTCATACCCTACCATCATTATATATAAATGTAAAGCAAAGTTGCATTTCAAATATAGGGTACTTAGTGAACTATTGAGCTGGTTGAGCTGGTTAGTATATATGTAGCTTACCACGGGCTTAGGTGGTCTGATATTGGGACCTGGTTCTATTTGTCTACCCTTTTATATGCATACTTCAACTTTGATATACAGTAAGGTTTTTAATATAGATAGTGTAGGACCGTCCCAATTTAGGGTCACCTTGTCGCTGGTGGGACGGCTTGTATACTTTTTTTGATCAAAAATAGTTCACTAAGTGCCCTATATTTCATATGGAACTTTGCTTTACATTTATATATAATGATGGTAGGGTATGAGATATAATTTTTGTCTTTTGTAGGTTTTGCATCTTTTTGCTAGTGTGAACATGCTCCTATTTCTTGCATGTGTACCATCTTAGACCTCAGTTCACATTGCTTGGTTTTTTGTCTTGTTTGCATTCTGTGCAAATTAGGGGTGTGGCATCCCCCTTGTTGAGCTGGTTAGTATATATGTAGCTTACCACAGGCTTAGGTGGTCTGATATTGGGACCTGGTTCTATTTGTCTACCCTTTTATATGCATTACTTCAACTTTGATATACAGTAAGGTTTTTAATATAGACAGTGTAAGACCGTCCCAATTTAGGGTCACCTTGTCGCTGGTGGGACAGATTGTATACTATTTTTGATCAAAAATAGTTCACTAAGTACCCTATATTTCATATGCAACTTTGTTTTACATTTATATATAATGATGGTAGGGTATGAGATATATTTTTTGTCTTTTGTAGGTTTACACTCTTTCAAGGGGCATTGATATTGTCTTTTTATTCGAATGCGACCTCCACCACTCTCCCAAGGGGCATTAAAACGGTCTTGCTAAGCTACTGTGACCTCCACGTCTCTTCCAAGGGGCATTAATATTGTATTTTTATTACACTGCGACCTCCACCACTCTTCCAAGGGGTCATTGATATTGTCTTTTTATTCCACTGTGAACTCCACCACTCCATCAAGGGGCATTAAAACCATCTTGTTAAGCTACTGTGACCTCCACGTCTTTTCCACAGGGCATTGATATTGTCTTTTTATACCACAGCGACCTCCAGTACTCTTCCAAGGGGCATTAAAAACCGTCTTGTTAAGCTACTGTGACTACTACGTCTCTTCCACAGGGCATTGATATTGTATTTTTATTCCATTGCGACCTCCACCACTCTACCAAGGGGCATTAAAATCGTCTTGTCAAGCTACTGTGACCTTCATGTCTCTTCCAAGGGGCATTAAAACCATCTTGTTAAACCACTCTGAACTCCACAGCTCTTCCAAGGGGCATTAAAACCGTCTTGTTAAGCCACTGTGACCTCCACATCTTTTCCACGGGGCATTGACATTGTCTTTTTATTCCACTGCGACATCCACCACTCTTCCAAGGGGCATTAAAACCACCATGTTGTTAGAACTCTCCTGTTAGGTTTTTTTTAGTTTGCTGGTCACATGACCATTTTTGCCTATTTAATCCAGCTCCGCCCTCCTGGCCTTGCTGGACTTCATTATATTTACTACTCTTGATCTAGCTTGGTGCTCTGTTACCGTTCTCTGTTAGTTTTGCTAGGTCTTCTGACCTCTATGCTTTTTGTTGTGTGTTTGTCTTTGACTGCTACTATTTCTGCTAGGAGGTGTCCAACTTATCCCAGTCCCTAGTTCTTGTAGGGATCCCTCCCTCACATCTATAGGTCTTCGTACAGACTAGCCGAGGACTTTAGCGGGTCTGATCGCAGGATCAGGTTCCCCGTTACATCGTAGGGATCTAGTTTAGTTATATTGTAGGGACATATCTCCTGTCTTTCCTTAGTTCCTGTAGCAGATCATAACAGTAAGTCCAGCCTAAAAAAAAAAATAATAATTTTTTCTAAGGAAAGACCTCCAGTTTTCTATCATGGTCTCGGTTCAAGATTTGGCTCAACGCTTGCAGGGACTCTCTCTGGAGGTGGACAAGCTCCAACAACACGTGAGTAGCTGTTCTGGAGCACATTTTGTGGAACCAAAGGTACGTCTGCCTGATCTAATTTTTGGCGAACAACAAGATTTTTTTTCTTTTAAAAATGCTTGTTTATTGTATTTTCGTTTGAGACCCGGATCCTCTGGTGATGAATCACAGCGCATAGGGTTCATAATGTCACTTTTGCGCAAAGATCCTCAGGGATGGGCCTTCTCTCTCCAACCTAGTGATCCGTGCTTTAGATCAGTGGATAGTTTTTTTTCTGCTTTGGGTTTGTTGTACGATGATCCTGATCGTGTCTCATCTGCTGAGTCTGAATTGAGACATCTGAGGCAGGGATCAGGTAATGTGGAAAAATATTGTTCTCACTTCCGTCGGTGGTCTTCCCAGGTGGGGTGGAACGATTCAGCTTTGAAAAGCTTGTTTCTTGCAGGGCTTGGTGAAAGGGTTAATGATTTACTGATTGCTTATCCCACACCTGGAAACTTGCAGGAGGCAATGCAATTAGCTATACGGGTGGACAGGAGACTGCGTGCAAGGGTTAATGAGAGCAAATCCTCTGCTATGTCAGCTCCGAGTCCTGAGAGGGTCTGTGCTGACAAAGGAGAGCCGATGGAGATTGGGGCGATGGCAGCCCGCTCTCAGGAAAAAGACCGCAGGCTTTCTGAAGGTTTGTGCTTCTATTGCGGAAATTCTGGTCATTTTATTAAGAACTGTGTGCTTCGTATGAAGAAAGAAAAAAAAATGGTCAGTCATGCACGAATAGCCTGTTTAAATTCTAAGGGAGTATTCCTATCTGCTACTACTGCTGCTCAGGATGAATTAATTGAATTTCGGGTTTTTGTGGATTGCGGTTCTACTCTGAATGTGATTGCTGGGGGATTCTTAGAAAAACTTAAATTAAAACCTAAAACTTTGTCATCCCCTATTACTGTGGTTTCTGTTGATGGCTCTCCCTTGAAGAGTGTTACTCATAAGGTCTGTGAATTTCCCCTCACTATTAATGGTATTCATCAAGAGAATTTGGATTTGGTAGTATTAAATAATTTGCCTTCTCCAGTAATATTGGGGTTGCCCTGGTTAAAATTGCACAATCCTGTACTGGATTGGTCTACCAATGAAATTAAGTCCTGGAGCCCTAAGTGTTATGACAAGTGTTGTAACGGGCGCATTGCTGCTGTGGATAAAGGGGAATTACCTGTACCTATTCAGGATTTTTGGAGAGTTTTTTCTGAGGAGGAGTCACAAATTTTACCTCCCCATAGAGACTATGATTGTACCATTGAATTTGTCCCTGGAGCGACTCTTCCTAAAAGTCGTTTATTTAATCTTACTATTCCTGAGAGAAAGGCTTTGGAGGAATACATTCAGACAAGCTTGGCCGCCGGTCACATTAGGCCTTCCAAGTCTCCTGTGGCTGTTGGATTTTTTTTTGTTAAAAAAAAAGATGGCGGGTTACGTCCTTGTCTGGACTTTCGTGAGATTAATAAAATTACTGTACGCAATCCTTACCCACTGCCATTGATTCCTGATTTATTTAACCAGTTAGTGGGGGCCAAGTGGTTCTCTAAAATTGATCTCCGGGGGGCATACAATTTGTTGCGCATGAAGGAGGGTGATGAATGGAAGACTGCTTTTAACACTTCTGTGGGTCATTTTGAGAATCTGGTTATGCCTTTTGGTCTTACCAATGCTCCAGCATTTTTTCAGAATCTTATTAATGACATCCTTAGACCTTTAATCGGCAAAAATGTGGTTGTGTATTTGGATGACATTCTGATTTATTCGCCTGATCTGGAGTCTCATTGGCAGAGCGTACGTGAGGTTTTACAGTTATTAATGGACAATTCGCTTTTTGCTAAGCTAGAGAAATGTGAGTTCGCTGTACAGAGAATTAGTTTTTTGGGTTACATTATCTCCAGTGAAGGTTTTGAGATGGATCCGGTTAAAGTTCAAGCTGTGCAGGAATGGCCTAGGCCTATTGGTTTGAAATCAATACAGAGGTTTTTGGGTTTCGCCAATTATTACAGAAAATTCATAAAAAAAATTCTATTATTGTCAAACCGCTGACCGATCTCACCAGGAAAGGTGCTAATGCGGTTCAGTGGACTTCTGAGGCCATTGAGGCTTTTGTGCTTCTTAAGGAGAGGTTCACCTCTGCTCCCATCCTTATTCAGCCTGATGTGACTAAGCCGTTTTTGGTTGAGGTTGATGCTTCCTCTGTGGGGGTCGGTGCGGTGTTGTCTCAGGAAAATAAGGATGGAATACATCCCTGTGCCTTTTTTTCAAAAAAATTTTCTGAGACTGAACTTAATTACGATATTGGTAATCGGGAATTGCTGGCTATTAAACTCGCATTTGAACACTGGCGTCACCTCTTGGAAGGTGCTGAATTTCCCATTCAAGTTTTCACTGATCATAAAAATCTGATCTATCTTGATGCTGCCAAGCGCTTGAATGCCCGTCAGGCTAGGTGGGCACTTTTTTTCTCGCGGTTTAATTTTTCCATTACTTACATCCCGGGTACCAAGAATGTTAAAGCGGATGCTTTGTCTCGCAGCTTTTCTCCCATGGTCGGTGCTGAGGAGGAAGAGGAGAGCATTTTACAAGAAGGTGTTGTGATTGCTGCTTTGGACTCCGTTTTGGAGGATGAGATTCTTAAAGCTCAGGAGAATGCCCCATCTAACACTCCCCATGGGAGGTTGTTTGTGCCTAGGACCTTTAGGAGAGATTTGTTTGTTGAGTGTCATGAGTCTCGGTTGGCAGGTCATCCAGGAATTTCTGAGACCAAGAGACTTGTGGGTCGCAGTTTTTGGTGGCCTGGATGGCAGAAGGAAGTCATTAAGTGGGTGCGTCAATGTACTGTGTGTGCTAGATCCAAGTCTTCGCATGCTCCTGCTGCGGGGTTGCTTTGCCCTCTGGAGGTTCCTAGTGCACCTTGGACACATCTGGCTATGGACTTTATTACTGACCTTCCCCCCTCTGAAGGTTTCACGGTCATCTGGGTGGTCGTGGACCGTTTTAGCAAGATGTGTCACTTGGTTCCCTTCATCAAACTGCCTTGCGCTAAGACACTCGCTAAGGCCTTTGTCAAGGAAATTGTCAGACTACATGGTGTTCCTACTGACATTGTTTCTGATAGGGGACCTCAGTTCGTGGCTCGTTTTTGGCGTGCCTTTTGTGACTGGTTGGGAGTTCATTTGTCGTTTTCAACCGGATATCATCCTGAGTCTAATGGCCAGACAGAAAGGAAGAACCAGGATGTTGAGCAGTTCTTGCGTTGTTTTGTGGCAGACAATCAAGAGGGGTGGTCTGAGTTTCTGCCACTTGCTGAATTTGCTCTTAACAACCATACATCCTCTTCTGCTGGGTGTTCGCCTTTTTTTTTGTTGTTCTGGGAGACATCCGTCTTTTGGGTCATTCTCCAAATTGGTATCGGCTGTGCCTGAGGAGGAGAGTTTTTCCGGTGATTTGGAGAGAGTTTGGACGGATGTACGTGGTAATCTTCAGGAGGCTAACAAAAAATCTAAGAGGTACTTTGATAGGAAACGGCAAGAGGTTTTGTTTGCTGTTGGTGACATGGTTTGGTTGTCCTCTAAGAATCTGCGATTGAGGATTCCTTCTAAAAAATTGGGTCCCAAGTTCGCAGGGCCCTTTAAGGTGCTTCAGATAGTTAACCAATCTGCTGTTAGGTTGGAGGTTCCTACCTCCTGGAAGATTAACCCGGTGTTTCATGTTTCTCTGTTGAAAAGAGCTGACGTGTCGGATGATGACGCCTCTGCCACTGTTCCTCCGGTGGTGGAGGACGGGGAATATGAAATTTCCCGCATCCTAAATTCTAGACGGTATAGAGGGAGTTTGCAGTATCTCGTCGCTTGGAAGGGTTTCGGACCTGAGGATAACTCATGGGTGAGGGCGGATGATGTTTCTGCTTCCAGACTTCTCAGAGCGTTTCACAGGAGGTTTCCTGATAAGCCTGGGCCTAGGGGATCCGGAGGATCCTCTTAGAAGAGGGGGTACTGTTAGAACTCTCCTGTTAGTTTTTTTTTAGTTTGCTAGTCACATGACCATTTTTGCCTATTTAATCCGGCTCCACCCTCCTGGCCTTGCTGGACTTCATTGTATTTACTACTTTTGAGCTAGCTTGGTGCTCTGTTACCGTTCTCTGTTAGTTTTGCTAGGTCTTCTGACCTCTATGCTTTTTGTTGTGTGTTTGTCTTTGACTGCTACTATTTCTGCTAGGAGGTGTCCAACTTATCCCAGTCCCTAGTTCTTGTAGGGATCCCTCCCTCACATCTATAGGTCTTCGTACAGACTAGCCGAGGACTTTAGCGGGTCTGATCGCAGGATCAGGTTCCCCGTTACATCGTAGGGATCTAGTTTAGTTATATTGTAGGGACAGATCTCCTGTCTTTCCTTAGTTCCTGTAGCAGATCATAACACATGTTAAGCTACTGTGATCTCCACGTCTCTTCTATGGGGCATTGATATTGTCTTTTTATTTCACTGCGCCCTCCACCACTCTTCGAAATGGGCATTAAAACCACCTTGTTAAGCTATTTTGACCTCCTCGTCTCTTCCACGGGGCATTGATATTGTCTTTTTATTCCACTGTAACCTCCACCACTTTTCCAAGGGGCATTAAAAACGTCTTGTTAAGGTACAGTGACCTCCACGTCTCTTCCACGGGGCATTGATATTGTCTTTTTATTCCACTGGGATCTACACCACTTTTCCAAGCGGCATTGATATTGTCTTTTTATTCCCCTTTGACCTCCACCACTCTACCAAGGGGCATTGATATTGTATCTTTATTCCACTGCGACCTCCACCACTCTTCCAAGGGGAATTAAAACCGTTTTAATAAGTTACTGTGACCTCCACGTCTCTTTCAAGGGGCATTAAACCCGTCTTGTTAAAATACTCTGAACTCCACAACTCTTCCACGGGGCATTAAATTTGTCTAGTTAAGCTACTGTGACCTCCACGTCTATTCCACGGGGCATTGATATTGTCTTTTTATTCCACTGCGACCTCCACCACTCTAACAAGGGGCATTAAACCCATCTTGTTAAGTTACTGTGACCTCCACGTCTGTACTAAGGTGCATTAAAACCATCTTGTTAAACCACTCTGAGCTCCACAGCTCTTCCAAGGGGCATTAAAACCGCCTTGTTAAGCTACTATTACCTCCACGTCTCTTCCACGGGGTATTGATATTGTCTTTTTATTCCACAGCGACCTCTAGTATTCTCCCAAAGGGCATTAAAACTGTCTTGTTAAGCTGCTGTGACCTCTACGTCGCTTCCACAGGGCATTGATATTGTCTTTTCATTCCACTGAGACTTCCACCACTCTTCCAAGGGGCATTAAAACCATATTGTTTAGCTATTGTGACCTCCACGTCTCTTCCAAGGGGCATTAATATTGTCCTAATATTCCATTGAGACCTCCACCACTCTTCCAAGGGGCATTGATATTGTCTTTTTATTCCACTGCGACTTCCACCACTCTTCCAACAGGCATTAAAACCATCTTTTTAAGCTACTGTGATCTCCACGTCTCTTCCACGGGGCATTGATATTGTATTTTTATTCCACTATAACCTCCACCACTCTTCCAAGTGGCATTAATACCGTCTTGTTAAGCTACTGTGACCTACATGTCTCTTCCAAGGGGCATTAAAACCATCTTGTTAAACTACTCTGAACTCCACAGCTTTTCCAAGGGGCATTAAAAGCGTCTTGGTAAGCTATGGCGACCTCCCCGTCTCTTCCACGGGGCATTAGTATTTTATTTTTATTTAACATACCTCCATCACTCTTCAAGTTGCATTTAAACTGTCTTGTTAAGCTACTGTGACCTCCACTTCTCTTCCACGGGGCATTGATATTGTCTTTTTATTCCATAGCGATCTCCACCACTCTTCCAAGGGGCATTAAAACCATCTTGTTAAACTACTGTGACCTCCACGTCTCTTCCACGGGGCATTGATATTGTCTTTTTATACCACTGTGACCTCCCCCACTCTTCCAAGGGACATTAAAACCATCTTGTTAAGCTACTGTGACCTCCACGTCTGTACCATGGGGCATTGATATTGTCTTTTTATTCCACTGAAACTTCCACCACTCTTCCAAGTGGCATTCATATTGTCTTTTTATTCCACTGTGACCTCCACCACTCTTCCAAAGGGCATTAAAACCGTCTTGTTAAGGTCCTGTGAGCTCCACGTCTCTTCCATGGGACATTAAAACCATCTTGTTAGACCACTCTGAACTCCACAGCACTTCAAAGGGGCATTAAAGCCATCTTGTTAAGCTACTGTGACCTCCACGTCTCTTCCCCGGGGCAATGATATTGTCTTTTTATTCCACAGTGACCTCCACCACACTTCCAAGGGGCATTAAAACCATCTTGCTAAGCTACTGTGACCTCCAAGTCTCTTCCAAGGGGCATTGATATTGTCTTTTCATTCCACTGCGACCTCCACCACTCTTCCAATGGGCATTAAAACCACCTTGTTAAGCTATTTTGACCTCCTCATCTCTTCCTTGGGGCATTGATATTGTCTTTTTATTTCACTGTAACCTCCACCACTTTTCCAAGGGGCATTAAAAATGTCTTGTTAAGGTACTGTGACCTCCACGTCTCTTCCACGGGGCATTGATATTGTCTTTTTATTCCACTGGGATCTCCACCACTCTTCCAAGAGGCATTGATATTATCTTTTTATTCCCCTTTGACCTCCACCACTCTACCAAGGGGCATTGATATTGTCTCTTTATTCCACTGCTACCTCCACCACTCTTCCAAGGGGCATTAAAACCGTCTTGTTAAAATACTCTGAACTCCACAACTCTTCCAAGGGGCATAACATTTTTCTAGATAAGCTACTGTGACCTCCACGTTTATTCCACGGGGCATTGATATTGTCTTTTTATTCCACAGCGACCTCCATCACTCTTCCAAGGGGCAGTAAAACCGTTTTGTTAAGCTACTGTGACCTCCACGTCTCTTCCACGGGGCATTGATATTGTCTTTTTATTCCACTGCGACCTCCACCACTCTTCCAAGGGGCATTAAAACCACAATGTTAAGTTACTGTGATCTTCTTGTCTCTTCCACGGGGCATTAATATTCTCTTTATATTCCATTGCGACCTCCACCACTCTTCCAAGGGGCATTGATTTTGTCTTTTTATTCCACTGTAACCTCCACCACTCTCCCAA
Source organism: Phyllobates terribilis (assembly GCF_046119375.1). Lineage (NCBI taxonomy): Eukaryota > Metazoa > Chordata > Amphibia > Anura > Dendrobatidae > Phyllobates > Phyllobates terribilis. Next base: position 3,151,880 of record NW_027362799.1, on the reverse strand, counting down.
GGGGCATTAAAACCGTCTTGTTAAACCACTCTGAACTCCACCGCTCTTCCAAGGGGCATTAAAACCGTCTTGTTAAGCTACGGTGACCTCCACGTATCTTCCATGGTGCATTGATATTGTCTTTTTATTCCACAGCGACTTCCGCCACTCTTCAAGGGGCATTAAAACCGTCTTGTTACGCTACTGTGAACTCCACGTCTCTTCCACGGGGCATTGATATTGTCTTTTAATTCCACTGCGACCTCCACCACTCTTCCAAGGGGCATTGATATTGTCTTTTTATTCCACTGTGTCCTCCACCACTCTTCCTAGCGGCAGTGATATTGTCTTTTTATTACACTTTGACCTCCACCTCTTTTCCAACGGGCATTGATATTGTCTCTTCATTTCACTGTGAACTCCACCACTCCGTCAAGGGGCATTAAAACCGTCTTGTTAAGCTACTGTGACCACCACGTCTCTTCCACAGGGCATTGATATTGTCTTTTTATACCACAGCTACCTCCAGTACTCTACGAAGGGGCATTAAAAACCATCTTGTTAAGCTACTGTGACCACCACGTCTCTTCCACAGGGCATTGATATTGTCTTTTTATTCCACTGCGACCTCCACCACTCTACCAAGGGGCATTAAAATCGTCTTGTTAAGCTACTGTGACCTTCACGTCTCTTCTAAGGGGCATTAAAACCATCTTGTTAAACCACTGTGAACTCCACAGCTCTTCCAAGGGGCATTAAAACCGTCTTGTTAAGCCACTGTGACCTCCACGTCTTTTCCACGGGGCAATGATATTGTCTATTTATTCCACAAAGACATCCACCCCTCTTCCAAGGGGCATTAAAACCGTGTTTTTAAGCTACTGTGACATCGATGTCTCTTTCACGGGGCATTGATATTGTCTGTTTATACCAATGCGACCTCAACCATTCTTCCAAGTGGCATTAAAACCATCTTTTTAAGCTACTGTAAACTCCACGTCTCTTCCCCGGGGCATTGACATTGTCAATTTATTCCACAGCGACATTCTCCACTCTTCCAAGGGGCATTAAACCGTCTTGTTAAGCAACTTTGACCTCCACGTCTCTTCCAAGGGGCATTGATATTGTCTTTTTATTCCACTGTGACCTCCACCACCCTTCAAAGGGGCATCAAAACCGTCTTGTTAAGTTACTGTGACCACCACGTCTCTTCCACGGGGCATTGTTATTGTATTTTTATTCCACTGTAACCTCCACCACTCTTCCAAGTGGCATTAAAACCAACTTGTTAAGCTATTGTGACCTCCACTTCTCTTCCACGGGACATTAAAACCATCTTGTTAAACCACTCTTAACTCCACACCTCTTCCAAAGGGCAGTAAAACTGTCTTGTTAAGCTACTGTGACCTCCACGTCTCTTCCATGGGGCATTGATATTGTCTTTTTATTCCACATCGACCTCCACCACTCCTCCAAGGGCATTAAAACCATCTTGTTAAGCTACTATCTCCACGTCTTATCCACGGGGCATTGATATTGTCTTTTTATTCCACAGCGACCTCCATCACTCTTCCAAGGGGCAGTAAAACCGTTTTGTTAAGCTACTGTGACCTCCACGTCTCTTCCACGGGGCATTGATATTGTCTTTTTATTCCACTGCGACCTCCACCACTCTTCCAAGGGGCATTAAAACCACAATGTTAAGTTACTGTGATCTTCTTGTCTCTTCCACGGGGCATTAATATTCTCTTTATATTCCATTGCGACCTCCACCATTCTTCCAAGGGGCATTGATTTTGTCTTTTTATTCCACTGTAACCTCCACCACTCTCCCAAGGGGCATTTAAACCGTCTTGTTAAACCACTCTGAACTCCACCGCTCTTCCAAGGGGCATTAAAACCGTCTTGTTAAGCTACGGTGACCTCCACGTATCTTCCATGGTGCATTGATATTGTCTTTTTATTCCACAGCGACTTCCGCCACTCTTCAAGGGGCATTAAAACCGTCTTGTTACGCTACTGTGAACTCCACGTCTCTTCCACGGGGCATTGATATTGTCTTTTAATTCCACTGCGACCTCCACCACTCTTCCAAGGGGCATTGATATTGTCTTTTTATTCCACTGTGTCCTCCACCACTCTTCCTAGCGGCAGTGATATTGTCTTTTTATTACACTTTGACCTCCACCTCTTTTCCAACGGGCATTGATATTGTCTCTTCATTTCACTGTGAACTCCACCACTCCGTCAAGGGGCATTAAAACCGTCTTGTTAAGCTACTGTGACCACCACGTCTCTTCCACAGGGCATTGATATTGTCTTTTTATACCACAGCTACCTCCAGTACTCTACGAAGGGGCATTAAAAACCATCTTGTTAAGCTACTGTGACCACCACGTCTCTTCCACAGGGCATTGATATTGTCTTTTTATTCCACTGCGACCTCCACCACTCTACCAAGGGGCATTAAAATCGTCTTGTTAAGCTACTGTGACCTTCACGTCTCTTCTAAGGGGCATTAAAACCATCTTGTTAAACCACTGTGAACTCCACAGCTCTTCCAAGGGGCATTAAAACCGTCTTGTTAAGCCACTGTGACCTCCACGTCTTTTCCACGGGGCAATGATATTGTCTATTTATTCCACAAAGACATCCACCCCTCTTCCAAGGGGCATTAAAACCGTGTTTTTAAGCTACTGTGACATCGATGTCTCTTTCACGGGGCATTGATATTGTCTGTTTATACCAATGCGACCTCAACCATTCTTCCAAGTGGCATTAAAACCATCTTTTTAAGCTACTGTAAACTCCACGTCTCTTCCCCGGGGCATTGACATTGTCAATTTATTCCACAGCGACATTCTCCACTCTTCCAAGGGGCATTAAACCGTCTTGTTAAGCAACTTTGACCTCCACGTCTCTTCCAAGGGGCATTGATATTGTCTTTTTATTCCACTGTGACCTCCACCACCCTTCAAAGGGGCATCAAAACCGTCTTGTTAAGTTACTGTGACCACCACGTCTCTTCCACGGGGCATTGTTATTGTATTTTTATTCCACTGTAACCTCCATCACTCTTCCAAGTGGCATTAAAACCAACTTGTTAAGCTATTGTGACCTCCACTTCTCTTCCACGGGACATTAAAACCATCTTGTTAAACCACTCTTAACTCCACACCTCTTCCAAAGGGCAGTAAAACTGTCTTGTTAAGCTACTGTGACCTCCACGTCTCTTCCATGGGGCATTGATATTGTCTTTTTATTCCACATCGACCTCCACCACTCCTCCAAGGGCATTAAAACCATCTTGTTAAGCTACTATCTCCACGTCTTATCCACGGGGCATTGATATTGTCTTTTTATTCCACTGTAACCTCCACCATTCTTCCAAGGGGCATTCAAACCGGCTTTTTAAGCTACTGTGAACTCCACGTCTCTTCCACGGGGCATTGATATTGTCTTTTTTTTCCACAGAGACCTCAACCACTCTTCCAAGGGGCATTGATATTGTCTTTTTATTCCACAGAGACCTCCACCATTTTCCAATGGGCATTAAAACAATGTTGTTAAGCTACTGAGACCTTCAATTCTCTTCTACGGGGCATTGATATTGTCTTTTTATTCCACTGCGACCTCCACCTCTCTTCCACAGGGCATTGATATTGTCTTTTTATTCCACTGCGACCTCCACCACTCTTCCAAGGGGCATTAAAACCATTTTGACAAACTACTGTGACCTCCAAGTCTCTTCCACGGGGCATTGATATTGTCTTTTTATTCAACTGTATCCTCCATCACTCTTCCAAGGGGCATTAAAACCGTCTTGTTAAGCTACTGTGACCTCCACGTCTCTACCAAGGGGCATTAAAACCATCTTTTTAAACCAATCTTTACTCCTCAGCTCTTCCAAAGGGCATTAAAACCGTCTTGTTAAGCTACTATGACCTCCACGTCTCTTCCACGGGTAATTGATATTGTCTTTTTATTCCACAGCGACCTCCACCACTTTTCCAAGAGGCATGAAAACCGTCTCGTTAAGCTACTGTGACCTCCACGTCTCTTCCACGGGGCATTGATATTGTCTTTTTATTCCATTGCGACGTCCACCACTCTCCCAAAGGGAATTGATGTTTACTGTTGAGCCACCCCCGTAGTGTTCGGGTTCGGTTCGGTTCGTCGAACACCGGGATGTTCGAGGAACTGTTCGTCGAACACCGTCGAACACCGTTAAAACTAATGGCAGGCAAACAAAAACACATAGAAACACATACAAAACACCTTCAAAGGTGTCCAAAGGCTTACAAACTGCTCAGAAGAAACTCTCTTTAAAAAAGCCGGCCGGCAATTCAGCAGTGGCATACACTGGTACCAGACAATTTAAACAAGAAGGAATAGAGCATCACACATAGATTAGATAGATAGAAACATGTCAGTCACATATATAAGAAGTACAGTGACAGTGTTGGTTACTGTACTTGTCATTTAGTGTTAAAAGATTTATTAAAAAAAATATTAGTGTTTTCATGCACCGTCTCTTTAAAAAAGCCGGCCGGCAATTTAGCATCGGTACCCGACAATTTATAACAGAAAGAATAGAGCATCACACATAGATTAGATAGATAGAAACATGTCAGTCACATATATAAGAAGTACAGTGATAGTGTTGATTACTGTACTTGTCATTTAGTGTTAAAATAAAGGACTTATTAAAAAAAAAATTGGCGTGGGGTTCCCCGTAATTTTAGTCTCTAGCGTAGGTTAAGCAGACGGCTGGGGCAGATGTTTGAAGCCTGGGAAGGGGGTAATACCCACGGAGCTTCCCAGGCTACTAATATCAGCCCCCAGCTGAATACCTAGCCTTTACTAGCTATTAAAATGGGGGACCCCAAAAAAAATTATGTGGGGTCCCCCCTATTTTAATAGCTAGCAAAGACTAGGCAGACTGCTGGGGATGATATTAATAGCCCAGGAAGGGTGCCATGAATATTGGCCCCCTCCCAGTCTAGAAACACCAGCCGTCAGCCGCCCCAGAAATGGCGCATCCATAGAATGCGCCAATTCTGGCACTTAGCCTCGCTCTTCCCACTGCCCTGTAGCGGTGGCAGTGGGGTAATAGGGTTGGGGTTGATGTCAGCTTATAATGCCAGCTGACATCAAGCCCAGGTTAGTAATGGAGAGGCGTCTATAAGACACCCCCATTACTAACCCCATAGTCAAAGTTACAAAAAAACACAAACACCCAGAATAAAGTCCTTTAATTGAAATAAACAAACAATTCTTTATTGTTCTAAATTAAACCATACTTACCATCACGCCCATTCCAGCTGAAGCCAACCATCTCCTGCAATAAAAGTAAAATAATAAAGCAACATCATCCTTACCTTTCCATGGTTCCCACGACAGCTTCAGCTCTGCTACATTCACATGACAGGCTGGACCGCAGCAGAATGCTGCCATCCAGCTTGCCATGCGGCATACACTGAGAAGTGCAGGCATGCTTGCGCTCTGCAGTGTCTGGCTGTGACGGCATCCAGATGAGCCGGGTATTACCCCCTTCCCAGGCTTCAAACATCTGCCCCAGCCGTCTGCTTAACCTCCGCTAGAGACTAAAATTACGCGGAACCCCACGCCAATTTTTTTTTTAATAAATCTTAATAAATCCTTTATTTTAACACTAAATGACAAGTACAGTAATCAACACTATCACTATACTTCTTATATATGTGACTGACATGTTTCTATCTATCTAATCTATGTGTAATGCTCTATTCTTTCTGTTATAAATTGTCGGGTACCGATGCTGAATTGCCGGCCGGCTTTTTTAAAGAGACGGTGCATGAAAACACTAATATTTTTTTTAATAAATCCTTTACACTAAATGACAAGTACAGTAACCAACACTGTCACTGTACTTCTTATATATTTGACTGATATGTTTCTATCTATCTAATCTATGTGTGATATTCTATTCTTTCGGTTCTAAATTGTCTGGTACCGGTGTATGCCGCTGCTGAATTGCCGGCTTTTCGTGTTTCACTGTGATCACTGTTCCCATCGATTTGGGCAACCACTGTAATGCCACAACCACCATGGCTGTGGCATTACAGTGAGTGGCAGACAATCCCTGCATGATTGGTGCTCTAAATAGCGCCATACATTCAGGACACGCTTTCGGTGCACAAACAGTTATCGAACATAACCTCGAACAGCCGAATTTTTTGCAAATCGTTCGCGTTCGTCGAACGACTCGAACACCGCCCAAAACAGCTCGAATTTGAGATTGGCGAACATTTCTAGTCGAACACCGGTCATCTCTATTGATATTGTCTTTTTATTCCTCTGAGACCTCCACCACTTCTCCAAGGGGCATTAAAACCGTCTTGTTAAGCTACTGTCTCCACATCTCTTCCACGGGGCATTGATATTTTCTTTTTAATCCACTGCAACCTCCACCACTCTTCCAAAGGGCATTATAACCGCCTTGTTAAGCTACTATCTCCACGTCTCTTCCACGGGGCATTGACATTGTCTTTTTATTCTACTATAACATCCACCACTCTTCCAAGGGGCATTAAAACCGGCTTGTTAAGCTACTGTGACTTTCACGTCTCTTCCACGGGGCATTGATATTGTCTTTTTTTTCCACAGCGACCTTCACCACTCTTCCAAGGGGCATTGATATTCTCTTTTTATTCCACAGAGACCTCCACCACTCTTCCAATGGGCACTAAAACCATCTTGTTAGGCAACTGTGACCTCCACGTCTCTTCCACGGGGCATTGATATTGTCTTTTTATTTGTCTGCGACCTCCACCACTCTTCCAAGGGGCATTAAAACGGTCTTGTTAAGCTACTGTGAACTCCAAGTCTCTTCCAAGGGGCATTATTATTGTATTTTTATTCCACTGCGACTTCCAACACTCTTCCATAGGGCATTGATATTGTATTTTTATTCCACTGCGACCGCCACCATTCTTCCAAGGGGTCATTGATATTAACTTTTTATTGCACTGCGACCTCCACCACTCTTACAAGGGGCATTAAAACCATCGTGTTAAGCTACTGTGACCTCCAAGTCACTTCCAAGGGGCATTAAAGCCGTCTTCTTAAGCTACTGTGACCTCCACTTATTTTCCACAGGGCATTGATATTGTCTTTTTATTGCACTGCAACCTTAACCACTCTTCCAAGGGGCATTAAAACCATCTTGTTAGGCTACTGTGATCTCCACTTCTCTTCCACGGGGCATTGATATTGTCTTTTTATTCCACTGTGACCTCCATCACTCTTTCAAGGGGCATTGATAGTGTCTTTTTATTCAACTGCGACCTCCACAAACTCTTCCAAGGGGCATTAAAACGGTGTTATTAAGCTACTGAGACCTCCAATTCTCTTCTACAGGACATCGATATTGTCTTTTTATTCCACTGCGACCTCCACCACTCTTCCATAGGGCATTGATATTATCTTTTTATGCGACTGCGACCTTCACCACTCTTCCAAGGGGCATTGAAACCATTTTCTTAAGCTACTGGGACCTCCGCTTCTCTTCCACGGGGCATTGATATTGTCTTTTTATTCCACTGCGACCTTCACCACCCTTCCAAGGGGCATTAAAAACATCTTGTTAAGCTACTGTGACCTCCACGTCTCTTCCACTGGGCATTAATATTGTCTTTATATTTTTTTGCGACCTCCATCACTCTTCCAAGGGGCATTGATATTGGCTTTTTATTCCACTGCGACATCCACCACTCTTCCAAGGGGCATTAAAACCAACTTGTTAAGCTACTGTGATCTCCACCTCTTCCAAGGGGCATTGATATGGTATTTTTATTCCACTGTAACCTCCACCACTATTCCAAGGGGCACTAAAACCATCTTGTTAAGCTACTGTGACCTACACGTCTCTTCCAAGGGGCATTAAAATTATGTTGATAAACCACTCTGAACTCCACAGCGCTTCCAAGGGGCATTAAAACTGTCTTGTTAAACTACGGTGACCTCCATGTCTCTTCCAAGGGGCATTGATATTGTCTTTTTATTCCACTGCGACCTCCACCACTCTTCCAAGGGGCATTAATATTGTCTTTTTATTCCACTGCAACCTCCACCACTTTTCCATGGGTCATTGATATTGTCTTTTTATTCCACTGCGACCTCCACCACTCTCCAAAGGGGCATTAGAACCGTGTTGTTAAGCTTCTGTGACCTCCACGTCTTTTCTTATGGGCATTAAACCTGTCATGCTAAATCACTCTGAACTACAACTCTTCCAAGGGGCATTAAATTCGTCTTGTATAGCTCCTGTGACCTCCACGTCTCTTCCACAAGGCATTGATATTGTCTTTTTATTCCACTGCGACCTCCACTACTCTTCCAAGGGACAATAAAACCGTCTTGTTAAGCTACTGTAACCTCCATATCTCTTCAACAGGGCATTCATATTGTCTTTTTTTTCCACTGCGACCTCCACCACTCTTCCAAAGGGCATTAAAACCATCTTGTTAAGCTTCTGTGACCTCCACGTCTTTACCAAGGGGAAAAAAACCATCTTGTTAAACCACGCTGAACTCCACAGCTTTTCCAAGGGGCATTAAAACCGTCTTGTTAAGCTACTGTGACCTCCACATCTCTTCCACGGGGCATTGTTATTGTCTTTTTATTCCACAGCGACCTCCACCACTCTTCCAAGGAGTATTTAAACCGTCTTGCTAGGCTACTGTCACCTCCATGTCTCTTCCACGAGGCATTGATATTGTATTTTAAATACACTGCTACCTCCACCACTCTTCCAAGGGGCATCGATATTCTTTTTTTATTCCACTGCGACCTCCACCACTCTTCCAAGGGGAATTGATAAAGTCTTTTTATTCCACTGCGACCTCCACCACTCTTCCAAGGGACATTAAAATCGTGTTGTTAAGCTACTGTGACCTTCACGTCTCTTCCACGGGGCATTGAAACCATCTTGTTAAACCACTCTGAATTCCACAGCTCTTCCAAGGGGCCTTAAAACTGTCTTGTTAAGCTACTGTGACCTCCGTGTCTCTTACACGGGGCAATGATATTGTCTTTTTATTCCACAGCAGCTTCCACCACTCTTCCAAGGTGCATTAAAACTGTCTTGTTAAGCTACTGAGACCTCCACGTCTCTTCCACGGGGCATTGATATTGTCTTTTTAATTCCATTGCGACCTCCACCACTCTACCAAGGGGCATTAATATTGTCTTTTTATTCCACTGCGACCTCTACCACACTTCCAAGGGGCATTAAAACCGTCTTGTTAAGCTACTGTGATCTGCACGTCTCTACCACTGGGCATTGATTTTGTCTTTTTATTCCACAGCGACCTCCACCACTCTTCCAAGGGTCATTGGTATTGTCTTTTTATTCCACAGCGACCTCCACCACTCTTCCAAGGGGCATTGCACTGTCTCGTTAAGGTACTGTGACCTCCATGTCTCTACCACTGGTCATTGATTTTGTCTTTTTATTCCACTGCGACCTCCACCACTCTTCCAAGGGGCATTAAAACGATTTTGTTAAGCTTCTGTGACCTGCACGTCTCTGCCACGGGGCATTGATATTGTCTTTTTATTCAACTGCGAACTCCACCACTCTTCCATGGGGCATTGATATTGTCTTTTTATTCAACTCCGACCTCCACTACTTTTCCAAGGGGCATTGATATTGTCTTTTTATTCCATTGCGACCTCCACCACTGTACCAAGGGGCATTAAAACGATCTTGTTAAGCAACTGTGACCTTCACGTTTCTTCCACGGGGCATTGATATTGCCTTTTTATTCCACTGGGACCTCCACCACTCTTCCATGGGGCATTAAAACCATCTTGTGAAGCTACTGTGACCTCCACATCTCTTCCACGGGGCATTGATATTGCCTTTTTTTTCCACAGCTACCTCAACCACTCTTTAAACGGGCATTGATATTGTCTTTTTATTCCACAGAGACCTCCACCAGTTTTCCAATGGGCAGTAAAACCATCTTGTTAAGCTACTGTGACCTCCAGGTCTCTTCCACGTGGCATTGATATTGTCTTTATATTCCACTGTGACCTCCACCACTCTTCCAATGGACATTAAAACAATCTTGTTAGGGTACTGTGACCTCCACGTCTCTTCCACGGGGCATTGATATTGTCTTTTTATTACACTGCGACCTCCACCACTCTTCCAAGGGGCATTAAAACAGTGTCGTTAAGCTACTGAGACGTCCAATTCTCTTCCACAGGGCATTGATATTCTCTTTTTATTCAACTGCGACCTCCACCACTCTTCCAAGAGGGCATTGATATTGTCTTTTTATTCCACTGCGACCTCCACCACTCTTCCAAAGGGCATTAAAACCATTTTCTGAAGCTACTCTGACCTCCAAGTCTCTTCCACGGGGCTTTGATATTGTCTTTTTAATCAATTGTAACCTCCAGCACTATTCCAAGTGGCATTAAAACCGTCTTGTTAAGCTACTGTGACCTCCACGTCTCTTCCAAGGAGCATTAAAACCATCTAGTTAAACCAATTTGTACTCCACAGCTCTTCCAAGGGGCATTAAAACCGTCTTGTTAAGCTACTGTGACCTCCGCTTCTCTTCCACGGGGCCTTGATATTGCCTTTTTATTCCACTGCGACCTTCACCATCCTTCCAAGGGGCATTAAAAACATCTTGTTAAGCTACTGTGACCTCCACGTCTCTTCCACTGGGCATTAATATTGTCTTTATATTTTATTGCGATCTCCACCACTTTTCCAAAGGGCATTGATATTGTCTTTTTATTCCACTGCGACCTCCACCACTCTTCCAAGGGGCATTAAAACCATCTTGTTAAGCTACTATGATCTCCACGTCTTTTCCATGGGGCACTGATATTGTATTTTTATTCCACTGTAAACTCTACCACTCTTCCAAGGAGCACTAATACTGTCTTCTTAAACCACTCTGAACTCCACAGCTCTTCCAAGGAACATTAAATCTGTCTTGTTAAGCTACGGTGACCTCCACTTCTCTTCCACGGGGCATTGATATTGTCTTTTTATTCCACTGCGATCTCCACCACTTTTCCATGGGGCATTGATATTGTTTTTTTATTCCACTGCGACCTCCACCACTCCCCCAAGGGGCATTAAAACCATCTTGTTAAGTTACTGTGACCTCCACGTCTCTTCTTAGGGTCATTAAACCTGTTTTGTTAAATCACTCTGAACTCCACACCTCTTCCAAGGGGCATAAAATTCGTCTTGTATAGCTACTGTGACCTCCATGTCTCTTCCACAGGGCATTGATATTGTCTTTTTATTCCACTGCGACCTCCACCACTCTTCCAAGTGGCATTAAAACCATCTTGTTAAGCTTCTGTGACCTCCATATCTTTACCAAGAGGCATTAAAACCATCTTTTTAAACCACGCTGAACTCCATAGATCTTCCAAGGGGCATGAAAACCGTCTTGTTAAGCTACAGTGACCTCCACATCTCTTCCACGTGGCATTGATATTGACTTTTTATTCCACAGCGACCTCCACCACTCTTCCAAGGGGCATTAAAAATGTCTTGTTAAGCTACTGTGACCTCCACGTCTCTTCCACGGGGCATTGATATTGTCTTTTTATTCCACTCTAACCTCCACCACTCTTCCAAGGGGCATTAAAACCGTCTTATTAAGTTACTGTGACCTCCACGTCTCTTCTTAGGGGCATTAAACCTGTCTTGTTAAATCACTCTGAACTCCACAGCTCTTCCAAGGGGCATTAAATTCGTCTTGTTAAGCTACTGTAACCTCCATGTCTCTTCAACAGGGCATTCATATTGTCTTTTTTTTCCACTGCGACCTCCACCACTCTTCCAAAGGGCATTAAAACCATCTTGTTAAGCTTCTGTGACCTCAACGTCTTTACCAAGGGGCAAAAAAACCATCTTGTTAAACCACGCTGAACTCCACAGCTTTTCCAAGGGGCATTAAAACCGTCTTGTTAAGCTACTGTGACCTCCACGTCTCTTCCACGGGGCATTGTTATTGTCTTTTTATTCCACAGCGACCTCCACCACTCTTGCAAGGAGTATTAAAACCGTCTTGTTAGGCTACTGTCACCTCCATGTCTCTTCGACGAGGCATTGATATTGTATTTTTAATACACTGCTACCTCCACCACTCTAACAAGGGGCATCGATATTCTTTTTTAATTCCACTGCGACCTCCACCACTCTTCCAAGGGGCATTGATAAAGTCTTTTTATTCCACTGCGACCTTCACCACTCTTCCAAGGGGCATTAAAACCGTCTTGTTAAGCTACTGTGACCTTCACGTCTCTTCCACGGGGCATTGAAACCATCTTGTTAAACCACTCTTCACTCCACAGCTCTTCCAAGGGGCCTTAAAACTGTCTTGTTAAGCTACTGTGACCTCCATGTCTCTTCCATGAGGCAATGATATTGTCTTTTTATTCCACAGCAGCTTCCACCACTCTTCCAAGGGGCATTAAAACTGCCCTGTTAAGCTACTGAGACCTCCACGTCTCTTCCACGGGGCATTGATATTGTCTTTTTAATTCCATTGCGACCTCCACCACTCTACCAAGGGGCATTAATATTGTTTTTTTATTCCACTGCGACCTCTACCACACTTCCAAGGGGCATTAAAACCGTCTTGTTAAGCTACTGTGATCTGCACGTCTCTACCACTGGGCATTGATTTTGTCTTTTTATTCCACAGCGACCTCCACCACTCTTCCAAGGGTCATTGATATTGTCTTTTTATTCCACAGCGACCTCCACCACTCTTCCAAGGGGCATTGCACCGTCTCGTTAAGGTACTGTGACCTCCAGGTCTCTACCACTGGTCATTGATTTTGTCTTTTTATTCCACTGCGACCTCCACCACTCTTCCAAGGGGCATTAAAACGATCTTGTTAAGCTTCTGTGACCTGCACGTCTCTGCCACGGGGCATTGATATTGTCTTTTTATTCAACTGCGACCTCCACCACTCTTCCATGGGGCATTGATATTGTCTTTTTATTCAACTCCGACCTCCACTACTTTTCCAAGGGGCATTGATATTGTCTTTTTATTCCACTGCGACCTCCACCACTGTACCAAGGGGCATTAAAACGATCTTGTTAAGCAACTGTGACCTTCACGTCTCTTCCACGGGGCATTGATATTGCCTTTTTATTCCACTGCGACCTCCACCACTCTTCCATGGGGCATTAAAACCATCTTGTGAAGCTACTGTGACCTCCACATCTCTTCCACGGGGCATTGATATTGCCTTTTTTTTCCACAGCTACCTCAACCACTCTTTAAACGGGCATTGATATTGTCTTTTTATTCCACAGAGACCTCCACCAGTTTTCCAATGGGCAGTAAAACCATCTTGTTAAGCTACTGTGACCTCCAGGTCTCTTCCACGTGGCATTGATATTGTCTTTATATTCCACTGTGACCTCCACCACTCTTCCAATGGACATTAAAACCATCTTGTTAGGCTACTGTGACCTCCACGTCTCTTCCACGGGGCATTGATATTGTCTTTTTATTACACTGCGACCTCCACCACTCTTCCAAGGGGCATTAAAACAGTGTCGTTAAGCTACTGAGACGTCCAATTCTCTTCCACAGGGCATTGATATTCTCCTTTTATTCAACTGCGACCTCCACCACTCTTCCAAGGGGGCATTGATATTGTCTTTTTATTCCACTGCGACCTCCACCACTCTTCCAAAGGGCATTAAAACCATTTTCTGAAGCTACTCTGACCTCCAAGTCTCTTCCACGGGGCTTTGATATTGTCTTTTTAATCAATTGTAACCTCCAGCACTATTCCAAGTGGCATTAAAACCGTCTTGTTAAGCTACTGTGACCTCCACGTCTCTTCCAAGGAGCATTAAAACCATCTAGTTAAACCAATTTGTACTCCACAGCTCTTCCAAGGGGCATTAAAACCGTCTTGTTAAGCTACTGTGACCTCCGCTTCTCTTCCACGGGGCCTTGATATTGCCTTTTTATTCCACTGCAACCTTCACCATCCTTCCAAGGGGCATTAAAAACATCTTGTTAAGCTACTGTGACCTCCACGTCTCTTCCACTGGGCATTAATATTGTCTTTATATTTTATTGCGATCTCCACCACTTTTCCAAAGGGCATTGATATTGTCTTTTTATTCCACTGCGACCTCCACCACTCTTCCAAGGGGCATTAAAACCATCTTGTTAAGCTACTATGATCTCCACGTCTTTTCCATGGGGCACTGATATTGTATTTTTATTCCACTGTAAACTCTACCACTCTTCCAAGGAGCACTAATACTGTCTTCTTAAACCACTCTGAACTCCACAGCTCTTCCAAGGAACATTAAATCTGTCTTGTTAAGCTACGGTGACCTCCACTTCTCTTCCACGGGGCATTGATATTGTCTTTTTATTCCACTGCGACCTCCACCACTTTTCCATGGGGCACTGATATTGTTTTTTTATTCCACTGCGACCTCCACCACTCCCCCAAGGGGCATTAAAACCATCTTGTTAAGTTACTGTGACCTCCACGTCTCTTCTTAGGGTCATTAAACCTGTCTTGTTAAATCACTCTGAACTCCACACGTCTTCCAAGGGGCATTAAATTCGTCTTGTATAGCTACTGTGACCTCCATGTCTCTTCCACAGGGCATTGATATTGTCTTTTTATTCCACTGTGACCTCCACCACTCTTCCAAGTGGCATTAAAACCATCTTGTTAAGCTTCTGTGACCTCCATATCTTTACCAAGAGGCATTAAAACCATCTTTTTAAACCACGCTGAACTCCATAGATCTTCCAAGGGGCATTAAAACCGTCTTGTTAAGCTACAGTGACCTCCACATCTCTTCCACGTGGCATTGATATTGACTTTTTATTCCACAGCGACCTCCACCACTCTTCCAAGGGGCATTAAAAATGTCTTGTTAAGCTACTGTGACCTCCACGTCTCTTCCACGGGGCATTGATATTGTCTTTTTATTCCACTCTAACCTCCACCACTCTTCCAAGGGGCATTAAAACCGTCTTATTAAGTTACTGTGACCTCCACGTCTCTTCTTAGGGGCATTAAACCTGTCTTGTTAAATCACTCTGAACTCCACAGCTCTTCCAAGGGGCATTAAATTCGTCTTGTTAAGCTACTGCAACCTCCATGTCTCTTCAACAGGGCATTCATATTGTCTTTTTTTTCCACTGCGACCTCCACCACTCTTCCAAAGGGCATTAAAACCATCTTGTTAAGCTTCTGTGACCTCCACGTCTTTACCAAGGGGCAAAAAAACCATCTTGTTAAACCACGCTGAACTCCACAGCTTTTCCAAGGGGCATTAAAACCGTCTTGTTAAGCTACTGTGACCTCCACGTCTCTTCCACGGGGCATTGTTATTGTCTTTTTATTCCACAGCGACCTCCACCACTCTTCCAAGGAGTATTAAAACCGTCTTGTTAGGCTACTGTCACCTCCATGTCTCTTCGACGAGGCATTGATATTGTATTTTTAATACACTGCTACCTCCACCACTCTAACAAGGGGCATCGATATTCTTTTTTAATTCCACTGCGACCTACACCACTCTTCCAAGGGGCATTGATAAAGTCTTTTTATTCCACTGCGACCTTCACCACTCTTCCAAGGGGCATTAAAACCATCTTGTTAAGCTACTGTGACCTTCACGTCTTTTCCACGGGGCATTGAAACCATCTTGTTAAACCACTCTGAACTCCACAGCTCTTCCAAGGGGCCTTAAAACTGTCTTGTTAAGCTACTGTGACCTCCATGTCTCTTCCACGAGGCAATGATATTGTCTTTTTATTCCACAGCAGCTTCCACCACTCTTCCAAGGGGCATTAAAACTACCCTGTTAAGCTACTGAGACCTCCACGTCTCTTCCACGGGGCATTGATATTGTCTTTTTAATTCCATTGCGACCTCCACCACTCTACCAAGGGGCATTAATATTGTTTTTTTATTCCACTGCGACCTCTACCACACTTCCAAGGGGCATTAAAACCGTCTTGTTTAGCTACTGTGATCTGCACGTCTCTACCACTGGGCATTGATTTTGTCTTTTTATTCCACAGCGACCTCCACCACTCTTCCAAGGGTCATTGATATTGTCTTTTTATTCCACAGCGACCTCCACCACTCTTCCAAGGGGCATTGCACCGTCTCGTTAAGGTACTGTGACCTCCAGGTCTCTACCACTGGTCATTGATTTTGTCTTTTTATTCCACTGCGACCTCCACCACTCTTCCAAGGGGCATTAAAACGATCTTGTTAAGCTTCTGTGACCTGCACGTCTCTGCCACGGGGCATTGATATTGTCTTTTTATTCAACTGCGACCTCCACCACTCTTCCATGGGGCATTCATATTGTCTTTTTATTCAACTCCGACCTCCACTACTTTTCCAAGGGGCATTGATATTGCCTTTTTATTCCACAGCTACCTCAACCACTCTTTAAACGGGCATTGATATTGTCTTTTTATTCCACAGAGACCTCCACCAGTTTTCCAATGGGCAGTAAAACCATCTTGTTAAGCTACTGTGACCTCCAGGTCTCTTCCACGTGGCATTGATATTGTCTTTATATTCCACTGTGACCTCCACCACTCTTCCAATGGACATTAAAACCATCTTGTTAGGCTACTGTGACCTCCACGTCTCTTCCACGGGGCATTGATATTGTCTTTTTATTACACTGCGATCTCCACCACTCTTCCAAGGGGCATTAAAACAGTGTCGTTAAGCTACTGAGACGTCCAATTCTCTTCCACAGGGCATTGATATTCTCTTTTTATTCAACTGCGACCTCCACCACTCTTCCAAGGGGGCATTGATACTGTCTTTTTATTCCACTGCGACCTCCACCACTCTTCCAAAGGGCATTAAAACCATTTTCTGAAGCTACTCTGACCTCCAAGTCTCTTCCACGGGGCTTTGATATTGTCTTTTTAATCAATTGTAACCTCCAGCACTATTCCAAGTGGCATTAAAACCGTCTTGTTAAGCTACTGTGACCTCCACGTCTCTTCCAAGGAGCATTAAAACCATCTAGTTAAACCAATTTGTACTCCACAGCTCTTCCAAGGGGCATTAAAACCGTCTTGTTAAGCTACTGTGACCTCCGCTTCTCTTCCACGGGGCCTTGATATTGCCTTTTTATTCCACTGCGACCTTCACCATCCTTCCAAGGGGCATTAAAAACATCTTGTTAAGCTACTGTGACCTCCACGTCTCTTCCACTGGGCATTAATATTGTCTTTATATTTTATTGCGATCTCCACCACTTTTCCAAAGGGCATTGATATTGTCTTTTTATTCCACTGCGACCTCCACCACTCTTCCAAGGGGCATTAAAACCATCTTGTTAAGCTACTATGATCTCCACGTCTTTTCCATGGGGCACTGATATTGTATTTTTATTCCACTGTAAACTCTACCACTCTTCCAAGGAGCACTAATACTGTCTTCTTAAACCACTCTGAACTCCACAGCTCTTCCAAGGAACATTAAATCTGTCTTGTTAAGCTACGGTGACCTCCACTTCTCTTCCACGGGGCATTGATATTGTCTTTTTATTCCACTGCGACCTCCACCACTTTTCCATGGGGCACTGATATTGTTTTTTTATTCCACTGCGACCTCCACCACTCCCCCAAGGGGCATTAAAACCATCTTGTTAAGTTACTGTGACCTCCACGTCTCTTCTTAGGGTCATTAAACCTGTCTTGTTAAATCACTCTGAACTCCACACCTCTTCCAAGGGGCATTAAATTCGTCTTGTATAGCTACTGTGACCTCCATGTCTCTTCCACAGGGCATTGATATTGTCTTTTTATTCCACTGCGACCTCCACCACTCTTCCAAGTGGCATTAAAACCGTCTTGTTAAGCTTCTGTGACCTCCATATCTTTACCAAGAGGCATTAAAACCATCTTTTTAAACCACGCTGAACTCCATAGATCTTCCAAGGGGCATTAAAACCGTCTTGTTAAGCTACAGTGACCTCCACATCTCTTCCACGTGGCATTGATATTGACTTTTTATTCCACAGCGACCTCCACCACTCTTCCAAGGGGCATTAAAAATGTCATGTTAAGCTACTGTGACCTCCACGTCTCTTCCACGGGGCATTGATATTGTCTTTTTATTCCACTCTAACCACCACCACTCTTCCAAGGGCCATTAAAACCGTCTTATTAAGTTACTGTGACCTCCACGTCTCTTCTTAGGGGCATTAAACCTGTCTTGTTAAATCACTCTGAACTCCACAGCTCTTCCAAGGGGCATTAAATTCGTCTTGTATAGCTACTGTCAAATCCACGTCTCTTCCACAGGGCATTGATATTGTCTTTTTATTCCACTGCGACCTCCACCACTCTTCCAAGGGGCATTAAAACCATCTTGTTAAGCTTCTGTGACCTCCATATCTTTAAAAAGAGGCATTAAAACCATCTTGTTAAACCACGCTGAACTCCACAGCTCTTCCAAGGGGCATTAAAACCGTCTTGTTAAGCTACAGTGAACTCCACATCTCTTCCACGTGGCATTGATATTGACTTTCTAATTGCATTGCGACCTCCACCACTCTACCAAGGGGCATTGATATTGTCTTTTTATTCCAATGTAACCTCCACCACTCTTCCAAGAGGCATTAAAACCGTCTTGTTTAGCTACTGTGATCTTCACATCTCTACCACGGGGCATTGATTTTGTCCCTTTTTTCCACAGTGACCTCCACCACTCTTCCAAGGGGCATTGATATTGTCTTTTTATTCCACAGCGACATCCACGACTCTTCCAAGGGGCATTAAAACCATCTTTTTAAACCACGCTGAACTCCATAGATCTTCCAAGGGGCATGAAAACCGTCTTGTTAAGCTACAGTGACCTCCACATGTCTTCCACGTGGCATTGATATTGACTTTTTATTCCACAGCGACCTCCACCACTCTTCCAAGGGGCATTAAAAATGTCTTGTTAAGCTACTGTGACCTCCACGTCTCTTCCACGGGGCATTGATATTGTTTTTTTATTCCACTCTAACCTCCACCACTCTTCCAAGGGGCATTAAAACCGTCTTATTAAGTTACTGTGACCTCCACGTCTCTTCTTAGGGGCATTAAACCTGTCTTGTTAAATCACTCTGAACTCCACAGCTCTTCCAAGGGGCATTAAATTCGTCTTGTTAAGCAACTGTAACCTCCATGTCTCTTCAACAGGGCATTCATATTGTCTTTTTTTTCCACTGCGACCTCCACCACTCTTCCAAAGGGCATTAAAACCATCTTGTTAAGCTTCTGTTACCTCCACGTCTTTACCAAGGGGCAAAAAAACCATCTTGTTAAACCACGCTGAACTCCACAGCTTTTCCAAGGGGCATTAAAACCGTCTTGTTAAGCTACTGTGACCTCCACGTCTCTTCCACGGGGCATTGTTATTGTCTTTTTATTCCACAGCGACCTCCACCACTCTTCCAAGGAGTATTAAAACCGTCTTGTTAGGCTACTGTCACCTCCATGTCTCTTCGACGAGGCATTGATATTGTATTTTTAATACACTGCTACCTCCACCACTCTAACAAGGGGCATCGATATTCTTTTTTAATTCCACTGCGACCTACACCACTCTTCCAAGGGGCATTGATAAAGTCTTTTTATTCCACTGCGACCTTCACCACTCTTCCAAGGGGCATTAAAACCGTCTTGTTAAGCTACTGTGACCTTCACGTCTCTTCCACGGGGCATTGAAACCATCTTGTTAAACCACTCTGAACTCCACAGCTCTTCCAAGGGGCCTTAAAACTGTCTTGTTAAGCTACTGTGACCTCCTTGTCTCTTCCACGAGGCAATGATATTGTCTTTTTATTCCACAGCAGCTTCCACCACTCTTCCAAGGGGCATTAAAACTGCCCTGTTAAGCTACTGAGACCTCCACGTCTCTTCCACGGGGCATTGATATTGTCTTTTTAATTCCATTGCGACCTCCACCACTCTACCAAGGGGCATTAATATTGTTTTTTTATTCCACTGCGACCTCTACCACACTTCCAAGGGGCATTAAAACCGTCTTGTTAAGCTACTGTGATCTGCACGTCTCTACCACTGGGCATTGATTTTGTCTTTTTATTCCACAGCGACCTCCACCACTCTTCCAAGGGTCATTGATATTGTCTTTTTATTCCACAGCGACCTCCACCACTCTTCCAAGGGGCATTGCACCGTCTCGTTAAGGTACTGTGACCTCCAGGTCTCTACCACTGGTCATTGATTTTGTCTTTTTATTCCACTGCGACCTCCACCACTCTTCCAAGGGGCATTAAAACGATCTTGTTAAGCTTCTGTGACCTGCACGTCTCTGCCACGGGGCATTGATATTGTCTTTTTATTCAACTGCGACCTCCACCACTCTTCCATGGGGCATTGATATTGTCTTTTTATTCAACTCCGACCTCCACTACTTTTCCAAGGGGCATTGATATTGTCTTTTTATTCCACTGCGACCTCCACCACTGTACCAAGGGGCATTAAAACGATCTTGTTAAGCAACTGTGACCTTCACGTCTCTTCCACGGGGCATTGATATTGCCCTTTTATTCCACTGCGACCTCCACCACTCTTCCATGGGGCATTAAAACCATCTTGTGAAGCTACTGTGACCTCCACATCTCTTCCACGGGGCATTGATATTGCCTTTTTTTTCCACAGCTACCTCAACCACTCTTTAAACGGGCATTGATATTGTCTTTTTATTCCACAGAGACCTCCACCAGTTTTCCAATGGGCAGTAAAACCATCTTGTTAAGCTACTGTGACCTCCAGATCTCTTCCACGTGGCATTGATATTGTCTTTATATTCCACTGTGACCTCCACCACTCTTCCAATGGACATTAAAACCATCTTGTTAGGCTACTGTGACCTCCACGTCTCTTCCACGGGGCATTGATATTGTCTTTTTATTACACTGCGACCTCCACCACTCTTCCAAGGGGCATTAAAACAGTGTCGTTAAGCTACTGAGACGTCCAATTCTCTTCCACAGGGCATTGATATTCTCCTTTTATTCAACTGCGACCTCCACCACTCTTCCAAGGGGGCATTGATATTGTCTTTTTATTCCACTGCGACCTCCACCACTCTTCCAAAGGGCATTAAAACCATTTTCTGAAGCTACTCTGACCTCCAAGTCTCTTCCACGGGGCTTTGATATTGTCTTTTTAATCAATTGTAACCTCCAGCACTATTCCAAGTGGCATTAAAACCGTCTTGTTAAGCTACTGTGACCTCCACGTCTCTTCCAAGGAGCATTAAAACCATCTAGTTAAACCAATTTGTACTCCACAGCTCTTCCAAGGGGCATTAAAACCGTCTTGTTAAGCTACTGTGACCTCCGCTTCTCTTCCACGGGGCCTTGATATTGCCTTTTTATTCCACTGCGACCTTCACCATCCTTCCAAGGGGCATTAAAAACATCTTGTTAAGCTACTGTGACCTCCACGTCTCTTCCACTGGGCATTAATATTGTCTTTATATTTTATTGCGATCTCCACCACTTTTCCAAAGGGCATTGATATTGTCTTTTTATTCCACTGCGACCTCCACCACTCTTCCAAGGGGCATTAAAACCATCTTGTTAAGCTACTATGATCTCCACGTCTTTTCCATGGGGCACTGATATTGTATTTTTATTCCACTGTAAACTCTACCACTCTTCCAAGGAGCACTAATACTGTCTTCTTAAACCACTCTGAACTCCACAGCTCTTCCAAGGAACATTAAATCTGTCTTGTTAAGCTACGGTGACCTCCACTTCTCTTCCACGGGGCATTGATATTGTCTTTTTATTCCACTGCGACCTCCACCACTTTTCCATGGGGCATTGATATTGTTTTTTTATTCCACTGCGACCTCCACCACTCCCCCAAGGGGCATTAAAACCATCTTGTTAAGTTACTGTGACCTCCACGTCTCTTCTTAGGGTCATTAAACCTGTCTTGTTAAATCACTCTGAACTCCACACCTCTTCCAAGGGGCATTAAATTCGTCTTGTATAGCTACTGTGACCTCCATGTCTCTTCCAATGGGCATTGATATTGTCTTTTGTAATCCACTGCAACCTGCACCACTCTTCCAAGGGGCATTAAAGCAGTCTTGTTAAGCTACTGTCACGTCCTTGTCTATTCCACGGGCATTGATATTGTCTTTTTATTCCACTGTAACCTCCACCACTCTTCAAAGTGGCAATGACATTGTCTTTTTATTCCACTGCGACTTCCACCTCTCTTCTAAGGGGCATTGATATTGTCTTTTTAATCCACTGCGACCTCCACCACTCTTCCAAGTGGCATTAAAACCGTCTGGTTAAACCACTCTGAACTCCACAGCTCTTCCAAGGGGCATTGATATTGTCTTTTTATTCCACTGTAACCTCCACCACTCTTCCAAGGGGCATTGATTTTGTCTTTTTATTCCACTGCGACCTCCACCACTCTTCCAATGGGCATTGTTATTGTCTTTTTAATCCCCTGCAACCTCCACCACTCTTCCAAGGGGCATTAAAACCGTCTTGTTAAGCTGCTGTGACTTCCACGTCCCTTCCACGGGGCATTGATATTGTCTTTTTATTACACTGCGACCTTCACCACTCTTCCAAGGGGCATTGATATTGTCTTTTCAATCCACTGCGACCTCCACCACTGTTCCAAGGGACATTGATATTGGCTTTTTATTCCTCTGCGACCTTCACCCCTCTTCCAAGGAACATTGATATTGTCTTATTTTTCCACTGTAACCTCCACCACTCTTCTAAGGGGCATTGATATTTTCTTTTTATTCCACTGCGACCTCCACCACTCTTCCAAGGGGCATCGATAATGTCGTTTTAATCCACTGCGACCTCCACCACTCTTCCATGGGGCATTAAAACCGTCTTGTTAAGCTACTGTGACCTCCATGTCTCTTCCAAGGGGCATTAAAACCGTCAATTTAAACCACTCTGAGCTCCACAGCTCTTGAAAAAGGCATTGATATTGTGTTTTTATTCCACTGTAACCTCCACCAGTCCTCCAAGGGGCATTTATATTGTCTTTTTATTTTACTGCGACCTCCACCACTCTTCTAAGGGGCATTAATATTGTCTTTTTATTCCACTGCGACCTCCACCACTTTTCGAAGGGTCATTAATATTGTCTTTTTATTCCACTGTAACCTCCACCACTCTTCCAAGGGGCATTGATATTGTCTTTTTATTCCACTGCAACCACCACCTCTCTTCCAAGGGGTATTAAAACCATCTTGTTAAGCTACTGTGACCTCCACGTCCCTTCCACGGGGCATTGATATTGTCTTTTTAATCCACTGCCACCTCCACCACTCTTCAAAGGGGCACTAAAACAGTATTGATAAGCTACTGTGACCTCCACGTCTCTTCCAAAGGGCCTTAAAACCGTCTGGTTGAACCACTCTGATCTCCACAGCTCTTCCAAGAGGCATTGATATTGTCTTTTTATTCGATTGTAGCCTCCAACACTCTTCCAAGGGGCATTAAAACCGTCTTGATAAGCTACTGTGACCTCCACGTCTCTTCCAAGGGGCATTAAAGCCGTCAATTTAAACCACTCTGAACTCCAAAGCTCTTGCAAGAGGCATTGATATTGTCTTTTAATTCAACTGTAACATCCACCACTCTTCCAAGGGGCATTGATTTTGTCTTTTTAATCCACTGTGAACTCCATCACTCTTCCAAGAAGCATTAAAACCGTCTTGTTTAGCTACTGTGACCTCCACGTCTATTCCACTGTGCCTTAAAACCTTCTGGTTAAACCACTGTGAACTCCACAGCTCTTCCAAGGGGCATTGATATTGTCTTTTTATTCCACTGTAACCTCCACCACTCTTCCAAGGGGCATTGATATGGTCTTTTTATTTTACTGCGACCTCCACCACTCTTCCAAGGGGCATTAATATTGTCTTTCTATTCCACTGCGACCTCCACCACTCTTCCAAGAGTCATTAATATTGTCTTTTTATTAAACTGCGACCTTAACCTCTCTTCCAAGTGGCATTAAAACCATCTTGTTAAGCTACTGTGACCTGCAAGTCTCTTCCACGAGGCATTGATATTGTCTTTTTATTCCACTGCGACCTCCACATCTCTTCCAAGGGGAATTGATATTGTCTTTTTATTCCACTGCGACCTCTACCACTCTTCCAAGGGGCATTAAAACAGTCTTGATAAGCTACTGTGACCTCCACGTCTCTTCCAAGGGGCATTAAACCATCTGGTTAAACCACTCTGTACTCCACAGCTCTTCCAAGAGACATTGATATTGTCTTTTTATTCGACTGTAACCTCCAACACTCTTCCAAGGGGCATTGATATTGTCTCTGTTTTCCACTGCGATCTCCGCCACTCTGAACTCCACAGCTCTTCCTAGGGGATTTTTGTATTGTCTTTTTATTCCACTCTAACCTCCACCACTCTTCCAAGGGGCATTAAAACAGTCTTGTTAATCTACTGTGACCTCCACGTCTCTTCCAAGGGGCATTAAAACCGTCAATTTAAACCACTCTCAACTCCACAGCTCTTGAAAGGGGCTTTGATATTGTTGTTTATTCCACTGTAACCTCCAGCACTCTTCCAAGGGGCATTGATATTGTCTTTTTATTCTACTGCGTCTTCCACGACTCTCCCAAGGGGCATTAAGCTTGTTAAGCTGCTGTAACCTCCATGTCTATTCCATGGGGCATTGATATTGTCTTTTTATTCCAATGTAACCTCCACCACTCTTCTAAGGGGCAGTGATATTGTCTTTTTAAACCACCTCCACCAGTCTTCCAAGAGGCATTAAAAGCATCTTTTAAGCTACTATGACCTCCCCGTCTCTTGCAAGGGGCATTAAAACCATCTGGTTAAACCACTCTGAATTCCAAAGCTCATCAAAGGGGCATTGATATTGTCTTTTTATTCCACTGTAACCTCCACCACTTTTCCTATGGGAATTGATATTGTCTTTTTATTATTATTATTATTATTATTATTATTATTATCTATTATTATGGCGCCATTTATTCCATGGCGCTTTACATGTGATAGGGATATACATAACAAAAGCATTTACATAATCTTAACAAAACGAGTCAGCGACTGGTACAGGACGAGAGAGGACCCTGCCCGCGAGGGCTCACATTCTAGAAGGGATGGGTGAGGATATATTAGGTGAGGGTAGAGCTGGTCGTGCTGTGGTGTTTACTGCAGGTTGTAGGCTTGTTGGAAGAGGTGGGTTTTCAGGTTTCTTTTGAAGGTTTCCACGGTCGGAGAGAATCTGATGTGTTGGGGTAGAGAGTTCCAGAGTAGGGGGGATGCACAGAAGAAATCTTGTATACGATTGTGGGAGGAGGAGATAAAAGGGGAGTAGAGAAGGAGATCTTGTGAGGATCGGAGGTTGCGTGCAGGTAAGTACCGGGAGACTAGGTCACAGATGTATGGGGGAGACAGGTTGTGGATGGCTTTGTATGCCATGGTTAGAGTTTTGAACTGGATTCTCTGGGCAATGGGGAGCCAGTGAAGAGATTGACAGAGAGGAGAGGCCGGGGAATAATTGGGGGACAGGTGAATTAGTAGAGCAGCAGAGTATTGGATAAAACCGTCTTGTTAAGCTACTGTGACCTCCAAGTCTCTTCCAAGGGGCATTAAAACCGTCTGGTTAAACCTCTCTAAGCTCCACAGCTATTTCAAGGGGCATTGACAATGTCTTTTTATTCCATAGTAACCTTCTGCACTCTTCCAAGTGCATTGATATTGTCTTTTTATTCCTCTGCGACGTCCACGACTCTTCCAAGGGGCATTAAAACCGTCTTGTTAAGCTACTGTCACCTCCAAGTTTCTTACACAGGGCATTGATATTGTCTTTTCATTCCACTGTAACCTCCACCACTCTTCCAAGGGGCATTGATATTGTCTTTTTATTCCACTGTAACCTCCACCAATCTTCCAAGGGGCATTGATATTGTCTTTTTTTTTCCACTGCGACCTCCACCACTGTTCTAAGGGGCATTGATATTGTCTTTTAAATCCACAACTATCTCCACCACTCTTCCAAGGGGCATTAAAACAGTCTTGTTAAGCTACTGTGACCTTCTCGTCTCTTCCAAGGGGCATTAAAATAGTCTGGTTAAACACTCTGAACTCCACAGCTCAGACAAGAGGCATTGATATTGTCTTTTTATTCGACTGTAACATCCTCCACTCTTCCAAGCGGCATTGATATTGTCTTTTTATTCCACTGCGACCTCCACCGCTCTTCCAAGAGGCATTGATATTGTCTTTTTAATCAAATGCGACCTCCACCTCTCTTCCAAGGGCCTCTAAAACCGTATTGTGAAGCTAATGTGACCTCAACGTCCCTTCCAAGGGGTATTGATATTGTATTTTTAATCCACTGCAACCTCCACCACTCTTCCAAGGGGCATTGATGTTGTCTTTTTATTCCACTGTGACCTCCACGTCTCTTCCAAAGGGCATTAAAACAGTCAATTTAAACCACTCTGAACTCCACAGCTCTTCCAAGGAGCACTGGTATTGTCTTTTTATTTCACTCTAACCTCCACCACTCTTCCAAGGGGCATTGACATTGTCTATTTATTCCACTGAGACCTCCACCACTCTTCCAAGGGGCATTAAGACATATTGTTAAGCTACAGTGACCTCCACAACTCTTCCATGGGGCATTGATATTGTCTTTTTATTCCACTGTAACCTCCACCACTCTTCCAAGGGGCATTGATTTTGTCTTTTTATTCCACTGCGTCCTCTACCACTCTTCCAATGGGCTTTGATATTGTCTTTTTAATCCACTGCAACCTCCACCACTCTTCCAAGGGGCATTGATTTTGTCTTTTTATTCCACTGCGACCACTACCACTCTTCCAATGGGCATTGTTATTGTCTTTTTAATCCACTGCAACCTCCACCACTCTTCCCAGTGGCATTGACACTGTCTTTTTATTCCACTGCGACTTCCACCTCTCTTCTAAGGGGCATTGATATTGTCTTTTTAATCCACTGCGACCTCCACGACTCTTCCAAGGGGCATTAAAACAGTCTTGTTAAGCTACTGTGACCTCCACGTCTCTTCCAAGGGGCATTAAAACCGTCTAGTTAAACCACTCTGAACTCCACAGCTCTACCAAGGGGCATTGATATTATCTTTTTATTCCACTGTAACCTCCACCACTCGTCCAATGGGCATTGATTTTGTCTTTTTATTCCACTGAGACCTCCACCACTCTTCCAATGGGCATTGTTATTGTCTTTTTAATCCCCTGCAACCTCCACCACTCTTCCAAGGGGCATTAAAACCATCTTGTTAAGCTACTGTGACCTCCACGTCCCTTCCACGGGTCATTGATATTGTCTTTTTATTCCACTGCGACCTCCACCACTCTTCCAAGGGGCATTGATATTGTCTTTTTAATCCACTGCAAACTCCACCACTCTTCCAGGGGGCATTAAAACCGTCTTGTTATGCTACTGTGACGTCAACTTCTCTTCCAAGGGGCATTAAAACCATCTGGTTAAACCACTCTGAACTCCACAGCTCTTCGTAGTGGAATTTGTATTGTCTTTTTATTCTACTCTAACCTCCACCACTCTTCCTAGGGGCATTGACATTGTCTTTTTATTCCACTGCGACCTCCACCACTCTTCCAAGGGGCATTAAGACCATATTGTTAAGCTACAGTGACCTCCACATCTCTTCCACGGGCATTCATATTGTCTTTTTATTCCACTGTACCCTCCACCAATCTTCCAAGGGGCATTGATATTGCTTTTTTATTCCACTGCGACCTCCACCACTCTTCCAAGGGGCATTAAAACAGTCTTGTTAATCTACTGTGACCTCCACGTCTCTTCCAAGGGGCATTAAAACAGTCAATTTAAACCACTCTCAACTCCACAGCTCTTGCAAGGGGCTTTGATACTGTTTTTTATTCCACTGTAACCTCCAGCACTCTTCCAATGGGAATTGATATTGTCTTTTTATTCCACTGCGTCTTCCACCACTCTCCCAAGGGGCATTAAAACTGTCTTGTTAAGCTGCTGTAACCTCCATGTCTATTCCACTGGACATTGATATTGTCTTTTTATTCCAATGTAACCTCCACCACTCTTCTAAGGGGCAGTGATATTGTCTTTTTAAACCACTGCGACCTCCACCACTCTTCCAAGAGGCATTAAAAACATCTTATTAAGCTACTATGAACTCCACGTCTCTTCCAAGGGGCATTAAAACCATCTGGTTAAACCACTCTGAATTCCAAAGCTCATCAAAGGGGCATTGATATTGTCTTTTTATTCCACTGTAACCTTCACCACTTTTCCTATGGGAATTGGTATTGTCTTTTTATTATTATTATTATTATTATCTATTATAATAGCGCCATTTATTCCATGGCGCTTTACATGTGATAGGGATATACATAACAAAAGCATTTACATAATCTTAACAAAACGAGTCAGCGTCTGGTACAGGACGAGCGAGGACCCTGCCCGCGAGGGCTCATATTCTAGAAGGGATGGGTGAGGATACATTAAGTGAGGGTAGAGCTGGTCATGCTGCGGTGGTTACTGCAGGTTGTAGGCTTGACGGAAGAGGTGGGTCTTCAGGTTTCTTTTGAAGGTTTCCACGGTCGGCGAGAATCTGATGTTTTGGGGTAGAGAGTTCCAGAGTAGGGGGGATGCACGGGAGAAATCTTGTATACGATTGTGGGAGGAGGAGATAAAAGGGGAGAAGAGAAGGAGATCCTGTGAGGATCAGAGGGTGCTTGCAGGTAAGTACCGGGAGACTAGGTCACAGATGTATGGGGGAGACAGGTTGTGGATGGCTTTGTATGCCATGGTTAGAGTTTTGAACTGGATTCTCTGGCAATGGGGAGCCAGTGAAGAGATTGACAGAGAGGAGAGGCCGGGGAATAGCGGGGGGACAGGTGAATTAGTCGAGCAGCAGAGTTTAGGATAGATTGGAGAGGCGCAAGAGTGTTGTAAGGGAGGCCACGGAGCAGGAGGTTGCAGTAGTCGAGGCGGGATATGATGAGGGCATGCACTAGTGTTTTTGCAGAGTCTTTGCTGAGGAATGCACGTATCCGGGAGATGTTTTTTAGTTGGAGTCGGCAGGAAGTGGAAAGGGCTTGGATATGTGGCTTGAAGGAGAGATCAGAGTCCAGGGTTACTCCAAGGCAGCGAGCTTGTGGGACTGGGGAGAGTGAACAGCCATTGATGTTGATGGCTAGGTCAAGTGGGGGATGTGATTGAGAGGGTGGAAACATGATGAACTCTGTTTTATCCAGGTTGAGTTTTAGAAATCTGTCAGAGAAGAAGGATGACATGGCGGACAGACATTGTGGGATTTTGGTTACTAGGGAGGAGATATAGGGTCCAGAGAGGTAGATCTGTGTGTCGTCAGCATAGAGGTGATACTGAAAACTGTGAGACTCTATGAGCTGGCCCAGGCCAAAGGTGTAGATGGAGAAGAGCAGAGGTCCTAGAACTGAACCTTGGGAGACAGCGACAGATAGGGGGCGAGATGAGGAGGTGGTGCGTGAGTGGGAGACGCTGAATGTCCTGTCTGTTAAGTATGAGGAGATCCAAGATAGAGCCAAGTCCGTGATGCCAAGAGATGAGAGAATCAGGAGTAAGAGGGAATGGTCCACTGTGTCAAAGGTAGATGACAGGTCCAGAAGGAGGAGGATGGAGCAGTGTCGCTTGGATTTGGCATTTAGTAGGTCGTTGGTGACTTTGGTCAGGGCAGTTTCAGTCAAGTGATGCGGTCGGAAGCCAGATTGCAGGCGGTCGAAGAGGGAGCAGGAGGAGAGGTGGGAAGACAGTTCAAGGTGGACATGTTGTTCTAGTAGTTTTGAGGCAAAGGGAAGGAGTGATATGGGTCGGTAGCTAGTCAGAGAGGAAGGGTCAAGGGAGGGCTTTTTGAGGATGGGTGTGATTGCGGCATGTTTGAAACATGAGGGGAAGACACCGGTTGTTAGTGACAGATTGAAGAGGTGGGTTAGGGTTGGAATGAAGACTGTGGTAAGGTTAGTGATGAGGTGGGATGGTATTGGGTCAAGTTCGCATGTGGTGAGGTGTGATTTGGAGAGTAAAGAGGAGACTTGACCTTCTGTAATGGTGGAGAAGTGGGGTTTGGAGGAGGAGGGTTGAATAGATATGAGGAGGGGTTGTGTGGACTTTAGGCAAAAGTTTTGTCTGATGGTGTCAATCTTCTGTTTGAAGAATAAGGCAAAGTCGTCGGCTGAGATGAGAGAAGAGGGAGGAGGTGCTGGGGGACGAAGGAGAGAGTTGAAAGTGTTAAATAGCTGTTTAGGATTGTGAGATAGGGAGGATATGAGAGATGAGAAGTAGGTTTGTTTTGCTGCAGTGAGTGCGGACTTGAAATTAGTGACAGATTGCTTGAATGCGATGAAGTGCTCGATGGAGTGAGACCTTTTCCATCTCCGCTCCGCAACCCTGGAGGCCCGGCGCAGTTCTTTAGTAAGTTTAGTGTGCCAGGGTGGCCTGTTGAATGTGCGAGATATGATGTGTGTGAGAGGGGCGATCGAGTCTAGAGCTACAGCTATTGTGGTGTTATATGAAGCAGCAGCAACGTCTGCATCGTTTAAGGAATTTATGTCTGTAAGAGGGAGGAGGGATTCAGAGAGTGAGTGTAAGTCAAGGTGTTTGAGATTTCTCCGAGGGTATGCAAGTTTGTGGAGTGGGGATTGTTGACCCGGGGAGGAGAGAGAAGAGAATGTAAGTATGCTGTGATCAGAGAGAGGGAGAGGTGAGTTAGAGAGGATAGATAGGGAACAAAGGCGGGTGAAGATGAGGTCCAGTGTGTGGCCATCTTTGTGGGTGGGTGTGGAAGACCATTGAGTGAGTCCGAAGGAGGAAGTGAGAGTTAGGAACTTAGAGACAGATGAGTGGGAAGTGTTAATGGGGATGTTGAAGTCACCCATTATGATAGTGGGGATGTCAGTGGAGAGGAAGTGAAGCAGCCAGGTGGTGAAGTGGTCTAAGATGGTGTTGGCTTGCCCTGGGGGTCGGTAAACGATGGCCAGTTGGAGGTTGGAGGGGGAATGGATGCGCACACAGTGCACCTCAAAAGAGGGGAGTGTAACGGAGGGTGGCAGTGGGATTTGGGTGAAAGCGCCGTGTTCTGATAGGAGAAAACCTAAGCCTCAGCGATGTTTGCCGTTGCGGCGGGGGGTGTGGAGAAGATGGAATTCGCCATATGAAAGTGCAGCTGGGGAGGCTGTGTCAGAGGGGGTGAGCCAGGTTTCAGTGATGGCGAGGAAGGAAAGTTTGTTTGTATTGAAAAGATCGTGGATGAAGGAAAGTTTGTTGCAGACAGAGCGAGCGTTCCATAGAGCTCCTGTTAGTCCAACTAAGGGAGTGGGGATTGTTTAGATGGGTATGAGGTTAGAAGGGTTGCCACAGTTTGTGGAAGGTCGTGGATAGGAGGAAGAAGTAACTGTGGGGATATGACGAGGAGGACCAGGATTTGGAGAGATATCTCCAGCAGTGTGGAGGAGCAGAGAAAGTGTTAGCAGGTGGGAGCAAGAGAGAGCATGAAGTGGCTGTCTGTGTTTGGAGATCCAGGATTGAATGTTTAGGAATAATTTGGAGGAGGAGGTAAGATGAAGAGTTTCTTACTAGTTGTAGGGATTTGAGGGGTTACTAGAAAGTGGAGGACTATAGAGGAAAAAGTGAGAGCTAACAGAAACATAGTTAAAAGAGAGTAAGTCGTCAAAGTGTTGGTTACCTGACTCCTGCCTTGACTAACTGCCTCTGAAATAACTGCCACTTATCTCCGAAGCCACTTTACACAAGAACACGCGTGCACACCTTACAGAGCTTCTAAATATATAGGGCACATTAAACTATCAGGTGAAGGGCATTGTGAGAGCTGCATATGGCTAAATTAGCAGCTGGTTGTCTCACCAGGAGATGGCTGGGTGATCAAACACAGAGCTAGGACTCTAGTCTCTGCAGTTTAGCACCTCTAAAAATCAGATAAGATCTATAGTGGGGAAGGGACAGACATATGTGGGTATTGAATGGAGTGGGACAGATAAAGCAGAGAAGTTATGCAGAGCATGTACCAGTGAGGTGAATGAGCAAAGCAGAGCATTATATTACAGCAAACACAGCAAGCAGAGAAGTTATGCACAGCATGTACCATTGACGTTATTCCACTGCGACCTCCACCACTCTTCCAAGGGGCATTAAAACAGTCTTGTTAAGCTACTGTGACCTCCACGTCCCTTCCAAGGGGCATTGATATTGTCTTTTTATTCCACTGCGACCTCCACCACTCTTCCAAGGTGCATTGATATTGTCTTTTTATTCCACTGCGATCTCCGCCACTCTTCCAAAGGGCATTGATATTGTCTTTTATTCCACTGTAACCTCCAACACAGTTCTAAGGGGCATTAAAACCATCTTGTTAAGCTACTGTGATCTTCACTTCTCTTCCACAGGGCATTGATATTGTCTTTTTATTCCACTGTAACCTCTACCACTCTTCCAAAGGGCATTAATATTGTCTTTTTATTCCACTGCGACCTCCACCACTCTTCCAAGGGGCATTAAAACCATCTTGTTAAGCTACTGTGACCTCCACGTCTCTTCCAAGGGGCACTAAAACCGTTTGGTTAAACCACTCTGTACTCCACAGCTCTTCCAAGGGGCATTGATATTGTCTTTTTATTTCACTGTAACTTCCACCACTCTTTCAAGGGGCAATGATATTGTATTTTTATTCCACTGTGACCTCCACCACTCTTCCAAGGGGCATTAAAACCGTCTTGTTAAGCTACTGTGACCTCCAAGTCTCTTCCAAGGGGCATTAAAACCGTCTGGTTAAACCGCTCTGAGCTCCACAACTCTTGCAAGGGGCATTGACAATGTCTTTTTATTCCATTGTGACCTTCTGCACTCTTCCAAGTGCATTGATATTGTCTTTTTATTCCTCTGCGACATCCACGACTCTTTCAAAGGGCATTAAAACAGTCTTGTGACTTTCAAGTTTCTTACACAGGGCATTGATATTGTCTTTTTATTCCACTGTAACCTCCACCACTCTTCCAAGGGGCATTGATATTGTCTTTTTAATCCACTGTGACCTCCATCACTCTTCCATGAAGCATTGAAACAGTCTTGATAAGCTACTGTGACCTCCACGTCTATTCCATGGTGCTTTAAAACTTTCTGGTTAAAGCTCTGTGAACTCCACATCTCTTCCAATGGGCATAGATATTGTCTTTGTATTCCACTCTAACCTCCAACACTCTTCCAAGGGGCATTGATAATGTCTTTTTATTTTACTGCGACCTCCACCACTCTTCCTAGGGGCATTAATATTGTCTTTTTATTCCACTGTGACCTCTACGTCTCTTCCAAGGGGCATTAATATTGTCTTTTTATTCCACTGTAACCTCCACCATTCTTCCAAGGGACATTGATATTGTCTATTTATTCCACTGTAACCTCCACCACTCTTCCAAGGGGCATTGATATTGTCTTTTTATTCCACTGTAACCTCCACCATTCTTCCAAGGGACATTGATATTGTCTATTTATTCCACTGTAACCTCTACCATTCTTCCAAGGGGCATTGATATTGTCTTTTTATTCCACTCTAACCTCCACCACTCTTCCAAGGGGCATTGATATTTTCTTTTTAATCCACTGCGACCTCTACAACTCCTCCAAGGGGCTTTAAAACAGTCTTGATAAGCTTCTGTGACCTCCACGTCTCTTCCAAGGGGCATTAAAACCGCATTGTTAAACCACTCTGAACTCCACAGCTCTTCCAAGAGGCATTGATATTGTCTTTTTATTCAACTGTAACCTCCACCACTCTTCCAAGGGGCATTGATATTGTATTTTTTATCCACTGCGACCTCCACCACTCTTTCAAGGGGATTTGATTGTCTTTTTAATCCACTGCGACTTCCACCACTCTTCCAAGGGGCATTAAAACCGTCTTGTTAAGCTACTGTGACCTCAACGTCCCTTTCACAGGGCATTGATATTGTCTTTTTATTCGACTGCGACCTCCACCACTCTTCCAAGGGGCATTCATATTGTCTTTTTAATCCACTGCGACCTCCACCACTCTTCCAAGGGACATTGATATTGTCTTTTTATTCCACTGCGACCTTCACCCCTCTTCCAAGGAACATTGATATTGTCTTTTTTTTCCACTGTAACCTCCACCACTCTTCTAAGGGGCATTGATATTTTCTTTTTATTCCACTGCGATCTCCACCACTCTTCCAAGGGGCATCGATAATGTATTTTTAATCCCCTGCGACCTCCAACACTCTTCCAAGGGGCATAAAAACAGTCTTGTTAAGCTACTGTGACCTCTACGTCTATTCCAAGGGGCATTAAAACCGTCAATTTAAACCACTCTGCACTCCACAGCTCTTGCAAGAGTCATTGAGTTTGTCTTTTTATTCCACTGTAACCTCCACCACTCTTCCAAGGGGCATTGACTTTGTCTTTTTAATCCACTGCGAGCTCCATCACTCTTCCAAGTAGCATTAAAACAATCTTGTTTAGCTACTGTGACCTCCACGTCTATTCCTCGGTGCCTTAAAACCTTCTGGTTAAACCACTGTGAACTCCACAGCTCTTCCAAGGGGCATTAATATTGTCTTTTTATTCCACTGCGACCTCCACCACTCTTCCAAGGGTCATTGATATTGTCTTTTTATTCCACTGTAACCTCCAACACTCTTCCAAGGGGCATTGATATTGTCTTTTTATTCCACTGCGACCTCCACCTCTCTTCAAAGTGGCAT
The DNA here is from genome assembly GCF_046119375.1 of Phyllobates terribilis. Lineage (NCBI taxonomy): Eukaryota > Metazoa > Chordata > Amphibia > Anura > Dendrobatidae > Phyllobates > Phyllobates terribilis. The sequence goes on along the minus strand of NW_027362799.1, from coordinate 3,117,005 downwards.
TAAAACCATCTTGTTAAGCTACTGTGACCTCCAAGTCTTTTCCACGAGGCATTGATATTGACTTTTTATTCCACTACGACCTCCACATCTCTTCCAAGGGGAATTGATGATGTCTTTTTATTCCACTGGAACCTTCACCACTCTTCTAAGGGGCATTGATATTGTCTTTTTAATCCACTGCGACCTCCACCACTCTTGCAAGGGGCATTAAACCGTCTGGTTAAACCACTCTGTACTCCACAGATCTTCCAAGAGGCATTGATATTGTCTTTTTATTCGACTGTAATTTCCACCACTCTTCCAAGGGGCATTGATATTGTCTCTGTTTTCCACTGCGACCTCCACCACTCTTCCAAGGGGCTTTGATATTGTCTTTTTTTTCCACTGCGACCTCCACCACTTTTCCAATGGGCATTAAAATCGTGTTGTGAACCTACTGTGACCTCCAAGTCTCTTCCAAGGGGCATTAAAACCGTCTGGTTAAACCGATCTGAGCTCCACAGCTTTTCCAAGGGGCATTGACAATGTCTTTTTATTCCATTGTAACCTTCTGCACTCTTCCAAGTGCATTGATATTGTCTTTTTATTCCTCTGCGACGTCCACGACTCTACCAAGGGGCATTATAACCGTCTTGTTAAGCTACTGTGACTTCCAAATTTCTTAGACAGGGCATTGATATTGTCTTTTTATTCCACTGTAACCTCCACCACTCTTCCAAGGGGCATTGATATTGTCTTTTTATTCCATTGTAACCTCCAACAATCTTCAAAGGGGCATTGATATTGTCTTTTAAATCCACTACGATTTCCACCACTCTTTCAAGCGGCATTAAAACAGTCTTGTTAAGCTACTGTGACCTCCTCGTCTCTTCCAAGGGGCATTAAAACCGTCTGGTTAAACACTCTGAACTCCACAGCTCTTACAAGAGGCATTGATATTGTCTTTTTATTCGACTGTAACATCCACCACTCTTCCAAGCGGCTTTGATATTGTCTTTTTATTAGACTGCGACCTTCACCACTCTTCCAAGGGGCATTAAGGCCATCTTGTTAAGCTACAGTGACCTCCACAACTCTTCCATGGGGCATTGATATTGTCTTTTTATTCCACTGTAACCTCCACCACTCTTCCAAGGGGCATTGATTTTGTCTTTTTATTCCACTGCGACCTCTACCACTCTTCCAATGGACATTGATATTGTCTTTTTAATCCACTGCAACCTCCACCACTCTTCCAAGGGGCATTAAAGTCGTCTTGTTAAGCTACTGTCACGTCCATGTCTATTCCACGGGGCATTGATATTGTCTTTTTATTCCACTGTAACCTCCACCACTCTTCCAAGAGGCATTGACATTGTCTTTTTATTCCACTGCGACCTCCACCACTCTTCCAAGGGGCATTAAAACCGTCTTGTTAAGTTACTGTGACCTCTACGTCTCTTCCAAGGAGCGTTAAAACCATCTGGTTATACCACTCTGAACTCCACAGCTCTTCCAAGGGGCATTATTATTGTCTTTTCATTCCTCTGAGACTTCAACCACTCCTTCAAGGAGCATTGACATTGTCTTTTTAATCCACTGCGACCTCCACCACTCTTCCAACGGGCATTAAAACAGTCTTGTTAATCTACTGTGACCTCCATGTCTCTTCCAAGGGGCATTAAAACCGTCAATTTAAACCACTCTCAACTCCACAGCTCTTGCAAGGGGCTTTGATATTGTTTTTTATTGCACTGTAACCTCCAGCACTCTTCCAAGGTGCATTGATATTGTCTTTTTAATCCACTGCGACTTTCACCTCTCTTCAAAGGGACATTAAAACCATCCTGTTAAGCTACTGTGACATCCACGTCTCTTTCACAGGGCATTGATATTGTTTTTTTATTCCACTCTAAACTCCACCACTCTTCCAATGGGCATTGATATTGTCTTTTTATTCCACTGCCACCTCCACAACTCTCCCAAGGGGCATTGATATTGTCTTTTTATTCCACTGCCACCTCCACCACTTTTCCAAGGGGCATTAAAAACGTCTTTTTAAGCTGCTGTGACCTCCACGTCACTTCCAATGGGCAATAAAACCGTCTGGTTTAACAACTCTGAACTCCACTGCTCTTCCAAGGGGCATTGATATTGTCTTTTTAATCTACTGTTACCTCCACCACTCTTCCAAGGGGCATTGATATTGATTTTTTATTCCACTGTGACCTCCACTACAATTCCAAGGGGCATTGATACTGTCTTTTTTTCCACTTCAACCTCCACCACTCTTTCAAGGGCCATTAAAACTGTGTTGTTAAGCTACTTTGACCTCCACGTCAATTACACGGGGCATTAAAACCGTCAATTTAAACCACTCTGAACTCCACAGCTCTTGCATTATTCCAATGTAACCTCCAGCACTCTTCCAAGGGGCATTGATATTGTCTTTTTATTCCACTGCAACTTCCACCTCTCTTCCAAGGTGCATTAAAGCCGTCTTGTTAAGCTACTGTGACCTCCACGTCTCTTTCACGGGGCATTGATATTGTCTTTTTATTCCACTGTAACCTCCACCACTCTTCCAAGGGGCATTGATATTGTCCTTTTATTCCACTGGGACCTTCACCTTTCTTCCACGTGGCATTGATATTGTCTTTTTAATCCACTGCGACCTCCACCACTCTTCCAAGGGGCATTAAAACCGTATTGTTAAGCTACTGTGACCTCCACATCTCTTCCAAGGTGCATTAAAACTGTCAATTTAAACCACTCTGGACTCCACAGCTCTTGCAAGAGGCATTGATATTGTCTTTTTATTCCACTGTAACCTACAGCACTCTTTCAAGGGGCAATGATATTGTCTTTTTATTCCACTACGACTTCCACCACTCTCCCAAGGTGCATTAAATACATCTTGTTTAGCTACTGTAACGTCCATGTCTATTCCACGGGGCATTGATATTGTCTTTTTATTCCACTGTATCCTCCACCACTCTTCCAAGGGGTATTGATATTGTCTTTTTATTTCACTGCGACTTCCATCTCTCATCTAAGGGGCATTGATATTGTCTTTTTTCTCCACTGCGACCTCCATCACTCTTCCAAGAGGCATTAAAACAGTCTTGTTAAGCTACTGTGACCTCCAAGTCTCTTCCACGAGGCACTGATATTGTTTTTTTAATCCACTGCAACCACCACCACTCTTCCATGGGGCATTAAAACAGTTTTGATAAGCTATTGTGACCTCCACGTCTCTTCCAAGGGGCATTAAAACCGTGTGGTTAAACCACTCTGAACTCCACAGCTATTCCAAGAAACATTGATATTGTATTTTTATTCGACTGTAACCTCCACCACTCTTCCAAGGGGCATTAAAACCGTCTTGTTAAGTTACTGTGACCTCCACGTCTCTTCCAAGGGGCATTAAAACCGTCAATTTATTCCACTCTGAACTCCACAGCTCTTGCAAGAGGCATTGATATTGTCTTTTTATTCCACTGTAACCTCCACCAATCTTCCAAGGGGCATTGATTTTGTCTTTTTAATCCACTGCGACCTCCATCACTCTTCCAAGAAGCATTAAAACCATCTTGTTTAGCTACTGTGAACTCCACGTCTATTCCACGGTGCCTCAAAAACCTTCTGGTTAAACCACTGTGAACTCCACAGCTCTTCCAAGGGGCATTGATATTGTCTTTTTATTCCACTGTAACCTCCACCTCACTTCCAAGGGGCATTGATATTGTCTTTTTATTCTACTGCGACCTCCACCACTCTTCCAAGGGGCATTAATATTGTCTTTTTATTCCACTCTGACCTTCACCACTCTTCCAAAGGTCATTGATATTGTCTTTTTATTCCACTGTAACCTCCACCACTCTTCCAAGGGGCATTGATATTGTCTTTTTATTCCACTGCGACCTCCACCTCTCTTCCAAGGGGCATTAAAACCATCTTGTTAAGCTACTGTGACCTCCACCACTCAACCAAGGGGCATTGATATTGTATTTTTAATCCACTGCGACCTCCACCACTCTTCCAAAGGGCATTAAAACCATCTTGTTAAGCTACTGTGACCTCCACGTCTCTTCCACGGAGCATATATATTGTCTTTTTAATCCACTGCGACCTCCGCTACTCTTCCAAGGGGCATTGATATTGTCTTTTTTTCCACTGCGACTTCCACCACTCTTACAAGGGGCATTTATATTGTCTTCTTAATCAACTGCGACCTCCACCACTCTTCAAAGGGGCATGAAACCGTCTTGTTAACCTACTTTGACATCCACGTCAATTCCACGGGGCATTGATATTGTCTTTCTATTCCACTGCGACCTACACCACTCTTCCAAGGGGCATTGATTTTGTCTTTTTAATCCACTGCGACCTCCATCACTCTTCCAAGAAGCATTAAAACCATCTTGTTTAGCTACTGTGACCTCCACGTCTATTCCACGGTGCCTTAAAACCTTCTGGTTAAACCACTGTGAACTCCACAGCTTTTCCAAGGAGCATTGATATCGTCTTTTTATTCCACTGTAACCTCCACCATTCTTCCAAGGGGCATTGATATTGTCTTTTTAATGCACTGCGACCTCCACCACTCTTCCAAGAGCCATTAAAACAGTCTTGTTAAGCTACTGTGACCTCCACATCTTTTTTTTCAAGGGGCATTAAAACCGTCTGGTTAAACCACTCTGAACTCCACAGCTCTTCCAAGGAGCATTGATATTGTCTTTTTATTCCACTGTAACCTCCACCATTCTTCCAAGGGGCATTGATATTGTCTTTTTAATGCACTGCGACCTCCACCACTCTTCCAAGGGGCATTAAATCATCTGGTTAATCCACTCTGAACTCCATAGCTCTTTCAAGAGGCATTAATATTGTCTTTTTATTTCACTGTAACCTCCACCACTCTTTCAAGGGGCATTGATATTGTCTTTTTAATCCACTGCAACCTCCACCACTCTTCCAAGGGGCATCAAAACTGTCTTGTTAAGCTACTGTGCCCTCCACGTGTCTACCACCGGGCATTGATATTGTCTTTTTAATCCACTGTGACCTCCACCACTTTTCCAAGGGGCATTAAAACCGTCTTGTTTATCTACTGTGACCTCCACGTCTCGTCCAAGGGGCAATAAAACCATCTGGTTAAACCTCTCTAAAGTCCATAGCTCTTCCAAGGGGCATTTGTAATGTCTATTTATTCCACTCTATCCTCCACCACTCTTCGAAGGGGCATTGACATTGTCTTTTTATTCCACTGCGACCTCCACCATTCTTCCAAGGGGCATTGATATTGTCTTTTTATTCCACTGCCACCTCCACCACTCTTCCAAGGGGCATTGATATTGTCTTTTAAATCCACTGCGACCTCCACCACTTTTCCAAGGGGTATTAAAAACGTCTTTTTAAGCTACTGTGACCTCCACATCACTTCCAATGGGCATTAAAACCGTCTGGTTAAACCACTCTGAACTCCACAGCTCTTCCAAGGGGCATTGGTATTGTCGTTTTATTCCACTCAAACCTCCACCACTCTTCCAAGGGGCATTGACATTGTCTTTTTATTCCACTGCGACCTCCACCATTCTTCCAAGGTGCATTAAAACTGTTTAGTTAAGCTACAGTGACCTCCACATCTCTTGCCCGGGGCATTAATATTGTCTTTAAATTCCACTGTAACCTCCACCACTCTACCAAGGGGCATTGATATTGTATTTTTATTCCACTGTGACCTCCACCACTCTTCCAAAGCGCATTAAAACCATCTTGTTAAGCTACTGTGACCTCCACGTTTCTTCCACGGGGCATTGATCTTGTCTTTTTATTCCACTGCGACCTGCACCACTCTTCCTCGGGGCATTGATATTGTCTTTTTATTCCACTGCGACCACCACCACTCTTCTAAGGGGCATTGATATTGTCTTTTAAATCCACAACGATCTCCACCACTCTTCCAAGGGGCATTAGAACAGTCTTGTTAAGCTACTGTGACCTCCTCGTCTCTTCCAAGGGGCATTAAAACCATCTGGTGAAACTACTCTGAACTCCACAGCTCTTCCAAGAGGCATTGGTATTGTCTTTTTATTCAACTGTAACCTCCACCACTCTTCCAATGGGCATTGATATTGTCTTTTTTTTCCACTGCGACCTCCACTTCTCTTTCAAGGGGATTTGATAGTCTTTTTAATCCACTGCGACCTCCACCACTTTTCCAAGGGGCATTAAATCCGTCTTGTTAAGCTACTGTCACGTCCATGTCCCTTCCACGGGGCATTGATATTGTCTTTTTATTCCACTGTAACCTCCACCACTCTTCCAAGGGGCATTGATATTGTCTTTTTAGTCCACTGCGACCTCCACCACTCTTCCAAGGGACATTGATATTGTCTTTTTATTCCATTGCGACCTTCATCCCTCTTCCAAGGAACATTGATGTTGCCTTTTTTTGCCACTGTAAACTCCACGACTCTTCTAAGGGGCATTGATATTTTCTTTTTATTCCACTGCGACCTCCACATCTCTTCCAAGTGGAATTGATATTGTCATTTTATTCCACTGCAACCTCCACCACTCTTCTTAGGGGCATTGATATTGTCTTTTTAATCCACTGCGACCTCCACCACTCTTCCAAGGGGCATTAAAACAGTTTTTATAAGATACTGTGACCTCCTCGTCTCTTCCAAGGGGCATTAAAACCATCTGGTTAAACCACTCTGTACTCCACAGTTCTTCCAAGAAGCATTGATATTGTCTTTTTATTCAACTGTAACCTCCACTACTCTTCCAAGGGGCATTAAAACCGTCTTGTTAAGCTACTGTGACCTCCACGTCTCTTCCAAGGGGCATTAAAACCGTCAATTTAAACGACTCTGAACTCCACAGCTCTTGCAAGAGGCATTGATATTGTCTTTTTATTCCACTGTAACCTCCACCACTTTTCCAAGGGGCATTGATTTTGTCTTTTTAATCCACTGCGACCCCCATCACTCTTCCAAGAAGCATTAAAACCGTCTTGTTTAGCTACTGTGACCTCCACGTCTATTCCACGTTGCCTTAAAACCTTCTGGTTAAACCACTGTGAACTCCACAGCTCTTCCAAGGGGCAATGATATTGTCTTTTTATTCCACTGTAACCTCCACCACTTTTCCAAGGGGCATTGATTTTGTCTTTTTAATCCACTGCGACCCCCATCACTCTTCCAAGAAGCATTAAAACCGTCTTGTTTAGCTACTGTGACCTCCACGTCTATTCCACGTTGCCTTAAAACCTTCTGGTTAAACCACTGTGAACTCCACAGCTCTTCCAAGGGGCAGTGATATTGTCTTTTTATTCCACTGTAACCTCCACCACTCTTCCAAGGGGCATTGATATTGTCTTTTTATTTTACTGCGACCTCCTCCACTCTGCCAAGGGGCATTAATATTGTCTTTTTATTCCACTGCGACCTCTACGACTCTTCCAAGGGTCATTGATATTGTCTTTTTATTCCACTGTAACCTCCACCACTCTTCCAAGGGGCATTGATATTGTCTTTTTATTGCACTGCGACCTCCACCTCTCCTCCACGGGGCATTAAAACCATCTTGTTAAGCTACTGTGACCTCCAGGATTCTTCCACGAGGCATTGATATTGTCTTTTTATTCCACTGCGACCTCCACATCTATTCCAAGGGGAATTGATATTGTCTTTTTATTCCACTGCGACCTCCACCACTCTTCTAAGGGGCATTGATATTGTCTTTTTAATCCACTGCGACCTCCACCACTCTTCCAAGGGGCATTAAAACAGTCTTGATAAGCTACTGTGACCTCCACGTCTCTTCCAAGGGGCATTAAACCGTCTGGTAAAACCACTCTGCACTCCACAGCTCTTCCAACAGGCATTGATATTGTCTTTTTATTCGACTGTAACCTCCACCACTCTTCCAAGGGGCATTGATATTGTCTCTGTTTTCCACTGCGACCTCGACCACTCTTACAAGGGGCTTTGATATTGTCTTTTTTATCCACTGCGACCTCCACCACTCTTCCAATGGGCATTAAAACCGTCTTGTTATGCTATTGTGACCTCCACGTCCCTCCCACGGGGCATTGATATTGTCTTTTTATTCCATTGCGACCTTCACCACACTTCCAAGGGGCATTAAGACTGTCTTGTTAAGCTACTGTGACCTCCAAGTCTCTTCCAAGGGGCATTAAAACCGTCTGGTTAAAACGCTCTGAGCTCCACAGCTTTTCCAAGGGGCATTGACAATGTCTTTTTATTCCAATGCGACCTCCACCACTCTTCTAAGGGGCATTGATATTGTCTTTTAAATCCACAATGATCTCCACCACTCTTCCAAGGGGCATTAAAACAGTCTTGTTAAGCTACTGTGACCTCCTCGTCACATTCAAGGGGCAATAAAACCGGCTGGTTAAACACTCTGAACTCCTCAGCTCTTACAAGAGGCATTGATATTGTCTTTTTATTCGACTGTAACATCCACCACTCTTCCAAGCGGCACTGATATTGTCTTTTTATTCCACTGCGACCTCCACCACTCTTCCAAGGGGCATTGATATTGTCTTTTTAATCAACTGCGACCTCCACCTCTCTTCCAAGGGGCATTAAAACAGTCTTGTGAAGCTACTGTGACCTCCACGTCCCTTCCACGTGGCATTGATATTGTCTTTTTATTCCAATGTGACCTCCACAACTCTTCCAAGGGGCATTGATATAGTCTTTTTAATCCAATGCGACCTCCACCACTATTCCAAGGGGCATTGATATTGTCTTTTTAATCCACTGTGACCTCCACGTGTCTTCCCAGGGGCATTAAAACCGTCAATTTAATCAACTCTGAACTCCACAGCTCTTTCAAGGAGCACTGGTATTGTCTTTTTATTCCACTCTAACCTCCACCACTCTTCCAAGGGGCATTGACATTGTCTATTTATTCTACTGCGACCTCCACCACTCTTCCAAGGGGCATTAAGACCATCTTTTTAAGCTACAGTGACCTATACAACTCTTCCATGGGGCATTGATATAGTCTTTTTATTCCACTGTAACCTCCACCACTCTTCCAAGGGGCATTGATTTTGTCTTTTTATTCCACTGCGACCTCTACCACTCTTCCAATGGACATTGATATTGTCTTTTTAATCCACTGCAACCTCCACCACTCTTCCAAGGGGCAATAAAGCCGTCTTGTTAAGCTACTTTCACGTCCATGTCTATTCGACGGGGCATGAATATTGTCTTTTTTTTAAACTGTAACCTCCACCACTTTTCCAAGTGGCATTGACATTGTCTTTTTATTCCACTGCGACTTCCACCTCTCTTCTAGGGGGCATTAAAACAGTCTTGTTAAGCTACTGTGACCTCCACCACTCTTCCAAGGGGCATTGAAACCGTCTGGTTAAACCACTCTGTAATCCACAGCTCTTCCAAGGGGCATTGATATTGTCTTTTTATTCCACTGTAACCTCCACCACTCTTCCAAGGGGCATTGATTTTGTCTTTTTATTCCACTGCGAGCTCCACCACTCTTCCAATGGGCATTGTTTATGTCTTTTTAATCCCCTGCAACCTCCACCACTCTTCCAAGGGGCATTAAAACCGTCTTGTTAAGCTACTTTGACCTCCACGTCCCTTCCACGGGGCATTGATATTGTCTTTTTATTCCACTGCGAAATCCACCACTCTTCCAAGGGACATTGATATTGTCTTTTTAATCCACAGCGAACTCCACCACTCTTCCAAGGGGCATTAAAACTGTCTTGTTATGCTACTGTCACGTCGACTTCTCTTCCAAGGGGCATTAAAACCATCTGGTTAAACCACTCTGAACTCCACAGCTCTTCCAAGGGGCATTATTATTGTCTTTTTATTGCACTGTAACCTCCACCACTATTCCAAGGGGCATTGACATTGTCTTTTTATTCCGCTGCGACCTCCACCAGTCCTCCAAGAGTCATTAAAACCGTCTTGTTAAGCTACTGTGACCTCCACGTCTCTTTCACGGGGCATTTAAATTGTCTTTTTATTCCACTGTAACCTCCACCACTCATCCAAGGGGCATTGATATTGTCTTTTTATTCCACTGCGACCTCCACCACTCTTCCAAGGGGCATTGATAATGTCTTTTTATTCAACTGCGACCTACACCACTCTTCCAAGGCTCATTGATATTGTCTTTTTAATCCACTGCGACCTCCACCACTCTTCCAAGGGACATTAAAACCGTCTTGTTAAGCTATTGTGACCTACACATCTCTACCACGGGGCATTGATATTGTCTTTTTGTTTAACTGTATCCTCCACCACTGTTCCAAGGGGCATTGATATTGTCTTTTTATTCCACTGTAACCTCCATCACTCTTCCAAGGTGCATTGATATTGTCTTTTTATTCAGCTGTAACCTCCACCACTCTTCCAAGGGGAATTGATATTGTCTTTTTGTTGCACTGCTACCTCCACCACTCTTCCAAGGGGCATTCATATAGTCATTTTAATCCACTGCGACCTCCAACACTCTTTCAAGGGGCATTAAAACCGTCTTGTTAAGCTACTGTCACCTCCACGTCCCTTCCAAGGGGCATTAAAACCATCAATTTAAACCATTCTGAACTCCACAGCTCTTGCAAGGGGCATTGATATTGTCTTTTTATTCCAATGTAACCTCCAGCACTCTTCCAAGGGGCATTGATATTGTCTTTTTATTCCACTGCAACTTCCACCTCTCTTCCAAGGGAATTAAAACCATCTTGTTAAGCTACTGTGACCTCCACGTCTCTTTCACGGGGCATTGATATTGTCTTTTTATTCCACTGTAACCTCCACCACTCTTCCAAGGGGCATTGATATTGTCTTTTTATTCCACTGTGACCTCCACGTCTCTTCCAAGGTGCATTAAAACCGTCAATTTAAACCACTCTGAATTCCACAGCTCTTGCAAGAGGCATTGATATTGTCTTTTTACGCCACTGTAACCTACAGCACTCTTTCAAGTGACATTGATATTGTATTTTTATTCCATTATGATTTCCACCACTCTCCCAAGGTGCATTAAAAACATCTTGTTTAGCTACTGTAACGTCCATGTCTATTCAACGGGGCATTGCTTTTGTCTTTATATTCCACTGTTTCCTCCACCACTCTTCCACGGGGTATTGATATTGTCTTTTTATTCCACTGCGACCTCCACCACTCTTCCAAGAGGCATTAAAACAGTCTTGTTAAGCTACTGTAACCTCCATATCTCTTTCAAGGGGCATTAAAACCGTCTGGTTAAACCACTCTGAACTCCACAGCTCTTCCAAGGGGCATTGATATTGTCTTTTTATTCCACTGTAACCTCCACAATTCTTCCAAGGGGTATTGATATTGTATTTTTAATGCAATGTGACCTCCCCCACTCTTCCAAGGGGCATTAAAACCATCTGGTTAAACCACTCTGAACTCCATAGCTCTTTCATGAGGCATTGATATTGTCTTTTTATTTCACTGTAACCTCCACCACTCTCTCAAGTGGCATTGATATTGTCTTTTTATTCCACTGCGACCTCCACCACACTTCCAAGGGGCATTAAAACTGTCTTGTTAAGCTACTGTGACCTCCACGTGTCTTCCACGGGGCATTGATATTGTCTTTTTAATCCATTGTGACCTCCACCACTATTCCAAGGGGCATTAAAACCGTCTTGTTAATCTACTGTGACCTCCACGTCTCTTCCAAGGGGCAATAAAACCATCTGGTTAAACCACTCTGAACTCCACAGCTCTTCCAAGGGGCATTGGTATTGTCTTTTTATTCCACTCTAACCTCTACCACTATTCCAAAGGGCATTGACATTGTCTTTTTATTCCAATGGGACCTTCATCATTATTTCAAGGGTCATTGATATTGTCTTTTTATTCCACTGCCACCTCCACCACTCTTCCAAGGGGCATCGATATTGTCTTTTTAATCCTCTGCGACCTCCACCACTTTTCCAAGGGGCATTAAAAACGTCTTTTTAAGCTACTGTGACCTCCACGTCACTTCGAATGGGCATTAAAACTGTCCGGTTAAACCACTCTGAACTCCACAGCTCTTCCAAGGGGCATTGGTATTGTCTTTTTATTCCACTCTAACCTCCACCACTCTTCCAAGGGGCATTAAAACTGTCTTGTTAAGCTGCTGAAACCTCCATGTCTTTTCCACAGGGCATTGATATTGTCTTTTTATTCCCATGTAACCTCCACCACTCTTCTAAGGGGCAGTGATATTGTCTTTTTAAACCACTGCGACCTCCACCACTCTTCCAAGAGGCATTAAAAACATCTTATTAAGCTGCTATGACCTCCATGTCTCTTCCAAGGGGCATTAAAACCGTCTGATTAAACCACTCTGAATTCCACAGCTCATAAAAGGGGCATTGATATTGTCTTTTTATTCCACTGTAGCCTCCACCACTTTTCCTATGGGAATTGATATTGTATTTTTATTCCACTGTGACCTCCACCACTCTTCCAAGGGGCATTAAAACCGTCTTTTTAAGCTACTGTGACCTCCAAGTCTCTTCCAAGGGGCATTAAAAAAGTCTTGTTAAGCCGCTCTGAGATCCACAGCTCTTCTAAGGGTCATTGACAATGTCTTTTTATTCCATTGTAACATTCTGCACTCTTCCAAGTGCATTGATATTGTCTTTTTATTCCTCTGCAACGTCCACGACTCTTCCAAGGGGCATTAAAACTGTCTTGTTAAGCTACTGTGACCTCCAAGTTTCTTACACAGGTCATTGATATTGTCTTTTTATTCCACTGTAATCTCCACCGCTCTTCCAAGGGGCATGGATATTGTCTTCTTAATCCACTGCGACCTCCATCACTCTTCCAAGAAGCATTGAAACCGTCTTGTTAAGCTACTGTGACCTCCAAGTCTATTCGACGGTGCATTAAAACTTTCTGGTTAAACCACTGTGAACTCCACAGCTCTTCCAAGGGGCATTGATATTGTCTTTTAATTCCACTCTAACCTCCACCGCTCTTCCAAGGGGCATTGATATTGTCTTTTTATTTTACTGCGACCTCCACCACTCTTCCAAGGGGCATTAATAATGTTTTTTTATTACACTGTGAACTCCACAGCTCTTCCAAGAGGCAATGATATTGTCTTTTTATTCAACTGTAACCTCCACCACTCTTCCAAGGGGCATTGATATTGTTTTTTTTTCCACTGCGAGCTCCACCACTCTTCCAAGGGGATTTGATAGTCTTTTTAATCCACTGCGACCTCCACCACTCTTCCAAGGGGCATCAAAACCATATTGTTAAGCTACTGTGACCTCCACGTCCCTTCCAAGGGGCATTGATATTGTCTTTTTATTCCACTGCGACCTCCACCACTCTTCCAAGGGACATTGATATTGTCTTTTTATTCCACTGTGACCTTCACCCTTCTTCCAAGGAACATTGATATTGTCTTTTTTTTCCACTGTAACCTCCACCACTCTTCTAAGGGGCAATGATATTTTCTTTTTATTCCACTGCCACCTCAACCACTCTTCCAAGGGGCATCGATAATGACTTTTTAATCCACTGCGACCTCCACCACTCTTCCAAGGGGCATTATAACCGTCAATTTAAACCACTCTGAACTCCACAGCTCTTGCAAGAGGCACTGATATTGTCTTTTTATTACACTGTGACCTCCACCACTCTTCCAAGGGGCATTGATTTTGGCTTTTTATTCCACTGCGACCTTCACCACTCTTCCAATGGGCATTGTTATTGTCTTTTTAATCCCCTGCAACCTCCACCACTCTTCCAAGGGGCATTAAAACCGTCTTGTTAAGCTACTGTGACCTCCATGTCCCTTCCACGGGGCATTGATTTTGTCTTTTTATTCCACTGCGACCTCCACCACTCTTCCAAGGGGCATTGATATTGTCTTTTTAATCCACTGCGAACTCCACCACTCTTCCAAGGGGCATTAAAACTGTCTTGTTATGCTACTGTGACGTAGACTTCACTTCCAAGGGGCATTAAAACCATCTGGTTAAACCACTCTGAACTCCACATTTCTTCCAAGGTGCATTTGTATTGTCTTTTTATTCCACTCTAACCTCCACCACTCTTCCAAGGGGCATTGACATTGTCATTTTATTCCACTGCGACCTCCAAAACTCTTCCAAGGGGCATTGATATTGACTTTTTATTCCACTGAGACATCCACCAGTCCTCCAAGAGGCATTAAAACCGTCTTGTTAAGCTACTGTGACCTCCACGTCTCTTTCACGGGGCATTGAAATTGTCTTTTTATTCCACTGTAACCTCCACCACTCGTCCAAGGGGCATTGATATTGTCTTTTTATTACACTGCGACCTCCACCACTCTTCCAAGGGGCATTGATATTGTATTTTTATTCCACTGCGACCTCCACCACTCTATCAAGGCTCATTGATATTGTCTTTTTTATCCACTGCCACCTCCACCACTTTTCCAAGGGGCATTAAAACCGTCTTGTTAAGCTATTGTGACCTCCACATCTCTACCACGAGGCATTGATATTGTCTTTTTATTTAGCTGTAACCTCCACCACTGTTCCAAGGGGCATTGATATTGTCTTTTTATTCCACTGTTATCTTTATCACTCTTCCAAGGAGCATTGATATTGTCTTTTTATTCAACTGTAACCTCCACCACTCTTCCAAGGGGCATTGATGTTGTCTTTTTATTCCACTGCGACCTCCACCACTCTTCCAAGTGGCATTCATATTGTCTTTTTAATCCACTGCGACCTCCACCACTCTTCCAAGGGGCATTAAAACCGTCTTGTTAAGCTACTGTCACCTCCACGTCCCTTCCAAGGGGAATTAAAACCGTCAATTTAAACCACTCTGAACTCCACAGCTCTTGCAAGGGGCATTGATATTGTCTTTTTATTCCAATGTAACCTCCAGCACTCTTCCAAGGGGCATTGACATTGTCTTTTTATTCCACTGCAACCTCCACCTCTCCTCCAAGGGGCAATGAAACCATCTTTTTATGCTACTGTGACCTCCACGTCTCTTTCACGGGGCATTGATATTGTCTTTTTATTCCACTTTAACCCCCACCACTCTTCCAAGGGGTATTGATATTGTCTTTTTATTCCACTGGTACCTTCACCACTCTTCCAAGTGGCATTGCTATTGTCTTTATAATCCACTGCAACCTCCACCACTCTTCCAAGGGGCATTAAAACCAAATTGTTAATCTACTGTGACCTCCACGTCTCTTCCAAGGTGCATTAAAACAGTCAATTTAAACCACTCTGAACTCCACAGCTCTTGCAAGAGGCATTGATATTGTCTTTTTACTCCACTATAACCTACGGCACTTTTTCAAGGGACATTGATATTGTCTTTTTGTTCCACTGTGACTTCCACCTCTCTTCTAAGGGGCATTGATATTGTCTTTCTAATCCACTGCAACCTCCACCACTCTTCCAAGAGGCATTAAAACAGTCTTGTTTAGCTACTGTGACCTCCACATCTCTTCCAAGGGGCATTAAAACCTTCTGGTTAAACCACTCTGAACTCACAGCTCTTCCAAGGGGCATGGATATTGTCTTTTTATTCCACTGTAACCTCCATAATTCTTCCAAGGGGTATTGATATTGTCTTTTTAATGCACTGTGACCTCCACCACTCTTCCAAGGGGCATTAAAACCATCTGGTTAAACCACTCTGAACTCCATGGCTCTTTCAAGAGGCATTGATATTGTCTTTTTATTTCACTGTAACCTCCACCACTCTTTCAAGGGGCATTGATATTGTTTTTTATTCCACTGCGACCTCCACCACACTTCCAAGGGGCATTAAAACTGTTTTGTTAAGCTACTGTGACCTCCACGTGTCTTCCACGGGGCATTGATATTCTCTTTTTAATCCACTGTGACTTCCACCACTTTTCCAATGGGCATTAAAACCTTCTTGTTAATCTACTGTGACCTCAACGTCTCTTCCAAGGGGCAATAAAACCATGTGGTTAAACCACTCTGAACTCAACAGCTCTTCCAAGGGGCATTGGTATTGTATTTTTATTCTACTCTAACCTCCACCACCCTTCCAAGGGGCATTGATATTGTCTTTTTAATCCACTGCGACCTCCACCACTTTTCCAAGGGGCATTAAAAACATCTTTTTAAGCTACTGTGACCTCCACGTCACTTCCAATGGGCATTAAAACCATATGGTTAATCCACTCTGCACTCCACAGCTCTTCCAAGGGGCATTGGTATTGTCTTTTTATTCCTCTCTAACCTCCACCACTCTTCCAATGGGCATTGACATTGTCTTTTTATTCCACTGGGACCTCCACCCTTTTTCCAAGGGGCATTAAAACTGTGTTGTTAAGCTACAGTGACGTCCACATCTCTTCCACGTGGCATTGATGTTTTCTTTAAACTCCACTGTAACCTCCACCACTCTACCAAAGGGCATTGGCATTGTCTTTTTAATCCACTGCGACCGCCACCTATCTTCCAAAGGGAATTAAAACCATCTTGTTAAGCTACTTTGACCTCCACGTCTCATCCACGTGGCATTGATATTGTCTTTTTATTCCACTGCAACCTCCAGCACTCTTCCATGTGGCATTAAAACCGTCTTGTTAAGCTACTGTGACCTCCACGTCTCTTCCAAGGGGCATTAAAACCGTATGGTTAAACCAATCTGAACTCCACAGATCTTCCAAGGGGCATTCATATTGTCTTTTCATTCCACTGTAACCTCCACCATTCTTCCAAGGGGTATTGATATTGTCTTTTTAATGCACTGCGACCTCCACCACTCTTCCAAGGGGCATTAAAACCATCTGGTTAAACCACTCTGAACTCCATAGCTCTTTCAAGAGGCATTGATATTGTCTTTTTATTTCACTGTAACCTCCACGACTCTTTCAAGGGGCATTGATATTGTCTTTTTATTCCACTGTGACCTCCACCACTTTTCCAAGAGGCATTAAAACTGTCTTGCTAAGCTACTGTGACCTCCACGTGTCTTCCACGGGGCATTGATATTGTCTTTTTTATCCACTCTGACCTCCACCACTTTTCCAAGGGGCATTAAAACCGTCTTCTTAATCTACTGTGACTTCCACGTTTCTTCCATGGGGCAATAAAACCATCTCGTTAAACCATTCTGAACTCCACACCTCTTCCAAGGGGCATTGATATTGTCTTTTTATTCCACTGTAACCTCCACCACTTTTCCTATGGGAATTGATATTGTCTTTTTATTATTATTATTATTATTATTTATTATTATAGCTCCATTTATTCCATGGCGCTTTACATGTGATAGGGATATACATAACAAAAGCATTTACATAATCTTAACAAAACGAGTCAGCGACAGGTACAGGAGGAGTGAGGACCCTGCTCGCGAGGGCTCACTTTCTAGAAGGGATGGGTGAGGATATATTAGGTGAGGGTAGAGCTGGTTGTGCAGTGGTGGTTACTGCAGGTTGTAGGCTTGTCGAAAGAGGTGGGTCTTCAGGTTTCTTTTGAAGGTTTCCACGGTCAGCGAGAGTCTGATGTGTTGGGGTAGAGAGTTCCAGAGTAGGGGGGATGCACGGGAGAAATCTTGTATACGATTGTGGGAGGAGGAGATAAGAGGGGAGTAGAGAAGGATATCTTGTGAGGATCGGAGGTTGCGTGCAGGTAAGTCCCGGAAGACTAGGTCACAGATGTATGGGGGAGACAGGTTGTGGATGGCTTTGTATGCCATGGTTAGAGTTTTGAACTGGATTCTCTGGGCAATGGGGAGCCAGTGAAGAGATTGACAGAGAAGAGAGGCCGGGGAATAGCGGGTGGACAGGTTAATTATTCGAGCAGCAGAGTTTAGGATAGATTGGAGAGGCGCAAGAGTGTTGTAAGGGAGGCCACGGAGCAGGAGGTTGCAGTAGTCGAGGCGGGATATGATGAGGGCATGCACTAGTGTTTTTGCAGAGTCTTTGCTGAGGAATGCACGGATCCGGGAGATGTTTTTGAGTTGGAGTCGGCAGGAAGTGGAAAGGGCTTGGATATGTGGCTTGAAGGAGAGATCAGAGTCCAGGGTTACGTCAAGGCAGCGAGTTTGTGGGACTGGGGAGAGTGAACAGCCATTGACGTTGATGGCTAGGTCAGATGGGAGATGAGAATGAGAGGGTGGAAAGATGATGAACTCTGTTTTATCCATGTTGAGTTTTCGAAATCTGTGAGAGAAGAAGGATGACATGGCGGACAGACATTGTGGCATTTTGGTTAGTAGGGAGGAGATATCGGGTCCAGAGAGGTAGATCTGTGTGTCGTCAGCATAGAGGTGATACTGAAAACTGTGAGACTCTATGAGCTGTCCCAGGCCAAAGGTGTGGATGGAAAAGAGCAGAGGTCCTAGAACTGAACCTTGGGGGACACCGACAGATAGGGGGCGAGATGAGGAGGTGGTGCGTGAGTGGGAGATGCTGAATGTCCTGTCTGTTAAGTATGAGGAGATCCAAGATAGAGCCAAGTCCGTGATTCCAAGAGATGAGAGAATCTGGAGTAAGAGGGAATGGTCCACTGTGTCAAAGGCAGATGACAGGTCCAGAAGGAGGAGGATGGAGTAGTGTCGCTTGGATTTGGCATTTAGTAGGTCGTTGGTGACTTTGGTCAGGGCAGTTTCAGTCGAGTGATGCGGTCGGAAGCCTGATTGCAGGCGGTCGAACAGGGAGCAGGAGGAGAGGTGGGAGGACAGTTCAAGGTGGACATGTTGATCTAGTAGTTTTGAGGCAAAGGGGAGGAGTGAAATGGGGTGGTAGCTAGTCAGAGAGGAAGGGTCAAGGGAGGGCTTTTGAGGATGGGTGTGATTGCAGCATGTTTGAAACATGAGGGGAAGACCCAGGTTGTTAGTGACAGATTGAAGAGGTGAGTTAGGGTTGGGATGAAGACTGTGGTAAGGTTAGTGATGAGGTGGGATGGGATTGGGTCAAGTTCGCAGGTGGTGAGGTGTGATTTGGAGAGTAAAGAGGAGACTTGACCTTCTGTAATAGTGGAGAAGTGGGGTTTGGAGGAGGAGGGTTGAATAGATATGAGGAGGGGTTGTGTGGACTTTAGGCAAAAGTATTGTCTGATGGTGTCAATCTTCTGTTTGAAGAATGAGGCAAAGTCGTCGGCTGAGATGAGAGAAGAAGGAGGAGGTGCTGGGGGATGAAGGAGAGAGTTGAAAGTGTTAAATAGCTGTTTAGGATTGTGAGATAGGGATGATGTGAGATATGAGAAGTAGGTTTGTTTTGCTGTAGTGAGTGCGGACTTGAAATTAGTGAGGGATTGCTTGAATGCGATGAAGTGCTCGATGGAGTGAGACCTTTTCCATCTCCGCTCCACAACCCTGGAGGCCCGGCGCAGTTCTTTAGTAAGTTTAGTGTGCCAGGGTTGCCTGTTGAATGTGCGAGATGTGGTGTGTGTGAGAGGGGCGATCGAGTCTAGAGCTGCAGCTATTGTGGTGTTATATGAAGCAGCAGCAACGTCTGCATCGTGTAAGGAATTTATGTCTGTAAGAGGGAGGAGGGATTCAGAGAGTGAGTGTAAGTCAAGGTGTTTGAGATTTCTGCGAGGGTATGCAAGTTTGTGTAGTGGGGATTGTTGCCCCGGGGAGGAGAGAGAAGAGAATGCAAGTAGGCTGTCATCAGAGAGAGGGAGAGGTGAGTTAGAGAGGATAGATAGGGAACAGAGGCGAGTGAAGATGAGGTCCAGTGTGTGGCCATCTTTGTGGGTGGGTGTGGAAGACCATTGAGTGAGTCCGAAGGAGGAAGTGAGAGATAGGAACTTAGAGACAGACGAGTGGGAAGTGTTAATGGGGATGTTGAAGTCACCCATTATGATAGTGGGGATGTCAGTGGAGAGGAAGTGAAGCAGCCAGGTGGTGAAGTGGTCTAAGAAGGTGGTGGCTTGCCCTGGGGGTCGGTAAACGACGGCCAGTTGGAGGTTGGAGGGGGAATAGATGCGCGCACAGTGCACCTCAAAAGAGGGGAGTGTAACGGAGGGTGGCAGTGGGATTTGGGTGAAAGCGCAGTGTTCTGATAGGAGAAAACCTACGCCTCCGCCATGTTTGCCGTTAGAGCGGGGTGTGTGGGAAAGGTGGAATCCGCCATATGAAAGTGCAGCTGGGGAGGCTGTGTCAGAGGGGGTGAGCCAGGTTTCAGTGATGGCGAGGAAGGAAAGTTTGTTTGTAATGTAAAGATCGTGGATGAAGGAAAGTTTGTTGCATAGAGAGCGAGCGTTCCATAGAGCTCCTGTTAGAGCAACTAAGGGAGTGGGGATTGGTTGGATGGGTATGAGGTTAGAAGGGTTGCGACAGTTTGTGGAAGGTCGTCAATGAGAGGAAGAAGTAACTGTGGGGATATGGTGAGGAGGACCAGGATTTGGAGAGATATCTCCAGCAGTGAGGAGGAGCAGAGAAAGTGTTAGCAGGTGGGAGCAAGAGAGAGCATGAGGTAGCTGTCTGTGTTTGGAGATCCAGGATTGAATGTTTAGGAATAATTTGGAGGAGGAGGTGAGATGAATGGGGAGGATGGAGGGAGAGATGAAGAGTTTCTTACTAGGTGTTGGGATTTGAGGGGTTACTAGAAAGTGGAGGACTATAGAGGAAAAAGTGAGAGCTAACAGAAACATAGTTAAAAGAGAGTAAGTGGTCAAAGTGTTGGTTACCTGACTCCTGCCTTGACTAACTGCCTCTGAAATAACTGCCACTTATCTCCGAAGCCACTTTGCACAGGAAGACGCGTGCACACCCCAGCACAAGTGCACCCCTTACAGAGCTTCTAAATATATAGGGCACATTAAACTATCAGGTGAAGGGCATTGTGGGAGCTGCATATGGCTAAATTAGCAGCTGGTCGTCTCACCAGGAGATGGCTGGGTGATCAAACACAGAGCTAGGACTCTAGTCTCTGCAGTTTAGCACCTCAAAAAATCAGATAAGATCTATAGTGGGGAAGGGACAGACATATGTGGGTATTGAATGGAGTGGGACAGATAAAGCAGAGAAGTTATGCAGAGCATGTACCAGTGAGGTGAATCAGCAAAGCAGAGCATTAGATTACAGCAGACACAGCAAGCAGAGAAGTTATGCAGAGCATGTACCAGTGAGGTGAATCAGCAAAGCAGAGCATTAGATTACAGCAGACACAGCAAGCAGAGAAGTTATGCAGAGCATGTACCAGTGAGGTTATTCTGTTGCGACCTCCACCACTATTCCAAGGGGCATTGATATTGTCTTTTTATTCCACTCTGACCTCCGCCACTCTTCCAAAGGTCATTGATATTGTCTTTTATTCCACTGTAACCTCCACCACTCTGTCAAGGGGCATGAAAACCGTCTTGTTAAGCTACTGTGATGTCCACGTCTGTTCCACGGGGCATTGATTCTGTTTTTTTATTCCACTGTAACCTCCACCACTCTTCCAAGAGGCATTGATATTGTCTTTTTATTCCACTGTAACCTCCACCACTCTTCCAAGGGGCGTTGATATTGTCTTTTTATTCCACTGCGACCTCCACCACTCTTCTAAGGGGCATTAAAACCATCTTGTTAAGCTACTGTGACCTCCCCGTCTCTTCCAAGGCGCACTAAAACCGTTTGGTTAAACCCCTCTGTACTCCACAGCTCTTCCAAGGGGCATTGATATTGTCTTTTTATTTCACTGTAACTTCCACCACTCTTTCAATGGGCATTGATATTGTATTTTTATTCCACTGTGACCTGCACCACTCTTCCAAGGGACATTAAAACCGTCTTGTTAAGCGACTGTGACCTCCAAGTCTCTTCCAAGGGGCATTAAAACCGTCTAGTTAAACCGCTCTGAGCTCCACAGCTCTTCCAAGGGGCATTGACAATGTCTTTTTATTCCATTGTAACCTTCTGCACTCTTCCAAATGCATTGATATTGTCTTTTTATTCATCTGCGGCGTCCACGACTCTTCCAAGGGCCATTAAAACCGTCTTCTTAAGCTACTGCGACCTCCAAGTTTCTTACACAGGGCTTTGATATTGTCTTTTTATTCCACTGTAACCTCCACCACTCTTCCAAGGGGCATTGATATTATCTTTTTAATCCTCTGCGACCTACATCACACTTCCAAGAAGCATTGAAACCGTCTTGTTAAGCTACTGTGACCTCCACGTCTATTCCACGGTGCATTAAAACTTTCTGGTTAAACCACTGTGAACTCCACAGCTCTTCCAAGGGGCATTGATATTGTCTTTTTATTCCACTCTAACCTCCACCACTCTTCCAATGGGCATTGATATTGTCTTTTTACTTTACTGCGACCTCCACCACTCTTCCAAGAGGCATTAATATTGTCTTTTTATTCCACTGTGACCTCCACGTCTCTTCCAAGGGGCATTGATATTGTCTTTTTATTTCATTGGAACCTGTGACGCGAGTCACTACAGAAATAACAGTCTCAGAAGAGGAGAGAAAAGACTAATATTACTGAAAGAAATATAACATTAGAGCTACTTACTAGATAAAAATAGGGAGGTCAAACAATCCAAAGTCAAGTCCAGGAAGATGGCACAGTACAAAGGGAGCAGACAAGAGAGTAGTCAGATAACAAGCAAATGGTCAAAATCCAGGTAAGGGAAAATAGTCAGGCTGGGTCAGGCACAGAGCACAGAGAGATCAGTCCTACACAGGTAATACCAAGTGTACAATTGACACTGGGTGAAGGAGCTAGCATGCTTAAGTAGAAGACTAATCAAGGGAAGTGAACACAGATGATTGCAGAAACAACCCAGCAAACCTAAAACAGACTGACAGCCTGCACACAATAGTAACCTAGCAGACAAGGAAAGTGTGGAGACCGTGACAGTACCCCCTCTTTAAGGGGGGACCACCGGACCCCCAGGTCTCCCAGGAAACCGCCGATGAAAGGCCCGGACCAACCGATCAGCCCTCACAGAATGAGCCGGAACCCAGGACCGTTCCTCGGGTCCATACCCCTTCCAATGTACAAGATATTGAAGGGAATTACGGACCATACGGGAATCAATGATCTTTTGTACCTCATATTCTAAGCTTCCCTCAATAGACACCGGAGGAGGCGGGGGCGAGGAAGACAGAACAGGGGGAATAAATTCCTTCAACAAAGACTTGTGGAACATATTAGGAATACGGAAAGACTGAGGGAGTCGTAATCGGAAGGAAACCGGATTGACCACCTCCAGAATCTCATATGGACCAATGAATCTAGGACCCAACTTCAGCGAGGGTATCTTCAATCTAATACTCTTAGAGGATAGCCATACCTTATCCCCCACCTTGAAGGCGGCACCTGACGAGCGTTTCCAATCGGCCTTTTGTTTCTGCCGATGCTGAGCCACCCCAATATTCTTTTTAACCTCCCTCCAGACATCCCCCAACTCTTGAATGGTTACATCTACCCCAGGACACCCAGAGCTTATCCTGGAGAACTCACCAAAATGAGGATGAAACCCATAATTACAGAAAAACGGAGAGGTTCCTGTGGACTGATTAACCCGACTGTTAAAGGCAAACTCAGCCAGAGGAAGAAAGGATGACCAATTCTCCTGCTGATCAGTGACAAAACATCTTAAAATTTGTTCCAAAGACTGATTTGCCCTTTCGGTCTGACCGTTAGTTTCAGGATGATAAGCAGAAGAAAAGGACAAATCAATCCCCAACCTTCTGCAGAAAGCCCTCCAAAATCTAGAGACGAATTGTACTCCCCTATCAGATACAATATTAAGAGGAATCCCATGCAATCGTACCACATGAGTAATAAACAGTTTGGAGAGCGTCTCTGAGTTGGGTAACCCGGATAATGGAACGAAGTGAGCCTGTTTGCTGAACCGATCGACTACCACCCAAATAGCCGTCATCCCACCAGACAGAGGTAAATCGGAAATGAAATCCATGGACAAATGAGTCCATGGTCTTTCTGGAATGGGCAAAGGAGCCAATTCCCCAGCGGGCCGGCAATGTTGCACTTTAGCGCGTGCACAAGTTTCACAAGCAGACACAAAATTTTTAATGTCCCTACGCATAGCAGACCACCAAAAGAGTCTAGCAACTGCCTTCTGGGTGGCAGTAACTCCAGGATGACCACTCAAGACAGAATCATGGAATTCTTGCAAAAGGCGTAATCTGAGATACACAGGGACAAACAACTTGCATTCAGGAATATTGGATGGAGCCAAGGACTGAGCAGTACGAATTTCTGCTTCCAGCTCAGAGGAAACCATGGCCACAGCTATACCCTGAGGAAGAATGGAGGAAGGAGGCTCCGGAGAGGACACAGAATCAAGGCTACGAGACAGGGCATCCGCCCTCACGTTCTTAGACCCAGGCCTGAACGTAATAGAAAAATTAAATCTTGAAAAAAATAAAGACTATCTGGCCTGTCTAGGTGTCAACCGCTTAGCAGATTCGATATACGCTAGATTCTTGTGATCTGTCACCACGGTGACCAGATGAATGGCTCCCTCCAAAAAATGCCTCCATTCTTCAAAGGCCAATTTGACAGCAAGTAACTCTCGATTACAAACATCATAGTTTCTTTCAGCAGGAGAAAATTTCTTAGAGAAAAAGGCTCATGGTCGCAGATTAGTTAAAGTTTTAGGACCTTGAAACAATACAGCCCCCACCCCAACCTCGGAACCATCCACCTCCACAATGAACGGCCTCTGGAGATCTGGTTGAACAAGTACAGGAGCAGACATAAAACATTTCTTCAAGTTTTCAAAAGCCCTGACTGCTTCTGACGACCAAACCTTTAGCTCCGCCCCTTTGCGAGTGAGGTCCGTAAGAGGCTTGACGATCTGAGAAAAACCTTTAATAAATTTTCTGTAATAATTTGCGAACCCTAAAAAGTGCTGCAGAGCCTTAAGGTCGCTGGGTTGAACCCAATCAATGATGGCCTGAACCTTCCCAGGATCCATCTTAAACCCGGAGGCTGACACAATGAAGCCCAAGAATGATATTTCTTGAACAGAAAAGGTACATTTTTCAATCTTGGCAAACAAACAATTATCTCTTAACCTTTGCAGAACCAAACGGACATGTTTATAATGTTTATAATGAATATCCAGATCAGGTGAAAAAATGAGAATATCATCTAAATAAACCACAATGAATCTCCCAATATAATCAGAGAGAATATCATTCATAAAATTCTGAAAGACCGCGGGTGCATTTGTTAGCCCAAAAGGCATGACGAGATTTTCAAAAAAACCTTCAGAAGTTAAAAACGCTGTCTTCAACTCATCACCCTCTCGAATTCGTATCAGGTTATATGCCCCTCTAAGATCCAGTTTGGAAAACCATTTGGCCCCCGAAAGTTGATTATATAGATCGGGGATAAGTGGAAGCGGATAAGTATTTTTAACAGTTATCTTGTTTAATTCTCGGAAATCGAGGCAGGGACGGAGACTAGTGTTGAGCCACCCCCGTAGTGTTCGAGTTCGGTTCGGTTCGTCGAACACCCGTGTGTTCGCCGAACTGTTCGTCGAACTGTTCGTCGAACACCTTCGAACACCGTTAAAACCAATGGCAGGCAAACAAAAACACATAGAAACACATAGAAAACACCTTCAAAGGTGTCCAAAAGCTGACAAACTGCTCAGAAGACACAACTAACACATGGAAAAGTGACAAGTACATATAGTCATGCGAAAAGAAAAGAGGTGGAGGAGTAAAAGGAGGGGGAGACACAGATATAGGCATGTCATGCCCTTCTAAAATCCAAAAAGTGAGAAGCCGACACGTTCAGTCCACTCCTGCCAGTGCCACCTCCACGTCGCTGGGTTTGTGCCAGAGCCGCGGTGAACCCTGACGGCCAGCCCCCCTCTCCCAATACTGGTGCCTGTCCGCTGGTGGGTCGAGCGAGCCCCCCTGTGGTGGAGGCAGCTCTAAGCTTTTTAATTTAAATTGTCTCTCTAATTTGAATGAATACACTTTAAATCCATTTACAAGGATCTATTGGAGGGCAAGTCTCATGCCAGCAGCCGCGTAATTCCAGCTCCAGTAGCGTCCACTAAAGCTGCTGCAGTTAAAAAGCTTTTATAAGGATCGAGCTCGGCTGTCCACCGCAAGGCATCCTACTGCCAGTCCCAGCCCCTATGCCTTGGGGTGCCTCCTGATGCTCTTCACTGAGTATCCCGTGGTTTCCTTTGAAAAAATTAAGTGTCCAAACTACAGGTGGTGTAGCTTGCTTAACAGCCGGGATAATCCGCTGACTAGCAGACACTGCTACTAGGCACAAAGTATTTCCTGGGCTAGATGCAGTTAAAAATTTGTAATTAGATACTCTCGTTGGATGCTGAGAAAGCATTCCATAGAGTCTCCTGGCACGCCATATATGATTCTCTTAAAAAGCTTGGGGTAGGGGTCTAGGGGACCCTTTTATAGCCAAAATCACGGCCCTGTATCGCAATACGTCACCTAGGCTGAAGATAAATGGAACTGTAGCACCCTGAGGGCTCGGTTGCTACAGAGGTATTGCACCTCACCCAGAGGTGTGATATCTCACTCTCAGGTAAGGATGTAGTGTGGATCAGGACCCGACACCTGCATGCATTACACCACATTGCCGTGAGGCAGGGCGACCAATATGCCCCTGAGATGGGCACGACAGTCCCTGTCCCTGGCTGGAGTGGGGGGAGGGAACACTGAGGAAGGGGAACCCTGTAGTGCAGGAGCAGGGAGGAAGCAGTTCCTGGGTGCATTGAGAAGGGAGTATAAAAGGTGGGCAGCATCTTAGTTCAGTGCAGAGAAGTCTGAGCAGAAGTGGCAGGGAGCAGGGGCTCTGCATGAGCTCTGCTCCGGAGGCGGGCCTAGTAACAGAGGCCCAGGCCTGGAAGAGGGAGAAGGAAGGAAGAGGAGCGGAGAAGGCTCCAGGAACGAGGAATGAAGGGATCCCAGGGGTGCGGACGGGCGAGTCGCCACCGCACGCCCGAATCCACCTGCGTGGAGGGGTCAGGCCAAAGGGGGAGACCGGTCCCCGAAACTAGTGGAGGCAGGAAACGACCCTCAGCTAGAAACCGGAGGCTGTGACATTTTATGTGGCGCAGCCCCTCGCTACACCCGCTAGGAAGGCACCACATAGGGTCAGGGAAACTGGCGCCAAGTTTACCAAGAGGAGGCCCGAGGCAGCCGGACAGAAGGGTTGGTAAGAAAGGCCAGACAAAGGACACACAAAGGGGGTCCTGTGAAGTGCTCCAAAGTTATCTGGGAGTTGTCTGAGCCCCTCACCTGGTGAGCACAGTACGACGTGGGCAGCCGTTACCTGCAGACGTGGTCTGGATAATAAGAACTGTGAGTAAAGGCCCTGGACTGCATCACTGACTCCGTGTCGTTACTGCTGCTGTTCCCCAGCACCATCACCCCCATCCTCCGCATACACTGCCCTGAGGCTATACTCCTCCCGTGGGGAGTTATGCTACGCTCTGCTGCACCCACAACACCAGCCTCAGCGGTCTGCCCTGGAGCGGCGGTTCACTCTGACCGCAATCCACGGGTGGCGTAGTCGGACATTTAAACATCAAAACCACATAAATAGTTCCGCCACTGGTTTGACCGCCCTGAGCCACGGAACCGGGTCGCCGCCACGGAGACTACAACCACCAGCATCCACCAAAAAGGGTCCGGCTCCGGGTGTCCCAAGGCCCAGAGGGCGCGTCAGAACATTTTCATCACCTTTCACAATCACCAATGGGACAAGGCAGGGATGTTCTCTGTCCCCTCTCTTATACATCCTAGTGACGGAGCACCTGCTCTCATCAATTCGCCATAACCCCAATATTAGGTGGATTGAGGTGGGAGGCACCGAGTACAAGTGCTCTCTATTTGCTGATGATGTCCTAGTATATATCACTCAATCACATATATCCATCCATGCTGTTATGGCTGAAATAGATCACTTTGTTACATGGTCAAATTTTAAAATCAATGCAGCGAAGTCTGAGGCCCTCGATGTCTCCCTCCCCAAATCCATATAGGATTCCATCCAGTCCAACTTTCCCTTTGCCTGGCCCTCACAGGGTATCAAATAC
This sequence comes from Phyllobates terribilis, assembly GCF_046119375.1. Lineage (NCBI taxonomy): Eukaryota > Metazoa > Chordata > Amphibia > Anura > Dendrobatidae > Phyllobates > Phyllobates terribilis. The sequence goes on along the minus strand of NW_027362799.1, from coordinate 3,088,962 downwards.
TTAGGAATTCCTATTCATAGAGACCTCTCCCATCTATGTTATCTTAATTTTGGGCCCTTTATTGAACAACTCCATACAGACCACGGTTGGCAAGTTAGAACTGTAAGATTCACTACGTGAACCGCTGGTGTTTTGTGGAAAAGCACATGTACACTGTGTTCCAAATTATTATGCAAAAAGTGTTTAGGAGTGATAAGGGAAGAATTTGTTTGTTTGTCAGTTAAACTCATTGATGGTGATGTGTGTCAGGGCTCTTTATATCACTGTAAGCAATTGCAGAAAAACTGTGCTAATTAGTTTGGCAGGTGTGTCCAATGAAAGGCAAGACTACTTAAGAAGGCTGTCTCACATTATTAAGCAGCCTACATTTTCTGCCAAAATGGGAAAGAAAAAGGATGTGTCGGCTGCTGAGAAGCAACAAATTGTGGAGTGTTTAGGTCAAGGCATGACTACAATCAACATTGTGCGATGATCAGGATGAAGTGTCTTGGCAATCAAGAAGTATGTAGCTGATTCACAGTACACATGTGTGCGTGCTGATAAGGGCAAATTGAGGACTCTTTCCTACAAGCAATTACGTCAGGTTAAAAGAGCAGCGGCAAAAAAGCCTTGTCATAGCAGCAGACAAGTTTTTGAAGCTGCTGGTGCCTCCAACGTCCCCCGAACAACAAGATGCAGGGTCCTTCAGAGGTTTGCAGCTGTGCATACGCCATCCTGTCGACCTCCTCTATCCACTTCACACAAGCAGAAACGGCTCCAGTGGGCCAAACATTACATGAAGACTGATTTCAAAACTGTTTTGTTCACGGATGAGTGCCGTGCAGCGCTCGATGGTCCAGATGGATGGAGTGGAGGATGGCTGGTTGATGGACACCCCACGCAAACACGGCTACAGCGCCAACAAGGAGGAGGTGGAGTAATGTTTTGGGCTGGAATCATGGGGAGAGAGATTGTCGGCCCCTTTAGGATCCCTGAAGGCGCTAAAGATGAACTCCATAATGTATGTGGATTTTCTCAAACAGCACTTCCTGCCATGGTTCAAGAAGAAGAACCGTGTATTTCACAGCAAGATCATTTTTTTGCATGATAATGCACCATCTCATGCTGCACATAAAACATCTGCATCTCTGGCTGATATGGGCATAAAAGGGGACAAACTTATGGTGTGACCCCCATGCTCCCCTGACCTCTACCCCATTCAGAACCTTTGGAGCATCATCAAAAGGAGTGTCTATGATGGCGGGAGGCAGTTCACATCTAAGCAACAGCTCTGGGAGGGTATTCTGTCCTCATGCAAAACAATTGAAGCAGAAACCATCCAAAACCTGCCAAATTCAATGGACGAGAGAGTTCAGAAGCTCCTTTCGAACAAGGGGTCCTATGTGAAAATGTAACATCACCTAGAATAAAGTTTTGAGTTGAAAACTGTTTGATTTCAGTTTCTAATAACCTGCTAATGCTTATAATTTCAAAAATGACCATTTTTTTGGTCTTTATTAAAATGAAAAGGTTGATCGAAAAGTTTGGCGGATCTAAGAGTGTGGCAACCCAGTAGTCATGATTACTTCGAATTCTGACAATATGAGGGTCATGTTGCAGGTAGTGCAGCAAGAAGGCACTTATGTGTCTTGCGCATCTCGGAGCCCCAAAATTATTTTCCGGGCTAGATGCAGCTAAAAATTATTATTAATTTTAAATCTGGTGGAGCTTAGTATAGATGGCCTAATAGGATAAGTGCTGCACACTGCTACAAAGCCCAAATTATTTTCCAGCCAAGATACAGATAAACATGATTAGTAATTTTAAATCTGGTGGAGCTTATTATAGATGGCCTAATAGAATCAGTTCTGCACACTGCTACAAAGCCCAAATTATTTTCCAGCCAAGATACAGATAAACATGATTAGTAATTTGAAAGCTTAAAACGGTTGGTAGGGTGATTTTAACCAATCATCCATCTTTTACTCTCCCCAGGATGACACAGGGGTAGAAAAGTCGTTTCGGATCCATGATTTGTTCATCTTTATGAACGTGAGTCTGTCTACATTATCAGTGGAGAGCCGCGTGCGCTTATCTGTCAGCACACCACCAGCAGCGCTGAACACACGTTCAGACAGAACGCTGGCTGCGGGGCATGACAAGATCTCCAAGGCGTAAGTGGCTAGCTCCGGCCATTTATCCAGATTGGAAGCCCAAAAAGAGCAAGGGTCCAGTGACACAGTCATGGCTTCAATGTTTACTTGGAGATACTCCTGTACCATCGTCTCTAGGCGTTGACTATGTGTCAGACTTCTTGTCTACTGTGGCCTTGCAAAGGATGGGCTAAAAAAGTGGTGAAATGATTGCGCAAAATTGATGGTACCAGCAGATACTGTGGTTCTGTTATGGTTTGAGTGCTGAACACTTGACGGTCCCACGGTTGGCAGGTTGGAACTGCGAGATTCACTACGTGCACCACTGGTGTTTTGTGGAAAAGCACATGTAAGATTCTGCAACAGTCTCTGCTGATACTCCTGCATGCGTGCATCCCTTTCTATGGCAGGAATAATTTCTGCAAATTTACTTTTGTACCGGGGATCTAACAGTGTGGCAACCCAGTAGTCAGGATTATTTCTAATTCTCCCAATTCGAGGGTCATGTTGCAGGTAGTGCAGCAAGAAGGCACTCATGTGTGTTGCGCATCCAGGAGCACCAAGTCCCTGTTGTGTTGGTGGTGAGGTAACAATCATGCTTCCTTCCTCTGTCCTCTCCCCCCAACCTCGCACAACAGAAATGTGATCAAGGTCTCCCTCATCTGATGAGTCTTCCATCAGTTCGTCCTCCACTTCTTCCTGGGCTCCTGCACCTTCCTCACTAGTTTGGCTGCTACCATGCGCCCTGTTAAAACCATCTCCCCCACCCTCACATGCCTGCCGCCTTGGTGCTGCCGACCGTGTGGACCTTGCAGATGTTAGCCCTTCCGCATACAACTCCTCCTCCTCTACTTCCTCCACCTCCTCTTGTGCCACCACCTGACTCCGAATTCTGTTTAACATGTGCTCCAGCATGTAAATCACCGGAATAGTCATGCTGATAATGGCATCGTCAGCACTAAACATCTTCGTCGCCATTTCAAAACTGTGCAGAAGGGTGCATAGGTCCCTGATCTGAGACCACTCCTCCAGCGTGATTTGCCCCACGTCTGGATCTCGTTGGCCCAGGCTATACGTCCGAACGAATTGCACCAGGGCTTGTCGGTGCTGCCACAGTCGCTGCAACATGTGCAGAGTTGAATTCCACCGGGTAGGCACATCGCATTTTAGCCGGTGAAGTGGCAGGCCCAACGACTTCTGTAGAGATGTAAGTCGCTGAGCTGCGGGATGCGAATGGCGGAAGTGAGCACACAGCGACCGTGCCCTCTGCAGAAGGCCATCTAGTCTGGGATAGTGGGCTAAAAATTGCTGGACAACCAGGTTCAACACGTGAGCCATACAAGGCACGTGTGTGACATTGCCCGGCGAAGGGCCGCACCCAGGTTTGCAGCATTGTCGCACACGGCCTTCCCTGGTTTCAGGTCCAGTGGAGACAACCATTCATGAAATTGGTTCTCCAGAGCTGACCACAACTCCTCAGCTGTGTGACTCACATTTCCCAGACATTTCAAAGTAAAAACCGCCTGATGACGTTGAGCCCTACTGCCAGCATAGTAAGGAGGTGTGCAGGATCCCTTCTGCGCAGTTAGAAAGCTTGTGGCATGACCAGACAGGCTTTGGGTGCAGGTGGAAGACCGAGAGGAGGTTGAGGAGGCAGAAGCAGTGGAGGAACTTTGACATAAAGAGGATTGACGCACAACTCGTGGGGACGGCAACACTTGGACAGCAGCCCCTTGTCCTGCTGTCACCATAGTTACCCAGTGCCCAGTCAGCGACATGTAACGCCCCTGTCCATGCCTACTCGTCCAACTGTCTGTGGTGAAATGCACCCTGTCACACACAGAGTTTCTCAAAGAAGCGGTGATGTTGTGTGCGACATGCTGGTGGAGCGCAGGCACACCTTTCTTTGAGAAGTAGTGACGACTGGGCATCTGGTACTGGGGCACTGCGACGGACATAAGGTCTCGAAAATCCTCTGTGTCCACCAGGCGGAAAGGCAGCATTTCTGTAGCCAAGAGCTTGCAGATGGTGAAATTCAACCTCTTAGCTTTCTCATGGCTAGGAGGAAATGGTCTTTTACTTGTCCACATCTGAGGGACCGAGGGCTGGCTATTGTGCTTAGACGGGGTTGATAAGGGTGTCCCCGGCAAACTGCCGGTCTGTGAGGAAGATGCAGGTGGACATGTTAGGTTGCCTTGATCCAAAGGTGGTGCTATCGATGTCGGACAGCGCTCAACACCAGCTGGTGTTACCACCTCCAAAGAAAATGATGACCTGCCAATCACGCTGGCTGTTGCGGGTAAAGAGGTGGCAGGTCTGTGCCCCAAAACAGGTGTGACTGCTGTCCCCCCAGTCACAGAGGATGAAGAGGCCGCGGATGCACAAGATATGGGAGACGGTGGTTGGCCCGGCCGGCTAGGCCGCATTGTAGCACACTGAGCTTCCCACTGCAACTTATGCTTCATGTCCATGTGCCGGTTCATGCATGAAGTACTCAAACTATGTATTTTTTGGCCTCTACTTAGCTTTTGCTGACAAATGTTACAGATAACACGAGTTGGGTCATCTTTATCGATCTGAAAAAATGCCCAGGCTATGCAAGGCTTAGCAACCATGCGACCTGAAGAGCCACCACGACTTGTGGTGAGAGGCAGAGTTGTGTTTGAGGATGCAGTTGTTGACGTGCTTCCAGTACTACGTCTCTGTCCAGGAAGGCGCAACCTGACCTCGTCGTCACTAGCATCTTCCTCCACCTCCTCTGCTGACCTCATCTCTTGGCTGACTGTGGGTTGACAGTAAGTGGGATCTCCAACCTCATCATCATCACCCTGTGCGTTATCACACCCGTCGTCCTCAGAGCCAACCTGTTCCTGCCCTGACAAAAAACTAAAGTTGTCGCTCCAATCAGGTATTTGAGTCTTATCATCGTCTTCCTCATTGTCTCCACCAACAGGAGTTACAGTTTGGGAATGAGGGTCTACATTATGGTCAGAACCTTCTGCGTCTGGTCCTGGATCCGACTCATAAAGATTCTGGGCATCAGTGCAGATCATTTCCTCATCTGGATTCACAGAAGCGCTGGAGTCGACCTCTGATTCCCAGGCTATAGTATGAGTAAACAGCTCTGCAGACTCAGCCATCTGTTCTACCTCATACTCAGATGGGCAGCTGGAGATTTTGGAGCTGTGAGGAAGCAAGTGCGATTGGGGTGACACCTTTGAGGACTGGAGTATTTGTGATGTTGAAGTTGATGTGGAGGAGAGCCCACTTAAAGGAGCACTTGATATCCGTTGAAGCACCTGCTGTTTTTGTGCCTCATCTGGAATTTGTAGCGATTGGCGTGGCCGTAAGAAAGGGATCTTATCACATTGTCCGCTAAAAGAAGTAGACATTTTAGTTTGGCTGGAAGATGGTCTTTCTTCTGCAGATGTTACTGTTGCTTTAACACCTACCCCACGGACACAACCTTTTTTCCCCTTCCCAACACGCCTATTCCCCTTTCCACCAGCAGCAGGCCTTTTTCCACTCATTTTGGTGGTTAACTAATTCACGACTCTGGAGTTGTTTGCACAAAAAAACAATGGATGGGAACCGAGCAGAGCTGAGTGGCCAAACTGTGGTATTAGGCCAAAAATATTGGCTGGGTTACATGCAGAAAAAAATTATATTCAATTTGCAACCTGATGGAGGTCAGTATAGATGGACTAATAGAACAAGTCCCACACACAGCTAGAAGCCCAAATATTTTTTCAGAGGTAGATGCAGAAAAAAAAATATTCAGTTTGCAACCTGATGGAGGTCAGTATAGATGGACTAATAGAGAAAGTCCCACACACTGCTAGAAGGCCAAATATTTTTTCAGAGCTAGATGCAGACAAAAAATTATTTTGAATTTGCAACCTGACGGAGGTCAGTATAGGTGGACTAATAGAACAAGTCCCACACACTGCTAGAAGGTCAAATATTTTTTCAGAGCTAGATGCAGAAAAAAATTATATTCAGTTTGCAACCTGATGGAGGTCAGTATAGATGGACTAATAGAGAAAGTCCCACACACTGCTAGAAGGCCAAATATTTTTTCAGAGCTAGATGCAGAAAAAAATTATATTCAGTTTGCAACCTGATGGAGGTCAGTATAGATGGACTAATAGAGAAAGTCCCACACACTGCTAGAAGGCCAAATATTTTTTCAGAGCTAGATGCAGAAAAAAATTATATTTAGTTTGCAACCTGATGGAGGTCTGTATAGATGGATTAATAGAACAAGTCCCACACACAGCTAGAAGCCCAATATTTTTTCAGAGGTAGATGCAGAAAAAAATATATTCAGTTTGCAACCTGATGGAGGTCAGTATAGATGGACTAATAGAGAAAGTCCCACACACTGCTAGAAGGCCAAATATTTTTTCAGAGCTAGATGCAGAAAAAAATTATATTTAGTTTGCAACCTGATGGAGGTCTGTATAGATGGATTAATAGAACAAGTCCCACACACAGCTAGAAGCCCAATATTTTTTCAGATGTAGATGCAGAAAAAAATCTATTCAGTTTGCAACCTGATGGAGGTCAGTATAGATGGACTAATACAACAAGTCCCACACACAGCTAGAAGCCCAATATTTTTTCAGAGCTAGATGCAGAAAAAAATTATATTCAATTTGCAACCTGATGGAGGTCAGTATAGATGGAGTAATAGAACAAGTCCCACACACAGCTAGAAGCCCAAATATTTTTTCAGAGGTAGATGCAGAAAAAAATTATATTCAGTTTTCAATCTGATGGAGGTCTGTATAGATGGATTAATAGAACAAGTCCCACACACAGCTAGAAGCCAAATATTTTTTCAGAGGTAGATGCAGAAAAAAATATATTCAGTTTGCAACCTGATGGAGGTCAGTATAGATGGACTTATACAACAAGTTCCACACACAGCTAGAAGCCCAATATTTTTTCAGAGCTAGATGCAGAAAAAAATTATATTCAATTTGCAACCTGATGGAGGTCAGTATAGATGGAGTAATAGAACAAGTCCCACACACAGCTAGAAGCCCAAATATTTTTTCAGAGGTAGATGCAGAAAAAAATTCTATTCAGTTTGCAACCTGATGGAGGTCAGTATAGATGGATTAATAGAACAAGTCCCACACACAGCTACAAGCCCAATATTTTTTCAGAGGTAGATGCAGAAAAAAATATATTCAGTTTGCAACCTGATGGAGGTCAGTATAGATGGACTAATAGAGAAAGTCCCACACACTGCTAGAAGGCCAAATATTTTTTCAGAGCTAGATGCAGAAATTTTTTTTATTCAATTTGCAACCTGATGGAGGTCAGTATAGATGGACTAATAGAATGATGCTATGCCCAAAAGATTTTACTTCACTAGGTGCAGTAAAAAAATTGGTATTCTATACACAGGTGGTTTATCTTGCAACACAGATAGGCTACTCCACTGACTAACACACTCTGCAATAGGCCAAAAAGGATTAGCTTTGCTAGATTCAGCCAAATGCTGTGAAAAAAACTTGAACAGCACTGGCACAGACCTGCCTGGCAAAAACTGATAGGAACTGATGTAACCTAGTCCTGAAAAGGACTCCAATTACAATTAGTCTTTACTCCCACAACCTATCTATTTAAGAGCACAGACCTGCCTGATAAAAGTCGTAGGAAATGCTGTAACCTAGTCCTTAAAAGGACTGCAATCACAACTATTCCCTACTCCCAAGCTATCTGTAGATTTGTGCGAAAATTGGCTTGAAATGAACAAGGTATAGCGCACACAGCAACAGCGGTGCCGTCTAACACGCAGCTGCAGCAGTGAGAAAATGGTGGCGACGGGGAAAATGGCTTGGTCTTATAGGGCAAGGACATGTGACATACACTGCCAATGACACATGCCCGTGCTTGTGTGAAAAAAAGCACTTCGCTCCGTGTGTGCGCTGCTGATAGGCTGACAGATTGCACCTCCCCACTGTAAATGAGGGAAAGAGAAAAAAATGGAGATCTTCATTATTCCTGCAGAGATCCATCCCCTGCCCCTCCCCCCACCCCACTGTACACTCAAACTGCGTATTAACATTAATTTTCATCATTACTGAGAAAAAATCCAGTTATGATTTTGGTGCACGAACAGTTATCGAACATAACATCGAACAGCCGAATTTTTCTCAAATTGTTCGTGTTCGCCGAACGGCTCGAACACCGCCCAAAACAGCTCGAATTTGAGATTGGCGAACAGTTCGAGTAGAACAACGCTCATCTCTAACGGAGACCTCCATCTTTTTTTTTTAACAAAAAAGAATCCGGCTGCAACCGGCGATGAGGAGGGACGAATATGACCTTTCCGTAAACTTTCATTAATATAAGCTTTCATGGATGCCCGCTCAGGGCCAGACAAGTTATACAAGCGAGCTTTGGGTAATTTCGCATTAGGAATGAGATTAATAGCACAGTCATAGGGACGGTGAGGAGGTAAGATCTCAGACTCTACTTCCGAAAAAACATCTCCGAAGTCCTTCAGGTATTCCGGAAGACCCTCCAGACTAGCGGAGCAAGCATGCACAGATTTAAGACATTTTTTAATACAATGAGGGTCCCATTTGACAATATCTTTCTGATACCAGTCAATGATAGGATTATGTATGCGCAGCCAAGGAAGACCCAACACAATCCCAGCAGGTAAATTGTCCAGGACATAACAGGAGATTAATTCTGTATGCAGTGACCCCACCTTGAGTGTGAACTCCACCGTAACTAACTGAACCAGATTTTTTAGCAACGGTGTTCTATCAATAGCCACAATTTGAATAGGGTCTTCTAACTTAACTGTCCCTAATCCTAAATTCTGAACAAGTCCCGAATCAATGAAATTAGCCGCGGCTCCACAGTCAATAAAGGCAAATGATGATAGACACTGTTTTTGAAACAGAAGTTCAGCATTCAACAACACTTTATCAGAGGAGTAAAAGGGTACCTATAAGTCTGGGTGACCTCCTCGACAATCACCCAGACCTAGGCGTTTCCCGACGGCTTATTCATTGCAGGTCATGCTGGGCAATCCTTTAAGAGATGTCCAGATAGGCCACAATACAGATAAAGTCCAAATTCCAGGCGGCGTCTCCTCTCCTTAACCCTTGAGCTGGCAGCTCCAACCTCCATAGGTTCTACCTCTGGTAAACGACCCGGGCCCGGTGGACAAAATAGAACCTCGTGTTGAACCTTGCGTCTCTCCCGCATCCTCCGATCCATGCGGATAGCCTGAGTCATGGCCTCCCCCAAACAACCAGGTGGAGCATGCAGAGCCAGAGCGTCCTTTAGAGGCTCTGAAAGACCACTGAAGAATTGGCACCTGAGAGCCGCGTCATTCCAGAGAACCTCAGTAGACCACTGACGAAATTCAGAACAGTAGTCTTCTGCTGTGTGATTACCCTGTGTCAGGTTCATGATTCTTGTCTCTGCCACCTTGATCCTGTCAGGTTCATCATAGATCTGTCCTAAAGCGTCAAAGAAAGCATCCACAGAAAGACGTTCAGGAGAAAAAGGGGGTAGAGAAAATGCCCAAGTCTGGGGACCCCCGCGCAGAAGTGACATTATAATTCCCACCCGCTGTGACTCATTCCCTGATGACCGAGGACGAAAGGTAAACAATAATTTACAACTTTCTTTGAAAGTTCTGAACTGATCTTTCTCCCCCGAAAATTTGTCAGGGAGTGCTATAGCCGGTTCAGGGGGGCTCAAAGATACGTCAGATGGTTCAGAAGTCATGACAGTGGTCGGAGAGGAAAGATTCTGAGGGACTGTAAACGTACCAGAAATCTGGTCTTGTAACTGAGCCTGTGAGGACGCCAGTTTGTGTTGTTCCAAGGCCAGATCCTGAACTAACTGAGTCAGATTCGCCACCTGATCACACAAAGTACGTAACGGATCCATAGGTGGGAAAAAGGAAAAAAAAAAGTGAACGATCAATTGTAATGTGACGCGAGTCACTGCAGAAATAACAGTCTCAGAAGAGGAGAGAAAAGACTAATATTACTGAAAGAAATATAATATTAGAGCTACTTACTAGATAAAAATAGGGAGGTCAAACAATCCAAAGTCAAGTCCAGGAAGATGGCGCAGTACAAAGGGAGCAGACAAAAGAGTAGTCAGATAACAAGCAAATGGTCAAAATCCAGGTAAGGGAAAATAGTCAGGCTGGGTCAGGCACAGAGCACAGAGAGATCAGTCCTACACAGGTAATACCAAGTGTACAATTGACACTGGGTGAAGGAGTTAGCATGCTTAAGTAGAAGACTAATCAAGGGAAGTGAACACAGATGATTGCAGAAACAACCCAGCAAACCCAAAACAGACTGACAGCCTCCACACAATAGTAACCTAGCAGACAAGGAAAGTGTGGAGACCGTGACAGAACCTCCACCACTCTTCCAAGGGGCATTGATATTGTATTTTTAATCCACTGCGATCTCTACCACTCCTCCAAGGGGCTTAAAAACAGTCCTGATAAGCTTCTGTGACCTCCACGTCTCTTCCAAGGGGCATTAAAACCGCATGGTTAAACCACTCTGAACTCCACAGCTCTTCCAAGAGGCATTGATATTGTCTTTTTATTCAACTGTAACCTCCACCACTCTTCCAAGGGGCATTGATATTGTCTTTTTTTTCCACTGCGACCTCCACCACTCTTCCAAGTGGATTTGATTGTCTTTTTAATCCACTGCGACCTCCATAACTCTTCCAAGGGGCAGTAAAACCATCTTGTTAAGCTACTGTGACCTCTAGGTCCCTTCCACGGGGCATTGATATTGTCTTTTTATTCCACTGCGACCTCCACCACTCTTCCAAGGAGCATTGAAATTGTCTTTTTAATCCACTGCAACCTCCACCACTCTTCCAAGGGACATTGATATTGTCTTTTTATTCCACTGCGACCTTCACCCCTCTTCCAAGGAACATTAATATTGCCTTTTTTTTCCACTGTAACCTCCACCAATCTTCTAAGGGGCATTGATATTTTCTTTTTATTCGACTGCGACCTCCACTATTCTTTCAAGGGTCATCGATAATGTCTTTTTAATCCACTGTGACCTCCACCACTCTTCCAAGGGGCATTAAAACCGTCTTGTTAAGCTACTGTGACCTCCACGTCTCTTCCAAGGGGCATTAAAACGTCAATTTAAACCACTCTGAACTCCACAGCTCTTGCAAGAGGCATTGATATTGTCTTTTTATTCCACTGTAACCTCCACCACTCTTCCAAGGGGCATTGATTTTGTCTTTTTAAACCACTGCGACCTCCATCTCTCTTCCAAGAAGCATTAAAACTGTCTTGTTTAGCTACTGTGACCTCCACGTCTATTCCACGGTGAATTAAAACCTTCTGGTTAAACCACTGTGAACTCCACAACTCTTCCAAGGGGCATTGATATTGTATTTTTATTCCACTGTAACCTCCACCACTCTTCCAAGGGGCATTGATATTGTCTTTTTATTCCACTGTAACCTCCACCACTCTTCCAAGGGGCATTGATATTGTCTTTTTATTTTAATGCGACCTCCACCACTCTTCCAAGGGGCATTAATATTGTCTTTTTATTCCACTGCGACCTCCACCACTCTTCCAAGGGTCATTGATATTGTCTTTTTACTCCACTGTAACCTCCACCACTCTTACAAGGGGCATTGATATTGTCTTTTTATTCCACTACGACCTTCACCTCTCTACCAAGGGGCATTAAAACCATCTTGTTAAGCTACTGTGACCTCCAAGTCTCTTCCCAGCGGCATTGATGTTGACTTTTTAATCCACTGCGACCTCCATCACTCTTCGAAGGTTCATTGATATTGCCTTTTGATCCACTGCGACCTACTCCACTCTTCCAAGGGGCATTAAAACCGTCTTGTTAAGCTACTGTGACCTCCAAGTATCTTCCAAGGGGCACTAAAACCGTTTGGTTAAACCACTCTGTACTCCACAGCTCTTCCAAGGGGCATTGATATTGTCTTTTTATTTCACTGTAACTTCCACCACTCTTTCAAGGGGCACTGATATTGTATTTTTATTCCACTGTGACCTCCATCACTCTTCCAAGGGGCATTAAAACCGTCTTCTTAAGCTACTGTGACCTCCTAGTCTCTTCCAAGGGGCATTACAACCGTCTGGTTAAACCGCTCTGAGCTCCACAGCTCTTCCAAGGGGCATTGATAATGTCTTTTTATTCCATTGTAACCTTCTGCACTCTTCCAAGTGCATTGATATTGTCTTTTTATTCCTCTGCGACGTCCACGACTCTTCCAAGGGCCATTAAAACCGTCTTGTTAAGGTACTGTGACCTCCAAGTTTCTTACACAGGTCATTGATATTGTCTTTTTATTCCACTGTAACCTCCACCACTCTTCCAAGGTGCATTGATATTGTCTTTTTAATCCACTGCGACCTCCATCACTCTTCCAAGAAGCATTGAAACCGTCTTGTTAAGCTACTGTGACCTCCACGTCTATTCCACGGTGCATTAAAACTTTCTGGTTAAACCAGTGTGAACTCCACAGCTCTTCCAAAGGGCATTGATATTGTCTTTTTATTCCACACTAACCTCCACCACTCTTCCAACGGGCATTGATATTGTCTTTTTATTTTACTGCGACCTCCACCACTCTTCCAAGGGGCATTAATATTGTCTTTTTATTCCACTGTGACCTCCACGTCTCTTCCAAGGGGCATTGATATTTTATTTTTATTTAATTGGAACCTCCACCACTCTTCCAAGGGTCATTGATATTGTCTTTTTATTCCACTGTAACCTCCACCATTCTTCCAAGGGACATTGATATTGTCTTTTTATTCCACTGTAACCTCCACCACTCTTCCAAGGGGCATTGATATTGTCTTGTTATTCCACTGCAACCTCCACCACTCTTCCAAGGGGAATTGATATTGTCTTTTTAATCCACTGCGTCCTCTACCTCTCCTCCAAGGGGCTTTAAAACAGTCTTGATAAGCTTCTGTGACCTCCACGTCTCTTCCAAGGGGCATTAAAACCGCATGGTTAAACCAATCTGTACTCCACAGCTCTTGCAAGAGGCATTGATATTGTCTTTTTATTCCACTGTAACCTCCACCACTCTTCCAAGGGGCATTGATTTAGTCTTTTTAATCCACTGCGACCTCCATCTCTCTTCCAAGAAGCATTAAAACCATCTTGTTTAGCTACTGTGACCTCAAACGTCTATTCCACGGTGCCTTAAAACCTTCTGGTTAAACCACTGTGAACTCCACAGCTCTTCCAAGGGGCATTGATATTGTCTTTTAATTTTACTACGACCTCCACAACTCTTCCACGAGGCATTGATATTGTCTTTTTATTCCACTGCGACCTCCACATTTCTTCCAAGTGGAATTAATATTGTCTTTTTATTCTACTGCGACCTCCACCACTCTTCTAAGGGGCATTGATATTGTCTTTTTAAACCACTGCGACCTCCACCACTCTTCCATGGAGCATTAAAACAGTTTTGATAAGCTACTGTGATCTCCACGTCTCTTCCATGGGGCAATAAAACCGTCTGGTTAAACCACTCAGATCTCCACAGCTCTTCCAAGAGGCATTGATATTGTCTTTTTATTCGACTGCAACCTCCACCACTCTTCCAAGGGGCATTAACACCATCTTGTTAAGCTACTGTGACCTCCACGTCTCTTCCAAGGGGCATTAAAACCGTCAATTTAAACCACGCTGAACTCCACAGCTCTTGCAAGAGGCATTGATGTTGTCTTTTTATACCACTGTAACCTCCACCACTCTTCCAAGGGGCATTGATTTTGTCTTTTTAATCCACTGCGACCTCCATCACTCTTCCAAGGGGCATTAAAACCATCTTGTTAAGCAACTGTGACCTCCAAGTCTCTTCCACGAGACATTGATATTGTCTTTTTATTCCACTGCGACCTCCACATCTCTTCCAAGTGGAATTGATATTGTCTTTTTATTCCACTGCAACCTCCACCACTCTTCTAAGGGGCATTGATATTGTCTTTTTAATCCACTGCGACCTCCACCACTCTTTCATGGGGCATTAAAACAGTCTTGATAAGCTACTGTGACCTCCATGACTCTTCCAAGGGGCATTAAACCTTCTGGTTAAACCACTCTGTACTCCACAGCTCTTCCAAGAGGCATTGATATTGTCTTTTTATTCGACTGTAACCTCCACCACTCTTCCAAGGGGCATTGGTACTGTCTCTGTTTTCCACTGCGACCTCCACCACTCTCTCAAGGGGCATTGATATTGTCTTTTTAATCCACTGTGACCTACACGTCTCGTCCAAGGGGCATTAAAACTGTCAATTTAAACCACTCTGAACTCCACAGCTCTTCCAAGGAGCACTGGTATTGTCTTTTTATTCCACTCTAACCTCCACCACTCTTCCAAGGGGCATTGACATTGTCTATTTATTCCACTGCGACCTCCACCACTCTTTCAAGGGGCATTAAGACTATCTTGTTAAGCTACAGTGACCTCCACAACTCTTCCATGGGGCATTGATATTTTCTTTTTATTCCACAGTAACCTCCACCACTCTTCCAAGGGGCATTGATTTTGTCTTTTTATTCCACTGCGACCTCTACCTCTCCTCCAATGTGCATTGATTTTTATTGTCTTTTTTATTCACTGCAACCTCTACCACTCTTCCTAGGGGCATTAAAGCCATCATGTTAAGCTACTGTTACGTACATGTCTATTCCACGGGGCATTGATATTGTCTTTTTCTTCCACTGTAACCTCCACCACTCTTCCAAGTGGCATTGATATTGTCTTTTTATTCCACTGCGACTTCCACCTCTCTTCTAAGGGGCATTGAAATTGTCTTTTTAATCAACTGCGACCTCCAACACTCTTCCATGGGGCATTAAAACAGTCTTGTTAAGCTACTGTGACCTCCACGTCTCTTCCAAGGGGCATTAAATACATCTGGTTAAACCACTCTGAACTCCACAGCTCTACCAAGGGGCATTGATATTGTCTTTTTATTCCACTGTAACCTCCACCACTCTTCCAAGGGGCATTGATTTTGTCTTTTTATTGCACTGAGACCTCCACCACTCTTCCAATGGGAATTGTTATTGTCTTTTAAAACCCCTGCAACCTCCACCTCTCTTCCAAGGGGCATTAATACTGTCTTGTTAAGCTACTGTCACCTCCACTTCCCTTCCACGGGGCATTGATATTGTCTTTTTATTCCACTGCGACCTCCACCTCTCTTCCAAGGGGCATTTAAACCATATTGTTAAGCTAAAGTTACCTCCACATCTCTTCCACGGGGCATTGATATTGTCTTTTTATTCCACTGTAACCTCCACCACTCTTCCTCGGGGCATTGATATTGTCTTGTTAATTAGTGTTGTGCCACCCCCGTAGTGTTCGAGTTCGGTTCGGTTCGTCGAACACCCGTGTGTTCGCCGAACTGTTCGTCGAACTGTTCGTCGAACACCTTCGAACACCGTTAAAACCAATGGTAGGCAAACAAAAACACATAGAAACACATAGAAAACACCTTCAAAGGTGTCCAAAAGCTGACAAACTGCTCAGAAGACACAACTAACACATGGAAAAGTGACAAGTACATATAGTCATGCGAAAATAAAAGAGGTGGAGGAGTAAAAGGAGGGGGAGACACAGATATAGGCATGTCATGCCCTTCTAAAATCCAAAAAGTGAGAAGCCGACACCGCCAGTCCGCTCCTGCCCGTGCCACCTCCGTGTCGCCGGGTTTGTGCCAGAGTCGCGGTGAACCCTGATGGCCAGCCCCCCTCTCCCAATACTGGTGCCTGTCCGCTGGTGGGTCGAGCGAGCCCCCCTGTGGTGGAGGCAGCTCTAAGCTTTTTAATTTAAATTGTCTCTCTAATTTGAATGAATACACTTTAAATCCATTTACAAGGATCTATTGGAGGGCAAGTCTCATGCCAGCAGCCGCGTAATTCCAGCTCCAGTAGCGTCCACTAAAGCTGCTGCAGTTAAAAAGCTTTTATAAGGATCGAGCTCGGCTGTCCACCGCAAGGCATCCTACTGCCAGTCCCAGCCCCTATGCCTTGGGGTGCCTCCTGATGCTCTTCACTGAGTATCCCATGGTCCTGAAGCATTTCCTTTGAAAAAATTAAGTGTCTAAACTACAAGTGGTGTAGCTTGCTTAACAGCCGGGATAATCCGCTGACTAGCAGACACTGCTACTAGGCACAAAGTATTTCCTGGGCTAGATGCAGTTAAAAATTTGTAATTAGATACTCTCGTTCGATGCTGAGAAAGCATTCCATAGAGTCTCCTGGCACGCCATATATGATTCTCTTAAAAAGCTTGGGGTAGGGGTCTAGGGGACCCTTTTATAGCCAAAATCACGGCCCTGTATCGCAATACGTCACCTAGGCTGAAGATAAATGGAACTGTAGCACCCTGAGGGCTCGGTTGCTACAGACGTATTGCACCTCACCCAGAGGTGTGATATCTCACTCTCAGGTAAGGATGGAGTGTGGATCAGGACCCGACACCTGCATGCATTACACCACATTGCCGTGGGGCAGGGCGACCAATATGCCCCTGAGATGGGCACGACAGTCCCTGTCCCTGGCTGGAGTGGGGGGAGGTAACACTGAGGAAGGGGAACCCTGTAGTGCAGGAGCAGGGAGGAAGCAGTTCCTGGGTGCATTGAGAAGGGAGTATAAAAGGTGGGCACCATCTTAGTTCAGTGCAGAGAAGTCTGAGCAGAAGTGGCAGGGAGCAGGGGCTCTGCATGAGCTCTGCTCCGGAGGCGGGCCTAGTAACAGAGGCCCAGGCCTGGAAGAGGGAGAAGGAAGGAAGAGGAGCGGAGAAGGCTCCAGGAACGAGGAATGAAGGGATCCCAGGGGTGCGGACGGGCGAGTCGCCACCGCACGCCCGAATCCACCTGCGTGGAGGGGTCAGGCCAAAGGGGGAGACCGGTCCCCGAACTAGTGGAGGCAGGAAACGACCCTCAGCTAGAAACCGGAGGCTCTGACATTTTATGTGGCGCAGCCCCTCGCTACACCCGCTAGGAAGGCACCACATAGGGTCAGGGAAACTGGCGCCAAGTTTACCAAGAGGAGGCCCGAGGCAGCCGGACAGAAGTGTTGGTAAGAAAGGCCAGACAAAGGACACACAAAGGGGGTCCTGTGAAGTGCTCCAAAGTTATCTGGGAGTTGTCTGAGCCCCTCACCTGGTGAGCACAGTACGACGTGGGCAGCCGTTACCTGCAGACGTGGTCTGGATAATAAGAACTGTGAGTAAAGGCCCTGGAATGCATCACTGACTCCGTGTCGTTACTGCTGCTGCCCTGCACCATCACCCCCATCCTCCGCATACACTGCCCTGAGGCTATACTCCTCCCGTGGGGAGTTATGCTACGCTCTGCTGCACCCACAACACCAGCCTCAGCGGTCTGCCCTGTAGCGGCGGTTCACTCTGACCGCAATCCACGGGTGGCGTAGTCGGACATTTAAACATCAAAACCACATAAATAGTTCCGCCACTGGTTTGACCGCCCTGAGCCACGGAACCGGGTCGCCGCCACGAAGACTACAACCACCAGCATCCACCAAAAAGGGTCCGGCTCCGGGTGTCCCAAGGCCCAGGGGGTGCGTCAGAACATTTTCATCACCTTTCACAATCACCAATGGGACAAGGCAGGGATGTCCTCTGTCCCCTCTCTTATACATCCTAGTGACGGAGCACCTGCTCTCATCAATTCGCCATAACCCCAATATTAGGTGGATTGAGGTGGGAGGCACCGAGTACAAGTGCTCTCTATTTGCTGATGATGTCCTAGTATATATCACTCAATCACATATATCCATCCCTGCTGTTATGGCTGAAATAGATCACTTTGTTACATGGTAAAATTTTAAAATCAATGCAGCGAAGTCTGAGGCCCTCGATGTCTCCCTCCCCAAATCCATATAGGATTCCATCCAGTCCAACTTTCCCTTTGCCTGGCCCTCACAGGGTATCAAATACTTAGGAATTCCTGTTCATAGAGACCTCTCCCATCTATGTTATCTTAATTTTGGGCCCTTTATTGAACAATTCCATACAGACCACGGTTGGCAAGTTAGAACTGTAAGATTCACTACGTGAACCGCTGGTGTTTTGTGGAAAAGCACATGTACACCGCGTTCCAAATTATTATGCAAAAAGTGTTTAGGAGTGATAAGGGAAGAATTTGTTTGTTTGTCAGTTAAACTCATTGATGGTGATGTGTGTCAGGGCTCTTTATATCACTGTAAGCAATTGCAGACACCTGTGCTAATTAGTTTGGCAGGTGTGTCCAATGAAAGGCAAGACTACTTAAGAAGGCTCTCTCACATTATTAAGCAGCCTACATTTTCTGCCAAAATGGGAAAGAAAAAGGATGTGTCGGCTGCTGAGAAGCAACAAATTGTGGAGTGTTTAGGTCAAGGCATGACTACAATCAACATTGTGCGATGATCAGGATGAAGTGTCTTGGCAATCAAGAAGTATGTAGCTGATTCACAGTACACACGTGTGCGTGCTGATAAGGGCAAATTGAGGACTCTTTCCTACAGGCAATTACGTCAGGTTGAAAGAGCAGCGGCAAAAAAGCCTTGTCATAGCAGCAGACAAGTTTTTGAAGCTGCTTGTGCCTCCAACGTCCCCCGAACAACAAGATGCAGGGTCCTTCAGAGGTTTGCAGCTGTGCATACGCCATCTTGTCGACCTCCTCTATCCACTTCACACAAGCAGAAACGGCTCCAGTGGGCCAAACATTACATGAAGACTGATTTCAAAACTGTTTTGTTCACGGATGAGTGCCGTGCAGCGCTCGATGGTCCAGATGGATGGAGTGGAGGATGGCTGGTTGATGGACACCCCACGCAAACAAGGCTACAGCGCCAACAAGGAGGAGGTGGAGTAATGTTTTGGGCTGGAATCATGGGGAGAGAGATTGTCGGCCCCTTTAGGATCCCTGAAGGCGCTAAAGATGAACTCCATAATGTATGTGGATTTTCTCAAACAGCACTTCCTGCCATGGTTCAAGAAGAAGAACCGTGTATTTCACAGCAAGATCATTTTTCTGCATGATAATGCACCATCTCATGCTGCACATAAAACATCTGCATCTCTGGCTGATATGGGCATAAAAGGGGACAAACTTATGGTGTGACCCCCATGCTCCCCTGACCTCTACCCCATTCAGAACCTTTGGAGCATCATTAAAAGGAGTGTCTATGATGGCGGGAGGCCGTTCACATCTAAGCAACAGCTCTGGGAGGGTATTCTGTCCTCATGCAAAACAATTGAAGCAGAAACCATCCAAAACCTGACAAATTCAATGGACGAGAGAGTTCAGAAGCTCCTTTCGAACAAGGGGTCCTATGTGAAAATGTAACATCACCTAGAATAAAGTTTTGAGTTGAAAACTGTTTGATTTCAGTTTCTAACAACCTGCTAATGCTTATAATTTCAAAAATGACCATTTTTTTGGTCTTTATTAAAATGAAAAGGTTGATCGAAAAGTTTGGGGGATCTAAGAGTGTGGCAACCCAGTAGTCATGATTACTTCGAATTCTGACAATATGAGGGTCATGCTGCAGGTAGTGCAGCAAGAAGGCACTTATGTGTCTTGCGCATCTCGGAGCCCCAAAATTATTTTCCGGGCTAGATGCAGCTAAAAATTATTATTAATTTTAAATCTGGTGGAGCTTATTATAGATGGCCTAATAGGATCAGTGCTGCACACTGCTACAAAGCCCAAATTATTTTCCAGTCAAGATACAGATAAACATGATTAGTAATTTGAAAGCTTAAAACGTTTGGTAGGGTGATTTTAACCAATCATCAAGCTTTTACTCTCCCCAGGATGACACAGGGGTAGAAAAGTCGTTTCGGATCCATGATTTGTTCATCTTTATGAACGTGAGTCTGTCTACATTATCAGTGGAGAGCCGCGTGCGCTTATCTGTCAGCACACCACCAGCAGCGCTGAACACACGTTCAGACAGAACGCTGGCTGCGGGGCATGACAAGATCTCCAAGGCGTAAGTGGCTAGCTCCGGCCATTTATCCAGATTGGAAGCCCAAAAAGAGCAAGGGTCCAGTGACACAGTCGTGGCTTCAATGTTTACTTGGAGATACTCCTGTACCTTCGTCTCTAGGCGTTGACTATGTGTCAGACTTCTTGTCTCCTGTGGCCTTGCAAAGGATGGGCTAAAAAAGTGGTGAAATGATTCCGCAAAATTGATGTTACCACCAGATACTGTGGTTCTGTTACGGTTTGAGTGCTGAACACTTGACGGTCCCACGGTTGGCAAGTTGGAACTGTGAGATTCACTACGTGCACCACAGGTGTTTTGTGGAAAAGCACATGTAAGATTCTGCAACAGTCTCTGCTGATACTCCTGCATGCGTGCATCCCTTTCTATGGCAGGAATAATTTCTGCAAATTTACTTTTGTACCGGGGATCTAACAGTGTGGCAACCCAGTAGTCAGGATTATTTCTAATTCTCCCAATTCGAGGGTCATGTTGCAGGTAGTGCAGCAAGAAGGCACTCATGTGTGTTGCGCATCCAGGAGCACCAAGTCCCTGTTGTGTTGGTGGCGAGGTAACAATCATGCTTCCTTCCTCTGTCCTCTCCCCCCAACCTCGCACAACAGAAATGTGATCAAGGTCTCCCTCATCTGATGAGTCTTCCATCAGTTCATCCTCCACTTCTTCCTGTGCTCCTGCACCTTCCTCACTAGTTTGGCTGCTACCATGCGCCCTGGTAAAACCATCTCCCCCACCCTCACATGCCTGCCGCCTTGGTGCTGCCGACCTTCTGGACCTTGCAGATGTTAGCCCTTCCGCATACAACTCCTCCTCCTCTACTTCCTCCACCTCCTCTTGTGCCACCACCTGACTCCGAATTCTGTTTAACATGTGCTCCAGCATGTAAATCACCAGAATAGTCATGCTGATAATGGCATCGTCAGCACTAAACATCTTCGTCGCCATTTCAAAACTGTGCAGAAGGGTGCATAGGTCCCTGATCTGAGACCACTCCTCCAGCGTGATTTGCCCCACCTCTGAATCTCGTTGGCCCAGGCTATACGTCAGAACGTATTGCACCAGGGCTTGTCGGTGCTGCCACAGTCGCTGCAACATGTGCAGAGTTGAATTCCACCGGGTAGGCACATCGCATTTTAGCCGGTGAAGTGGCAGGCCCAACGACTTCTGTAGAGATGTAAGTCGCTGAGCTGCGGGATGCGAACGGCGGAAGTGAGCACACAGCGACCGTGCCCTCTGCAGAAGGCCATCTAGTCTGGGATAGTGGGCTAAAAATTGCTGGACAACCAGGTTCAACACGTGAGCCATACAAGGCACGTGTGTGACATTGCCCCAGCGAAGGGCCGCACCCAGGTTTGCAGCATTGTCGCACACGGCCTTCCCTGGTTTCAGGTCCAGTGGAGACAACCATTCATGAAATTGGTTCTCCAGAGCTGACCACAACTCCTCAGCTGTGTGACTCACATTTCCCAGACATTTCAATGTAAAAACCGCCTGATGACGTTGAGCCCTACTGCCAGCATAGTAAGGAGGTGTGCAGGATCCCTTCTGTGCAGTTAGAAAGCTTGTGGCATGACCAGACAGGCTTTGGGTGCAGGTGGAAGACCGAGAGGAGGTTGAGGAGGCAGAAGCAGTGGAGGAACTTTGACATAAAGAGGATTGACGCACAACTCGTGGGGACGGCAAGACTTGGACAGCAGCCCCTTGTCCTGCTGTCACCATAGTTACCCAGTGCCCAGTCAGCGACATGTAACGCCCCTGTCCATGCCTACTCGTCCAAGTGTCTGTGGTGAAATGCACCCTGTCACACACAGAGTTTCTCAAAGAAGTGGTGATGTTGTGTGCGACATGCTGGTGGAGCGCAGGCACACCTTTCTTTGAGAAGTAGTGACGACTGGGCATCTGGTACTGGGGCACTGCGACGGACATAAGGTCTCGAAAATCCTCTGTGTCCACCAGGCGGAAAGGCAGCATTTCTGTAGCCAAGAGCTTGCAGATGGTGAAATTCAACCTCTTAGCTTTCTCATGGCTAGGAGGAAATGGTCTTTTACTTGTCCACATCTGAGGGACCGAGGGCTGGCTATTGTGCTTAGACGGGGTTGATAAGGGTGTCCCCGGCAAACTGCCGGTCTGTGAGGAAGATGCAGGTGGACATGTTAGGTTGCCTTGATCCAAAGGTGGTGCTATCGATGTCGGACAGCGCTCAACACCAGCTGGTGTTACCACCTCCAAAGAAAATGATGACCTGCCAATCACGCTGGCTGTTGCGGGTAAAGAGGTGGCAGGTCTGCGCCCCAAAACAGGTGTGACTGCTGTCCCCCCAGTCACAGAGGATGAAGAGGCCGCGGATGCACAAGATATGGGAGACGGTGGTTGGCCCGGCCGGCTAGGCCGCATTGTAGCACACTGAGCTTCCCACTGCAACTTATGCTTCATGTCCATGTGCCGGTTCATGCATGAAGTACTCAAACTATGTATTTTTTGGCCTCTACTTAGCTTTTGCTGACAAATGTTACAGATAACACGAGTTGGGTCATCTTTATCGATCTGAAAAAATGCCCAAGCTATGCAAGGCTTAGCACCCATGCGACCTGAAGAGCCACCACGACTTGTGGTGAGAGGCAGAGTTGTGTTTGAGGATGCAGTTGTTGACGTGCTTCCAGTACTACGTCTCTGTCCAGGAAGGCGCAACCTGACCTCGTCGTCACTAGCATCTTCCTCCACCTCCTCTGCTGACCTCATCTCTTGGCTGACTGTGGGTTGACAGTAAGTGGGATCTCCGACCTCATCATCATCACCCTGTGCGTTATCACACCCGTCGTCCTCAGAGCCAACCTGTTCCTGCCCTGACAAAAAACTAAAGTTGTCGCTCCAATCAGGTATTTGAGTCTTATCATCGTCTTCCTCATTGTCTCCACCAACAGGAGTTACAGTTTGGGAATGAGGGTCTACATTATGGTCAGAACCTTCTGCGTCTGGTCCTGGATCCGACTCATAAAGATTCTGGGCATCAGTGCAGATCATTTCCTCGTCTGGATTCACAGAAGCGCTGGAGTCGACCTCTGATTCCCAGGCTATAGTATGAGTAAACAGCTCTGCAGACTCAACCATCTGTTCTACCTCATACTCAGACGGGCAGCTGGAGATTTGGGAGCTGTGAGGAAGCAAGTGCGATTTGGGTGACACCTTTGAGGACTGGAGTATTTGTGATGTTGAAGTTGATGTGGAGGAGAGCCCACTTAAAGGAGCACTTGATATCCGTTGAAGCACCTGCTGTTTTTGTGCCTCATCTGGAATTTGTAGCGATTGGCGTGGCCGTAAGAAAGGGATCTTATCACATTGTCCGCTAAAAGAAGTAGACATTTTAGTTTGGCTGGAAGATGGTCTTTCTTCTGCAGATGTTACTGTTGCTTTAACACCTACCCCACGGACACAACCTTTTTTCCCCTTCCCAACACGCCTATTCCCCTTTCCACCAGCAGCAGGCCTTTTTCCACTCATTTTGGTGGTTAACTAATTCACAACTCTGGAGTTGTTTGCACAAAAAAACAATGGATGGTAACCGAGCAGAGCTGAGTGGCCAAACTGTGGTATTAGGCCAAAACTATTGGCTGGGTTAGATGCAGAAAAAAATTATTTTGAATTTGCAACCTGATGGAGGTCAGTATAGATGGACTAATACAACAAGTCCCACACACAGCTAGAAGCCCAAATAATTTTTCAGAGGTACTGTCGATGCAGATAAAAATTATTTTTAATTTGCAAACTGATGGAGGTCAGTATAGATGGACTAATAGAGAAAGTCCGACACACTACTAGAAGGCCAAATATTTTTTCAGAGCTAGATGCAGAAAAAAATTATATTCAGTTTGCAACCTGATGGAGGTCAGTATAGATGGATTAATAGAACAAGACCCACACACAGCTAGAAGCCCAATATTTTTTCAGAGGTAGATGCAGAAAAAAATATATTCAGTTTGCAACCTGATGGAGGTCAGTATAGATGGACTAATACAACAAGTCCCACACACAGCTAGAAGCCCAAATATTTTTTCAGAGGTACTGTAGATGCAGATAAAAATTAGTTTTAATTTGCAACCTGATGGAGGTCAGTATAGATGGACTAATAGAGAAAGTCCGACACACTACTAGAAGGCCAAATATTTTTTCAGAGGTAGATGCAGAAAAAAATATATTCAGTTTGCAACCTGATGGAGGTCAGTATAGATGGACTAATAGAGAAAGTCCGACACACTACTAGAAGGCCAAATATTTTTTCAGAGCTAGATGCAGAAAAAAATTATATTCAGTTTGCAACCTGATGGAGGTCAGTATAGATGGATTAATAGAACAAGACCCACACACAGCTAGAAGCCCAATATTTTTTCAGAGGTAGATGCAGAAAAAAATATATTCAGTTTGCAACCTGATGGAGGTCAGTATAGATGGACTAATACAACAAGTCCCACACACAGCAAGAAGCCCAAATATTTTTTCAGAGGTACTGTAGATGCAGATAAAAATTAGTTTTAATTTGCAACCTGATGGAGGTCAGTATAGATGGACTAATAGAGAAAGTCCGACACACTACTAGAAGGCCAAATATTTTTTCAGAGGTAGATGCAGAAAAAAATATATTCAGTTTGCAACCTGATGGAGGTCAGTATAGATGGACTAATACAACAAGTCCCACACACAGCTAGAAGCCCAAATATTTTTTCAGAGGTACTGTAGATGCAGATAAAAATTAGTTTTAATTTGCAACCTGATGGAGGTCAGTATAGATGGACTAATAGAGAAAGTCCGACACACTACTAGAAGGCCAAATATTTTTTCAGAGGTAGATGCAGAAAAAAATATATTCAGTTTGCAACCTGATGGAGGTCAGTATAGATGGACTAATACAACAAGTCCCACACACAGCTAGAAGCCCAAATATTTTTTCAGAGGTACTGTAGATGCAGATAAAAATTAGTTTTAATTTTCAACCTGATGGAGGTCAGTATAGATGGACTAATAGAGAAAGTCCGACACACTACTAGAAGGCCAAATATTTTTTCAGAGCTAGATGCAGAAAAAAATTATATTCAGTTTGCAACCTGATGGAGGTCAGTATAGATGGATTAATAGAACAAGACCCACACACAGCTAGAAGCCCAATATTTTTTCAGAGGTAGATGCAGAAAAAAATATATTCAGTTTGCAACCTGATGGAGGTCAGTATAGATGGATTAATAGAACAAGACCCACACACAGCTAGAAGCCCAATATTTTTTCAGAGGTAGATGCAGAAAAAAATATATTCAGTTTGCAACCTGATGGAGGTCAGTATAGATGGACTAATACAACAAGTCCCACACACAGCTAGAAGCCCAAATATTTTTTCAGAGGTACTGTAGATGCAGATAAAAATTAGTTTTAATTTGCAACCTGATGGAGGTCAGTATAGATGGACTAATAGAGAAAGTCCGACACACTACTAGAAGGCCAAATATTTTTTCAGAGGTAGATGCAGAAAAAAATATATTCAGTTTGCAACCTGATGGAAGTCAGTATAGATGGACTAATACAACAAGTCCCACACACAGCTAGAAGCCCAAATATTTTTTCAGAGGTACTGTAGATGCAGATAAAAATTAGTTTTAATTTGCAACCTGATGGAGGTCAGTATAGATGGACTAATAGAGAAAGTCCGACACACTACTAGAAGGCCAAATATTTTTTCAGAGCTAGATGCAGAAAAAAATTATATTCAGTTTGCAACCTTATGGAGGTCAGTATAGATGGATTAATAGAACAAGACCCACACACAGCTAGAAGCCCAATATTTTTTCAGAGGTAGATGCAGAAAAAAATATATTCAGTTTGCAACCTGATGGAGGTCAGTATAGATGGACTAATACAACAAGTCCCACACACAGCTAGAAGCCCAAATATTTTTTCAGAGGTACTGTAGATGCAGATAAAAATTAGTTTTAATTTGCAACCTGATGGAGGTCAGTATAGATGGACTAATAGAATGATGCTATGCCCAAAAGATTTTACTTTACTAGGTGCAGTAAAAAAATTGGTATTCTATACACAGGTGGTATATCTTGCAACACAGATAGGCTACTCCACTGACTAACACACTCTGCAATAGGCCAAAAAGGATTAGCTTTGCTAGATTCAGCCAAATGCTGTGAAAAAAACTTGCACAGCACTGGCACAGACCTGCCTGGCAAAAACTGATAGGAACTGATGTAACCTAGTCCTGAAAAGGACTCCAATTACAATTAGTCTTTACTCCCACAACCTATCTATTTAAGAGCACAGACCTTCCTGATAAAAGTCGTAGGAAATGCTGTAACCTAGTCCTTAAAAGGACTGCAATCACAACTATTCCCTACTCCCAAGCTATCTGTATATTTGTGCGAAAATTGGCTTGAAATTAACAAGGTATAGCGCACACAGCAACAGCGGTGCCGTCTAACATGCAGCTGCAGCAGTGAGAAAATGGTGGCGACGGGGAAAATGGCTTGGTCTTATAGGGCAAGGACATGTGACATACACTGCCAATGACACATGCCCTTGCTTGTGTGAAAAAAAGCACTTCGCTCCGTGTGTGCGCTGCTGATAGGCTGACAGATTGCACCTCCCCACTGTAAATGCGGGAAAGAGAAAAAAAAATGGAGATCTTCATTGTTCCTGCAGAGATCCATCCCCTGCCCCTCCCCCCACCCCGCTGTACACTCAAACTGCGTATTAACATTAATTTTCATCATTACTGAGAAAAAATCCAGTTATGATTTTGGTGCATGAACAGTTATCGAACATAACCTCGAACAGCCGAATTTTTCTCAAATTGTTCGTGTTCGCCGAACGGCTCGAACACCGCCCAAAACAGCTCGAATTTGAGATTGGCGAACAGTTCGAGTAGAACAACGCTCATCTCTATTGTTAATCCACTGCAACCTCCACCACTCTTCCATGTCGCATTAAAACCGTCTTGTTAATCTACTGTGACCTCCACTTCTCTTCCAAGGGGCAATAAAACCATCTGGATAAACCACTCTGAACTCCACAGCTCTTCCAAGGGGCATTAGTATTGTCTTTTTATTCCACTCTAACCTCCACAACTCTTCCAATGAGCATTGACATTGTCTTTTTAATCCACTGCGACCTCCATCATTCTTCCAAGGGGCATTGATATTGTCTTTTTATTCCACTGCCACCTCCACCACTCTTCCAAGGGGCATTGATATTGTCCTTTTAATCCACTGCGTCCTCCACCACTTTTCCAAGGGGCATTAAAAACGTATTTTTAAACTACTGTGACCTCCACGTCACTTCCAATGGGCATTAAAACCGTCTAGTTAAACCACTCTGAACTCCACAGCTCTTCCAAGGGGCATTAAAACTGTCTTGTTAAGCTGCTGTAACCTCCGTGTCTATTCCACAGGGCACTGATATTGTCTTTTTATTCCAATGTAACCTCCACCACTCTTCTAAGGGGCAGTGATATTGTCTTTTTAAACCACTGCGACCTCCACCACTCCTCCAAGAGGCATTAAAATCATCTTATTAAGCTACTATGACCTCCACGTCTCTTCCAAGGGGCATTAAAACCTCTGGTTAAACCACTCTGAATTCCACAGCTCATCAAAGAGGCAATGATATTGTCTTTTTATTCCACTGTAACCTCCACCACTTTTCCTATGGGAATTGATATTGTCTTTTTATTATTATTATTAATTATTATAGCGCCATTTATTCCATGGCGCTTTACATGTGATAGGGATATACATAACAAAAGCATTTACATAATCTTAACAAAATGAGTCAGCGACTGGTACAGGCGGAGCGAGGACCCTGCCCGCGAGGGCTCACATTCTAGAAGGGATGGGTGAGGATACATTAGGTGAGAGTAGAGCTGGTCGTGCAGCGGTGGTTACTGCAGGTTGTAGGCTTGTCGGAAGAGGTGGGTCTTCAGGTTTCTTTTGAAGGTTTCCACGGTCGGCGAGAGTCTGATGTGTTGGGGTAGAGAGTTCCAGAGTAGGGGGGATGCACGGGAGAAATCTTGTATACGATTGTGGGAGGAGGAGATAAGAGGGGAGTAGAGAAGGAGATCTTGTGAGGATCGGAGGTTGCGTGCAGATAAGTACCTGGAGACTAGGTCACAGATGTATGGGGGAGACAGGTTGTGGATGGCTTTGTATGCCATGGTTAGAGTTTTGAACTGGATTCTCTGGGCAATGGGGAGCCAGTGAAGAGATTGACAGAGAGGAGAGGCCGGGGAATAGCGGGGGGACAGGTTAATTAGTCGAGCAGCAGAGTTTAGGATAGATTGGATAGGCCCAAGAGTGTTGTAAGGGAGGCCACGGAGCAGGAGGTTGCAGTAGTCGAGGCGGGATATGATGAGGGCATGCACTAGTGTTTTTGCAGAGTCTTTGCTGAGGAATGCACGGATCCGGGAGATGTTTTTGAGCTGGAGTCGGCAGGAAGTGGAAAGCGCTTGGATATGTGGCTTGAAGGAGAGATCAGAGTCCAGGGTTACTCTAAGGCAGCGAGCTTGTGGGACTGGGGAGAGTGAACAACCATTGACGTTGATGGATAGGTCAGATGGGGGATATGAATGAGAGGGTGGAAAGATGATGAACTCTGTTTTATCCATGTTGAGTTTTAGAAATCTGTCAGAGAATAAGGATGACATGGCGGACAGACATTGTGGGATTTTGGTTAGTAGGGAGGAGATATCGGGTCCAGAGAGGTAGATCTGTGTGTCGTCAGCATAGAGGTGATACTGAAAACCGTGAGACTCTATGAGCTGTCCCAGGCCAAAGGTGTAGATGGAGAAGAGCAGAGGTCCTAGAACTGAACCTTGGGGGACACCGACAGATAAGGGGTGAGATGAGGAGGTGGTGCGTGAGTGGGAGACGCTGAATGTCCTGTCTGTTAAGTATGAGGAGATCCAAGATAGAGCCAAGTCCATGATGCCAAGAGATGAAAGAATCTGGAGTAAGAGGGAATGGTCCATTGTGTCAAAGGCAGATGACAGGTCCAGAAGGAGGAGGATGGAGTAGTGTCGCTTGGATTTGGCATTTAGTAGGTCGTTGGTGACGTTGGTCAGGGCAGTTTCAGTCGAGTGATGCGGTCGGAAGCCAGATTGCAGGTGGTCGAAGAGGGAGCAGGAGGAGAGGTGGGAGGACAGTTCAAGGTGGACATGTTGTTCTAGTAGTTTTGAGGCAAAGGGGAGGAGTGATATGGGGCTGTAGCTAGTCAGAGAGGAAGGGTCAAGGGAGGGCATTTTGAGGATGGGCGTGATTGCGGCATGTTTGAAACATGAGGGGAAGACACCGGTTGTTAGTGACAGATTGAAGAGGTGGGTTAGGGTTGGGATGAAGACTGTGGTAAGGTTAGTGATGAGGTGGGATGGGACTGGGTCAAGTTCGCAGGTGGTGATGTGTGATTTGGAGAGTAAAGAGGAGACTTGACCTCCTGTAATGGTGGAGAAGTGGGGTTTGGAGGAGGAGGGTTGAATAGATATGAGGAGAGGTTGTTTGGACTTTAGGCAAAAGTTTTGTCTGATGGTGTCAATCTTCTGTTTGAAGAATGAGGCAAAGTCGTTGGCTGAGATGAGAGAAGAGGGAGGAGGTGCTGGGGGACAAAGGAGAGAGTTGAAAGTGTTAAATAGCTGTTTAGAGTTGTGAGATATGAGAGATGAGAAGTAGGTTTGTTTTGCTGTAGTGAGTGCGGACTTGAAATTAGTGAGGGATTGCTTGAATGCGATGAAGTGGTCGATGGAGTGAGACCTTTTCCATCTCCGCTCCGCAACCCTGGAGGCCCGGCGCAGTTCTTTAGTAAGTTTAGTGTGCCAGGGTTGCCTGTTGAATGTGCGAGATGTGGTGTGTGTGAGAGGGGCGATTGAGTCTAGAGCTGCAGCTATTGTGGTGTTATATGAAGCAGCAGCAATGTCTGCATCGTGTAAGGAATTTATGTCTGTAAGAGGGAGGAGGGATTCAGAGAGTGAGTGTAAGTCAAGGTGTTTCAGATTTCTGCGAGAGTATGCAAGTTTGTGGAGTGGGGATTGTTGCCCCGGGGAGGAGAGAGAAGAGAATGCAAGTAGGCTGTGAAAAGAGAGAGGGAGAGGTGAGTTAGAGAGGTTAGATAGGGAACAGAGATGGGTGAAGATGAGGTCCATTGTGTGGCTATCTTTGTGGGTGGGTGTGGATGACCATTGAGTGAGTCCGAAGGAGGAAGTGAGAGATAGGAACTTAGAGACAGGCGAGTGGGAAGTGTTAATGGGGATGTTGAAGTCACCCATTATGATAGTGCGGATGTCAGTGGAGAGGAAGTGAAGCAGCCAGATAGTCAAGTTGTCTAAGAAGGTGGAGGCTTGCCCTGGGGATCGGTAAACGATGGCCAGTTGGAGGTTGGAGGCGGAATAGATGCACACACAGTGCACCTCAAAAGAGGGGAGTGTAACGGAGGGTGGCAGTGGGATTTGGGTGAAAGCACAGTGTTCTGATAGGAGAAAACCTACGCCTCCGCCATGTTTGCCGTTGGGGCGGGGGGTGTGGGAAAGGTGGAATCTGCCATATGAAAGTGCAGCTGGGGAGGCTGTGTCAGAGGGGAGAGCCAGGTTTCAGTGATGGCGAGGAAGGAAAGTTTGTTTGTAATGAAAAGATCGTGGATGAAGGAAAGTTTGTTGCAGACAGAGCGAGCATTCCATAGAGCTCCTGTTAGAGCAACTAAGGGAGTGGGGATTGGTTGGATGGGTATGAGGTTAGAAGGGTTGCGACAGTTTGTGGAAGGTCGTGGATAGGAGGAAGAAGTAACTGTTAGGATATGGCAAGGAGGACCAGGATTTGGAGAGATATCTCCAGCAGTGAGGAGGAGCAGAGAAAGTGTTAGCAGGTGGGAGCAAGAGAGAGCATGAGGTGGCTGTCTGTGTTTGGAGATCCAGGATTGAATGTTTAGGAATAATTTGGAGGAGGAGGTGAGATGAATGGGGAGGATGGAGGGAGAGATGAAGAGTTTCTTATTAGGTGTACGGATTTGAGTGGTTACTAGAAAGTGGAGGACTATAGAGGAAAAAGTGAGAGCTAACAGAAACATAGTTAAAAGAGAGTAAGTTTTAAAAGTGTTGGTTACCTGACTCCTGCCCTGACTAACTGCCTCTGAAATAACTGCCACTTATCTTCGAAGCCACTTTGCACAAGAAGACACGTGCACACCCCAGCACAAGTGCACCCCTTACAGAGCTTTTAAATATATAGGGCACATTAAACTATCAGGTGAACGGCATTGAGGGAGCTGCATATGGCTAAATTAGCAGCTGGTCGTCTCACCAGGAGATGGCTGGGTGATCAAACACAGAGCTAGGACTCTAGTCTCTGCAGTTTAGCACCTCTAAAAATCAGATAAGATCTATAGTGGGGAAGGGACAGACATATGTGGGTATTGAATGGAGTGGGACAGATAAAGCAGAGAAGTTATGCAGAGCATGTACCAGTGAGATGAATCAGCAAAGCAGAGCATTAGATTACAACAGAAACAGCAAGCAGAGAAGTTATGCAGAGCATGTACCAGTGAGGTGAATCAGCAAAGCAGAGCATTAGATTACAGCAGACACAGCAAGCAGAGAAGTTATGCAGAGCATGTACCAGTGAGGTGAATCAGCAAAGCAGAGCATTAGATTACAGCAGACACAGCAAGCAGAGAAGTTATGCAGAGCATGTACCAGTGAGGTGAATCAGCAAAGCAGAGCATTAGATTACAGCAGACACAGCAAGCAGAGAAGTTATGCAGAGCATGCACCAGTGAGGTGAATCAGCAAAGCAGAGCATTAGATTACAGCAGACACAGCAAGCAGAGAAGTTATGCAGAGCATGTACCAGTGAGGTTATTCCACTGCGACCTCCACCACTTTCCAAGGGGCATTGATATTGTCTTTTTATTCCACTGCGACCTCCGCCACTCTTCCAAAGGGCTTTGATATTGTCTTTTTATTCCACTGCGTCCTCCACCACTCTTCCAAGGGGCATTGATATTGTCTTTTTAATCCACTGTGACCTCCACATCTCTTCCAAGGGGCATGAAAACCGTCAATTTAAACAACTCTGAACTCCACAACTCTTCCAAGGTGCACTGGTATTGTCTTTTTATTCTACTCTAACCTTTACCACTCTTCCAAGGGGCATTGATATTGTCTTGTTATTCCCGTGCAACCTCCACCACTCTTCCAAGGGGAATTGATATTGTCTTTTTATTCCACTGTAACCTACACCACTCTTCCAAGTGGCATTGACATTGTCTTTTTATTCCACTGCGTCTTCCACCTCTCTTCTAAGTGGCATTGATATTGTCTTTTTAATCCACTGCGACCTCCATCACTCTTCCAAGGGGCATTAAAACCATCTGGTTAAACCACTCTGAACTCCACCACTCTTCCAAGGGGTATTGATATTGTCTTTTTATTCGAATGTAACCTACACCACTCTTCCAAGGGGCATTAAAACCGTCTTGTTAAGCTACTGTGACCTCCACGTCTCTTTCAAGGGGCATTAAAACCGTCAATTTAAACCACTCTGAACTCCACAGCTCTTGCAAAAGGCATTGATATTGTCTTTTTATTCCACTGTAACCTCCACCACTCTTCCAAGGGGCATTGATTTTGTCTTTTTAATCCACTGCGACCTCCAACTCTCTTCCAAGAACCATTAAAACTGTCTTGTTTAGCTATTGTGACCTCCACGTCTATTCCACGGTTCCTTAAAACCTTCTGGTTAAACCACTGTGAACTCCACAGCTCTTCCAAGGTGCATTGATATTGTCTTTTTATTCCACTGTAACCTCCACCACTCTTCCAAGGGGCATTGATATTGTCTTTTTATTTTACTGCGACCTCCACCATTCTTCCATGGGGCATTAATATTGTATTTTTATTCCACTATGACCTCCACCACTCTTCCAAGGGTTATTGATATTGTCTTTTTATTCCACTGTAACCTCCACCACTCTTCCAAGGGGCATTGATATTGTCTTTTTATTCCTCTGCGACCTCCACCTCTCTTCCAAGGGGCATTAAAACCATCTTGTTAAGCTACTGTGAACTCCATGTCTCTTCCAGTAGGCATTGATATTGTCTTTTTATTCCACTGCGACCTCCACATCTCTTCCAAGGGGAATTGATATTGTCTTTTTATTCCACTGCGACCTCCATCACTCTTCTAAGGGGCATTGATATTGTCTTTTTAATCCACTGCGACCTCCACCACTCTTCCAAGGGGCATTAAAACAGTCTTGATAAGCTACTGTGACCTCCACGTTGTAATGCACACGGCCGGGCTGAGTGGCGTGTACGTGTATATGTAGTGATTCCAATGGACCGTGCCGGAGAGTGAATGCCTGGAGGGGCGTAACTAAGTATCCACCCGATCCGACCAGGGTCGCACGACGGCATACGACGCCAGTGCACCAAGCAGGAACCGAGCAGAGGCACCACGTGCTACTCCAGGACAGACCCCGGACACGGCTGTTGACCCACACAGGGGAATACAGGAGCAGGCAGGTTAGGCTGGAACATAGACTGCTGGGTATAGGCAGACACGGCTGGTATGCAGACTGGCGGATGCTGGTAAGCACGACTGGTATGCAGGCAGGGAGGTACTGGCAGGTACGACAGGTTGGAGCACCGAGAGGATAGGACCCAGTACAGACTGGGACTCAGGAAAAGAACCGCAGATGCGGTGGACAAACAGCAGAGGGAGGCCCCCCAGAGCGGCGAGCAAGAGCTGAACAAGACCAGACCGCCTGGAGCGGTGAGCGAGAGAAGAGCAGGACAAGGCCGCCTGGAGTGGTGAGCGATAGAGGAGCAGGATGAGACTGCCGAAGCAGCGAGAGAGGAGCAGGACGAGACTGCCGAAGCAGCGAGCAAAGGGTCAGAGCAGAGCGAGACTGCTGGAGCATCGAGCAAAGGGTCAGAGCAGAGCGAGACTGCCGGAGCAGCAAGCAAAGGGTCAGAGCAGAGCGAGACTGCCAGAGCAGCGAGCAAAGGGTCAGAGCAGAGCGAGCCTGCCGGAGCAGCGAGCAAAGGATCAGAGCAGAGCGAGACTGCCGGAGCAGCGAGCAAAGGGTCAGAGCAGGGCGAGACTGCCGGAGCAGCGAGCAAAGGGTCAGAGCAGAGCGAGACAGCAGGAGCAGCAAGCAAAGGGTCAGAGCAGAGCGAGACTGCCGGATCAGCGAGCAAAGGGTCAGAGCAGAGCAAGACTGCCGGAGCAGCGAGCAAAGGGTCAGAGCAGAGCGAGACTGCCGGAGCAGCGAGCAAGGCAGAGCAGACAAGAACCGCCGGAGCGGTGAGCAAGGCAGAGAAGAGGGGACAGGGCTCTGTTCACACGGAACAGACTGGAAGGGAAAGGCAGAACCAGGTACACACAAGATACTTGCAATGAATCATAGAATCATAGAATCATAGAATGGTAGAGTTGGAGGGGACCTCCTGGGTCATCTGGTCCAACCCCCTGCTCAAAGCAGGATTCACTAAATCATCTCAGACAGATGTCTGTCCAGCCTCTGTTTGAAGACGTCCATTGAAGGGGAACTCACCACCTCTCGTGGCAGCCTGTTCCACTCATTAATCACCCTAACTGTCAAAAAGTTTTTTCTAATATCTAATCTGTGTCTCCTCCCATTTAGTTTCATCCTATTGCTTCTAGTCTTTCCTTGTGCAAATGAGAATAAAGATGATCCTTCTACAATGTGACAGCCCTTGACATATTTGTAGACAGCTATTAAGTCTCCTCTCAGTCTTCTTTTTTGCAAGCTAAACATTCCCAAATCCTGCAACCGTTCCTCATAGGACATGGTTTGCAGACCAGTCACCATTCTGGTCGCTCTTCTCTGAACTTGCTCCAGTTTGTCTATGTCTTTTTTAAAATGTGGTGCCCAAAACTGTACACAGTATTCCAGATGAGGTCTGACCAAAGAGGAGTAAAGACCGATAATGACTTCACGTGATCTAGACTGTATGCTTCTGTTAATACATCCCAGAATTGTATTTGCCTTTTTTGCTGCTGCATCACACTGTTGACTCATGTTCAGTCTATGATCTATTAGTATACCTAAGTCTTTTTCACATGTACTGTTGCTTAGCTCTATTCCTCCCATTCTGTATATGCTTTTTTCATTTTTATTGCCCAGATGTAGAACTTTGCATTTTTCCTTGTTAAAAACCATTTTGTTAGTTACTGCCCACTGCTCCAGTTTATTTAGGTCTTTTTGAAGCCTCTCTCTCTCTTCTCTAGTATTAGCTATCCCTCCTAGCTTTGTGTCATCAGCAAATTTAATCAGTTTACCCTCAATTCCTTCATCTAAATCATTGATAAAGATGTTGAACAATACAGGTCCCAGGACGGAGCCCTGTGGTACCCCACTTGAGACATTCATCCAGCTGGATGTGAAGCCATTTACAACCACCCTTTGAGTCCGATCACTAAGCCAGTTATGAATCCACCTAACAGTTGCCTGGTCCATTGCATACTTGGTCATTTTTTCAATAAGGATGGTGTGAGATACTTTGTCAAATGCTTTGCTGAAGTCAAGATATACTATATCTACAGCATTTCCCTGATCCACCCAGTCAGTGATTCTGTCATAGAAGGAAATTAAGTTAGTCTGACATGACTTGTTAGTTACAAACCCATGCTGACTCTGTTTAATCACTTCATTCTTATCCATGTACTTACATACATGTTGTTTAATAATTTGTTCAAAGATCTTTCCTGGTATAGAAGTCAGACTCACTGGCCTATAGTTCCCTGGGTCCACCTTCTTCCCCTTTTTGAAGATAGGAACAACATTTGCTCTTCTCCAGTCTTCTGGGACTTCTCCTGTTCTCCAAGAATTTTCAAAGATTATGGAGAGTGGTTCTAAAATTTCTTCTACGATCTCCTTCAGTACTCTGGGGTGAAGTAGCAAGTGGACTCTAAACTCACAAACGAGAATACAGGGACAACGAGTAGGAGTTAGGTACGGGATCAGATTCTGCAGGAAAAGGGAAGGTACGGACATAGAGAAAAACAGGTAACAGGCTAGGAGAGTATTCAGACAAGAACAGACACAGCAGCAAGATGCAGGAGCGGGTCTAGGTATGCGGCCCCTAGAAGGCAGAACGAAAAGGCTAGGAGCGTGTTCAGACAGGAACAGGCTAGATGCAGGAATGGGTCTAGGTATGCGGCCCCTAGAAGGCGGAAAGAACAGGCTAGGAGCGTGTTGACACTGGCCTGGAAATACAGCCTCCAGTATAGGCAGAAGACAACAGGCTAGAAGATAGTTCAGAAAGGACACAGTTCAGACACGGGAACTGATACTGCAAGGCAGGAAGCATAGACAAGACCTGGCACATCAGTGACTGGAAGCCAACTGACAGAACACAATGCTCAGGCATGGATTCCATGGAGGCGCTGGGTTAAATAACAGGTGACAGACAGCAATAGGCTGAGGACGCACAAGGGGTATGCCTGCAGCAGCTACAAGAAGCAGGAAGTGATCGGGCGCCGCCCTTTAGCAGCAGAAACAGAGGTAAGCAGACAGCATGGAGGGAAGCAGGCTAGCAGACTGGACTGGAGATCAAGTGCGCGCTCTTGCACAGTGGGAGATGGACCACTATGCAAGGACGCCGCCAGTTATGTTACAGTACCCCCCCCCCTTACGCCCCCTCTTCTTCAGGCCTGCCAGAATGTTCCACAGGGAATTCGAGGGCCAATCCTTCACTTCAAGGAGATCACTTCCACTGTCCACAGGAAAAACTGGTCTCATCTGAGTAGCTAGGATGCTACCTCCTATCCAGCCATCCTCAGCAACAGACGAAATGGGTGGAGTGCCAGGAACAGCACACAAGGAAGTCTCTCTCCACTTATTATCAGGTAGCACCCCAGAGGGCTCAGGAGACAACTGGAAGTCCTCCGCCGGGTTGGAGGGGTGCAGAGACTCGGGGGTAACCTCTGCTTCGGAGTACACTAGGTCAGACTCGCTGGAAGAAGCAGGCGAGGTATCAGGTACCGAGTGTAGAAAAGTCACTGTCTCTTTGTTATCTGGTGGTACCCCGTAGGATTCAGGAAACAACTGGGGGTCCTCTGCTGGGTTGGAGGGGTGCCGAGACTCGGGGTAACCTCTGCTTCGGAGTACACTTGGTCGGACTCACTGGAAGAGGCGGGCGAGATATCAGCTACCGAGTATAGGAGAGTCTCTGTCCATTCGCTATCAGGTTGTACCCCGAAGGGTTCAGGAGGCAACTGGAGGTCCTCTGCCTGGTCGGAGGGGTGTAGAGACTCGAGGATAACCTCTGCTTCGGAGTACACTAGGTCGGATTCACTGGAAGAAGCGGGCGAGGTATCAGGTACCAAGTATTGGAGAGTCTCTGTCCATTCGCTGTCAGGTAGCACCCCGAAGGGTGAAGGAGACAACTGGAGGTTCTCCGCCTGGTCGGAGGGGTGTAGAGACTCGGGGATAACCTCTGCTTCGGAGTACACTAAGTCGGACTCACAGGACGAAGCGGACGAGGTATCAGGTACAGAGTATAGGGAAGACTCTGTCCATTCGCTACCAGGTAGCACCCCGAAGGGTTCTGGAGACAACTGGAGGTCCTCCGCCTGGTCGGAGGGGTGTAGAGACTCAGGGTTAACTACCGCTTTGAGGTACCCATTGTCAGGCTCACAGGACGGAGCGGATGAAGTATCGGGTAACGGGTGTAGGGAAGTCTCTCTCCATTTGTCATCAGGTGGTATCCCGGAGGATTCAGGAGGCAACAGGGGGTCCTCCGCCAGGTAGTAGAGATGCACAGACTCGGAGGTAATCACTGTTTCGGAGTACCATTGGACAGACTCACCGGTTAAAGTGGGTGAAGCATCAGATACCGGGTGCAGGAAGTCCTCCTGTGTGGATTCTAGGTGGGCAGAAGTCTCTTCGGGCAGGAGAACTGGTACGCTACCCACGCACATTACCCGTCGGGGCTGCTCCGGGATACAGGGAAATGAAGCTTCAGCAGGGACTTCAAGGTTGGGATCAGGAGGTCTTTGGGAGGACAGACCCTGGCGTGATGGCTTGCCTCTATGCCTAGCATTTCTGGACTGCCTCTTGAGGTTGGGAGAAGTATTCCGGAGAGCGTAGTCATCCTGTGTGGATTCTGGATGGGCAGAAGTCTCTTCGGGCAGGAGGACTAGTGCGCTACCCACACACATTACCCATCGGGGCTGCTCCGGGATATTGGGAAGTGAAGCTTCAGCAGGAGCCTCCGGGTAAGTGTCATCGAAGACCATTAGAAAGGCCACCAGGAAGGCCTGCAAGTCCAGGACGATAGAATCCTGTGCGTCCCATAGGGGGGTGATCCATTTCAAGGCATCACCTGCTAGGTAAGACATCATGAATCCCACCTTAACCCGATCGGTGGGAAAACAAAGAGGGTAGAACTTGAAGTGTAGCAAGCATTGCTCCACAAATGCACGACTCTGTCTTGGATCCCCATAGTACTGTGGCGGATCCGCAGGAACGAGTGCAGAAAGTTCCATCTGGACGGGTGCATAATTCGCCTGGAACTCAGCTAAAGAAATTTTTTTTATTTATTTTTTATTTATTTTTAATGCACGTATTCGCTGGAAAACGTCTCAGAGAGCGAAGGCCGTGGGGCTCAACGGGAACCATGGCCTGAGCATGCTGTAATGCACACGCCCGGGCTGAGTGGCGTGTGCGTGTATATGTTGTGATTCCATTGGACCGTGCCGGAGAGTGAATGCCTGGAGGGGCGTAACTAAGTATCCACCCGATCCGACCAGGGTCGCACGACGGCATACGACGCCAGTGCACCAAGCAGGAACCGAGCAGAGGCACCAGGTGCTACTCCAGGACAGACCCCAGACACGGCTGTTGACCCACACAGGGGAATACAGGAACAGGCAGGTTAGGCTGGCACATAGACTGCTGGGTATAGGCGGACACGGCTGGTATGCAGACTGGCGGATGCTGGTAAGCACGACTGGTATGCAGGCAGGGAGGTACTGGCAGGTACGACAGGTTGGAGGACCGAGTGGATAGGACCCAGTACAGACTGGGACTCAGGAGCAGAACCACAGATGCGGTGGACAAACAGCAGAGTGAGGCCGCCCAGAGCGGCGAGCAAGAGCAGAACAAGACGAGACCGCCTGGAGCGGTGAGCGAGAGAAGAGCAGGACAAGGCCGCCTGGAGCGGTGAGCGAGAGAGGAGCAGGACGAGACTGCCGAAGCAGCGAGAGAGGAGCAGGACGAGACTGCCAAAGCAGCGAGCAAAGGGTCAGAGCAGAGCGAGACTGCCGGAGCAGCGAGCAAAGGGTCAGAGCAGAGCGAGACTGCTGGAGCAGCGAGCAATGGGTCAGAGCAGAGCGAGACTGCCAGAACAGCGAGCAAAGGGTCAGAGCAGAGCGAGACTGCCGGAGCAGCGAGCAAAGGGTCAGAGCAGAGCGAGACTGCCGGAGCAGCGAGCAAAGGGTCAGAGCAGAGCGAGACTGCCGGAGCAGCGATCAAAGGGTCAGAGCAAAGCGAGACTGCCGGAGCAGCGAGCAAGGCAGAGCAGGCAAGAACAGCCGTAGCGGTGAGCAAGACAGAGCAGAGGGGACAGGGCTTTGTTCACATGGAACAGACTGGAAGGGAAAGGCAGAACCAGGTACACACAAGATACTTGCAATGAAGTAGCAAGTGGACTCTAAACTCACAAACGAGAGTACAGGGACAACGAGTAGGAGTTAGGTACGGGATCAGATTCTGCAGGAAAAGGGAAGGTACGGACATAGAGAAAAACAGGTAACAGGCTAGGAAAGTATTTAGGCAAGAACAGACACAGCAGCAAGATACAGGAGCGGGTCTAGGTATGCGGCCCCTAGAAGGCGGAACGAAAAGGCTAGGAGCGTGTTCAGACAGGAACAGGCAAGATGCAGGAATGGGTCTAGGTATGCGGCCCCTAGAAGGCGGAAAGAACAGGCTAGGAGCGTGTTCACACTGGCCTGGAAATACAGCCTCCAGGATAGGCAGAAGACAACAGGCTAGAAGATAGTTCAGACAGGACACAGTTCAGACACGGGAACTGATACTGCAAGGCAGGAAGCATAGACAAGACCTGGCACATCAGTGACTGGAAGCCAACTGACAGAACACAGTGCTCAGGCATGGATTCCAGGGAGGAGCTGGCTTAAATACCAGGTGACAGAGAGCAATAGGCTGAGGACGCACAAGGGGTGTGCCTGCAGCAGCTACAGGAAGCAGGAAGTGATCGGGCGCCACCCTTAAGCAGCAGAAACAGAGGCAAGCAGACAGCATGGAGGGAAGCCAGGCTAGCAGACTGGACTGGAGATCAAGTGCGCGCTCTTGCACAGTGGGAGATGGACCACTATGCAAGGACACCGCCAGGTATGTTACACACGTCTCTTCCAAGGGGCATTAAACCGTCTGGTTAAACCACTTTGTACTCCACAGCTCTTCCAAGAGGCACTGATATTGTCTTTTTATTCGACTGTAACCTCCACCACTCTTAAAAGGGGCATTGATATTGTCTCTGTTTTCCACTGCGACCTCCACCACTCTTCCAAGGGGCTTTGATATTGTCTTTTTTATCCACTGCGACCTCCACCACTTTTCCAATGGGCATTAAAACCGTATTGTTATGCTACTGTGACCTCCACGTCCCTTCCACGGGGCATTGATATTGTCATTTTATTCCATTGCGAACTCCATCACTCTTCCAAGGGGCATTAAAACCGTCTTGTTAAGCTACTGTGACCTCTAAGTCTCTTCCAAGGGGCATTAAAACCGTCTGGTTAAACCGCTCTGAGCTCCACAGCTCTTCCAATGGGCATTGACAATGTCTTTTTATTCCATTGTAACCCTCTGCACTCTTCCAAGTGCATTGATATTGTCTTTTTATTCCTCTGCGACATCCACGACTCTTCCATGGGTCATTAAAACCATCTTGTTAAGCTACTGTGACCTCCAAGTTTCTTACACAGGGCATTGATATTGTCTTTTTATTCCAATGTAACCTCCACCACTCTT
The DNA here is from genome assembly GCF_046119375.1 of Phyllobates terribilis. Lineage (NCBI taxonomy): Eukaryota > Metazoa > Chordata > Amphibia > Anura > Dendrobatidae > Phyllobates > Phyllobates terribilis. Next base: position 3,047,702 of record NW_027362799.1, on the reverse strand, counting down.
CCAAGGGGCATTGATATTGTCTTTTTATTCCACTGTAACCTCCACCAATCTTCCAAGGAGCATTGATATTGTCTTTTTATTCCACTGTGACCTCCACCACTCTTCTAAGGGGCATTGATATTTTGTCTTTTAAATCCACAATGATCTCCAACACTCTTCCAAGGGGCATTAAAACAGTCTTGTTAAGCTACTGTGACCTCCTCGTCTTTTCCAAGGGGCATTAAAACCGTCTGGTGAAACACTCTGAACTCCACAGCTCTTACAAGAGGCATTGATATTGTCTTTTTATTCGACTGTAACATCCACCACTCTTCCAAGGGGCATGGATATTGTCTTTTTAATCAACTGCGACATCCACCTCTCTTCCAAGGGGCATTAAAACCGTCTTGTGAAGCTACTGTGACCTCCACGTCCCTTCCACGGGGCATTGATATTGTCTTTTTATTCCACTGCGACCTCCACCACTCTTCCAAGGGGCATTGACATTGTCTTTTTAATCCACTGCGACCTCCACCACTCTTCCAAGTGGCATTGATATTGTCTTTTTAATCCACTGTGACCTCCACGTCTCTTCCAAGGGGCATTAAAACCGTCAATTTAAACCACTCTGAACTGCACAGCTCTTCCAAGTAGCACTGGTATTGTCTTTTTATTCCACTCTAACATCCACCACTCTTCCAAGGGGCATTGACATTGTCTATTTATTCCACTGCGACCTCCACCACTCTTCCAAGGGGCATTAAGACCATCTTGTTAAGCTACTGTGACCTCCACAACTTTTCCATGGGGCATTGATATTGTCTTTTTATTCCACTGTAACCTCCACCACTCTTCCAAGGGGCATTGATTTTGTCTTTTTATTCTACTGCGACCTCTACCACTATTCCAATGGGCATTGATATTGTCTTTTTAATCCACTGCAACCTCCACCACTTTTCCAAGGGGCACTAAAGCCGTCTTGTTAAGCTGCTGTCACGTCCATGTCTATTCCACGGGGCATTGATATTTTGTTTTTATTCCACTTTAACTTCCACCACTCTTTCAAGTGGCATTGAAATTGTATTTTTATTCCACTGCGACTTCTACCTCTCTTCTAAGGGGCATTGATATTGTCTGTTTAATCCACTGCGACCTCCACCACTCTACCAAGGGGCATTAAAACAATCTTGTTAAGCTACTGTGACCTCCACGTCTCTTCCAAGGGGCATTAAAACCGTCTGGTTAACCCACTCTGAACTCCACCACTCTTCCAAGGGGCATTGATATTGTCTTTTTAATCCACTGCGACCTCCACCACTCTACCAAGGGGCATTAAAACAGTCTTGTTAAGCTACTGTGACCTCCACGTCTCTTCCAAGGGGCTTTAAAACCGTCTGGTTAAACTACTCTGAACTCCTCCACTCTTCCAAGGGGCATTGATATTGTCTTTTTATTCCACTGCCACCTCCACCACTCTTCCAAGGGGCATTGATATTGTCTTTTTAATCCACTGCGACCTCCACCACTTTTCCAAGGGGCATTAAAAACGTCTTTTTAAGATACTGTGACCTCCACGTCACTTCCAATGGGCATTAAAACCGTCTGGTTTAACTACTCTTATTTCCACTGCTCTTCCAATGGGCATTGATATTGTCTTTTTATTCCACTTTGACCTCCACCACTCTTCCTCGGGGCATTGATATTGTCTTTTTAATCCACTGCGACCTCCACCACTTTTCCATGTGGCATTAAAACCGTCTTATTAAGCTACTGTGACCTCCACTTTCCTTCCAAGGGACATTAAAGCCGTCAATTTAATCCACTCTGAACTCCACAGCTCTTGCAAGAGGTATTGATATTGTCTTTTTATTCCATTGTAACCACCAGCACTCTTTCAAGGGGCATGGATATTGTCTTTATATTATTATTATTATTTATTATTATAGCGCCATTTATTCCATGGCGCTTTACATGTGATAGGGATATACATAACAAAAGCATTTACATAATCTTAACAAAACGAGTCAGCGACTGGTACAGGAGGAGCGAGGACCCTGCCCGCGAGGGCTCACATTCTAGAAGGGATGGGTGAGGATACATTAGGTGAGGGTAGAGCTGGTCGTGCAGCGGTGGTTACTGCAGGTTGTAGGCTTGTCGGAAGAGGTGGGTCTTCAGGTTTCTTTTGAAGGTTTCCACGGTCGGCGAGAGTCTGATGTGTTGGGGTAGAGAGTTCCAGAGTAGGGGGGATGCACGGGAGAAATCTTGTATACGATTGTGGGAGGAGGAGATAAGAGGGGAGTAGAGAAGGAGATCTTGTCAGGATCGGAGTTTGCATGCAGGTAAATACCGGGAGACTAGGTCACAGATGTATGGGGGAGACAGGTTGTGGATGGCTTTGTATGCCATGGTTAGAGTTTTGAACTGGATTCTCTGGGCAATGGGGAGCCAGTGAAGAGATTGACAGAGAGGAGAGGCCGGGGAATAGCGGGGGGACAGGTGAATTAGTCGAGCAGCAGAGTTTAGGATAGATTGGAGAGGCGCAAGAGTGTTGTAAGGGAGGCCACGGAGCAGGAGGTTGCAGTAGTCGAGGCGGGATATGATGAGGGCATGCACTAGTGTTTTTGCAGAGTCTTTGCTGAGGAATGCACAGATCCGGGAGATGTTTTTGAGCTGGAGTCGGCAGGAAGTGGAAAGGGCTTGGATATGTGGCTTGAAGGAGAGATCAGAGTCCAGGGTTACTCCAAGGCAGCAAGCTTGTGGGACTGGGGAGAGTGAACAGCCATTGACATTGATGGCTAGGTCAGATGGGGGATGTGAATGAGAGCGTGGAAAGATGATGAACACTATTTTATCCATGTTGAGTTTTAGAAATCTGTCAAAGAAGAAGGATGACATGGCGGACAGACATTGTGGGATTTTGGTTAGTAGGGAGGAGATATCGGGTCCAGAGAGGTAGATCTGTGTGTCGTCAGCATAGAGGTGATACTGAAAACCGTGAGACTCTATGAGCTGTCCCAGGCCAAAGGTGTAGATGGAAAAGAGCAGAGGTCCTAGAACTGAACCTTGGGGGACAACGACAGATAGGGGGCGAGTTGAGGAGGTGGTGCGTGAGTGGGAGACACTGAATATCCTGTCTGCTAAGTATGAGGAGATCCAAGATAGAGCCAAGTCCGTGATGCCAAGAGATGAGAGAATCTGGAGTAAGAGGGAATGGTCCACTGTGTCAAAGGCAGATCACAGGTCCAGAAGGAGGAGGATGGAGTAGTGTCGCTTGGATTTGGCATTTAGTAGGTCGTTGGTGACTTTGGTCAGGGCAGTTTCAGTCGAGTGATGCGGTCGGAAGCCAGATTGCAGGTGGTCGAAGAGGGAACAGAAGGAGAGGTGGGAGGACAGTTCAAGGTGGACATGTCGTTCTAGTAGTTTTGAGGCAAAGGGGAGGAGTGATATGGGGCGGTTGCAAGTCAGAGAGGAAGGGTCAAGGGAGGGCTTTTTGAGGATGGGTGTGATTGCGGCATGTTTGAAACATGAGGGGAAGACACCGGTTGTTAGTGACAGATTGAAGAGGTGGGTTAGTGCTGGGATGAAGACTGTGGTAAGGTTAGTGATAAGGTGGGATGGGATTGGGTCAAGTTCGCAGGTGGTGAGGTGTGATTTGGAGAGTAAAGAGGAGACTTGACCTTCTGTAATGGTGGAGAAGTGGGGTTTGGAGGAAGAGGGATGAATAGATATGAGGAGGGGTTGTGTGGACTTTAGGCAAAAGTTTTGTCTGATGGTGTCAATCTTCTGTTTGAAGAATGAGGCAAAGTTGTCGGCTGAGATGAGAGAAGAGGGAGGAGGAGCTGGGGGACGAAGGAGAGAGTTGAAAGTGTTAAATAGCTGTTTAGGGTTGTGAGATATGAGAGATGAGAAGTAGGTTTGTTTTGCTGTAGTGATTGCGGACTTGAAATTAGTGAGGGATTGCTTGAATGCGATGAAGTGCTCGATGGAGTGAGACCTTTTCCATCTCCGCTCCGCAACCCTGGAGACCCGGCGCAGTTCTTTAGTAAGTTTAGTGTGCCAGGGTTGCCTGTTGAATGTGCGAGATGTGGTGTGTGTGAGAGGGGCGATCGAGTCTAGAGCTGCAGCTATTGTGGTGTTATATGAAGCAGCAGCAATGTCTGCATCGTGTAAGGAATTTATGTCTGTAAGAGGGAGGAGGGATTCAGAGAGTGAGTGTAAGTCAAGGTGTTTGAGATTTCTGCGAGGGTATGCAAGTTTGTGGAGTGGGGATGGTTGCCTCAGGGAGAAGAGAGAAGAGAATCTAAGTAGGCTGTGATCAGAGAGAGGGAGAGGTGAGTTAGAGAGGTTAGACAGGGAACAGAGGCGGGTGAAGATGAGGTCCAGTGTGTGGCCATCTTTGTGGGTGGGTGTGGAAGACCATTGAGTGAGTCCGAAGGAGGAAGTGAGAGATAGGAACTTAGAGACAGACGAGTGGGAAGTGTTAATGGGGATGTTGAAGTCACCCATTATAATAGTGGGGATGTCAGTGGAGAGGAAGTGAAGCAGCCAGTTGGTATAGTGGTCTAAGAAGGTGGTGGCTTGCTCTGGGGGTCGGTAAACGATGGCCAGTTGGAGGTTGGAGGGGGAATAGATGCGCACACAGTGCACCTCAAAAGAGGGGAGTGTAATGGAGGGTGGCAGTGGGATTGTTTGCCGTTGGGGCGGGGGGTGTGGGAAAGGTGGAATCCGCCATATGAAAGTGCAGCTGGGGAGGCAGTGTCAGAGGGGGTGAGGCAGGTTTCAGTGATGGCGAGGAAGGAAAGTTTGTTTGTAATGAAAAGATCGTGTATGAAGGAAAGTTTGTTGCAGCAGAGCGAGCGTTTCACAGAGCTCCTGTAAGAGCAACTAAGGGAGTGGGGATTGGTTGGATGGGTATGAGTTTAGAAGGGTTGCGACAGTTTGTAGAAGGTCGTGGAGAGGAGGAAGAAGTAACTGTGGGGATATGGCGAGGAGGACCAGGATTTGGAGAGATATCTCCAGCAGTGAGGAGGAGCAGAGTAAGTGTTAGCAGGTGGGAGCAAGAGAGAGCATGAGGTGGCTGTCTGTGTTTGGAGATCCAGGATTGAATGTTTAGGAATAATTTGGAGGAGGAGGTGAGACGAATGGGGAGGATGGAGGGAGAGATGAAGAGTTTCTTACTAGGTGTAGGGATATGAGGGGTTACTAGAAAGTGGAGGACTATAGAGGAAAAAGTGAGAGCTAACAGAAACATAGTTAAAAGAGAGTAAGTGGTCAAAGTGTTGGTTACCTGACTCCTGCCCTGACTAACTGCCTCTAAAATAACTGCCACTTATCTCCGAAGCCACTTTGCACATGAAGACGCGTGCACCCCTTACAGAGCTTCTAAATATATAGGGCACATTAAACTATCAGGTGAAGGGCATTGTGGGAGCTGCATATGGCTAAATTAGCAGCGTGTCGTCTCACCAGGAGATGGCTGGGTGATCAAACACAGAGCTAGGACTCTAGCAGTCTCTGCAGTTTAGCACCTCTAAAAATCAGATAAGATCTATAGTGGGGAAGGGACAGACATATGTGGGTATTGAATGGAGTGGGACAGATAAAGCAGAGAAGTTATGCAGAGCATGTACCAGTGAGGTGAATCAGCAAAGCAGAGCATTAGATTACAGCAGACACAGCAAGCAGAGAACTTATGCAGGGCATGTACCAGTGAGGTGAATCAGCAAAGCAGAGCATTAGATTACAGCAGACACAGCAAGCAGAGAAGATATGCAGAGCATGTACCAGTGAGGTAATTCCACTGCGACCTCCACCACTCTTCCAAGGGGCATTGATATTGTATTTTTATTCCACTGCGACCTCCGCCACTATTCCAAAGGGCATTGATATTGTCTTTAATTCCACTGTAACTTCCACCACTGTTCTAAGGGGCATTAATACCGTCTTGTTAAGCTACTGTAACCTCCACGTCTCTTCCACAGGGCATTGTTATTGTCTTTTTATTCCACTGCGACCTCCACCACTCTGCTAAGGGGCATTAAAACCGTCTTGTTAAGCTACTGTGATGTCCACGTCTCTTCGACGGGGCATTGATATTGTCTTTTTATTCCACTGTAACCTCCACCACTCTTCCAAGAGGCATTGATATTGTCTTTTTATTCCACTGTAACCTCCACCACTCTTTCAAGGGGCATTGATAATGTCTTTTTATTCCACTGCGACCTCCACCACTCTTCCAAGGTTCATTGATATTGTCTTTTTAATCCACTGCGACCTCCTCCACTCTTCCAAGGGGCATTAAAACCTTCTTGTTAAGCTACTGTGACCTCCACGTCTCTTCCAAGGGGCACTAAAACCGTTTGGTTAAACCACTCTGTACTCCACATCTCTTCCAAGGGGCATTGACAATGTCTTTTTATTCCATTGTAACCTTCTGCACTCTTCCAAGTGCATTGATATTGTCTTTTTATTCGTCTGCGACGTCCACGACTCTTCCAATGGGCATTAAAACCGTCTTGTTAAGCTACTGTGACCTCTAAGTTTCTTACACATAGCATTTATATTGTCTTTTTATTCCACTGTAACCTCCACCACACTTCCAAGGGGCATTGATATTGTCTTTTTAATCCACTGCGACCTCCATTACTCTTCCAAGAAGCATTGAAACCGTCTTGTTAAGCTACTGTGACCTCCACGTATATTCCACGGTGCATTAAAACTTTCTGGTTAAACCACTGTGAACTCCACAGCTCTTCCAAGGGGCATTGATATTGTCTTTTTATTCCACTCTAACCTGCACCACTCTTCCAAGGGGCATTGATATTGTCTTTTTATTTTACTGCGACCTCCACCACTTTTCCAAGGGGCATTAATATTGTCTTTTTATTCCCCTGCGACCTCCACCACTGTTCCAACGGTCATTGATATTGTCTTTTTATTCCACTGTAACCTCCACCACTCTTCCAAGGGGCATTGATATTGTCTTTTTATTCCACTGCGACCTCCACCACTCTGCCAATGGGCATTGTTATTGTCTTTTTAATCCCCTGCAACCTCCACCACTCTTCCAAGGGGCATTAAAACCGTCTTGTTAAGCTTCTGTGACCTCCACGTCCCTTCCACGGGGCATTGATATTGTCTATTTATTCGACTGCGACCTCCACCACTCTTCCAAGGGGCATTGATATTGTGTTTTTAATCCACTGCGAATTCCACCACTCTTCCAAGGGGCATTAAAACCGTCTTGTTATGCTACTGTGACGTCGACTTCTCTTCAAAGGGGCATTAAAACCATCTGGTTAAACCACTCTGAACTACACAGCTTTTCCAAGGGGCATTTGTATGGTCTTTTTATTCCACTGTATCCTCCACCCCTCTTCCAAGGGGCATTGACTTTGGTTTTTATTCCACTGCGACCTCCACCACTCTTCCAAGGGGCACTAAAACCATATTTTTAAGCTACAGTGATCTCAACATCTCTTCCACGGGTCATTGATATTGTCTTTTTATTCCACTGTAACCTCCACCAATCTTCCAAGGGGTATTGATATTGTTTTTTTATTCCACTGCGACCTCCACCACTCTTCCAAGGGGCATTAAAACCTTCTTGTTATGTTACGATGACCTCCACGTCTCTACCAAGGAGCATTAAAACCGTCTGGTTATACCACTTTGAACTCCATATCTCTTCCAAGGGGCATTATTATTGTCTTTTTATTCCACTGTAAGCTCCATCATTCTTCCAAGGTGCATTCATATTGACTTTTTATTCCACTGCGACCTCCAACACTATTCCAAGGCTCATTGATATTGTCTTTTTAATCCACTGCGACCTCCAACACTCTTCCAAGGAGCATTAAAACCGTCTTGTTAAGCTATTGTGACCTCCACATCTCTTCCACGGGGCATTGATATTGTCTTTTTATTTAACTGTAACCTCCACAACTGTTCCATGGGGCATTGATATTGTCTTTTTATTCCACTGTAACCTCCATCACTCTTGCAAGGGGCATTGATGTTGTCTTTTTATTCATCTGTAACCTCCACCACTCTTTCAAGGGGCAATGATATTGTCTTTTTATTCCACTGCGACCTCCAACACTCTTCCAAGGGGCATTCATATTGTCTTTTTAATCCACTGCGACCTCCACCACTCTTCCAAGGGGCATTTAAACGCTCTTTTTAAGCTACTGTCACCTCCACATCCCTTCCAAGGGGCATTAAAACCGTCAATTTAAACCACTCTGAACTCCACAGCTCTTGCAAGGGGCATTGCTATTGTCTTTTTATTCCAATGTAACCTCCAGCACTCTTCCAAGGGGCATTGATATTGTCTTTTTATTCCACTGCAATTTCCACCTCTCTTCCAAAGGGAATTAAAACCGTCTTTTTAAGCTACTGTGACCTCCACGTCTCTTTCACGGGGCATTGATATTGTCTTTTTATTCCACTGTAACCTCCACCACTCTTCCAAGGGGCATTGATATTGTCTTTTTATTCCACTGGGACCTTCACCACTCTTCCAAGTGGCATTGATATTGTCTTTTTAATCCACTGTGACCTCCACTACTCTTCCAAGGGGCATTAAAACCGCATTGTTAAGCTACTGTGACCTCCACGTCTCTTCCAAGGTGTAGTAAAATAGTCAATTTAAACCACTCTGAACTCCACAGCTCTTGCAAGAGACATTGATATTGTCTTTTTACTCCACTGAAACCTACAGCACTCTTTCAAGGGGCATTGATATTGTCTTTTTATTCCACTACGACTTCCACGTCTCTCCCAAGGTGCATTAAAAACATCTTGTTTAGCTACTGTAACGTCCATGTCTATTCCACGGGGCACTGATATTGTCTTTTTATTCCACTGTATCCTCCACCACTCTTCCAAGGGGTATTGATATTGTCTTTTTATTCTACTGCGACTTCCACCTCTCTTCTAAGGGGCATTGATATTGTCTTTTTAATCCACTGCGACCTCCACCACTCTTCCAAGAGACATTAAAACAGTCTTGTTAAGCTACTGTGACCTCCACATCTCTTCCAAGGGGCATTAAAACCGTCTGGTTAAACCACTTTGAACTTCACAGCTCTTCCAAGGGGCATTGATATTGTCTTTTTATTCCGCTGTAACCTCCACCATTCTTCCAAGGGGTATTGATATTGTCTTTTTAATGCACTGCGACCTCCACCACTCTTCCAAGGGGCATTAAAACCATCTTGTTAAACTACTCTGAACTCCATAGCTCTTTCAAGAGGAATTGATATTGTCTTTTTATTTCACTGTAACCTCTACCACTCTTTCAAGGGACATTGATATTGTCATTTTATTCCACTGCGACCTCCACCACTATTCCAAGGAGCATTAAAACTGTCTTGTTAAGCTACTGTGACCTCCACGTGTCTTCCACGGGGCATTGATATTGTCTTTTTAAACGACTGTGACTTCCACCATTCTTCCAAGGGCATTAAAACTGTCTTGTTAAGGTAAAGTGACCTCCACATCTCTTCCACTGGGCATTGATGTTGTCTTTAAATACCACTGTAACCTCCATCACTCTACCAAGGGGCATTGATATTGTATTTTTATTCCACTGCGACCTCCACCACTCTTCCAAAGGGCATTGATATTGTCTTTTTAATCCACTGCGACCTCCACCACTCTTCCAAAGGGCATTAAAACCATCTTGTTAAGCTACTGTGACCGCCACATCTCTTCTACAGGGCATTGATATTGTCTTTTTATTCCACTCTAACCTCCATCACTTTTCCATGTGGCAATAAAACCGTCTTGTTAAGCTACTGTGACCTCCACGTCTCTTCCAAGGGGCATTAAAACCGTATGGTTAAACCAATCTGAACTCCACAGATCTTCCAAGGGGCATTGATATTGTCTTTTTATTCCACTGTATCCTCCACCACTCTTCCAAGGGGCATTGATATTGTCTTTTTATTCCACTGCGACCTCCACCACTCTTCCAAGGGACATTAAAACCGTCTTGTTAAGCTACTGTTACCTCCATGTCTCTTCCACAGGGCATTGATATTGTCTTTTTATTCCACTGGAACCTCAAACACTCTTCCAAGGGGCACTGATATTGTCTTTTTATTCCACTGAGACTTCAACCACTCCTTCAAGGTCATTGACATTGTCTTTTTAATCCACTTCGACCTCCACCACTCTTCCAAGGGGCATTAAAACAGTCTTGTTAATCTGCTGTGACCTCCACGTCTCTTCCAAGCGGCATTAAAACCATCTTGTTAAGCTACTGAGACCTCCATGTCTCTTCCACAGGGCATTGATATTGCCTTTTTATTCCACTGGAACCTCCAACACTCTTCCAAGGGGCATTAATATTGTCTTTTTATTCCACTGAGACATCAACGACTACATCAAGGAGCATTGACATTGTCTTTTTAATCCTCTTCGACCTCCACCACTCTTCCATGTGGCAATAAAACCGTCTTGTTAAGCTACTGTGACCTCCACGTCTCTTCCAAGGGGCATTAAAACCGTATGGTTAAACCAATCTGAACTCCACAGATCTTCCAAGTGGCATTGATATTGTCTTTTTATTCCACTGTATCCTCCACCACTCTTCCAAGGGGCATTGATATTGTCTTTTTATTCCACTGCGACCTCCACCACTCTTCCAAGGGACATTAAAACCGTCTTGTTAAGCTACTGTTACCTCCATGTCTCTTCCACAGGGCATTGATATTGTCTTTTTATTCCACTGGAACCTCAAACACTCTTCCAAGGGGCACTGATATTGTCTTTTTATTCCACTGAGACTTCAACCACTCCTTCAAGGTCATTGACATTGTCTTTTTAATCCACTTCGACCTCCACCACTCTTCCAAGGGGCATTAAAACAGTCTTGTTAATCTGCTGTGACCTCCACGTCTCTTCCAAGGGGCATTAAAACCATCTTGTTAAGCTACTGAGACATCCATTTCTCTTCCACAGGGCATTGATATTGCCTTTTTATTCCACTGGAACCTCCAACACTCTTCCAAGGGGCATTAATATTGTCTTTTTATTCCACTGAGACTTCAACGACTACATCAAGGAGCATTGACATTGTCTTTTTAATCCACTTCGACCTCCACCACTCTTCCAAGGGGCATTAAAACAATCTTGTTAATCTACTGTGACCTCCACGTCTCTTCCAAGGGGCATTAAAAACGTCAATTTAAACCACTCTCAACTCCACAGCTCTTGCAAGGGGCTTTGATATTGTTTTTTATTCCACTGTGACCTCCAGCACTCTTCCAAGGGGCATTGATATTGTCTTTTTATTCCACTGCGACTTTCACCTCTCTTCCAAGGGACATTAAAACCGACTTGTTAAGCTACTGTGACATCCACGTCTCTTTCACGCAGCATTGATATTGTCTTTCTATTCCACTGTAAACTCCACCACTCTTCCAAGGGGCATTGATATTGTCTTTTTATTCCACTGCCACCTCCACCACACTTCCAAGGGGCATTGATATTGTATTTTTAGTCAACTGCGACCTCCACCATTTTTCCAAGGGGCATTAAAAACGTCTTTTTAAGCTACTGTGACCTCCACGTCATTTCCAATGGGCATTAAAACCGTCTGGTTTAACTACTATAAACTCCACTGCTCTTCCAAGGGGCATTGATATTGTCTTTTTAATCCACTTTTACCTCCACCACTCTTCCAAGGGGCATTGATATTGTTTTTTTATTCCACTGCAACCTCCACTACTCTTCCAAGGGGCATTGATATTGTCTTTTTATTCGTCTGAGACCTCCACCACTCTTCTAAGGGGCATTTATATTGTCTTTTTAATCAACTGTGACCTCCACCACTCTTCCAAGGGCCATTAAAACCGTGCTGTTACGCTACTTTGACCTCCACGTCAATTCCACGGGGCATTGATATTGCCTTTTTATTCCACTGTATCCTCCACCACTCTTCCAGGGGGCATTGATATTGTCTTTTTAATCAACTGTGACCTTCACCACTCTTCCAAGGGGCATTAAAACCATCTTGTTAAGCTACTTTGACCTCCAAGTCTCTTCCACGGGGCATTGATATTGTCTTTTTTTTCCACTGTAACCTTCACCACTCTTCCTCGGGGCATTGATATTGTCTTTTTAATCTACTGCGACCACCACCACTTTTCCATGTGGCATTAAAACCGTCTTGTTAAGCTACTCTGACCTCCACTTATCTTCCAAGGGGCATTAAATCTGTCAATTTATACCACTCTGAACTCCACAGCTCTTGCAAGAGGCATTGATATTGTCTTTTAATTCCACTGTAATCTCCAGCACTCTTCCAAGGGGCATTGATATTGTCTTTTCATTCCACTGCGACTTCCACCACTCTTCCAAGGGGCATTAAAACCGTCTTGTTAAGCTCCTGTGACCTCTACGTCTCTACCAATGGGCATTAAAAACGTCAATTTAAACCACTCTGAACTCCACAGCTCTTGCAAGAGGCATTGATATTGTCTTTTTATTCCACTGTCACCTCCACCACTCTTCCAAGGGGCATTGATTTTGTCTTTTTAATCCACTGCGACCTCCATCACTCTGCCAAGAAGCATTAAAACCATCTTGTTTAGCTACTGTGACCTCCACGTCTATTCCACGGTGCCTTAAAACCTTCTGGTTAAACCACTGTAAACTCCACAGCTCTTCCAAGGGGCATTGATATTGTCTTTTTATTTTACTGCGACCTCAACCACTCTGCCAAGGGGCATTAATATTGTCTTTTTATTCCACTGCGACCTCCACCACTCTTCCAAGGGTCATTGATATTGTCTTTTTATTCCAATGTAACCTCCACCACTCTTCCAAGGGGCATTGATATTGTCTTTTTATTCCACTGCGACCTCCACCTCTCTTCCAAGGGGCATTAAAACCATCTTGTTAAGCTACTGTGACCTCCAAGTCTCTTCCACGAGGCATTGATATTGTCTTTTTATTCCACTGCGACCACAACATCTCTTCCAAGGGGAATTGATATTGTCTTTTTATTCCACTGCGACCTCCACCACTCTTCTAAGTGGCATTATTATTGTCTTTTTATTCCACTGCGACCTCCACCACTCTGCCAAGGAGCATTAAAACCGTCTTGTTAAGCTATTGTGATGTTCACGTCTCTTCCTCGGGGCATTGATATTGTCTTTTTATTCCACTGTAACCTCCACCACTCTTCCAAGAGGCATTGACATTGCCTTTTTATTCCACTGTAACCTCCACCACTCTTACAAGGGGCATTGATATTGTCTTTTTATTCCAGTGCGACCTCCACCACTCTTCCCAAGTTCAATGATATTGTCTTTTAATCCACTGCGACCTCCACCACTCTTCCAAGGGACATTAAAACTGTCTTGTTAAGCTACTGTGACCTCCATGTCTCTTCCAAGGGGCACTAAAACCTTTTGGTTAAACCACTCTGTACTCCACAGCTCTTCCAAGGGGCATTTATATTGTCTTTTTATTTAACTGTAACTTCCACCACTCTTTCAAGGGGCATTGATATTGTATTTTTATTCCACTGTGACCTCCACCACTCTTCCAAGGGGCATTAAAACCGTCTTCTTAAGCTACTGTGACCTCCAAGTCTCTTCCAAGGGGCATTAAAACCGTCTGATTAAACCGCTCTGATCTCCACAGCTCTTCCGAGGGGCATTGACAATGTCTTTTTATTCCATTGTAACCTTCTGCACTCTTCCAAGTGTATTGATATTGTCTTTTTAATCAACTGCAACCTCCACCTCTCTTCCAAGGGGCATTAAAACCGTCTTGTGAAGCTACTGTGACCTCCACGTCCCTTTCACGGGGCATGGATATTTTCTTTTTATTCCACTGCGACCTCCAGCACTCTTCCAAGGGGCATTGATATTGCCTTTTTATTCCACTGGAACCTCCAACACTCTTCCAAGGGGCATTAATATTGTCTTTTTATTCCACTGAGACATCAACGACTACATCAAGGAGCATTGACATTGTCTTTTTAATCCACTTCGACCTCCACCACTCTTCCATGTGGCAATAAAACCGTCTTGTTAAGCTACTGTGACCTCCACGTCTCTTCCAACGGGCATTAAAACCGTATGGTTAAACCAATCTGAACTCCACAGATCTTCCAAGTGGCATTGATATTGTCTTTTTATTCCACTGTATCCTCCACCACTCTTCCAATGGGCATTGATATTGTCTTTTTATTCCACTGCGACCTCCACCACTCTTCCAAGGGACATTAAAACCGTCTTGTTAAGCTACTGTTACCTCCATATCTCTTTCACAGGGCATTGATATTGTCTTTTTATTCCACTGGAACCTCAAACACTCTTCCAAGGGGCATTGATATTGTCTTTTTATTCCACTGAGACTTCAACCACTCCTTCAAGGTCATTGACATTGTCTTTTTAATCCACTTCGACCTCCACCACTCTTCCAAGGGGCATTAAAACAGTCTTGTTAATCTGCTGTGACCTCCACGTCTCTTCCAAGGGGCATTAAAACTATCTTGTTAAGCTACTGAGACCTCCATTTCTCTTCCACAGGGCATTGATATTGCCTTTTTATTCCACTGGAACCTCCAACACTCTTCCAAGGGGCATTAATATTGTCTTTTTATTCCACTGAGACTTCAACGACTACATCAAGGAGCATTGACATTGTCTTTTTAATCCACTTCGACCTCCACCACTCTTCCAAGGGGCATTAAAACAATCTTGTTAATCTACTGTGACCTCCACGTCTCTTCCAAGGGGCATTAACAACGTCAATTTAAACCACTCTCAACTCCACAGCTCTTGCAAGGGGCTTTGATATTGTTTTTTATTCCACTGTGACCTCCAGCACTCTTCCAAGGGGCATTGATATTGTCTTTTTATTCCACTGCGACTTTCACCTCTCTTCCAAGGGACATTAAAACCGACTTGTTAAGCTACTGTGACATCCACGTCTCTTTCACGCGGCATTGATATTGTCTTTCTATTCCACTGTAAACTCCACCACTCTTCCAAGGGGCATTGATATTGTCTTTTTATTCCACTGCCACCTCCACCAAACTTCCAAGGGGCATTGATATTGTATTTTTAGTCAACTGCGACCTCCACCATTTTTCCAAGGGGCATTAAAAACGTCTTTTTAAGCTACTGTGACCTCCACTTCATTTCCAATGGGCATTAAAACCGTCTGGTTTAACTACTATAAACTCCACTGCTCTTCCAAGGGGCATTGATATTGTCTTTTTAATCCACTTTTACCTCCACCACTCTTCCAAGGGGCATTGATATTGTTTTTTTATTCCACTGCAACCTCCACTACTCTTCCAAGGGGCATTGATATTGTCTTTTTATTCCTCTGAGACCTCCACCACTCTTCTAAGGGGCATTTATATTGTCTTTTTAATCAACTGCGACCTCCACCACTCTTCCAAGGGCCATTAAAACCGTGCTGTTACGCTACTTTGACCTCCACGTCAATTCTACGGGGCATTGATATTGCCTTTTTATTCCACTCTATCCTCCACCACTCTTCCAGGGGGCATTGATATTGTCTTTTTAATCAACTGTGACCTTCACCACTCTTCCAAGGGGCATTAAAACCATCTTGTTAAGCTACTTTGACCTCCAAGTCTCTTCCACGGGGCATTGATATTGTCTTTTTTTTCCACTGTAACCTTCACCACTCTTCCTCGGGGCATTGATATTGTCTTTTTAATCTACTGCGACCACCACCACTTTTCCATGTGGCATTAAAACCGTCTTGTTAAGCTACTCTGACCTCCACTTATCTTCCAAGGGGCATTAAATCTGTCAATTTAAACCACTCTGAACTCCACAGCTCTTGCAAGAGGCATTGATATTGTCTTTTAATTCCACTGTAATCTCCAGCACTCTTCCAAGGGGCATTGATATTGTCTTTTCATTCCACTGCGACTTCCACCACTCTTCCAAGGGGCATTAAAACCGTCTTGTTAAGCTCCTGTGACCTCCACGTCTCTACCAATGGGCATTAAAAACGTCAATTTAAACCACTCTGAACTCCACAGCTCTTGCAAGAGGCATTGATATTGTCTTTTTATTCCACTGTCACCTCCACCACTCTTCCAAGGGGCATTGATTTTGTCTTTTTAATCCACTGCGACCTCCATCACTCTGCCAAGAAGCATTAAAACCATCTTGTTTAGCTACTGCGACCTCCACGTCTATTCCACGGTGCCTTAAAACCTTCTGGTTAAACCACTATAAACTCCACAGCTCTTCCAAGGGGCATTGATATTGTCTTTTTATTTTACTGCGACCTCAACCACTCTGCCAAGGGGCATTAATATTGTCTTTTTATTCCACTGCGACCTCCACCACTCTTCCAAGGGTCATTGATATTGTCTTTTTATTCCAATGTAACCTCCACCACTCTTCCAAGGGGCATTGATATTGTCTTTTTATTCCACTGCGACCTCCACCTCTCTTCCAAGGGGCATTAAAACCATCTTGTTAAGCTACTGTGACCTCCAAGTCTCTTCCACGAGGCATTGATATTGTCTTTTTATTCCACTGCGACCACAACATCTCTTCCAAGGGGAATTGATATTGTCTTTTTATTCCACTGCGACCTCCACCACTCTTCTAAGGGGCATTGTTATTGTCTTTTTATTCCACTGCGACCTCCACCACTCTGCCAAGGAGCATTAAAACCATCTTGTTAAGCTACTGTGATGTTCACGTCTCTTCCTCGGGGCATTGATATTGTCTTTTTATTCCACTGTAACCTCCACCACTCTTCCAAGAGGCATTGACATTGCCTTTTTATTCCACTGTAACCTCCACCACTCTTACAAGGGGCATTGATATTGTCTTTTTATTCCAGTGCGACCTCCACCACTCTTCCCAAGTTCAATGATATTGTCTTTTAATCCACTGCGACCTCCACCACTCTTCCAAGGGACATTAAAACTGTCTTGTTAAGCTACTGTGACCTCCATGTCTCTTCCAAGGGGCACTAAAACCTTTTGGTTAAACCACTCTGTACTCCACAGCTCTTCCAAGGGGCATTTATATTGTCTTTTTATTTCACTGTAACTTCCACCACTCTTTCAAGGGGCATTGATATTGTATTTTTATTCCACTGTGACCTCCACCACTCTTCCAAGGGGCATTAAAACCGTCTTCTTAAGCAACTGTGACCTCCAAGTCTCTTCCAAGGGGCATTAAAACCGTCTGATTAAACCGCTCTGATCTCCACAGCTCTTCCGAGGGGCATTGACAATGTCTTTTTATTCCATTGTAACCTTCTGCACTCTTCCAAGTGTATTGATATTGTCTTTTTAATCAACTGCAACCTCCACCTCTCTTCCAAGGGGCATTAAAACCGTCTTGTGAAGCTACTGTGACCTCCACGTCCCTTTCACGGGGCATTGATATTTTCTTTTTATTCCACTGCGACCTCCAGCACTCTTCCAAGGGGCATTGATATTGTCTTTTTAATCAACTGCGACCTCCACCTCTCTTCCAAGGGGCATTAAAACCATCTTGTGAAGCTACTGTGACCTCCACGTTCCTTTCACGGGGCATTGATATTGTCTTTTTATTCCACTGCGACCTCCACCACTCTTCCAAGGGGCATTAATATTGTCTTTTTATTCCACTGTGACCTCCACGTCTCTTCCAAGGGGCATTGATATTGTCTTTTTATTTAATTGGAACCTCCACCACTCTTCCAAGGTGCATTGATATTGTCTTTTTAATCCAATGTAATCTCCACCATTCTTCCAAGGGACATTGATATTGTCTTTTTATTCCACTGTAACCTCCACCACTCTTCCACAGAGCATTGATATTGCCTTTTTATTCCACTGGAACCTCCAACACTCTTCCAAGGGGTATTAATATTGTCTTTTTATTCCACTGAGACTTCAACGACTACATCAAGGAGCATTGACAATGTCTTTTTAATCCACTTCGACCTCCAGCACTCTTCCAAGGGGCATTAAAACAATCTTGTTAATCTACTGTGACCTCCACGTCTCTTCCAAGGGGCATTAAAAACGTCAATTTAAACCACTCTCAACTCCACAGCTCTTGCAAGGGGCTTTGATATTGTTTTTTATTCCACTGTGACCTCCAGCACTCTTCCAAGGGGCATTGATATTGTCTTTTTATTCCACTGCGACTTTCACCTCTCTTCCAAGGGACATTAAAACCGACTTGTTAAGCTACTGTGACATCCACGTCTCTTTCACGGGGCATTGATATTGTCTTTCTATTCCACTGTAAACTCCACCACTCTTCCAAGGGGCATTGATATTGTCTTTTTATTCCACTGCCACCTCCACCACACTTCCAAGGGGCATTGATATTGAATTTTTAATCAACTGCGACCTCCACCATTTTTCCAAGGGGCATTAAAAACGTCTTTTTAAGCTACTGTGACCTCCACGTCATTTCCAATGGGCATTAAAACCGTCTGGTTTAACTACTATAAACTCCACTGCTATTCCAAGGGGCATTGATATTGTCTTTTTAATCCACTTTTATCTCCACCACTCTTCCAAGGGGCATTGATATTGTCTTTTTATTCCTCTGAGACCTCCACCACTCTTCTAAGGGGCATTTATATTGTCTTTTTAATCAACTGCGACCTCCACCACTCTTCCAAGGGCCATTAAAACCGTGCTGTTTAGCTACTTTGACCTCCACGTCAATTCCACGGGGCATTGATATTACCTTTTTATTCCACTGTATCCTCCACCACTCTTCCAGGGGGCATTAATATTGTCTTTTTAATCAACTGTGACCTTCACCACTCTTCCTCGGGGCATTGATATTGTCTTTTTAATCCACTGCGACCACCACCACTTTTCCATGTGGCATTAAAACCGTCTTGTTAAGCTACTGTGAACTCCACTTATCTTCCAAGGGGCATTAAAGCTGTCAATTTAAACCACTCTGAACTCCACAGCTCTTGCAAGAGGCATTGATATTGTCTTTTAATTCCACTGTAATCTCCAGCACTCTTCCAAGGGGCATTGATATTGTCTTTTCATTCCACTGCGACTTCCACCACTCTTCCAAGGGGCATTAAAACCGTCTTGTTAAGCTCCTGTGACCTCCACGTCTCTACCAAGGGGCATTAAAAACGTCAATTTAAACCACTCTGAACTCCACAGCTCTTGCAAGAGGCATTGATATTGTCTTTTTATTCCACTGTCACCTCCACCACTCTTCCAAGGGACATTGATTTTGTCTTTTTAATCCACTGCGACCTCCATCACTCTGCCAAGAAGCATTAAAACCATCTTGTTTAGCTACTGTGACCTCCACGTCTATTCCACGGTGCCTTAAAACCTTCTGGTTAAACCACTGTAAACTCCACAGCTCTTCCAAGGGGCATTGATATTGTCTTTTTATTTTACTGCGACCTCAACCACTCTGCCAAGGGGCATTAATATTGTCTTTTTATTCCACTGCGACCTCCACTTCTCTTCCAAGGGGCATTAAAACCATCTTGTTAAGCTACTGTGACCTCCAAGTCTCTTCCACGAGGCATTGATATTGTCTTTTTATTCCACTGCGACCACAACATCTCTTCCAAGGGGAATTGATATTGTCTTTTTATTCCACTGCCACCTCCACCACTCTTCTACGGGGCATTGTTATTGTCTTTTTATTCCACTGCGACCTCCACCACTCTGCCAAGAAGCATTAAAACCTTCTTGTTAAGCTACTGTGATGTTCACGTCTCTTCCTCGGGGCATTGATATTGTCTTTTTATTCCACTGTAACCTCCACCACTCTTCCAAGAGGCATTGACATTGCCTTTTTATTCCACTGTAACCTCCACCACTCTTACAAGGGGCATTGATATTGTCTTTTTATTCCAGTGCGACCTCCACCACTCTTCCCAGGTTCAATGATATTGACTTTTAATCCACTGCGACCTCCACCACTCTTCCAAGGGGCATTAAAACCATCTTCTTAAGCTACTGTGACCTCCAAGTCTCTTCCAAGGGGCATTAAAACCATCTGATTAAACCGCTCTGAGCTCCACAGCTCTTCCGAGTGGCATTGACAATGTCTTTTTATTCCATTGTAACCTTCTGCACTCTTCCAAGTGTATTGATATTGTCTTTTTAATCAACTGCAACCTCCACCTCTCTTCCAAGGGGCATTAAAACCGTCTTGTGAAGCTACTGTGACCTCCACGTCCCTTTCACGGGGCATTGATATTGTCTTTTTATTCCACTGCGACCTCCACCACTCTTCCAAGGGGCATTGATATTGTCTTTTTAATCAACTGCGACCTACACCTCTCTTCCAAGGGGCATTAAAACCATCTTGTGAAGCTACTGTGACCTCCACGTTCCTTTCACGGGGCATTGATATTGTCTTTTTATTCCACTGCGACCTCCACCACTCTTCCAAGGGGCATTAATATTGTCTTTTTATTCCACTGTGACCTCCACGTCTCTTCCAAGGGGCATTGATATTGTCTTTTTATTTAATTGGAACCTCCACCACTCTTCCAAGGGGCATTGATATTGTCTTTTTAATCCAATGTTATCTCTACCATTCTTCCAAGGAACATTGATATTGTCTTTTTAATCCACTGTAACCTCCACCACTCTTCCAAGGGGCATTGATATTGCCTTTTTAATCCACTGCGACCTCTACCACTCCTCCAAGGGGCTTTAAAACAGTCTTGATAAGCTTCTGTGACCTCCACTTCTGTTCCAAGGGGCATTAAATCCGCATGGTTAAACCACTCTGAACTCCACAGCTCTTCCAAGAAGCATTGATATTGTCTTTTTGTTCAACTGTAACCTCCACCACTCTTCCAAGTGGCATTGATATTGTCTTTTTTTTCCACTGCGACCTCCACCATTCTTCCAAGGGGCATTAAAACTGTCTTGTTAAGCTACTGTGACCTCGACGTCCCTTCCATGGGGCATTGATATTGTCTTTTTATTCCAATGCGTTATCCACCACTCTTCCAAGGGTCATTGATATTGTCTTTTTTATCCACTGCGACCTCCACCACTCTTCCAAGGGCCATTGATATTGTCTTTTTATTCCACTGCAACCTTCACCCTTCTTACAAGGAACATTGATATTGTCTTTTTTTCCACTGTAACCTCCACCACTCTTCTAAGGTGCATTGATATATTCTTTTTATTCCACTGTGACCTCCACCACTCTTCCAAGGGGCATCGATAATGTCTTTTTAATCCACTGCGACCTCCACCACTCTTCCAAGGGGCATTAAAACCGTCTTGCTAAGCTACTGTGACCTCCACTTCTCTTCCAAGGGGCATTAAAATTGTAAATTTAAACCACTCTGGACTCCACAGATCTTGCAAGAGGCATTGATATTGTATTTTTATTCCACTGTAACCTCCACCACTCTTCCAAGGGGCACTGATTTTGTCTTTTTAATCCACTGCGACCTCCATCTCTCTTCCAAGAACCATTAAAACCGTCTTGTTTAGCCACTGTGACCTCCACATCTATTCCACGGTGCCTTAAAACCTTCTGGTTAAACCACTGTGAACTCCACAGCTCTTCCAAGGGGCATTGATATTGTCTTTTTATTCCACTGTAACCTCCACCACTCTTCCAAGGGGCATTGATATTGTTTTTTTATTTTACTGCGACCTCCACCACTCTACCAAGGGGCATTAATGTTGTCTTTTTATTCCACTGCGACCTCCACCAATCTTCCAAGGGTCATTGATATTGTCTTTTTATTCCACTGTTACCTCCACCACTCTTCCAAGGGGCATTGATATTGTCTTTTTATTCCACTGCGACCTCCACCACTCTTTTAAGGGGCATTGATATTGTCTTTTTAATCCACTGCGCCCTCCACCAATCTTCAAGGGGCATTAAAACAGTTTTGATAAGCTACTGTGACCTCCACGTCTCTTCCAAGGGGCATTAAAACTGTCTGGTTAAACCACTCTGAACTCCACAGCTCTTACAAGAGGCATTGATATTGTCTTTTTATTCGACTGTAAACTCCACCACTCTTCCAAGGGGCATTAAAACCGTCTTGTTAAGCTACTGTGACCTCCACGTCTCTTCCAAGGGGCATTAAAACTGTCTGGTTAAAACACTCTGACCTCCACAGCTCTTCCCAGAGGCATTGATATTGTCTTTTTATTCCACTGTAACCTCCACCACTCTTCCAGGGGGCATTGATATTGTCTTTTTATTCCACTGTAACCTCCACCACTCTTCCAAGGGGCATTGATATTGTCTTTTTATTCTACTGTAACCTCCACCACTCTTCCAAGGGGCATTAAAACAGTCAATTTAAACCACTCTGAACTTCACAGCTCTTGCAAGAGGCATTGATATTGTATTTTTACTCCACTGTAACCTACAGCACTCTTCCAAGTTCATTGATATTGTCTTTTTAATCAACTGCAACCTCCACCTCTCTTCCAAGGGGCATTAAAACCGTCTTGTGAAGCTACTGTGACCTCCACTTTCCTTTCACGGGGCATTGATATTGTCTTTTTATTCTACTGTAACCTCCACCACTCTTCCAAGGGGCATTGATATAGTAATTTTATTCCACTAGGACCTTCACCACTCTTCCAAGTGGCATTGATATTGCCTTTTTAATCCACTGCGACCTCCACCACTCTTCCAAGAAAGCTTAAAAGTTTTGTTAAGCTACTGTGAACTCCACGTCTCTTTCAAGGTGCATTAAAACAGTCAATTTAAACCACTCTGAACTTCACAGCTCTTGCAAGAGGCATTGATATTGTATTTTTACTCCACTGTAACCTACAGCACTCTTCCATGTGCATTGATATTGTCTTTTTAATCAACTGCAACCTCCACCTCTCTTCCAAGGGGCATTAAAACCGTCTTGTGAAGCTACTGTGACCTCCACGTCCCTTTCACGGGGCATTTATATTGTCTTTTTATTCCACTGCGACCTCCACCACTCTTCCAAGGGGCATTGATATTGTCTTTTAAATCTACTACGACCTCCACCTCTCTTCCAAGGGGCATTAAAACCGTCTTGTGAAGCTACTGTGACCTCCACGTCCCTTTCACTGGGCATTGATATTGACTTTTTATTCCACTGCCACCTCCACCTCTCTTCCAAGGGGCATTGATATTGTCTTTTTAATCCACTGCGACCTCCACCACTGTTCCAAGGGTCATTGATATTGTCTTTTTAATCCACTGTGACCTCCACGTTTCTTCCAAGGGGCATTAAAACCGTCAATTTAAACCACTCTGAACTCCACAGCTCTTCCAAGGAGCACTGGTATTGTCTTTTTATTCCACTCTAACCTCCACCACTCTTCCAAGGGGCATTGACATTGTCTATTTATTCCACTGCGACCTCCACCACTCTTCCAAGGGGCATTAAGAACATCTTGTTAAGCTACAGTGACCTCCACAACTCTTCCATGGGGCTTTGATTTCGTCTTTTTATTCCTCTGCGACCTCTACCACTCTTCCAATGGGCAGTGATATTGTCTGTTTAATCCACTACAACCTCCACCACTCTTCCAAGGTGGATTAAAGCCATCTTGTTAAACTACTGTCACGTCCATGTCTATTCCACGGGTCATTGATATTGTCTTTTTATTCCACTATATCCTCCACCACTCTTCCAAGTGGCATTGACATTGTCTTTTTATTCCACTGCGACTTCCACCTCTCTTCTAAGGGGCATTTATATTGTCTTTTTAATCCACTGCGACCTCAACCACTCTTCCAAGGGGCATTAAAACAGTCTTTTTAAGCTACTGTGACCTCCACGTCTCTTCCAAGGGGCATTAAAACCGTCTGGTTAAACCACTCTGAACTCCACCACTCTTCCAAGGGGCATTGATATTGTCTTTTTATTCCACTGCCAACTCCACCACTCTTCCAAGGGGCATTGATATTGTCTTTTTAATCCATTTCGACCTCCATCACTTTTCCAAGGGGCATTAAAAACATCTTTTTAAGCTACTGTGACCTCCACGTCACTTCCAGTGGGCATTAAAACCGTCTGGTTTAACTACTCTAAACTCCACTGCTCTTCCAATGAGCATTGATATTGTCTTTTTAATCCACTGTTACCTCCACCACTCTTCCAAGGGGCATTGATATTGTTTTTTTATTCCACTTCGACCTCCACTACTCTTCCAAGGGGCAATGATATTGTATTTTTATACCACTGCGACCTCCACCACTCTTCCAAGGGCCATTAAAACCGTGTTGTTAAGCTACTGTGACCTCCACGTCTCTTCCCCGGGGCATTGATATTGCCTTTTTATTCCACTGCAACCTCCACCTCTCTTCCAAGGGGCATTGATATTGTCTTTTTAATCAACTGTGACCTTCACCACTCTTCCAAGGGGCATTAAAACCGTCTTGTTAAGCTACTGTGACCTCCACGTCTCTTCCACGGGGCATTATTATTGTCTTTTTTTTCCACTGTAACCTCCACCACTCTTCCAAGAGGCATTGATATTGTCTTTTTATTCAACTGCGACCTCCACCACTTTTCCATGTGGCATTAAAACCGTTTTATTAAGCTACTGTGACCTCCACTTCTCTTCCAAGGGGCATTAAAGCCGTCAATTTAAACCACTCTGAACTCCACAGCTCTTGCAAGAGGCATTGATATTGTCTTTTCATTCCATTGTAATCTCCAGCAGTCTTTCAAGGGGCATTGATATTGTCTTTTCATTCCATTTCGACTTCCACCACTCTCTCAAGGGGCATTAAAACCGTCTTGTTAAGCTGCTGTAACCTCCATGACTCTTCCACGGGGCATTGATATTGTCTTTTTATTCCAATGCAACCGTCACCAATCTTCTAAGGGGCAGTGATATTGTCTTTTTAAACCACTGCGACCTTCACCACTCTTCCAAGGGGCATTAAAACAGTCTTGATAAGCTACTGTGACCTCTACGTCTCTTACAAGGGGCAATAAAACCGTCTGGATAAACCACTCTGTACTCCACAGTTCTTCCAAGGAGCATTGATATTGTCTTTTTATTCGACTGTATCCTCCCCCACTCTTCCAAGGGGCATTGATATTGACTTTTTAATCCACTGCGATCTCCACAACTCTTCCAAGTGGCCTTGATATTCTCTTTTTAATCAACTGCGACCTCCACCTCTCTTCCAAGGTGCATTAAAACCGTCTTGTTAAGCTACTGTGACCTCCTCGTCCCTTCCACGGTGCATTGATATTGTCTTTTTATTCCACTGCGAACTCCACCACTCTTTCAAGGGGCATTGATATTGTCTTTTTAATCCACTGCGACCACGACCACTCTTCCAAGGGGCATTGATATTGTCTTTTTAATCCTCTGTGACCTCCACGTCTCTTCCAAGGGGCATTAAAACCGTCAATTTAAACCACTCTGAACTCTACAGCTCTTCCAAGGAGCATTGGTATTGTCTATTTATTCCACTCTAACCTCCACCACTCTTCCAAGGGGCATTGACATTGTCTTTATATTCCATTGCGACCTCAACCCCTCTTCCAAGCGGCATTAAGACCATCTTGTTAAGCTACAGTGACCTCCACAACTCTTCCACGGGGCATTGATATTGTCTTTTATTCCACTGTAACCTCCATCACTCTTCCAAAGGGCATTGATATTGTCTTTTTAATCCACTGCGACCTCCACCACTCTTCCAAGGGCCTTAAAACAGTCTTGTTAAGCTACTGTGAACACCACGTCTCTTCCAAGGGGCATTAAAACCGTCTGGTTAAACCACTCTGAACTCCACAGCTCTTCCAAGGAGCAATGATATTGTCTTTTTTATCCACTGTTACCTCCAAGACTCTGCCAAGGGGCATTGATTTTGTCTTTTTATTCCACAGCGACCTTAACCACTCTTCCAATGGGCATTGATATTGTCTTTTTAATCCACTGCGACCTCCACCACTCTTCCAAGGGGCATTAAAACCATCTTGTTAAGCTACTGTCACGTCCATGTCTATTCCACGGGGCATTGATATTGTCTTTTTATTCCACTGCGACTTCAACCTCTCTTCTAAGGTGCATTGATATTGTCTTTTTAATCCACTGCGACGTCCACCATTCTTCCAAGAGACATTAAAACAGTCTTGTTAAGCTACTGTGACCTTCACATCTCTTCCAAGGAGCATTAAAACCGTCTGGTTAAACCACTCTGAACTCCACAGCTCTTCCAAGGGGCATTGATATTGTCTTTTTATTCCACTGTAACCTCCACCATTCTTCCAATGGGTATTGATATTGTCTTTTTAATGCACTGCGACCTCCACCACTCTGCCAATGGGCATTGTTATTGTCTTTTTAATCCCCTGCAACCACCACCACTCTTCCAAGGGGCATTAAAACAGTCTTGTTAAGCTTCTGTGACCTCCACGTCCCTTCCACGGGGCATTGATATTGTCTATTTATTCGACTGCGACCTCCACCACTCTTCCAAGGGGCATTGATATTGTCTTTTTAATCCACTGCGAATTCCACCACTCTTCCAAGGGGCATTAAAACCGTCTTGTTATGCTACTGTGACGTTGACTTCTCTTCCAATGGGCATTAAAATCATCTGGTTAAGCCACTCTGAACTCCACAGCTCTTCCAAGGGGCATTTGTATTGTTTTTTTATTCCACTCTAACCTCCACCACTCTACCAAGGGGCATTGACATTGTTTTTTAATTCCACTGCGACTTCCACCACTCTTCCAAGGGGCATTAAAACCATATTTTTAAGCTACAGTGACCTCCACATCTCTTCCACGGGGCATTGATATTGTCTTTTTATTCCACTGTAACCTCCACCAATCTTTCAAGGGGCATTGATATTGTTTTTTTATTCCACTGCGACCTCCACCACTCTTCCAAGGGGCATTAAAACCGTCTTGTTATGTTACGGTGACCTCCACGTCTCTACCAAGGAGCGTTAAAACCGTCTGGTTATACCACTTTGAACTCCACATCTCTTCCAAGGGGCATTATTATTGTCTTTTTTTTCCACTGAAAACTCCATCACTCTTCCAAGGGGCATTGATATTGTATTTTTATTCCACTGCGACATTCACCGTCCTCCAAGAGGCATTAAAACCGTCTTGTTAAGCTACTGTGACCTCCTCGTCTCTTCCACGGGGCATCGAAATTTTTTTTTTATTCCACTGTAACCTCCACCACTCGTCCAAGGGGCAATGATATTGTCTTTTTATTCCACTGCGAACTCCACCACTCTTCCAAGGTGCATTGATTATGTCTTTTTATTCCACTGCGACCTCCACCACTCTTCCAAGGCTCATTGATATTGTCTTTTTAATCCACTGCGACCTCCACCACTCTTCCAAGGAGCATTAAAACCGTCTTGTTAAGCTATTGTGACCTCCACATCTCTTCCACGGGGCATTGATATTGTCTTTTTATTTAACTGTAACCTCCACCACTGTTCCAAGGGGCATTGATATTGTCTTTTTATTCCACTGTAACCTCCATCACTCTTGCAAGGGGCATTGATATTGTCTTTTTATTCAACTGTAACCTCCACCACTCTTTCAAGGGGCATTGATATTGTCTTTTTATTCCACTGCGCCCTCCACCACTCTTCCAAGGGGCATTCATATTGTCTTTTTAATCCACTGTGACCTCCACCACTGTTCCAAGGGGCATTAAAACAGTCTTGTTAAGCTACTGTCACCTCCACGTCCCTTCCAAGGGGCATTAAAACCGTCAATTTAAACCACTCTGAACTCCACAGCTCTTGCAAGGGGCATTGCTATTGTCTTTTTATTCCAATGTAACCTCCAGCACTCTTTCAAGGGGCATTGATATTGTCTTTTTATTCCACTGCAACTTCCACCTCTCTTCCAAAGGGCATTAAAACCGTCTTGTTAAGCTACTGTGACTTCCACGTCTCTTTCACGGGGCATTGATATTGTCTTTTTATTCCACTGTAACCTCCACCACACTTCCAAGGGGCATTGATATTGTCTTTTTATTCCACTGGGACCTTCACCACTCTTCCAAGTGGCATTGATATTATCTTTTTAATCCACTGCGACCTCCACCACTCTTCCAAGGGGCATTAAAACCGCATTGTTAAGCTACTGTGACCTCCACGTCTCCTCCAATTTGTAGTAAAATAGTCAATTTAAACCACTCTGAACTCCACAGCTCTTGCAAAAGACATTGATATTGTCTTTTTACTCCACTGAAACCTACAGCACTCTTTCAAGGGGCATTGATATTGTCTTTTTATTCCAGTACGACTTCCACCTCTCTCCCAAGGTGCATTAAAAACATCTTGTTTAGCTACTGTAACGTCCATGTCTATTCCACGGGGCACTGATATTGTCTTTTTATTCCACTTTTCCAAGGGGTATTGATATTGTCTTTTTATTCTACTGCGACTTCCACCTCTCTTCTAAGGGGCATTGATATTGTCTTTATAATCCACTGCGACCTCCACCACTCTTCCAAGAGGCATTAAAACAGTCTTGTTAAGCTACTGTGACCTCTACATTTCTTCCAAGGGGCATTAAAACCATCTGGTTAAACCACTCTGAACTCCACAGCTCTTCCAAGGGGCATTGATATTGTCTTTTTATTCCACTGTGACCTCCACCATTCTTCCAAGGGGTATTAATATTGTCTTTTTAATGCACTGCGACCTCCACCACTCTTCCAAGGGGCATTGAAACCATCTGGTTAAACTACTCTGAACTCCATAGCTCTTTCAAGAGGCATTGATATTGTCTTTTTATCTCACTGTAACCTCCACCACTCTTTCAAGCTGCATTGATATTGTCATTTTATTCCACTGCGACCTCCACCACTCTTCCAAGGGGCATGAAAACTGTCTTGTTATGCTATTGTGACTTCCACTTGTCTTCCACGGGGCATTAATATTGTCTTTTTAATCCACTGTGACTTCCACCATTCTTCCAAGGGGCATTAAAACTGTCTTGTTAAGCTACAGTGACCTCCACTTCTCTTCCACGGGGCATTGATGTTGTCTTTAAATTCCACTGTAACCTCCATCACTCTACCAAGGGGCATTGATATTGTATTTTTATTCCACTGAGACCTCCACCACTATTCCAAAGGGCATTGATATTGTCTTTTTAATCCTCTGCGACCTCCACCACTCTTCCAAAGGGCATTAAAACCATCTTGTTAAGCTACTGTGACATCCACGTCTCTTCCACAGGGCATTGATATTTTGTCATTTTATTCCACTCTAACCTCCACCACTCTTCCATGTGGCAATAAAACCGTCTTGTTAAACTACTGTGACCTCCACGTCTCTTCCAAGGGGCATTAAAACCGTATGGTTAAACCACTCTGAACTCCACAGATCTTCCAAGGGGCATTGATATTGTCTTTTTATTCCACTGTATCCTCCACCACTCTTCCAAGGGGAATTGATATTGTCTTTTTATTCCACTGCGACCTCCACCACTCTTCCAAGGGACATTTAAACCGGCATGTTAAGCTACTGTTACCTCCATGTCTCTTCCACCGTGCATTGATATTGTCTTTTTATTCCACTGGAACCTCAAACACTCTTCCAAGGGGCACTGATATTGTCTTTTTATTCCACTTAGACTTCAACCACTCCTTCAAGGTCATTGACATTGTCTTTTTAATCCACTTTGACCTCCACCACTCTTCCAAGGGGCATTAAAACAGTCTTGTTAATCTACTGTGACCTCCACGTCTCTTCCAAGGGGCATTAAAACCGTCAATTTTAACCACTCTCAACTCCACAGCTCTTGCAAGGGGCTTTGATATTGTTTTTTATTCCACTGTAACCTCCAGCACTCTTCCCAGGGGCATTGATATTGTCTTTTTATTCCAATGCGACTTTCACCTCTCTTCCAACGGACATTAAAAACGTCTTGTTAAGCTACTGTGACATCCACGTCTCTTTCAGGGGGCATTGATATTGTATTTTTATTCCACTGTAAACTCCACCACTCTTCCAAGGGGCATTGATATTGTCTTTTTATTCCACTGCCACCTCCACCACTCTTCCAAGGGGCATTGATATTGTCTTTTTAATCCACTGCGACCTCCACCATTTTTCCAAGGGGCATTAAAAATGTCTTTTTAAGCTACTGTGACCTCCACGTCACTGCCAATGGGCATTAAAACCATCTGGTTTAACTACTATAAACTCCACTGCTCTTCCAAGGGACATTGATATTGTCTTTTTAATCCACTGTTACCTCCACTACTCTTCCAAGGGGCATTGATATTGTCTTTTTATTCCACTGCGACCTCAACCACTCTTCCAAGGGGCAGTAAAACCGTCTTGTTAAGCTACTGAGACCTCCATGTCTCTTCCACAGGGCATTGATATTGCCTTTTTATTCCACTGGAACCTCCAACACTCTTCCAAGGGGCATTAATATTGTCTTTTTATTCCACTGAGACTTCAACCACTACATCAAGGAGCATTGACATTGTCTTTTTAATCCACTTCGACCTCCACCACTCTTCCAAGGGGCATTAAAACAATCTTGTTAATCTACTGTGACCTCCACGTCTCTTCCAAGGGGCATTAAAACCGTCAATTTAAACCACTCTCAACTCCACAGGTCTTGCAAGGGGCTTTGATATTGTTTTTTATTCCACTGTGACCTCCAGCACTCTTTCAAGGGGCATTTATATTGTCTTTTTATTCCTCTGCGACCTCCACCACTCTTCTAAGGGGCATTTATATTGTCTTTTTAATCAACTGCGACCTCCACCACTCTTCCAAGGGCCATTAAAACCGTGCTGTTAAGCTACTTTGACCTCCACGTCAATTCCACGGGGCATTGATATTGTCTTTTTTTTCCACTGTAACCTTCACCACTCTTCCTCGGGGCATTGATATTGTCTTTTTAATCCACTGCGACCTCCACCACTTTTCCATGTGCCATTAAAACCGTCTTATTAAGCTACTGTGACCTCCACTTATCTTCCAAAGGGAATTAAAGCCGTCAATTTAAACCACTCTGAACTCCACAACTCTTGCAAGGGGCATTTATATTGTCTTTTTAATCCACTTCGACCTCCACCATTTTTCCAAGGGGCATTAAAAACATCTTTTTAAGCTACTGTGACCTCCATGTCACTTCCAATGGGTATTAAAACCGTCTGGTTTAACTACTCTAAACTCCACTGCTCTTCCAAAGGGCATTGATATTGTCTTTTTAATCCACTGTTACCTCCACCACTCTTCCAAGGTGCATTGATATTGTCTTTTTATTCCACTGCGACCTCCACTACTCTTCCAAGGGGCAATGATATTGTCTTTTTATTCCACTGCGACCTCCACCACTCTTCCAAGGGCCATTAAAACCGTGTTGTTAAGCTACTGTGACCTCCACGTCTCTTCCCCGGGGCATTGATATTGCCGTTTTATTCCACTGCAACCTCCACCTCTCTTCCAAGGGGCATTGATATTGTCTTTTTTAATCAACTGTGACCTTCACCACTCTTCCAAGGGGCATTAAAACCGTCTTATTAAGCTACTGTGACCTCCACGTCTCTTCCACGGGGCATTGATATTGTCTTTTTTTTCCACTGTAACCTCCACCACTCTTCCAAGAGGCATTGATATTGTCTTCTTATTCCACTGCGACATCCACCACTCTTCTTCGGGGCATTGATAGTGTCTTTTTCATCCACTGCGACCTCCACCACTTTACCATGTGGCATTAAAACCGTCTTATTAAGCTACTGTGACCTCCACTTCTCTTCCAAGGGGCATTAAAGCCGTCAATTTAAACCTGTTAGAACTCTCCTGTTAGGTTTTTTTAAATTTGCTGGTCACATGACCATTTTTGCCTATTTAATCCGCCTCCGCCCTCCTGGTCTTGCTGGACTTCATTGTATTTACTACTCTTGAGCTAGCTTGGTGCTCTGTTGCCGTTCTCTGTTAGTTTTGCTAGGTCTTCTGACCTCTATGCTTTTTGTTGTGTGTTTGTCTTTGACTGCTACTATTTCTGCTAGGATGTGTCCAACTTATCCCAATCCCTAGTTCTTGTAGGGATCCCTCCCTCACATCTATAGGTCTTCGTTCAGACTAGCCGAGGACTTTAGCGGGTCTGATCGCAGGATCAGGTTCCCCGTTACATCGTAGGGATCTAGTTTAGTTCTATTGTAGGGACAGTTCTCCTGTCTTTCCTTAGTCCCTGTAGCAGATCATAACAGTAAGTCCAGCCCTAAAAGAAAAAAAAAAAAATTTTCTCTAAGGAAAGACCTCCAGTTTTCCATCATGGTCTCGGTTCAAGATTTGGCTCAACGCTTGCAGGGACTCTCTCTGGAGGTGGCCAAGCTCCAACAACACGTGAGTAGCTGTTCTGGAGCACATTTTGTGGAACCAAAGGTACGTCTGCCTGATTTATTTTTTGGCGAACAACAAGATTTTTTTTCTTTTAAAAATGCTTGTTTATTGTATTTTCGTTTGAGACCCGGATCCTCTGGTGATGAATCCAGCGCATAGGGTTCATAATGTCACTTTTGCGCAAAGATCCTCAGGGATGGGCCTTCTCTCTCCAACCTAGTGATCCGTGCTTTAGATCAGTGGATAGTTTTTTTTCTGCTTTGGGTTTGTTGTATGATGATCCTGATCGTGTCTCATCTGCTGAGTCTGAATTGAGACGTTTGAGGCAGGGATCAGGTAATGTGGAAAAATATTGTTCTCACTTCCGTCGGTGGTCTGCCCAGGTGGGGTGGAACGATTCAGCTTTGAAAAGCTTGTTTCTTGCAGGGCTAGGTGAAAGGGTTAAGGATTTACTGATTGCTTATCCCACACCTGGAAACTTGCAGGAGGCTATGCAATTAGCTATATGGGTGGACAGGAGACTGCGTGCAAGGGTTAATGAGAGCAAATCCTCTGCTATGTCAGCTCCGAGTCTTGAGAGGGTCTGTGCTGACAATGGAGAGCCGGTGGAGATTGGGGCGATGCCACCCCGCTCTCAGGAAAAAGATCGCAGGCTTTCTGAAGGCTTGTGCTTCTATTGCGGAAATTCTGGTCATTTTATTAAGAACTGTGTGCTTCGTTTGAAGAAAGAAAAAAAAATGGTCAGTTATGCCCGTATTGCCTGTTTAAATTCTAAGGGAGTATTCCTATCTGCCACTACTGCTGCTCAGGATGAATTAATTGAATTTCGGGTATTTGTGGATTGTGGTTCTACTCTGAATGTGATTGATGGGGGATTCTTGGAAAAACTTAGATTAGAACCTAAAACTTTGTCATCCCCTATTGCTGTGGTTTCTGTTGATGGCTCTCCCTTGAAGAGTGTTACTCATAAGGTCTGTGAATTTCCCCTCACTATTAATGGTATTCACCAAGAACATTTGGATTTGGTGGTATTGGATAATTTGCCTTCTCCAGTAATATTGGGGTTACCCTGGTTAAAATTGCACAATCCTGTACTGGATTGGTCTACCAATGAAATTAAGTCCTGGAGCCCTAAGTGTTATGACAAGTGTTGTAACGGACGTATTGCTGCTGTGGATAAAGGGGAATTGCCTGTACCTATTCAGGATTTTTGGAGAGTTTTTTCTGAGGAGGAGTCACAAATTTTGCCTCCCCATAGAGACTATGATTGTACCATTGAATTTGTCCCTGGAGCGACTCTTCCTAAAAGTCGTTTATTTAATCTTACTATTCCTGAGAGAAAGGCTTTGGAGGAATACATACAGACAAGCTTGGCCGCCGGTCACATTAGGCCTTCCAAGTCTCCTGTGGCTGTTGGATTTTTTTTTGTAAAAAAAAAAAAGATGGCGGTTTACGTCCTTGTCTGGACTTTCGTGAGATTAATAAAATTACTGTACGCAATCCTTACCCACTGCCATTGATTCCTGATTTATTTAACCAGTTAGTGGGAGCCAAGTGGTTCTCTAAAATTGATCTCCGGGGGGCATACAATTTGTTGCGCATGAAGGAGGGTGATGAATGGAAGACTGCTTTTAACACTCCTGTGAGTCATTTTGAGAATCTGGTGATGCCTTTTGGTCTTACCAATGCTCCAGCATTTTTTCAGAATCTTATTAATGACATCCTTAGACCTTTAATCGGCAAAAATGTGGTTGTGTATTTGGATGACATTCTGATTTATTCGCCTGATCTGGAGTCTCATTGGCGGAGCGTATGTGAGGTATTACAGTTATTAATGGACAATTCGCTTTTTGCTAAGCTGGAGAAATGTGAGTTCGCTGTACAGAGAATTAGTTTTTTGGGCTACATTATCTCCAGTGAAGGTTTTGAGATGGACCCGGTTAAAGTTCAAGCTGTGCAGGAATGGCCTAGGCCTATTGGTTTGAAATCGATACAGTGGTTTTTGGGTTTCGCCATTTTTTACAGAAAATTCATAAAAAAATTTTCTATTATTGTCAAACCGCTGACCGATCTCACCAGGAAAGGTGCTAATGCGGTTCAGTGTACTTCTGAGGCCATTGAAGCTTTTGTGTTTCTAAAGGAGAGGTTCACCTCTGCTCCCATCCTTATGCAGCCTGATGTGACTAAGCCGTTTTTGGTTGAGGTTGATGCTTCTTCGGTGGGGGGTCGGTGCGGTGTTGTCTCAGGAAAACAAGGATGGAGTACATCCCTGTGCCTTTTTTTCAAAAAATTTTTCTGAGACTGAACTTAATTACGATATTGGTAATCGGGAATTGCTGGCGATTAAACTCGCATTTGAACACTGGCGTCACCTCTTGGAAGGTGCTGAATTTCCCATTCAGGTTTTCACTGATCATAAAAATCTGATCTATCTTGATGCTGCCAAGCGCTTGAATGCCCGTCAGGCTAGGTGGGCACTTTTTTTCTCACGGTTTAATTTTTCCGTTACTTACATCCCGGGTACCAAGAATGTTAAAGCGGATGCTTTGTCTCGCAGCTTTTCTCCCATGGTCGGTGTTGAGGAGGAAGAGGAGAGCATTTTACAAGAAGGTGTTGTGATTGCTGCTTTGGACTCCGTTTTGGAGGATGAGATTCTTAAAGCTCAGGAGAATGCCCCATCTAACACTCCCCATGGGAGGTTGTTTGTGCCTAGGACCTTTAGGAGAGATTTGTTTGTTGAGTGTCATGAGTCTCGGTTGGCAGGTCATCCAGGAATTTCTGAGACCAAGAGACTTGTGGGTCGCAGTTTTTGGTGGCCTGGATGGCAGAAGGAAGTCATTAAGTGGGTGCGCCAATGTACTGTGTGTGCTAGATCCAAGTCTTCGCATGCTCCTGCTGCGGGGTTGCTTTGCCCTCTGGAGGTTCCTAGTGCACCTTGGACACATCTGGCTATGGACTTTATTACTGACCTTCCCCCCTCTGAAGGTTTCACGGTCATCTGGGTGGTCGTGGACCGTTTTAGCAAGATGTGTCACTTGGTTCCCTTCATCAAACTGCCTTGCGCTAAGACACTCGCTAAGGCCTTTGTCAAGGAAATTGTCAGACTACATGGTGTTCCTACTGACATTGTTTCTGATAGGGGACCTCAGTTCGTGGCTCGTTTTTGGCGTGCCTTTTGTGACAGGTTGGGAGTTCATTTGTCTTTTTCATCTGGATATCATCCTGAGTCTAATGGCCAGACAGAAAGGAAGAACCAGGATGTTGAGCAGTTCTTGCGTTGTTTTGTGGCAGACAATCAAGAGGGGTGGTCTGAGTTTCTGCCACTTGCTGAATTTGCTCTTAACAACCATACATCCTCTTCTGCTGGGTGTTCGCCTTTTTTTTGTTGTTCTGGGAGACATCCGTCTTTTGGGTCATTCTCCAAATTGGTTTCGGCTGTGCCTGAGGAGGAGAGTTTTTCCGGTGATTTGGAGAGAGTTTGGACGGCTGTGCGTGGTAATCTTCAGGAGGCTAACAAAAAATCTAAGAGGTACTTTGATAGGAAACGGCAAGAGGTTTTGTTTGCTGTTGGTGACATGGTTTGGTTGTCCTCTAAGAATCTGCGACTGAGGATTCCTTCTAAAAAATTGGGTCCCAAGTCCGTAGGGCCCTTTAAGGTGCTTCAGATAGTTAACCAATCTGCTGTTAGGTTGGAGGTTCCTACGTCCTGGAAGATTAACCCGGTGTTTCATGTTTTTCTGTTGAAAAAAGCTGATGTGTCTGATAGTGACGCCTCTGCCACTGTTCCTCCGGTGGTGGAGGACAGGGAATATGAAATTTCCCGCATCCTAAATTCTAGACGGTATAGAGGGAGTTTGCAGTATCTCGTCGCTTGGAAGGGTTTCGGACCTGAGGATAACTCATAGGTGAGGGCGGATGATGTTTCTGCTTCCAGACTTGTCAGAGCGTTTCACAGGAGGTTTCCTGGTAAGCCTGGGCCTAGGGGATCCGGAGGATCCTCTTAGAAGAGGGGGTACTGTTAGAACTCTCCTGTTAGTTTCTTTTAAGTTTGCTGGTCACATGACCATTTTTGCCTATTTAATCCGGCTTCGCCCTCCTGGTCTTGCTGGACTTCATTGTATTTACTACTCTTGAGCTAGCTTGGTGCTCTGTTGCCGTTCTCTGTTAGTTTTGCTAGGTCTTCTGACCTCTATGCTTTTTGTTGTGTGTTTGTCTTTGACTGCTACTATTTCTGCTAGGAGGTGTCCAACTTATCCCAGTCCCTAGTTCTTGTAGGGATCCCTCCCTCACATCTATAGGTCTTCGTTCAGACTAGCCGAGGACTTTAGCGGGTCTGATCGCAGGATCAGGTTCCCCGTTACATCGTAGGGATCTAGTTTAGTTCTATTGTAGGGACAGTTCTCCTGTCTTTCCTTAGTCCCTGTAGCAGATCATAACAAAACCACTCTGAACTCCACAGCTCTTGCAAGAGGCATTGATATTGTCTTTTTATTCCATTGTAATCTCCAGCACTCTTCCAAGGGGCATTGATATTGCCTTTTCATTCCACTTCGACTTCCACCACTCTCCCAAGGGGCATTAAAACCGTCTTGTTAAGCTGCTGTAACCTCCATGACTATTCCACGGGACATTAATATTGTCTTTTTATTCCAATGTAACCGTCACCACTCTTCTAAGGGGCAGTGATATTGTCATTTTAAACCACTGCGACCTTCACCACTCTTCCAAGGGGCATTAAAACAGCCTTGATAAGCTACTGTGACCTCTACATCTCTTACAAGGGTCAATAAAACCGTCTGGTTAAACCAATCTGTACTCCACAGTTCTTCCAAGGAGCATTGATATATTCTTTTTATTCAACTGTATCCTCCACCACTCTTCCAAGGGGCATTGATATTGACTTTTTAATCCACTGCGATCTCCACGACTCTTTCAAGTGGCATTGATATTGTCTTTTTAATCAACTGCGACCTCCACCTCTCTTCCAAGGTGCATTAAAACCGTCTTGTTAAGCTACTGTGACCTCCTCGTCCCTTCCACGGGGCATTGATATTGTCTTTTTATTCCACTGCGACCTCCACCACTCTTTCAAGGGGCATTGATAGTCTTTTTAATCGACTGCGACCACGACCACTCTTCCAAGGGGCATTGATATTGTCTTTTTAATCCACTGTGACCTCCACGTCTCTTCCAAGGGGCATTAAAACCGTCAATTTAAACCACTCTGAAATCTACAGCTCTTCCAAGGAGCATTGGTATTGTCTATTTATTCCACTCTAACCTCCACCACTCTTCCAAGGGGCATTGACCTTGTCTTTTTATTCCACTGCGACCTCCACCCCTCTTCCAAGCGGCATTAAGACCATCTTGTTAAGCTACAGTGACCTCCACAACTCTTCCACGGGGCATTGATATTGTCTTTTATTCCACGGTAACCTCCAACACTCTTCCAAAGGGCATTGATATTGTCTTTTTAATCCACTGCGACCTCCACCACTCTTCCAAGGGCATTAAAACAGTCTTGTTAAGCTACTGTGACCACCACGTCTCTTCCAAGGGGCATTAAAACCGTCTGGTTAAACCACTCTGAACTCCACAGCTCTTCCAAGGGGCAATGATATTGTCTTTTTTTCCACTGTTACCTCCAATACTCTGCCAAGGGGCATTGATATTGTCTTTTTAATCCACTGCGACCTCCACCACTCTTCCAAGAGTCATTAAAACCGTCTTGTTAAGCTACAGTCACGTCCATGTCTATTCCACGGGCATTGATATTGTCTTTTTATTCCACTGCGACTTCAACCTCTCTTCTAAGGTGCATTGATATTGTCTTTTTAATCCACTGCGACCTCCACCATTCTTCCAAGAGGCATTAAAACAGTCTTGTTAAGCTACTGTGACCTCCACATCTCTTCCAAGCGGCATTAAAACTGTCTGGTTAATCCACTCTGAACTCCTCAGCTCATCCAAGGGGCATTGATATTGTCTTTTTATTCCACTGTAACCTCCAACATTCTTCCAAGGGGTATTGATATTGTCTTTTTAATGCACTGCGACCTCCACCATTCTTCCAAGAGGCATTAAAACAGTCTTGTTAAGCTACTGCGACCTCCACCACTCTTCCAAGGGGAATTAAAACCATCTGGTTAAACCACTCTGAACTCCATAACTCTTTCAAAAGGCATTGATATTGTCTTTTTATTTCACTGTAACCTCCACCACTCTTCCAAGGGGCATTGATATTGTCTTTTTAATCCACTGTTACCTCCACCACTCTTCCAAGGGGCATTGATATTGTTTTTTATTCCACTGCGACCTCCACCACTCTTCCAAGGGGCATTAAAACTGTCTTGTTAAGCTGCTGTAACCTCCATGTCTATTCCACGGGGCATTGATATTGTCTTTTTATTCCAATGTAACCTCCACCACTCTTCTAAGGGGCAGTGATATTGTCTTTTTAAACCACTGCGACCTCCACCACTCTTCCAAGAGGCAAAAAACATCTTATTAAGCTACTATGACCTCCACGTCTCTTCCAAGGGGCATTAAAACCGTCTAGTTAAACCACTCTGAATTCCACAGCTCATCAAAGGGGCATTGATATTGTCTTTTTATTCCACTGTAACCTCCACCACTTTTCCTATGGGAATTGATATTGTCTTTTTATTATTATTATTATTATTATTTTTATTTATTATTATAGCGCCATTTATTCCATGGCGCTTTACATGTGATAGGGATATACATAACAAAAGCATTTACATAATCTTAACAAAACGAGTCAGTGACTGGTACAGGAGGAGCAAGGACCCTGCCCGCGAGGGCTCACATTCTAGAAGGGATGGGTGAGGATACATTAGGTGAGGGTAGAGCTGGTCGTGCAGCGGTGGTTACAGCAGGTTGTAGGCTTGTCGGAAGAGGTAGATTTTCAGGTTTCTTTTGAAGGTTTCCACGGTCGGCGAGAGTCTGATTTGTTGGGATAGAGAGTTCCAGAGTAGGGGGGATGCACGGGAGAAATATTGTATACGATTGTGGGAGGAGGAGATAAGAGGGGAGTAGAGAAGGAGATCTTGTGAGGATCGGAGGTTGCGTGCAGGTAAGTACCGGGAGACTAGGTCACAGATGTATGTTGGAGACTGGTTGTGGATGGCTTTGTATGCCATGGTTAGAGTTTTGAACTGGATTCTCTGGGCAACGGGGAGCCAGTGAAGAGATTGACAGAGAGGAGAGGCCGGGGAATAGCCGGGGGACAGATGAATTAGTCGAGCAGCAGAGTTTAGGATTGATTGGAGAGGCGCAAGAGTGTTGTAAGGGAGGCCACGGAGCAGGAGGTTGCAGTAGTCGAGGCGGGATATGATGAGGGCATGCACTAGTGTTTTTGCAGAGTCTTTGCTGAGGAATGCACAGATCCGGGAGATGTTTTTGAGCTGGTGTCGGCAGGAAGTGGAAATGGCTTGGATATGTGGCTTGAAGGAGAGATCAGAGTTCAGGGTTACTTCAAGGCTGTGAGCTTGTGGGACTGGGGAGAGTGAACAGCCATTGACGTTGATGGCTAGGTCAGATGGGGGAGGTGAATGAGAGGGTGGAAAGATGATGAACTCTGTTTTATCCATGTTGAGTTTTAGAAATCTGTCAGAGAAGAAGGATGACATGGCAACCAGACATTGTGGGATTTTGGTTAGTAGGGAGGAGATATCGGGTCCAGAGAGGTAGCTCTTTGTGTCATCAGCATAGAGGTGATACTGAAAACCGTGAGACTCTATGAGCCCTCCCAGGCCAAAGGTATAGATGGAGAAGAGCAGAGGTCCTAGAACTGAACCTTGGGGGACACCGACAGATAGGGGGCGAGATGAGGAGGTGGGGCGTAAGTGGGAGACACTGAATGTCCTGTCTGTTAAGTATGAGAAGATCCAAGATAGAGCCAAGTCCGTGATGCCAAGAGATGAGAGAATCTGGAGTCAGAGGGAATGGTCCACTGTGTCAAAGGCAGATGACAGGTCCAGAAGGAGAAGGATGGAGTAGTGTCGCTTGGATTTGGCATTTAGTAGGTCGTTGGTGACTTTGGTCAGGGCAGTTTCAGTCGAGTGATGCGGTCGGAAGCCAGATTGCAGGCGGTCGAAGAGGGAGCAGGAGGAGAGGTGGGAGGACAATTCAAGGTGGACATGTTGTTCTAGTAGTTTTGAGGCAAAGTGGAGGAGTGATATGGGGCGGTAGCTAGTCAGAGAGGAAGGGTCAAAGGAGAGCTTTTTGAGGATGGGTGTCATTGCGGCATGTTTGAAACATGAGGGGAAGACACCGGTTGTTAGTGACAGATTGAAGAGGTGGGTTAGGGTTGGGATGAAGGCTGTGGTAAGGTTAGTGATGAGGTGGGATGGGATTGGGTCAAGTTCGCAGGTGGTGAGGTGTGATTTGGAGAGTAAAGAGAAGACTTGACCTTCTGTAATGGTGGAGAAGTGGGGTTTGGAGGAGGAGGGTTGAATAGATATGAGGAGGGGTTGTGTGTACTTTAAGCAAAAGTTTTGTCTGATGGTGTCAATCTTCTGTTTGAAGAATGAGGCAAAGTCGTCGGCTGAGATGAGAGAAGAGGGAGGAGGTGCTGGGGGATGAAGGAGAGAGTTGAAAGTGTTAAATAGCTGTTTAGGGATGTGAGATAGGGAGGATATGAGAGATGAGAAGTAGGTTTGTTTTGCTGTAGTGAGTGCGGACTTGAAATTAGTGAGGGATTGCTTGAATGTGATGAAGTGCTCGATGGAGTGAGACCTTTTCCATCTCCGCTCCGCAACCCTGGAGGCCCGGCGCAGTTCTTTAGTAAGTTTAGTGTGCCAGGGTTGCATGTTGGATGTGCGAGATGTGGTGTGTGTGAGAGGGGCGATCGAGTCTAGAGCTGCAGCTATTGTGGTGTTATATGAAGCAGCAGCAACGTCTGCATCGTGTAAGGAATTTATGTCTGTAAGAGGGAGGAGGGATTCAGAGAGTGAGTGTAAGTCAAGGTGTTTGAGATTTCTGCGAGGGTATGCAAGTTTGTGGAGTGGGGATTGTTTTCCCGGGGAGGAGAGAGACGAGAATATACGTAGGCTGTGATCAGAGAGAGGGAGAGGTGAGTTGGAGAGGTTAGATAGGGAACAGAGGCGGTTGAAGATGAGGTCCAGTGTGTGGTCATCTTTGTGGGTGGGTGTGGAAGACCATTGAGTGAGTCCGAAGGAGGAAGTGAGAGATAGGAACTTAGAGACAGACGAGTGGGAAGTGTTAATGGGGATGTTGAAGTCACCCATTATGATAGTGGGGATGTCAGTGGAGAGGAAGTGAAGCAGCCAGGTGGTGAAGTGGTCTAAGAAGGTGGTGGCTATCCCTGGGGGTCGGTAAACGACGGCCAGTTGGAGGTTGGAAGGGGAATAGATGCGCACACAGTGCACCTCAAAAAAGGGGAGTGTAACGGAGGGTGGCAGTGGGACTTGGGTGAAAGCGCAGTGTTCTGATAGGAGAAAACCTACGCCTCCGCCATGTTTGCCATTGGGGCGAGGGGTGTGGGATAGGTGGAATCCGACATATGAAAGTGCAGCTGGGGAGGCTGTGTCAGAGGGGGTGAGCCAGGTTTCAGTGATGTCGAGGAAGGAAAGTTTGTTTGTAATGAAAAGATCGTGGATAAAGGTAAGTTTGTTGTAGACAGAGCGAGCGTTCCATAGAGCTCCTGTTAGAGCAACTAAGGGAGTGGGGATTGGTTCGATGGGTATGAGCTTAGAAGGGTTGCGAGAGTTTGTGGAAGGTCGTGGATAGGAGGAAGAAGTAACTGTGGGGATATGGCGAGGAGGACCAGGATTTGGAGAGATATCTCCAGCAGTGAGGGGGAGCAGAGAAAGTGTTAGCAGGTGGGAGCAAGAGAGAGCATGAGGTGGCTGTCTGTGTTTGGAGATCCAGGACTGAATGTTTAGGAATAATTTGGAGGAGGAGGTGAGAAGAAAGGGGAGGATGGAGGGAGAGATGAAGAGTTTCTTACTAGTTGTAGGGAATTGAGGGGTTAATAGAAAGTGGAGGACTATAGAGGAAAAAGGGAGAGCTAACGGAAACATAGTTAAAAGAGTGTAAGTGGTCAAAGTGTTGGTTACCTGACTCCTGCCCTGACTAACTGCCTCTGAAATAACTGCCACTTATCTCCGAAGCAACTTTGCACAAGAAGACTCGTGCACACCCCAGCACAAGTGCACCCCTTACAGAGCTTCTAAATATATAGGGCACATTAAACTATCAGGTGAAGGGCATTGTGGGAGCTGCATATGGCTAAATTAGCAGCTGGTCGTCTCACCAGGAGATGGCTGGGTGATCAAACACAGAGCTAGGACTCTAGTCTCTGCAGTTTAGCACTTCTAAAAATCAGATAAGATCTATAGTGGGGAAGGGACAGACATATGTGGGTATTGAATGGAGTGGGACAGATAAAGCAGAGAAGTTATGCAGAGCATGTACCACTGAGGTGAATCAGCAAAGCAGAGCATTAGATTACAGCTAACACAGCAAGCAGAGAAGTTATGCATAGCATGTACCAGTAAGGTGAATAAGCAAAGCAGAGCATTAGATTACAGCAGACACAGCAAGCAGAGAAGTTATGCAGAGCATGTAAAAGTGAGGTTATTCCACTGCGACCTCCACCACTCTTCCAAGGGGCATTGATATTGTCTTTTTATTTTACTGCGACCTCAACCACTCTTCCAAGGGGCATTAATATTGTCTTTTTATTCCACTGTGACCTCCACCACTGTTCTAAGGGGCATTAAAACCGTCTTGTTAAGCTACTGTGATGTCCACCTCTCTTCCACGGGGCATTGATATTGTCTTTTTATTCCTCTGTAACCTCCACCACTCGTCCAAGAGGCATTGATATTGTCTTTTTATTCCACTGTAACCTCCATCACTCTTCCAAGAGGCATTGATATTGTCTTTTTATTCCACTGCGACCTCCACCACTCTTCCAAGGTTCATTGATATTGTCTTTTTAATCCATTGCTACCTCCACCACTCTTCCAATGGGCATTAAAACCCTCTTGTTATGCTACTTTGACCTCCACGTCCCTTCCACGGGGCATTGATATTGCCTTTTTATTCCATTGCGACCTCCACCACTCTTCCAAGGGGCATTAAAACCGTCTTGTTAAGCTACTGTGACCTCCAAGTTTCTTACACAGGGCATTGATATTGTCTTTTTATTCCACTGTAACCTCCACCACTCTTCCAAGGGGCTTTGATATTGTCTTTTTATTTCACTGAGACTTCAACCACTCCTTCAAGGAGCATTAACATTGTCTTTTTAATCCACTTCGACCTCCACCACTCTTCCAAGGGACATTAAAACAGTCTTGTTAATCTACTGTGACCTCCACGTCTCTACCAAGGGGTATTAAAACCGTCAATTTAAACCACTCTCAACTCCACAGCTCTTGGAAGGGGCTTTGATATTGTTGTTTATTCCACTGTAACTTCCAGCACTCTTCCAAGGGGCATTGATATTGTCTTTTTATTCCACTGCGACTTTCACCTCTCTTCCAAGGTACATTAAAACCCACTTGTTAAGCTACTGTGACATCCACGTCTCTTTCACGGGGCATTGATATTGTCTTTTTATTCCACTGTAAACTCCAGCACTCTTTCAAGGGGCATTGATATTGTCTTTTTATTCCACTGCCACCTCCACCACTCTTCCAAGGGGCATTGATATTGTCTTTTTAATCCACTCTTACCTCCACTACTCTTCCAAGGGGCATTGATATGGTCTTTTTATTCCACTGCGACCTCCAGCACTCTTCTAAGGGGCATTTATATTGTCTTTTTAATCAACTGCGTCCTCCAACACTCTTCCAAGGGCCATTAAAACCGTGTTGATAAGCTACTTTGACCTCCATCTCAATTCCTTGTGGCATTAAAACCTTCAATTTAATCCACTCTGAACTCCATAGCTCTTGCAAGGGGCATTGATATTGTCTTTTTATTCCAATGTAACCTCCAGCACTCTTACAAGGGGCATTGATATTGTCTTTTTATTCCACTGCAACTTCCACCTCTTTTCCAAGGGGCATTAAAACCGTCTTGTTAAGCTACTGTGACCTCCACGTCTCTTTCACGAGGCATTGATATTGTCTTTTTATTCCACTGTAACCTCCACCACTCTTCCAAGGGGCATTGATATTGTCTTTTTATTCCACTGGGACGTTCACCACTCTTCCAGGTGGCATTGATATTGTCTTTTTAATCCACTGCGACCTCCACCAGTCTTCCAAGGGGCATTAAAACCGTATTGTT
The DNA here is from genome assembly GCF_046119375.1 of Phyllobates terribilis. Lineage (NCBI taxonomy): Eukaryota > Metazoa > Chordata > Amphibia > Anura > Dendrobatidae > Phyllobates > Phyllobates terribilis. The sequence continues at coordinate 3,003,120 of NW_027362799.1, read as the reverse complement.
AAGCTACTGTGAACTCCACGTCTCTTCCAAGGTGCATTAAAACCGTCAATTTAAACCATTCTGAACTCCACAGCTCTTGCAAGAGGCATTGATATTGTCTTTTTATTCCACTGTAACCTACCTCACTCTTTCAAGGGGCATTGATATAGTATTTTTATTCCACTACGACTTCCACCACTCTCCCAAGGTGCATTGAAAGCATCTTGTTTAGCTACTGTAACGTCCATGGCTATTCCACGGGGCATTGATATTGTCTTTTTATTCCACTGTATCCTCTACCACTCTTCCAAGGGGTATTGATATTGTCTTTTACTTCCACTGCGACTTCCACCTCTCTTCTAAGGGGCATTGATATTGTCTTTTTAATCCACTGCGACCTCCACCACTCTTCCAAGAGGCATTAAAACAGTCTTGTTAAGCTACTTTGACCTCCACATCTCTTCCAAGGGGCATTGAAACCGTCTGGTTAAACCACTCTGAACTCCACAGCTCTTCCAAGGGTCATTGATATTGTCTTTTTATTCCACTGTAACCTCCACCAATCTTCCAAGGGGTATTGATATTGTCTTTTTAATGCACTGCGACCTCCACCACTCTTCCAAGGGCATTAAAACCAAATGGTTAAACCACTATGAACTCCATAGCTCTTTCAAGAGGCAATGATATTGTATTTTTATTTCACTGTAACCACCACCACTCTTTCAAGGGGCATTGATATTGTCTTTTTATTCCACTGCGACCTCCACCACTCTTCCAAGGGGCATTAAAACTGCTTTGTTAAGCTACTGTGACCTCCACGTCTCTTCCACGGGGCATTGATATTGTCTTTTTAATCATCTGTGACCTCCACCACTTTTCCAAGAGGCATTAAAACCGTCTTGTTTATCTACTGTGAGCTCCACGTCTCTTCCAAGGGGCAATAAAACCATGTGGTTAAACCACTCTGAACTCCACAGCTCTGCCAAGGGGCATTGGTATTGTCTTTTTATTCCACTCTAACCTCCACCACTCTTCAAAGGGGCATTGACATTGTCTTTTTATTCCACTGTGACCTCCATCATTCTTCCAAGGGGCATTGATATTGTCTTTTTTTTCCACTGCCACCTCCACCACTCTTCCAAGTGGCATTGATATTGTCTTTTTAATCCACTGCGACCTCCACCACTTTTCCAAGGGGTATTAAAAAGTCTTTTTAAGCTATTTTGACCTCCACGTCACTTCCAATGGGCATTAAAACCGTCTGGTTAAACCACTCTGAACTCCACAGCTCTTCCAAGGGGCATAGGTCTTGTCTTTTTATTCCACTCTAACCTCCACCACTCTTCCAAGGGGTATTGATATTGTCTTTTTAATGCACTGCGACCTCCACCACTCTTCCAAGGGGCATTAAAACCATCTGGTTAAACCACTCTGAACTCCATAGCTCTTTCAAGAGGCATTGATATTGTATTTTTATTTCACTGTAACCTCCACCACTCTTTCAAGGGGCATTGATATTGTCTTTTTATTCCACTGCGACCTCCACCACTCTTCAAAGGGGCATTAAAACTGTCTTGTTAAGCTACTGAGACCTCCATGTGTCTTCCACGCTGCATTGATATTGTCTTTTTAATCCACTGTGACCTCCACCACTTTTCCAAGGGGCAATAAAACCATCTTGTTAATCTACTGCGACCTCCATGTCTCTTCCAATGGGCAACAAAACCATCTGGTTAAACCACTCTGAACTCCACAGCTCTTCCAAGGTGCATTGGTATTGTCTTTTTATACCACTCTAACCTCCACCACTCTTCCAAGGGGCATTGACATTGTCTTTTTATTTCAATGTGACCTCCATCATTCCTCCAAGGGGCATTGATATTGTCTTTTTATTCCACTGCCACCTCCACCACTCTTCCAAGTGGCATTGATATTGTCTTTTTAATCCACTGCAACCTCCACCACTTTTCCAAGGGGCATTAAAACCATCTTGTTAATCTACTGTGACCTCCACGGCCCCTTCAAGTGGCAATAAAACCATCTGGTTAAACCACTCTGAACTCCACAGCTCTTCCAAGGGGCATTGGAATAGTCTTTTTATTCCACTCTAACCTCCATCACTCTTCCAAGGGGCATTGACATTGTCTTTTTATTCCACTGTGAACTCCATTATTCTTCCAAGGGGCATTGATATTGTCTCTTTATTCCACTGCCACCTCCACCACTTTTCCAAGTGGCACTGATATTGTCTTTTTAATCCACTGCGACCTCCACCACTTTTCCAAGGGGCATTAAAAACGTCTTTTTAAGCTACTTTGACCTCCACGTCACTTCCAATGGGCATTAAAATCGTCTGGTTAAAGCACTCTGAACACCACAGCTTTTCCAAGGGGCATTGGTATAGTCTTTTTATTTCTGTAACCTCCACCACTCTTCCAAGGGGCATTAAAGCTGTCTTGTTAAGCTACAGTGACCTCCACATTTCTTCCACGGGGCATTGATATTGTCTTTAAATTCCACTGTAACCTCCACCACTCTACCAAGGGGCATTGATATTGTATTTTTATTCCACTGCGACCTCCACAACTCTTCCAAAGGGCATTGTTATTGTCTTTTTAATCCACTGCGACCTCCACCACTCTTCCAAAGGGCATTACAACGAATTTTGCTAAGCTACTGTGATCTCCACGTCTCTTCCACGGGGCATTGATATTGTCTTTTTATTCCACTGCAATCTCCACCACTCTTCCATGTGGCATGAAAACCGTCTTGTTAAGCTACTGTGACCTCCAAATCTCTTCCAAGGGGCATTAAAACCATATGGTTAAACCAATCTGTACTCCACAGATCTTACAAGGGGCATTGATATTGTCTTTTTATTCCACTGTATCCTCCACCACTCTTCCAAGGGGCATTGATATTGTCTTTTTATTCCACTGCCACCTCCAACACTCTTCCAAGGGGCATTAAAACCTTCTTGAGAAGCTACTCTGACCTCCATGTCTCTTCCACAGGGCATTGATATTGTCTTTTTATTCCATTGGAACCTCCAACACTCTTCCAAGGTGCATTGATATTGTCTTTTAATTCCACTGAGACTTCAACCACTCCTTCAAGGAGCATTGACATTGTCTTTTTAATCCACTTCGACCTCCACCACTCTTCCAAGGGGCATTAAAACAGTCTTGTTAATCTACTGTGACCTCCACGTCTCTACCAAGGGGCATTAAAACCGTCAATTTAAGCCACTCTCAACTCCACAGCTCTTGCAAGGGGCTTTGATATTGTTTTTTATTCCACTGCGACTTTCACCTCTCTTCCAAGGGACATTAAAACCGCCTTGTTAAGCTACTGTGACATCCACGTCTCTTTCACGGGGCATTGATATTGTCTTTTTATTCCACTGTAAACTCCACCACTCTTCCAAGGGGCATTGATATTGTCTTTTTATTCCACTGCCACCTCCACCACTCTTCCAAGGGGCATTGATATTGTCTTTTTAATCCACTGCGACCTCCAACACTTTTCCAAGGGACATTAAAAACGTATTTTTAAGCTACGGTGACCTCCACGTCACTTCCAATGGCCATTAAAACCATCTGGTTTAACTACTCTGAACTGCACTGCTCTTCCAAGGGGCATTGATTTTTCTTTTTATTCCACTGTTTCCTCCACCACTCTTCCAAGGGGCATTGATATTGTTATTTTATTCCACTGCGACCTCCACTACTCTTCCAATGGGGCATTGATATGGTCTTTTTATTCCAATGCGACCTCCACCACTCTTCTAAGGGGCATTTATATTGACTTTTTAATCAACTGCGACCTCCACCACTCTTCCAAGGGCCAATAAAACCGTGTTGTTAAGCTACTTTGACCTCCACGTCAATTCCTCGGGGCATTAAATCTGTCAATTTAATCCTCTCTGAACTCCATAGCTCTTGCAAGGCGCATTGATATTGACTTTTTATTCCAATGTAACCTCCAGCAATCTTCCAAGGGGCATTGATATTGTCTTTTTATTCCACTGCAACTTCCACCTCTCTTCCAAGCTGCATTAAAACCGTCTTGTTAAGCTACTGTGACCTCCACGTCTCTTTCACGAGGCATTGATATTGTCTTTTTATTCCACTGTAACCTCCACCACTCTTCCAAGGGGCATTGATATTGTCTTTTTATTCCACTGGGACCTTCATCACTCTTCCAGGTGGCATTGATATTGTCTTTTTAATCCACTGTGACCTCCACCAATCTTCCAAGGGGCATTAAAACCGTATTGTTAAGCTACTGTGACCTCCACGTCTCTTCCAAGGTGCATTAAAACCGTCAATTTAAACCTCTCTGAACTCCACAGATCTTGCAAGAGGCATTGATATTGTCTTTTTTTTCCACTGTAACCTACAGCACTCTTTCAAGGGGCATTGATATAGTATTTTTATTCCACGACAACTTCCACCACTCTCCCAAGGTGCATTAAAGCATCTTGTTTAGCTACTGTAACTTCCATGTCTATTCCACGGGGCATTGATATTGTCTTTTTATTACACTGTATCCTCCACCACTCTTCCAAGGGGTATTGATATTGTCTTTTTATTCCACTGCGACTTCCACCTCTCTTCTAAAGGGCATTGATATTATCTTTGTAATCCACTGCGACCTCCACCACTTTTCCAAGGGGCATTAAAAACGTCTTTTTTAACTACTTTGACCTCCACGTCACTTCCATTGGGCATTAAAACTGTCTGGTTAAACCACTCTGAACTGCACAGCTCTTTCAAGGGGCATTAATATTGTCTTTTTATTCCACTGTATCCTCCACCACGTTTGCAAGGGGTCATTGATATTGTCTTTTTATTCCACTGCGACCTCCACCACTCTTCCATGGGGCATTAAAACCATCTTGTTAAGCTACTGTGACCTCCATGTCTCTTCCACAGGGCATTGATATTGTCTTTTTATTCCACTGGAACCTCCAACACTCTTCCAAGGGGCATTGATATTGTCTTTTTATTCCACTGAGACTTCAACCACTCCTTCAAGGAGCATTGACATTGTCTTTTTAATCCACTTCGACCTCCACCACTCTTCCAAGGGGCATAAAAACAGTCTTGTTAATCTACTGTGACCTCCACGTCTCTTCCAAGGGGCATTAAAACCATCAATTTAAACCACTCTCAACTCTACAGCTCTTGCAAGGGGCTTTGATATTGTTTTTTATTCCACTGTAATCTCCAGCACTCTTCCCAGGGGCATTGATATTGTCTTTTTATTCCACTGTGACTTTCACCTCTCTTGCAAGGGACCTAAAAACCATCTTGTTAAGCTACTGTGACATCCACGTCTCTTTCACGGGGCATTGATATTGTCTTTTTATTCCACTGTAAACTCCACCACTCTTCCAAGGGGCATTGATATTGTCTTTTTATTCCACTGCCACTTCCACCACTTTTCCAGGTGGCATTAAAACCATATTATTAAGCTACTGTGACCTCCTCTTCTCTTCCAAGGGGCATTAAAGCCGTCAATTTAAACCACTCTGAACTCCACAGCTCTTGCAACAGGCATTGATATTGTTATTTTATTCCATTGTAATCTCCAGCACTCTTCCAAGGGGCATTGATATTGTCTTTTCATTCCACTGCGACTTCCACCTCTCTCCCAAGGGACATTAAAACCGTCTTGTTAAGCTGCTGTAACCTCCATGTCTATTCCACCGGGCATTGATATTGTCTTTTTATTCCAATGTGACCGTCACCACTCTTCTAAGGGGCAGTGATATTGTCTTTTTAAACCACTAGGAACTTCACCACTCTTCCAAGGTGCATTAAATCAGTATTGATAAGCTATTGTGATCTCTACGTCTCTTACAAGGGACAATAAAACCATCTGGTTAAACCATTCTGTACTCCACAGTTCTTCCAAGTAGCATTGATATTGTCTTTTTTTCGACTGTAATCTCCACCACTCTTCCAAGTGGCATTGATATTGACTTTTTATTCCACTGCGACCTACATCACTCTTCCAAATGGCATTGATATTGTCTTTTTAATCAACTGAAGCGTCCACCTCTCTTCCAAGGGGCATTAAAACCGTCTTGTTAAGCTACTGTGACCTCCATGTCTCTACCACGGGGCATTGATAATGTCTTTTTTTTCCACTGTAACCTCCACCACTCTTCTAAGGGGCATTGATATTGTCTTTTTATTCCACTGCGACCTCCACCATTCTTCCTCGGGGCATTGATATTGTCTTTTTAATCCACTGCGACCTCCACCACTTTTCCATGTGGCATTAAAATCATCTTATTAAGCTACTGTGACCTCGACTTCTCTTCCAAGGGGCATTAAAGCAATCAATTTAAACCACTCTGAACTCCACGGCTCTTGCAAGAGGCATTGATATTGTTTTTTTATTCCATTGTAATCTCCAGCACTCTTCCAACGGGCATTGATATTGTCTTTTAATTCCACTGCGACTTCCACCTCTCTCCCAAGGGACATTAAAACCGTCTTGTTAAGCTGCTGTAACCTCCATGTCTATTCCACGGGGCATTGATATTGTCTTTTTATTCCAATGTGACCGTCAACACTCTTCTAAGGGGCAGTGATATTGTCTTTTTAAACCACTGCGACCTTCACCACTCTTCCAAGGGGCATTAAATCAGTCTTGATTAGCTAATGTGAGCTCTACATCTCTTACAAGGGGCAATAAAACCGTCTGGTTAAACCATTCTGTTCTCCACAGTTCTTCCAAGGAGCATTGATATTATCTTTTTATTCGACTGTAACCTCCACCACTCTTCCAAGGGGCATTGATATTGACTTTTTATTCCACTGCGACCTACACCACTCTTCCAAGTGGCATTGATATTGTCTTTTTAATCAACTGCGACCTCCACCTCTCTTCCAAGGGGCATTAAAACCGTCTTGTTAAGCTACTGTGACCTCCACGTCCCTTCCATTCGGCATTGATATTGTCTTTTTATTCCACTGCGACCTCCACCACTCTTCCAAGGGGCATTGAAATAGTCCTTTTAATCCACTGCGACCACGACCACTCTTCCAAGGGGCATTGATATTGTCTTTTTAATCCACTGTGACCTCCACGTCTCTTCCAAGGTGCATTAAAACCGTCAATTTAATCCACTCTGAACTCTACAGCTCTTCCAAGGAGCATTGGTGTTGAATTTTTATTCCACTGCGACCTCCACCACTCTTCCAAGCAGCATTAAGACCATCTTGATAAGCTGCAGTGACCTAGACAACTCTTCCACGGGGCATTGATATTGTCTTTTATTCCACTGTAACCTCCACCACTCTTCCAAGGGGCATTGATATTGTTTTTAAATTCCACTGCGACCTCCACCACTCTTACAAAGGGCATTGATATTGTCTTTTTAATCCACTGCGACCTCCACCACTCTTCCAATGGCATTAAAACCGTCAATTTAAGCCACTCTCAACTCCACAGCTCTTGCAAGGGGCTTTGATATTGGTTTTTATTCCACTGAAACCTCCAGCACTCTGCCAAGGGGCATTGATATTGTATTTTTATTCCACTGCGACTTTCACCTCTCTTCCAAGGGACATTAAAACCGCCTTGTTAAGCTACTGTGACATCCACGTCTCTTTCACGGGGCATTGATATTGTCTTTTTATTCCACTGTAAACTCCACCACTCTTCCAAGGGGCATTGATATTGTCTTTTTATTCCACTGCCACCTCCACCACTCTTCCAAGGGGCATTGATATTGTCTTTTTAATCCACTGTGACCTCCACCACTTTTCCAAGGGGCATTAAAAACGTATTTTTAAGCTACTGTGACCTCCACGTCACTTCCAATGGGCATTAAAACCGTCTGGTTTAACTACTCTGAACTCCACTGCTCTTCCAAGGGGCATTGATATTGTCTTTTTAATCCACTGTTACCTCCACCACTCTTCCAAGGGGCATTGATATCGTTTTTTTATTCCACTGCTACCTCCACTACTCTTCCAAGGGGCATTGATATGGTCTTTTTATTCCACTGCTACCTCCACCACTCTTCTAAGGGGCATTCATATTGTCTTTTTAATCAACTGCGACCTCCACCACTCTTCCAAGGGCCATTAAAACCGTGTTGTTAAGCTACTTTGACCTCCACGTCAATTCCTCGGGGCATTAAAACCGTCAATTTAATCCTCTCTGAACTCCATAGCTCTTGGAAGGCGCATTGATATTGTCTTTTTATTCCAATGTAACCTCCAGCACTCTTCCAAGGGTCATTGATATTGTCTTTTTATTCCACTGCAACTTTTACCTCTCTTCCAAGGTGCATTAAAACCGTCTTGTTAAGCTACTGTGACCTCCACGTCTCTTTCACGAGGCATTGATATTGTCTTTTTATTCCACTGTAACCTCCACCACTCTTCCAAGGGGCATTGATATTGTCTTTTTATTCCACTGGGACCTTCACCACTCTTCCAGGTGTTATTGATATTGTCTTTTTAATCCACTGTGACCTCCACCACTCTTCCAAGGGGCATTAAAACCGTATTGTTAAGCTACTGTGACCTCCACGTCTCCTCCAAGGTGCATTAAAACCGTCAATTTAAACCACTCTGAACTCCACAGATCTTGCAAGAGGCAGTGATATTGTCTTTTTATTCCAGTGTAACCTACAGCACTCTTTCAAGGGGCATTGATATAGTATTTTTATTCCACTACGACTTCCACCACTCTCCCAAGGTGCATTAAAGCATCTTGTTTAGCTACTGTAACATCCATGTATATTCCACGGGGCATTGATATTGTCTTTTTATTCCACTGTATCCCCCACCACTCTTCCAAGGGGTATTGATATTGTCTTTTTATTCCACTGCGACTTCCACCTCTCTTCTAAGGGGCATTGATATTATCTTTTTAATCCACTGCGACCTCCACCACTTTTCCAAGGGGCATTAAAAACGTTTTTTTTAACTACTTTGACCTCCACGTCACTTCCAATGGGCATTAAAACAGTCTGGTTAAACCACTCTGAACCCCACAGCTCTTCCAAGGGGCATTGGTATTGTCTTTTTATTCCACTCTGACCTCCACCACTCTTCCAAGGGGCATTGACATTGTCTTTTTATTCCACTGCGACCTCCACCATTCTTCCAAGGGGCATTAAAACTGTCTTTTTAAGCTACAGTGACCTCCACATTTCTTCCACGAGGCATTGATATTATCTTTAAATTCCACTGTAACCTCCACCACTCTACCAAGGGGCATTGATATTGTATTTTTATTCCACTGCGACCTCGACCACTCTTCCAAAGGGCATTGATATTGTATTTTAATCCACTGCGACCTCCATCACTCTTCTAAAGGGCATTACAACCGTATGGTTAAACCAATTTGAACTCCACAGATCTTCCAAGGGGCATTAATATTGTCTTTTTATTCCACTGTATCCTCCACCACGTTTGCAAGTGGCATTGATATTGTCTTTTTATTCCACTGCGACCTCCACCACTCTTCCATGGGGCATTAAAAGCGTCTTGTTAAGCTACTGTGACCTCCATGTCTCTTCCACAGGGCATTGATATTGCCGTTTTATTCCACTGGAACCTCCAACACTCTTCCAAGGGGCATTGATATTGTTTTTTTATTCCACTGAGACATCAACCACTCCTTCAAGGAGTATTGACATTGTCTTTTTAATCCACTTCGACCTCCACCACTCTTCCAAGGGGCATTAAAACAGTCTTGTTAATCTACTGTGACCTCCACGTCTCTTCCAAGGGGCATTAAAACCATCAATTTAAACCACTCTCAACTCCACAGCTCTTGCAAGGGGCTTTGATATTGTTTTTTATTCCACTGTAACCTCCAGCACTCTTCCAAGGGGCATTGATATTGTCTTTTTATTCCACTGCGACTTTCACCTCTCTTCCAAGGGACATAAAAACCGTCTTGTTAAGCTACTGTGACATCCACGTCTCTTTCACGGGGCATTGATATTGTCTTTTTATTCCACTGTAAACTCCACCACTCTTCCAAGGGGCATTGATATTGTCTTTTTAATACACTGCGACTTCCACCTCTCTCCCAAGGGACATTAAAACTGTCTTGTTAAGCTGCTGTAACCTCCATGTCTATTCCACGGGGCATTGATATTGTCTTTTTATTCCAATGTGACCGTCACCACTCTTCTAAGGGGCAGTGATATTGTCTTTTTAAACCACTGCGACCTTCACCACTCTTCCAAGGGGCATTAAATCAGTCTTCATTAGCTAATGTGACCTCTACCTCTCTTACAAGGGGCAATAAAACCGTCTGCTTAAACCATTCTGTTCTCCACAGTTCTTCCAAGGAGCATTGATATTGTCTTTTTATTCGACTCTAACCTCCACCACTCTTCCAAGGGGCATTGATATTGACTTTTTATGCCACTGCGACCTACACCACTCTTCCAAGTGGCATTGATATTGTCTTTTTAATCAACTGCGACCTCCACCTCTCTTCCAAGTGGCATTAAAACCATCTTGTTAAGCTACTGTGACCACCACGTCCCTTCCATTCAGCATTGATATTGTCTTTTTATTCCACTGCGACCTCCACCACTCTTCCAAGCAGCATTAAGACCATCTTGTTAAGCTACAGTGACCTCCACAACTCTTCCACGGGGCATTGATATTGTCCTTTATACCACTGTAACCTCTACCCTTCTTCCAAGGGGCATTGATATTGTCTTTTTATTCCACTGCGACCTCCACCACTCTTCCAAAGGGCATTGATATTGTCTTTTTAATCCACTGCGACCTCCTCCACTATTCCAAGGGCATTAAAACAGTCTTCTTAAGCTACTGTGACCTCCAGGTCTCTTCCAAAGGGCATTAAAACAATCCGGTTAAACCACTCTGAACTCCACAGCTCTTCCGAGGGGCATTGATATTGTCTTTTTATTCCACTGCGACCTCCACCACTCTTCCAAGGGGCATTGATATTGTCTTTTTAATCCACTGCGACCTCCACCACTCTTCCAAGGGGCATTGATATTGTCTTTTTATTCCACTGCAACTTCAACCTCTCTTCTAAGGGACATTGATATTGTCTTTTTAATCCACTGCGACCTCCACCACTCTTCCAAGGGGCATTAAAACAGTCTAGTTAAGCTACTGTGACCTCCATGTCTCCGCCAAGGGGCATGAAAACCGTCTGGTTAAACCACTCTGAACTCCACAGCTCTTCCGAGGGGCATTGATATTGTCTTTTTATTCCACTGTAACATCCACCACTCTTCCAAAGGGCATTGATTTTGTCTTTTTATTCCACTGCGACCTCCACCACTCTTCCAAGGGGCATTGATATTGTCTTTTTAATCCACTGCGACCTCCACCACTCTTCCAAGGGGCATTGATATTGTCTTTTTATTCCACTGCAACTTCAACCTCTCTTCTAAGGGACATTGATATTGTCTTTTTAATCCACTGCGACCTCCACCACTCTTCCAAGGGGCATTAAAACAGTCTAGTTAAGCTACTGTGACCTCCATGTCTCCTCCAAGGGGCATGAAAACCGTCTGGTTAAACCACTCTGAACTCCACAGCTCTTCCGAGGGGCATTGATATTGTCTTTTTATTCCACTGTAGCATCCACCACTCTTCCAAGGGGCATTGATTTTGTCTTTTTATTCCACTGCGATCTCCACCACTCTTCCAAGGGGCATTGATATTGTCATTTTAATCCACTGCGACCTCCACCACTCTTCCAAGGGGCATTAAAACCGTCTTGTTAAGCTACTGTGACATCGAAGTCTCTTCCAAGCGGCATTAAAACCATCTGGTTAAACCACTCTGAACTCCACAGCTCTTCCAAGGGGCATTGATATTGTCTTTTTTTTCCACTGTAACCTCCAAAACTCTTCCAAGGGGCATTGATTTTGTCTTTTTATTTCACTGTGACCTTAATCACGCTTCCAATGTGCATTGATATTGTCTTTTTAATCCACTGCGACCTCCACCCCTCTTCCAAGGGGCATTAAAGCCGTCTTCTTAAGCTACTGTCACGTCCATGTCTATTCCACGGGGAATTGAAATTGTCTTTTTATTCCAATGTAACCTCCACCACTCTTCCAAGGGGCATTGATATTGTCTTTTTATTCCACTGCGACTTCAACCTCTCTTCTAAGGGGCATTGATATTGTTTTTTTAATCCACTGCGACCTCCACCACTCTTCCAAGGGGCATTAAAACAGTCTTGTTAAGCTACTGTGACCTCCACGTCTCTTCCAAGCGGCATTAAAACCGTCTGGTTAAACCACTCTGAACTCCACAGCTCTTCCGAGGGACATTGATATTGTCTTTTTATTCCACTCTAACCTCCACCACTCTTCCAAGGGGCATTGACATTGTCTTTATATTCCACTGCGACCTCCACCACTCTTCCAAACGGCATTAAGACCATCTTGTTAAGCTACAGTGACCTCCACAACTCTTGCACGGGGCATTGATATTGTCTTTTATTCCACTGAAACCTCCACCACTCTTCCAAGGGGCATTGCTATTGCCTTTAAATTCCACTGCGACCTCCACGACTCTTACAAAGGGCATTGATATTGTCTTTTTAATCCACTGCGACCTCCTCCACTCTTCCAAGGGCATTAAAACAGTCTTGTTAAGCTACTGTGACCTCCACGTCTCTTCCAAGGGGCATTAAAACTGCCTGGTTAAACCACTCTGAACTCCTCAGCTCTTCCAAGGGGCATTGATATTGTGTTTTTTTCCACTGCGACCTTAACCACTCTTCCAGTGGGCATTAATATTGTCTTTTTAATCCACTGCGACCTCCACCACTCTTCCAAGGGGCATTAAAACCGTATTGTTAAGCTAATGTCACGTCCATGTCTCCTCCAAGGGGCATGAAAACCGTCTGGTTAAACCACCCTGAACTCCACAGCTCTTCCGAGGGACATTGATATTGTCTTTTTATTCCACTGTAACATCCACCACTCTTCCAAGGGGCATTGATTTTGTCTTTTTATTCCACTGCGATCTCCACCACTCTTCCAAGGGGCATTGATATTGTCTTTTTATTCCACTGCAACTTCAACCTCTCTTCTAAGGGACATTGATATTGTCTTTTTAATCCACTGCGACCTCCACCACTCTTCCAAGGGGCATTAAAACAGTCTAGTTAAGCTACTGTGACCTCCATGTCTCCTCCAAGGGGCATGAAAACCATCTGGTTAAACCACTCTGAACTCCACAGCTCTTCCGAGGGGCATTGATATTGTCTTTTTATTCCACTGTAACATCCACCACTCTTCCAAGGGGCATTGATTTTGTCTTTTTATTCCACTGCGATCTCCACCACTCTTCCAAGGGGCATTGATATTGTCATTTTAATCCACTGCGACCTCCACCACTCTTCCAAGGGCGATTTAAACCGTCTTGTTAAGCTACTGTGAAGTCGAAGTCTCTTCCAAGGGGCATAAAAACCATCTGGTTAAACCACTCTGAACTCCACAGCTCTTCCAAGGGGCATTTGTATTGTCTTTTTATTCCACTCTAACCTCCACCACTCTTCCAAGGGGCATTGACATTGTCTTTTTATTCCACTGCGACCTCCACCACTCTTCCAAGGGGCATTGATATTGTATTTTTAGTCCACTGCGAACTCCACCCCTCTCCAAGGGGCATAAAAACCATCTTGTTAAGCTACTGTGACCTCCACGTGCCTTCGAAGGGCATTGATATTGTCTTTTTATTCATCTGTAACCTCCACCCATCTTCCAAGGGGCATTGATATTGTTTTTTTACTCCACTGCGACCTCCACCACTCTTCCAAGGGGCATTAATATTGTCTTTTTAATCCACTGCGACCTCCACCACTCTACCAGGGGGCAATAAAACCGTCTTGATAAGTTACTGTGACCACCACGTCTCTTCCAAGGGGCGTTAAAACCATCTGGTTATTCCACTCTGAACTCCACGTCTCTTCCACGGGGCATTGGAATTGTCTTTTTATTCCACTGTAACCTCCACCACTCTTCCAAGGGGCATTGATATTGTCTTTTTATTCCACTTCAACCTTCACCAGTCTTCCAAGGGGCATTAAAACCATCTTGTTAAGCTACTGTGACCTCCACGTCTCTTACACGGGGCATTGGGATTGTCCTTTAATTCCACTGTAACATCCAACACTCATCCAAGGGGCATTAAAACTGTATTGTAAAGCTACTTTGACCTCCACGTCAATTCCACGGGGCATTAAAACTGTCAATTTAAACCACTCTGAACTCCACAGCTCTTGCAAGGGGCATTGAATTTGTCTTTTTATTCCAATGTAACCTCCAACACTCTTCCAATGGGCATTGATATTGTCTTTTTATTCCACTGCAACTTCCACCTCTCTTCCATGGGGCATTAAAACCGTCTTGTTAAGCTACTGTGACCTCCACGTCTCTTTCTCGGGGCATTGATATTGTCTTTTATTCCACTGTAACCTCCACCACTCTTCCAAGGGGTATTGATATTGTCTTTTTATTCCACGGGAACCTTCACCACTCTTCCAAGTGGCATTGATATTGTCTTTTTAATCCACTGCGACCTCCACCACTCGTCCAAGGGGCATTAAAACTGTGTTGTTAAGCTACTGTGACCTCCGCGTCTCTTCCAAGGTGCATTAAAACCGTCAATTTAAACCACTCTGAACTCCACAGCTCATGCAAGAGGCATTGATATTGTCTTTTTATTCCACTGTAACCTGCAGCACTCTTTCAAGGGGCATTGATATTGTCTTTTTATTCCACTATGACTTCCACCACTCTCCCAAGGTGCATTAAAAACATCTTGTTTAGCTACTGTAACGTTCATGTCTATTCCACGGGGCATTGATATTGTCTTTTTATTCCACAGTATCCTCCACCACTCTTCCAAGGGGTATTAATATTGTCTTTTTATTCCACTGCGACTTCCACCTCTCTTCTAAGGGGCATTGATATTGTCTTTTTAATCCACTGTGACCTCCACCACTCTTCCAAGAGGCATTAAAACAGTCTTGTTAAGCTACTGTGACCTCCACATCTCTTCCAAGGGGCATTAAATCCGTCTGGTTAAACCATTCTGAACTCCATAGCTTTTTCAAGAGGCATTGATATTGTCTTTTTATTCCACTGCGACCTACACCACTCTTCCAAGGGGCATTCATATTGTCTTTTTAATCCACTGCGACCTCCACCACTCTTCCAACTGGCATTGATATTATCTTTTTATTTCACTGTAACCTCCACCACTCTTTCAAGAGGCATTGATATTGTCTTTTTATTCCACTGCGACCTCCACCACTCTTCCAAGAGGCATTAAAAACGTCTTATTAAGCTACTATGACCTCCACGTCTCTTCCAAGGGGCATTAAAACCATCTGGTTAAACCGCTCTGAATTCCACAGCTCATCAAAGGGGCATTGATATTGTCTTTTTATTCCACTGTAACCTCCACCACTTTTCCTATGGGAATTGATATTTTCTTTTTAATATTATTATTATTTATTATTTTAGCGCCATTTATTCCATGGCGCGTTACTTGTGATAGGGATCTACATAACAAAAGCATTTACATAATCTTAACAAAACGAGTCAGCGACTGGTAAAGGAGGAGCGAGGACCCTGCCCGCGAGGGCTCACATTCTAGAAGGGATGGGTGAGGATACATTACGTGAGGGTAGAGCTGGTCTTGCAGCGGTGGTTACTGCAGGTTGTAGGCTTGTCGGAAGATGTGGGTCTTCAGGTTTCTTTTGAAGGTTTCCACGGTCGGCCAGAGTCTGATGTGTTGGGGTAGAGAGATCCAGAGTAGGACGGATGCACGGGAGAAATCTTGTATACAATTGTGGGAGGAGGAGATAAGAGGAGAGTAGAGAAGGAGATCTTGTGAGGATCGGAGATTGCGTGCAGGTAAGTATCGGGAGACTAGGACACAGATGTATGGGGGAGACAGGTTGTGGATGGTTTTGTAAGTAGGCTGTGATCAGAGAGAGGGAGAGGTCAGCCCGCTCAAGAGAAATTGCACAAAAAATTTTGGGGTCCAATTTTTCCTGTTACACCTGTGAAAATAAAAAAAATTGGGTCTAAAGTAACATTTTTGTGAAAAAAGTTAAATGTTAATTTTTTTCTTCCACTTTCCAAAAATTCCTGTGAAGTACCTGAAGGGTTAATAAAGTTCTTGAATGTGGTTTTGAGCACCTTGAGCGGTGCAGTTTTTAGAATGGTGTCACTATTGGGTATTTTCTGTCATAAAGACCCCTCAAAGTGACTTCAAATATGATGTGGTCCCTAAAAAAAATGTTTTTGTAAATTTTGTTGGAAAAATGAGAAATCGCTGGTCAAATTTTTAACACTTATAGCTCCCTAACAAAAAAAAAATTTGGTTCCAAAATTGTGCTGATGTAAAGTATACATGTGGGAAATGTTATTTATTAACTATATTGTGTGACATATCTCTCTGATTTAAGGGCATGAAAATTTAAAGTTTGAAAATTGCAAAATTTTCAAAATTTTTGCCAAATTTCCGATTTTTTCACAAATAAACGCAAGTGATATCAAAGAAATTTTACCACTATCATGAAGTACAATATGTCACGAAAAAACAATCTCAGAATCATGGGAATCCGTTAAAGCGTTCCAGAGTAATTACTTCATAAAGTGACAGTGGTCAGAATTGAAAAAATTGGCCCGGTCACGAAGGCAAAAACAGGCTCTGGCTCGAAGTGGTTAAAATCCACTGTAACCTCCACCACTCTACCAAGGGGCATTGATATTGTATTTTTATTCCACTGCGACCTCCACCACTCTTCCAAAGGGCATGGATATTGTCTTTTTATTCCACTGCGACCTCCAAAACTCTTCCTCGGGGCATTGATATTGCCTTTTTAATCCACTGCAACCTCCACAACTCTTCCATTTGGCATTAAAACCGTCTTGATAAGCTACTGTGACCTTCACGTCTCTTCCAAGGGGCATTAAAACCATATGGTTAAATCAATCTGAACTCCACAGATCTTCCAAGGGGCATTGATATTGTCTTTTTATTCCACTGTATCCTCCACCACTCTTCCAAGGGGCATTGATATTGTCTTTTTATTCCACTGCGACCTCAACCACTCTTCCAAGGGGCATTAAAACCGTCTTGTTAAGCTACTGTGACATCCATGTCTCTTCCAGAGGGCATTGATATTGTCTTTTTATTCCACTGGAACCTCCACCACTCTTCCAAGGGGCATTAAAAACGTATTTTTAAGCTACTGTGACCTCCACGTCACTTCCAATGGGCATTAAAACCATCTGGTTTAACTTCTCTGAACTCCACTGCTCTTCCAAGGGGCATTGATATTGACTTTTTAATCCACTGTTACCTCCACCACTCTTCCAAGGGGCATTGATATTGTTTTTTTATTCCACTGCGACCTCCACTACTCTACCAAGGGGCATTGATATTGTCTTTTTAATCCACTGCAACCTCCACCACTCTTCTAAGGGGCATTTATATTGTCTTTTTAGTCAACTGTGACCTTCACCACTCTTCCAAGGGCCATTAAAACAGTGTTGTTAAGCTACTTTGACCTCCACGTCAATTCCACGGGGCATTAAAACGATCTATTTAAACCACTCTGAACTCCACAGCTCTTGCAAGGGGCATTGATATTGTCTTTTTATTCCACTGTAACCTCCACCACGCTTCCAAGTGGCATTGATATTGTCTTTTTAATCCACTGCAACCTCCACCACTCTTCCAAGGGACATTTAAACTATCTTGTTAAGCTACTGTGACCTCCAAGTCTCTTCCAAGGGGCATTTAAACCGTCTGGTTAAACTGCTCTGAGCTCCACAGCTCTTCCAAGGGGCATTGACAATGTCTTTTTATTCCTTTGTAACCTTCTGCACTCTTCCAAGTGCATTGATATTGTCTTTTTATTCCTCTGCGACGTCCAAGACTCTTCCAAGGGGCATTAAAACCGTCTTGTTAAGCTACTGTGACCTCCAAGTTTCTTACACAGGGCATTGATATTGTCATTTTATTCTACTGTAACCTCCACCACTCTTCCAAGGGGCATTGATATTGTCTTTTTAATCCACTGCAACCTCCATCACTCTTCCAAGAAGCATTGAAACCGTCTTGTTAAGCTACTGTGACCTCCAAGTCTATTCCACGGTGCATTAAAACTTTCTGGTTAAACCACTGTGAACTCCACAGATCTTCCGAGGAGCATTGATATTGTCTTTTTATTCCAATCTAACCTTCACCACTGTTCCAAGGGGCATTGATATTGTCTTTTTATTTTACTTTGACCTCCACCACTCTTCCAAGGGGCATTAATATTGTCTTTTTATTCCACTGTGACCTCCACCACTCTTCCAAGGGGCATTGACATTGTCTTTTTATTCCACTGTGACCTCCACCACTTTTCCAAGGGGCATTAAAACCATATTGTTAAGCTACAGTGACCTCCACATCTCTTCCACGGGGCATTGATATTGTCTTTTTATTCCACTGTAATCTCCACCACTCTTCCAAGGGGCATTGATATTGCCTTTTTATTCCACTGCGACCTCCACCACTCTTCCAAGGCTCATTGATATTGTCTTTTTAACCCACTGCAACCTCCACCACTCTTCCAAGGGGCATTAATATTGTCTTGTTATTCCACTGTAACCTCCACCAATCTTCCAAGGGGCATTGATATTGTCTTTTTATTCCACTGCGACCTCCACCACTCTTCCAAGGGGCATTAAAACCGTCTTGTTAAGTTACTGTGACCTCCACGTCTCTTCAAAGGAGCGTTAAAACTGTCTGGTTATACCACTCTGAACTCCACAGCTTTTCCAAGGGGCATTATTATTGTCTTTTTATTCCACTGTAACATCCACCACCCCTTCCAAGGGGCATTGATATTGTCTTTTTATTCCACTGCGACCTCCACCAGTCCTCCAAGAGGCATTAAAAATGTCTTGTTAAGATACTGTGACCTCCACTTCTCTTCCACGGGGCATTGAAATTGTCTTTTTATTCCACTGTAACCTCCACCACTCGTCCAGGGGGCATTGATATTGTCTTTTTATTCCACTGCGACCTCCACCACTCTTCCAAGACTCATTGATATTGTCTTTTTAATCCACTGCGACCTCCACAACTCTTCCAAGGGGCATTAAAACCGTCTTATTAAGCTTTTGGGACCTCCACATCTCTTCCACGGGGCATTGATATTGTCTTTTTATTTAACTGTAACCTCACCCACTGTCCCAAGGGGCATTGATATTGTCTTTTTATTATTATTACTATTATTTATTATTATAGCGCCATTTATTCCATGGCGCTTTACATGTGATAGGGATATACATAACAAAAGCATTTACATAATTTTAACAAAACGAGTCAGCGACTGGTACAGGAGGAGCAAGGACCCTGCACGCGAGGGCTCACATTCTAGAAGGGATGGGTGAGGATACATTAGGTGAGTGTAGAGCTGGTCATGCAGCGGTGGTTACTGCAGGTTGTAGGCTTGTCGGAAGAGGTGGGTCTTCAGGTTTCTTTCGAAGGCTTCCACGGTCGGCGAGAGTCTGATGTGTTGGGGTAGAGAGTTCCAGAGTAGGGGCGATGCACAGGAGAAATCTTGTATACGATTGTGGGAGGAGGAGATAAGAGGGGAGTAGAGAAGGAGATCTTGTGAGGATCGGAGGTTGCGTGCAGGTAAGTACCGGGAGACTAGGTCACAGATGTCTGGGGGAGACAAGTTGTGGATGGCTTTGTATGCCATGGTTAGAGTTTTAAACTGGATTCTCTGGGCATTGGGGAGCCAGTGAAGAGATTGACAGAGAGGAGAGGCCGGGGAATAGCGGGGGGACAGGTGAATTAGTCGAGCAGCAGAGTTTAGGATAGATTGGAGAGGCGCAAGAGTGTTGTAAGGGAGGCCACGGAGCAGGAGGTTTCAGTAGTCGAGGCGGGATATGATGAGGGCATGCACTAGTGTTTTTGCAGAGTCTTTGCTGAGGAATGCATGGATCCGGGAGATGTTTTTGAGTTGGAGTCGGCAGGAAGTGGAAAGGGCTTGGATATGTGGCTTGAAGGAGAGATCAGAGTCCAGGGTTACTCCAAGGCAGCGAGCTTGTGGGACTGGGGAGAGTGAACAGCCATTGACATTGATTGCTAGGTCAGATGGGGGATGTGAATGAGAGGGTGGAAAGATGATGAACCCTGTTTTATCCATGTTGAGTTTTAGAAATCTGTCAGAGAAGAAGGATGACATGGCGGACAGACATTGTGGGATTTTGGTTAGTAGGGAGGAGATATCGGATCCAGAGAGGTAGATCTGTGTGTCGTCAGCATAGAGGTGATACTGAAAACCGTGAGACTCTATGAGCTGTCCCAGGCCAAAGGTGTAGATGGAGAAGAGCAGAGGTCCTAGAACTGAACCTTGGGGGACACCGACAGATAGGGGGCGAGATGAGGAGGTGGTGCGTGAGTGGGAGACTCTGAATGTCCTGTCTGTTAGGTATGAGGAGATCCAAGATAGAGCCAAGTCCGTGATGCCAAGAGATGAGAGAATCTGGAGTAAGAGGGAATGGTCCACTGTGTCAAAGGCAGATGACAGGTCCAGAAGGAGGAGGATGGAGTAGTGTCGCTTGGATTTGGCATTTAGTAGGTCGTTGGTGACTTTGGTCAGGGCAGTTTCAGTCGAGTCATGATGGTCGGAAGCCAGATTGCAGGCGGTCGAAGAGGGAGCAGGAGGAGAGGTGGGAGGACAGTTCAAGGTGGACATGTTGTTCTAGTAGTTTTGAGGCAAAGGGGAGGAGTGATATGGTGCGGTAGCGAGTCAGAGAGGAAGGGTCAAGGGAGGGCTTTTTGAGGATGGATGTGATTGCGGCATGTTTGAAACATGAGGGGAAGACACCGGTTGTTAGTGACAGATTGAAGAGGTGGGTTAAGGTTGGGATGAAGACTGTAGTAAGGTTAGTGATGAGGTGGGATGGGATTGGGTCAAGTTCGCAGGTGGTGAGGTGTGATTTGGAGAGTAAAGAGGAGACTTGACCTTCTGTAATGGTGGAGAAGTGGGGTTTGGAGGAGGAGGGTTGAATAGATATGAGGAGGGGCTGTGTGGACTTTAGGCAAAAGTTTTGTCTGATGGTGTCAATCTTCTGTTAGAAGAATGAGGCAAAGTCGAGATGAGAGAAGAGGAAGGAGGTGCTGGGGGACGAAGGAGAGAGTTAAAAGTGTTAAATAGCTGTTTAGGGTTGTGAGATAGGGAGGATATGAGAGATGAGAAGTAGGTTTGTTTTGCAGTAGTGAGTGCGGACTTGAAATTAGTGAGGGATTGCTTGAATGCGATGAAGTGCTCGATGGAATGAGACATTTTCCATCTCCGCTAAGCAACCATGGAGGCCCAGCGCAGTTCTAAAGTAAGTTTAGTGTGCCAGGGTTGCCTGTTGAATGTGCGAGATGTGGTGTGTGTGAGAGGGGCGATCGAGTCAAGAGCTGCAGCTATTGTGGTGTTATATGAAGAGGCAGCAACGTCTGCGTCATGTAAGAAATTTATGTCTGTAAGAGGGAGGAGGGATTCAGAGAGTGAGTGTAAGTCAAGGTGTTTGAGATTTCTGCGAGGGTATGCAAGTTTGTGGAGTGGGGATTGTTTCCCCGGGGAGGAGAGAGAAGAGAATGTAAGTAGGCTGTGATCAGAGAGAGGGAGAGGTGAGTTAGAGAGGTTAGATAGGGAACAGAGGCGGGTGAAGATGAGGTCCAGTGTGTGGCCATCTTTGTGGGTGGGTGTCGAAGACCATTGAGTGAGTCCGAAGGAGAAAGTGAGAGATAGGAACTTAGAGACAGACGAATGGGAAGTGTTAATGGGGATGTTGAAGTCACCCATTATGATAGTGGGGATGTCAGTGGAGAGAAAGTGAAGCAGCCAGGTGGTGAAGTGGTCTAAGAAGGTGGTGGCTTGCCCTGGGGGTCGGTAAACGACGGCCAGTTGGAGGTTGGAGGGGGAATAGATGCACACACAGTGCACCTCAAAAGAGGGGAGTGTAATGGAGGGTGGCAGTGGGATTTGTGTGAAAGCGCAGTGTTCTGATAGGAGAAAACCTACGCCTCCGCCATGTTTGCCGTTGGGGCGGGGGGTGTGGGAAAGGTGAAATCCGCCATATGAAAGTGCAGCTGGGGAGGCTGTGTCAGAGGGGGCGAGCCAGGTTTCAGTGATGGCGAGGAAGGAAAGTTTGTTTGTAATGAAAAGATCGTGGATGAAGGAAAGTTTGTTGCAGACAGAGCGAGTGTTCCATAGAGCTCCTGTTAGAGCAACTTAGGGAGTGGGGATTGGTTGGATGGGTATGAGCTTAGAAGGGTTGCGACAGTTTGTGGAAGGTCGTGGATAGGAAGAAAAAGTAACTGTGGGGATATGGCGAGGAGGACCAGGATTTGGAGAGATATCTCCAGCAGTGATGAGGAGCAGAGAAAGTGTTAGCATGTGGGAGCAAGAGAGAGCATGAGGTGGCTTTCTGTGTTTATAGATCCAGGATTGAATGTTTAGGAATAATTTGGAGGAGGAGGTGAGATGAATGGGGAGGTTGGAGGGAGAGATGAAGAGTTTCTTACTAGGTGTAGGGATTTGAGGGGTTACTAGAAAGTGGAGGACTATAGAGGAAAAAGTGAGAGCTAACAGAAACATAGTTAAAAGAGAGTAAGTGGTCAAAGTGTTGGTTACCTGACTCCTGCCCTGACTAACTGCCTCTGAAATAACTGACACTTATCTCCGAAGCCACTTTGCACAAGAAGACGCGTGCAACCCTTACAGAGCTTCTAAATATATAGGACACATTAAACTATGAGGTGAAGGGCATTGTGGGAGCTGCATATGGCTAAATTAGCAGCTGGTCGTCTCACCAGGAGATGGCTGGGTGATCAAACACAGAGCTAGGACTCTAGTCTCTGCAGTTTAGCACCTCTAAAAATCAGATAAGATCTATAGTGGGGAAGGGACAGACATATGTGGGTATTGAATGGAGTGGGACAGATAAAGCAGAGAAGGTATGCAGAGCATGTACCAGTGAGGTGAATCAGCAAAGCAGAGCATTAGATTACAGCAGACACAGCAAGCAGAGAAGTTATGCAGAGCATGTACCAGTGAGGTTATTCCACTGCGACCTCCACCACTCTTCCAAGGGGCATTGATATTGTCTTTTTATTCCACTGCGACCTCCGCCACTCTTCCAAAGGGCATTGATATTGTCTTTTATTCCACTGTAACCTCCACCACTGTTCTAAGGGCCATTAAAACCGTCTTGTTAAGCTAGTGTGACGTCCACGTCTTTTCCACAGGGCATTGTTATTGTCTTTTTATTCCACTGCGACCTCCACCACTCTGCCAAGGGACATTAAAACCGTCATTGAGTTAAACCACTCTGAATTCCATAGCTCTTTCAAGAGACATCGATATTGTCTTTTTATTTCACTGTAACCTCCACCACTCTTTCAAGGGGCATTGATATTGTCTTTTTATTCCACTGCGACCTCCACCACTCTTCCAAGGGGCATTAAAACCGTCTTGTTAAGCTATTGTGACCTCAACATCTCTTCCACGGGGCATTGATATTGTCTTTTTATTCCACTGTAACCTCCATCACTCTTACAAGGGGCATTGATATTGTATTTTTATTCCACTGCGACCTCCACCACTCTTCCAAGGGGCATTCATATTGTCTTTTTAATCCACTGCGACCTCCACCACTCTTCCAAGGGGCATTAAAACCGTCTTGTTAAGCTACTGTCACCTCCACGTCCCTTCCAAGGGGCATAAAAACGGTCAATTTAAACCACTCTATACTCCACAGCTCTTGCAAGCGGCATTGATATTGTCTTTTTTTCAAATGTAACCTCCAGCACTCTTCCAAGGGGCATTGGTATTGTCTTTTTATTCCACTGCAACTTCCACCTCTCTTTCAAGGGGCATTAAAACCGTATTGTTAAGCTACTGTGACCTCCACGTCTCTTCCAAGGTGCATTAATACCCTCAATTTACACCACTCTGAACTCCACAGCTCTTGCAAGAGGCACTGATATTGCCTTTTTACTCCACTGTAACCTACAGCACTCTTTCAAGGGGCATTGTATATTCTTTTTATTCCACTACGACTTCCAACACTCTCCCAAGGTGCATTAAAAACATCTTGTTTAACTACTGTAACGTCCATGTCTATTCCACGGGGCATTGATATTTTCTTTTTATTCCACTGTATCCTCCACCACTCTTCCAAGGGGTTTTGATATTGTCTTTTTATTCCACTGCGACTTCCACCTCTCTTCTAAAGGGCATTGATATTGTCCTTTTAATCCACTGCGACCTCCACCACTCTTCCAAGAGGCATTAAAACAGTCTTGTTAAGCTACTGTGACCTCCACATCTCTTCCAAGGGGCATTAAAACCGTCTGGTTAAACTACTCTGAACTCCACAGCTCTTCCAAGGGGCATTGATATTGTCTTTTTATTCAACTGTAACCTCCACCATTCTTCCAAGGGGTATTGATATTGTCTTTTTAATGCACTGCGACCTCCACCACTCTTCCAAGGGGCATTTAAACCATCTGGTTAAACCACTCTGAACTCCATAGCTCTTTCAAGAGGCATTGATATTGTCTTTTTATTTCATTGTAACCTCCACCAATCTTTCAAGGGGCATTGATATTGTCTTTTTATTCCACTGCGACCTCCACCACTCTTCCAAGGGGCAATAAAACTGTCTTGTTAAGCTACTGTGACCGTGTCTTCCACGGGCATTGATATTATCTTTTTAATCCACTGTGACCTCCACCACTTTTCTAAGGGGCATTAAAACCGTCTGGTTAAACCACTGTGAACTCCACAGCTTTTCGAAGGGGCATTGGTATTGTCTTTTTATTCCACTCTAACCTCCACCACTCTTTCAAGGGGCATTGACATTGTCTTTTTATTCCACTGCGACCTCCATCATTCCTCCAAGGGGCATTGATATTGTCTTTTTATTCCACTGCCACCTCCACCACTCTTCCAAGGGGCATTGATATTGTCTTCTTAATCCACTGCGACCCCCACCACTTTTCCAAGGGGCATTAAAAACGTCTTTTTAAGCTACTGTGACCTCCACGTCACTTCCAATGGGCATTAAACCGTCTGGTTAAACCACTTTGAACTCCACAGCTCTTCCAAGGGGCATTGGTATTGTCTTTTTATTCCACTCTAACCTCCACGGCTCTTCCAAGGGGCGTTGACATTTCCTTTTTATTCCACTGCGACCTCCACCATTCTTCCAAGGGGCATTAAAACTGTCTAGTTAAGCTACAGTGACCTCCACATCTCTTCCACGGGGCATTGATATTGTCTTTAAATTCCACTTTAACCTCCACCACTCTACCAATGGGCATTGATATTGTATTTTTAATCCACTGCGACCTCCACCACTCTTCCAATGGGCATTAAAACCATCTTGTTAAGATACTGTGACCTCCAAGTCTCTTTCACGGGGAATTGATATTGTATTTTTATTCCACTGCGACCTCCACCACTCTTCCAAGGGGCATTTATATTGTCTTCTTAATCAACTGCGACCTCCACAACTCTTCAAAGGGGCATTAAAACCGTCTTATTAAACTACTTTGACATCCACGTCAATTCCACGGGGCATTGATATTGTCATTTTATTCCATTGTAACCTCCACCATTCTTCCAAGGGGTATTGATAATGTCTTTTTAATGCACTGCGACCTCCACCACTCTTCCAAGGGGCATTAAAACCATCTGGTTAAAACACTCTGAACTCCATAGCTCTTTCAAGAGGCATTGATATTGTCTTTTTATTTCACTGTAACCTCCACCACTCTTTCAAGGGGCATTGATATTGTCTTTTTATTCCACTGCTACCTCCACCACTCTTCCAAGAGGCATTAAAAACATCTTATTAAGCTACTATGACCTCCACGTCTCTTCCAAGGGGCATTAAAACCGTCTGGTTAAACCACTCTGAATTCCACAGCTCATCAAAGGGGCATTGATATTGTCTTTTTATTCCGCTATTATTATTATTATTATTATTATTTATTATTATAGCGCCATTTATTCCATGGCGCTTTACATGTGATAGGGATATACATAACAAAAGCATTTACATAATCTTAACAAAACGAGTCAGCGACTGGTACAGGAGGAGCGAGAACCCTGCCCGTGAGGGCTCACATTCTAGAAGGGATGGGTGAGGATACATTAGGTGAGGGTACAGCTGGTCGTGCAGTGGTGGTTACTGCAGGTTGTTGGCTTTTCAGAAGAGGTGGGTCTTCAGGTTTCTTTTGAAGGTTTCCATGGTCGGCGAGAGTCTGATGTGTTGGGGTAGAGAGTGCCAGAGTAGGGGGGATGCATGGGAGAAATCTTTTATACGATTGTGGGAGGAGGAGATAAGAGGGGAGTAGAGAAGGAGATCTTGTGAGGATCGGAGGTTGCGTGCAGGTAAGTATCGGGAAACTTGGTCACAGATGTATTGGGGAGACAGGTTGTGGATGGCTTTGTATGCCATGGTTAGAGTTTTGAACTGGATTCTCTGGGCAATGGGGAGCCAGTGAAGAGATTGACAGAGAGGAGAGGCCGGGGAATAGCGGGGGGACAGGTGAATTAGTCGAGCAGCAGAGTTTAGGATAGATTGGAGAGGCACAAGAGTGTTGTAAAGGAGGCCACGGATCAGGAGGTTGCAGTAGTCGAGGCGGGATATGATGAGGGCAAGCACTAGTGTTTTTGCAGAGTCTTTGCTGAGGAATGCACAGATCCGGGAGATGTTTTAGAGTTGGAGTCGGCAGGAAGTGGAAAGGGCTTGGATTTGTGGCTTGAAGGAGAGATCAGAGTCCAGGGTTACTCCAAGGCAGCGAGCTTGTGGGACTGGGGAGAGTGAACAGCCATTGACGTTGATGGCTAGGTCAGATTGGGGATGTTAATGAGAGGGTGGAAAGATGATGAACTCTGTTTTATCCATGTTGAGTTTTAGAAATCTGTCAGAGAAGAAGGATGACATGGCGGACAGACATTGTGGGATTTTGGTAAGTAGGGAGGAGATATTGGGTCCAGAGAGGTAGATCTGTGTGTCATCAGCATAGGGGTGATACAGAAAACCGTGAGACTCTATGAGCTGTCCCAGGCCAAAGGTGTAGATGGAGAAGAGCAGAGGTCCTAGAACTGAACCTTGGGGGACACCGACAGATAGGGGGCGAGATGAGGAGGTGGTGCGTAAGTGGGAGACGCTGAATGTCCTGTCTGTTAAGTATGAGGAGATCCAAGATAGAGCCAAGTCCGTGATGCCAAGAGATGAGAGAATCTGGAGTAAGAGGGAATGGTCCACTGTGTCAAAGGCAGATGACAGGTCCAGAAGGAGGAGGATGGAGTAATGTCGCTTGGATTTGGCATGTAGTAGGTCGTTGGTGACTTTGGTCAGTTCAAGGTGGGCATGTTGTTCTAGTAGTTTTGGGACAAAGGGGAGGAGTGATATGGGGCGGTAGCTAGTCAGAGAGGAAGGTTCAAGGGAGGGCTTTTTGAGGATGGGTGTGATTGCGGCATGTTTGAAACATGAGGGGAAGACACCGGTTGTTAGTGACAGATTGAAGAGGTGGGTTAGGGTTGGGATGAAGACTGTGGTAAGGTTAGTGATGGGGTGGGATGGGATTGGGTCAAGTTTGCAGGTGGTGAGGTGTGATTTGGAGAGGAAAGAGGAGACTTGACCTTGAGTGTAAGTCAAGGTGTTTGAGATTTCTGCGAGGGTATGCAAGTATGTGGAGTGGGGATTGTTGCCCCGGGGAGGAGAGAGAAGAGAATGTAAGTAGGCTGTGATCAGAGAGAGGGAGAGGTGAGTTAGAGAGGTTAGATAGGGAACAGAGGCGGGTGAAGATGAGGTCCAGTATGTGGCCATCTTTGTGGGTGGGTGTCGAAGACCATTGAGTGAGTCCGAAGGAGGAAGTGAGAGATAGGAACTTAGAGACAGACGAGTGGGAAGTGTTAATGGGGATGTTGTCAGAGGGGGTGAGCCAGGTTTCAGTGATGGCGAGGAAGGAAAATTTGTTTGTAATGAAAAGATCGTGGATGAAGGAAAGTTTGTTGCAGACAGAGCGAGCGTTCCATAGAGCTCCTGTTAGAGCAACTAAGGGAGTGGGGATTGGTTGGATGGGTATGAGCTTAGAAGGGTTGCGACAGTTTGTGGAAGGTCGTGGATAGGAGTAAGAAGTAACTGTGGGGATATGGTGAGGAGGACCAGGATTTGGAGAGATATCTCCAGCAGTGAGGAGCAGAGAAAGTGTTAGCAGGTAGGAGCAAGAGAGAGCATGAGGTGGCTGTCTGTGTTTGGAGATCCAGGATTGAATGTTTAGGAATAATTTGGAGGAGGAGGTGAGATGAATGGGGAGGATGGAGGGAGAGGTGAAGAGTTTCTTACTAGGTGTAGGGATTTGAGGGGTTACTAGAAAGTGGAGGACTATAGAGGAAAAAGTGAGAGCTAACAGAAACATAGTTAAAGGAGAGTAAGTGGTCAAAGTGTTGGTTACCTAACTCCTGCCCTGACTAACTGCCTTTGAAATAACTGCCACTTATCTCCGAAGCCACTTTGCACACGAAGACGCGTGCACCCCTTACAGAGCTTCTAAATATATAGGGCACATTAAACTATCAGGTGAAGGGCATTGTGGGAGCTACATATGGCTAAATTAGCAGCTGGTCGTCTCACCAGGAGATGGCTGGGTGATGAAACACAGAGCTAGGACTCTAGTCCCTGCAGTTTAGCACCTCTAAATATCAGATATGATCTATAGTGGGGAAGGGACAGACATATGTGGGTATTGAATGGAGTGGGACAGATAAAGCAGAGAAGTTATGCAGAGCATGTACTAGTGAGGTGAATCAGCAAAGCAGAGCATTAGATTATAGCAGACCCAGCAAGCAGAGAAGTTATGCAGAGCATGTACCAGTGAGGTGAATCAGCAAAGCAGAGCATTAGATTACAGCAGACACAGCAAGCAGAGAAGTTATGCAGAGCATGTACCAGTGAGGTTATTCCACTGAGACCTCCACCACTCTTCCGAGGGGCATTGATATTGTCTTTTTATTCCACTGTGACCTCCACTTCTCTTCCACAGGGCATTGTTATTGTCTTTTTTTTCCACTGCGACCTCCACCACTCTGCCAAGGGGCATTAAAAGCGTCTTGTTAAGCTACTGTGACCTCCACTTCTCTTCCACAGGGCATTGTTATTGTCTTTTTATTCCACTGCGACCTCCACCACTCTGCCAAGGGGCATTAAAAGCGTCTTGTTAAGCTACTGTGATGTCCACTGTTACCTCCACCACTCTTCCAAGGGGCATTGATATTGTCCTTTTATTCCACTGCGACCTCCACCACTCTTCCAAGGTTCATTGATATTGTCTTTTTAATCCACTGCGACCTCCACCACTCTTCCATGGGGCATTAAAACCGTCTTGTTAAGCTACTGTGACCTCCACGTCTCTTCCAAGGGGCACTAAAACCGTTTGGTTAAACCACTCTGTACTCCACAGCTCTTCCAAAGGGCATTGATATTGTCTTTTTATTTCACTGCAACTTCCACCACTCTTTCAAGGGGCATTGATATTGTATTTTTATTCCACTGTGACCTCCACCACTCTTCCAGGGGGCATTAAAACCGTCTTGTTAAGCTACTGTGACCTCCACGTCTCTTCCAAGGGGCATTAAAACCATCTGGTTAAACCGCTCTGAGCTCCACAGCTCTTCCAAGGGGCATTAACAATGTCTTTTTATTCCATTGTAACCTTCTGCACTCTTCCAAGTGCATTGATATTGTCTTTTTATTCCTCTGCGACGTCCATGACTCTTCCAAGGGGCATTAAAACCATCTTGTTAAGCTACTGTGACCTCCAAGTTTCTTACACAGGGCATTGATATTGTCTTTTTATTCCACTGGGACCTTCACCACTCTTCAAATTGGCATTGATATTGTCTTTTTATTCCACTGCGACCTCCGCCACTCTGCCAAGGGGCATTAAAAGCGTCTTGTTAAGCTACTGTGACCTCCACTTCTCTTCCACAGGGCATTGTTATTGTCTTTTTATTCCACTGCGACCTCCACCACTCTGCCAAGGGGCATTAAAAGCGTCTTGTTAAGCTACTGTGATGTCCACTGTTACCTCCACCACTCTTCCAAGGGGCATTGATATTGTCCTTTTATTCGACTGCGACCTCCACCACTCTTCCAAGGTTCATTGATATTGTCTTTTTAATGCACTGCGACCTCCACCACTCTTCCATGGGGCATTAAAACCGTCTTGTTAAGCTACTGTGACCTCCATGTCTCTTCCAAGGGGCACTAAAACCGTTTGGATAAACCACTCTGTACTCCACAGCTCTTCCAAAGGGCATTGATATTGTCTTTTTATTTCACTGCAACTTCCACCACTCTTTCAAGGGGCATTGATATTGTATTTTTATTCCACTGTGACCTCCACCACTCTTCCAGGGGACATTAAAACCGTCTTGTTAAGCTACTGTGACCTCCACGTCTCTTCCAAGGGGCATTAAAACCATCTGGTTAAACCGCTCTGAGCTCCACAGCTCTTCCAAGGGGCATTAACAATGTCTTTTTATTCCATTGTAACCTTCTGCACTCTTCCAAGTGCATTGATATTGTCTTTTTATTCCTCTGCGACGTCCATGACTCTTCCAAGGGGCATTAAAACCATCTTGTTAAGCTACTGTGACCTCCAAGTTTCTTACACAGGGCATTGATATTGTCTTTTTATTCCACTGGGACCTTCACCACTCTTCAAATTGGCATTGATATTGTCTTTTTATTCCACTGCGACCTCCACCACTCTTCCAAGGGGCATTAAAACCGTATTGTTAAGCTACTGTGACCTCCACGTCTCTTCCAAGGTGCATTAAAACCGTCAATTTAAACCACTCTGAACTCCACAGCTCTTGCAAGAGGCTTTGATATTGTCTTTTTACTCCACTGTAACCTACAGCACTCTATCAAGGAGCATTGATATTGTCTTTTCATTCCACTACGACTTCCACCACTCTCCCAAGGTGCATTAAAAACACCTTGTTTAGCTACTGTAACGTACATGTCTATTCCACGGGGTATTGATATTGTCATTTTATTCCACTGCGATTACCACCTCTCTTCTAAGGGGCAATGATATTGTCTTTTTAATCCACTGCGACCTCCACCACTCTTCCAAGAGACATTAAAACAGTCTTGTTAAGCTAATGTGACCTCCACATCTCTTCCACGAGGCATTGATATTGTCTTTTTATTCCACTGCAACCTCCATATCTCTTCCAAGTGGAATTGATATTGTCTTTTTATTCCACTGCGACCTCCACCACTCTTCTAAGGGGCATTGATATTGTCTTTTTAATCCACTGTGACCTCCACCACTCTTCCAAGGGGCATTAAAACTGTTTTGATAAGCTACTTTGACCTCCACGTCTCTTCCAAGGGGCAATATAACCGTCTGGTTAAACCACTCTGAACTCCACAGCTCTTCCAAGAGGCATTGATATGTTCTTTTTATTCGACTGTAACCTCCACCCCTCTTCCAAGGGTCATTAAAACCGTAGTGTTAAGCTACTGTGTCCTCCACTTCTCTTCCAAGGGGCATTAAAACCGTCAAATTAAAGCACTCTGAACTCCACAGCTCTTGCAAGAGGCATTGATATTGTCTTTTTATTCCACTGTAACCTCCATCACTCTTCCAAGGGGCATTGATTTTGTCTTTTTAATCCGCTGCGACCTCCATCTCTCTTTGAAAAAGCATTAAAAACATCTTTTTTAGCTACTGTGACCTCCACATCTATTCCACGGTGCCTTAAAACCTTCTCGTTAAACTACTGTGAACTCCACAGCTCTTCCAAGGGGCATTGATATTGTCTTTTTATTCCACTGTAACCTCCACCACTCATCCAAGGGGCATTGATATTGTCTTTTTATTTTACTGCGACCTCCACCACTTTTCCAAGGGGCATTAATATTGTATTTTTATTCCACTGCGACCTCCACCACTCTTCCAAGGGTCATTGATATTGTCTTTTTATTCCACTGTAACCTCCACCACTCTTCCAAGGGGCATTGATATTGTCTTTTTATTCCACTGTGACCTCCACCTCTCTTCCAAGGGGCATTAAAACCATCTTGTTAAGCAACTGTGACCTCCAAGTCTCTTCCACGAGGCATTGATATTGTCTTTTTATTCCCCTGCGACCTCCATATCTCTTCCAAGTGGAATTGATATTGTCTTTTTATTCCACTGCGACCTCCACGACTCTTCTAAGGGGCATTGATATTGTCTTTTTAATCCACTGTGACCTCCACCACTCTTCCAAGGGGCATTAAAACAGTTTTGATAAGCTACTGTGACCTCCACGTCTCTTCCAAGCGGCATTAAAACCGTCTTATTAAAAAAATCTGAACTCCACAGCTCTTCCAAGAGGTATTGATATTGTCTTTTTATTCGACTGTAACCTCCACCCCTCTTCCAAGGGGCATTAAAACCGTCTTGTTAAGCTACTGTGTCCTCCACGTCTCTTCCAAGGGGCATTAAAACCGTCAAATTAAAGCACTCTGAAATCCACAGCTCTTGCAAGAGGCATTGATATTGTCTTTTTATTCCACTGCGACCTCCACCACTCTTCCAAGGGGCATTAAAACCATCTTGTTAAGCTATTGTGACCTCCACATCTCTTCCATGGGAAATTGATATTGTCTTTTTATATAACTGTAACCTCCACCACTGTTCCAAGGGGCATTGATATTGTCTTTTTATTCCACTGTAACCTCCATCACTTCTCCAAGGGGCATTGATATTGTCTTTTTATTTAACTGTAACTTCCACCACTCTTCCAAGGGGCATTGATATTGTCTTTTTATTCCACTGCAACCTCCACCACTCTTACAAGGGGCATTAATATTATCTTTTTAATCCACTGCGACCTCCACCACTCTTCAATGGGGCATTAAAACCGTCTTGTTAAGCTACTGTCACCTCCACGTCCTTTCCAAGGGGCATTAAAACCGTCAATATAAACCACTCTGAACTTCACAGCTCTTGCAAGGGGCATTGATATGGTCTTTTTATTCCAATATAACCTCCAGCACTCTTCCAAGTGGCATTGATATTGTCTTTTTATTCCACTGCAACTTCCACCTCTCTTCCAAGGGGCATTAAAACCGTCTTGTTAAGCTACTGTGACATCCACGTCTCTTTCACGGGGCATTGATATTGTCTTTTTATTCCACTGGGACCTTCACCACTCTTCCAATTGGCATTGATATTGTCTTTTTATTCCACTGCGACCTCCACCACTCTTCCAAGGGGCATTAAAACCGTATTGTTAAGCTACTGTGACCTCCACGTCTCTTCCAAGGTGCATTAAAACCGTCAATTTAAAGCACTCTGAACTCCACAGCTCTTGCAAGAGGCTTTGATATTGTCTTTTTACTCCACTGTAGCCTACAGCACTCTATCAAGGAGCATTGATATTGTCTTTTCATTCCACTACGACTTCCACCACTCTCCCAAGGTGCATTAAAAACACCTTGTTTAGCTACTGTAACGTCCATGTCTATTCCACGGGGTATTGATATTGTCATTTTAATCCACTGCGATTACCACCTCTCTTCTAAGGGGCATTGATATTGTCTTTTTAATCCACTGCGACCTCCACCACTCTTCCAAGAGACATTAAAACAGTCTTGTTAAGCTAATGTGACCTCCACATCTCTTCCACGAGGCATTGATATTGTCTTTTTATTCCACTGCAACCTCCATATCTCTTCCAAGTGGAATTGATATTGTCTTTTTATTCCACTGCGACCTCCACCACTCTTCTAAGGGGCATTGATATTGTCTTTTTAATCAACTGTGACCTCCACCACTCTTCCAATGGGCATTAAAACTGTTTTGATAAGCTACTTTGACCTCCACGTCTCTTCCAAGGGGCAATATAACCGTCTGGTTAAACCACTCTGAACTCCACAGCTCTTCCAAGAGGCATTGATATTTTCTTTTTATTCGACTGTAACCTCCACCCCTCTTCCAAGGGGCATTAAAACCGTCTTGTTAAGCTACTGTGTCCTCCACTTCTCTTCCAAGGGGCATTAAAACCGTCAAATTAAAGCACTCTGAACTCCACAGCTCTTGCAAGAGGCATTGATATTGTCTTTTTATTCCACTGTAACCTCCACAGCTCTTCCAAGGGGCATGGATTTTGTCTTTTTAATCCACTGTGACCTCCACCACTCTTCCAAGGGGCATTAAAACCGTCTTGTTAAGCTATTGTGACCTCCACATCTCTTCCACGGGGCATTGATATTGTCTTTTATTTAACTGTAACCTCCACCACTGTTCCAAGGGGCATTGATATTGTCTTTTTATTCCACTGTAACCTCCATCACTCTTCCAAGGGGTATTTATATTGTCTTTTTATTCAACTGTAACCTCCACCACTCTTCCAAGGTGCATTGATATTGTCTTTTTATTCCACTGCGACCTCCACCACTCTTCCAAGGGGCATTCATATTATCTTTTTAAACCACTGCGACCTCAACCACTCTTCAATGGGGCATTAAAACCATCTTGTTAAGCTACTGTCACCTCCACGTCCCTTCCAAGGGGCATTAAAACCGTCAATATAAACCACTCTGAACTTCAACGCTCTTGCAAGGGGCATTGATATGGTCTTTTTATTCCCATATAACCTCCAGCACTCTTCCAAGTGGCATTGATATTGTCTTTTTATTCCACTGCAACTTCCACCTCTCTTCCAAGAGGCATTAAAACCGTCTTGTTAATTTACTGTGACATCCACGTTTCTTTCACGGGGCATTGATATTGTCTTTTTATTCCACTGTAACCTCCACAACTCTTACAAGGGGCATTGATATTGTCTTTTTATTCCACTGGGACCTTCACCACTCTTCCAAGTGGCATTGATATTGTCTTTTTAATCCACTGCGACCTCCACCACTCTTCCAAGGGGCATTAAAACCGTATTGTTAAGCTACTGTGACCTCCACATCTCTTCCAAGGTGCATTAAAACCGTCAATTTAAACCACTCTGAACTCCACAGCTCTTGCAAGAGGCATTGATATTGTCTTTTTACTCCACTGTAACCTACAGCACTCTTTCAAGTGGCATTGATATTGTCTTTTCATTCCACTACGACTTCCACCACTCTACCAAGGTGCATTAAAAACACCTTGTTTAGCTACTGTAAAGTCCATGTCTATTCCACGGGACATTGATATTGTCTTTTTATTACACTGTATCCTCCACCACTCTTCCAAGGGGTATTGATATTGTCTTTTTATTCCACTGCGATTACCACCTCTCTTCTAAGGGGCATTGATATTGTCTCTTTAATCCACTGCGACCTCCACCACTCTTCCAAGAGGCATTAAAACAGTCTTGTTAAGCTAATGTGACCTCCACATCTCTTCCAAGGGGCATTAAAACCGTCTGGTTAAACCACTCTGAACTCCACAGCTCTTCCAAGGGGCATTGATATTGTCTTTTTATTCCACTGTAACCTCCACCATTCTTCCAAGGGGTATTGTTATTGTCTTTTTAATGCACTGCGACCTCCACCAATCTTCCAAGAGGCACTAATATTGTCTTTTT
Source organism: Phyllobates terribilis (assembly GCF_046119375.1). Taxonomy (NCBI): domain Eukaryota; kingdom Metazoa; phylum Chordata; class Amphibia; order Anura; family Dendrobatidae; genus Phyllobates; species Phyllobates terribilis. The sequence continues at coordinate 2,967,465 of NW_027362799.1, read as the reverse complement.
ATTCCACTGCGACCTCCACCACTCTTCCAAGGGTCAGTGATATTGTCTTTTTATTCCACTGTAACCTCCACCACTCTTCCAAGGGGCAATGATATTGTCTTTTTATTCCACTGCGACCTTCACATCTTTTCCAAGGGGAATTGATATTGTCTTTTTATTCCACTGTGACCTCCACCACTCTTCTAAGGGGCATTGATATTGTCTTTTTAATCCACTGCGACCTCCACCACTCTTCCAAGGGGCATTAAAACAGTATTGATAAGCTACTCTGACCACCACGTCTCTTCCAAGGGGCATTAAACCGTCTGGTTAAACCACTCTGTACTCCACAGCTCTTCCAAGAGGCATTGATATTGTCTTTTTATTCGATTGTATCCTCCACCACTCTTCCAAGTGCATTGATATTGTCTTTTTATTCCTCTGCGATGTCCACGACTCTTCCAAGGGGCATTAAAACCGTCTTGTTAAGCTACTGTGACCTCCAAGTTTCTTACACAGGGCGTTGATATTGTCTTTTTATTCCACTGTAACCTCCACCACTCTTCCAAGGGGCATTGATATTGTCTTTTTATTCCACTGTTACCTCCACCAATCTTCCAAGGGGCATTGATATTGTCTTTTTATTCCACTGCGACCTCCACCACTCTTCTAAAGGGCATTGATATTGTCTTTTAAATCCACAACGATCTCCACCACTCTTCCAAGGGCCATTTAAACAGTCTTGTTAAGCTACTGTGACCTCCTCTTTTTTTCCAAAGGGCATTAAAACCGTCTGTTTAAACACCCTGAACTCCACAGCTCTTACAAGAGGCATTGATATTGTCTTTTTATTCGACTGTAACATCCACCACTCTTTCAAGCGGCATTGATACTGTCTTTTTATTCCACTGCGAACTCCACCACTCTTCCAAGGGGCATTGATATTGTCTTTTTAATCAACTGCGACCTCCACCTCTCTTCCAAGGGGCATTAAAACCGTCTTGTGAAGCTACTTTGACCTCCACGTCCCTTCCACGGGGCATTGATATTGTCTTTTTATTCCACTGCGACCTCCACCACTCTTCCAAGGGGCATTGCTATTGTCTTTTTAATCCACTGCGACCTCCACCACTCTTCCAAGGGACATTGATATTGTCTTTTTATTCCACTGCGACCTTCACTCTTCTTCCAAGGAACATTGATATTGTCTTTTTTTTCCACTGTAACTTCCACCACTCTTCTAAGGGGCATTGATATTGGCTTTTTAATCCACTGTGACCTCCACCACTCTTCCATGGGGCATTAAAACTGTTTTGATAAGCTACTTTGACCTCCACGTCTCTTCCAAGGGGCATTATAACCGTCTTGTTAAACCACTCTGAACTCCACAGCTCTTCCAAGAGGCATTGATATTTTCTTTTTATTCGACTGTAACCTCCACCCCTCTTCCAAGGGGCATTAAAACCGTCTTGTTAAGCTACTGTGTCCTCCACTTCTCTTCCAAGGGGCATTAAAACCGTCAAATTAAAGCACTCTGAACTCCACAGCTCTTGCAAGAGGCATTGATATTGTCTTTTTATTCCACTGTAACCTCCACCACTCTTCCAAGGGGCATTGATTTTGTCTTTTTAATCCACTGTGACCTCTACCACCCTTCCAAGAGGCATTAAAACCGTCTTGTTAAACTATTGTGACCTCCACATCTCTTCCACAGGGCATTGATATTGTCTTTTTATTTAACTGTAACCTCCACCACTCTTCCAAGGTGCATTGATATTGTCTTTTTATTCCACTGCAACCTCCACCACTCTTCCAAGGGGCATTCATATTATCTTTTTAAACCACTGCGACCTCCACCACTCTTCAATGGGGCATTAAAACCGTCTTGTTAAGCTACTGTCACCTCCACGTCCCTTCCAAGGGGCATTAAAACCGTCAATATAAACCACTCTGAACTTCAACGCTCTTGCAAGGGGCATTGATATGGTCTTTTTATTCCAATATAACCTCCAGCACTCTTCCAAGTGGCATTGATATTGTCTTTTTATTCCACTGCAACTTCCACCTCTCTTCCAAGGGGCATTAAAACCGTCTTGTTAAGCTACTGTGACATCCACGTCTCTTTCACGGGGCATTGATATTGTCTTTTTATTCCACTGTAACCTCCACCACTCTTCCAAGGGGCATTGATATTGTCTTTTTATTCCACTTGGACCTTCACCACTCTTCCAAGTGGCATTGATATTGTCTTTTTAATCCACTGCGACCTCCACCACTCTTCCAAGGGGCATAAAAACCGTATTTTTAAGCTACTGTGACCTCCACATCTCTTCCAACATGCATTAAAACCGTCAATTTAAACCACTCTGAACTCCACAGCTCTTGCAAGAGGCATTGATATTGTCTTTTTACTCCACTGTAACCTACAGCACTCTTTCAAGGGGCATTGATATTGTCTTTTCATTCCACTACGACTTCCACCACTCTACCAAGGTGCATTAAAAACACCTTGTTTAGCTACTGTAACGTCCATGTCTATTCCACGGGGCATTGATATTGTCTTTTTATTCCACTGTATCCTCCACCACTCTTCCAAGGGGTATTGATATTGTCTTTTTATTCCACTGCGATTACCACCTCTCTTCTAAGGGGCATTGATATTGTCTTTTTAATCCACTGCGACCTCCACCACTCTTCCAAGAGGCATTAAAACTGTCTTGTTAAGCTAAAGTGACCTCCACATCTCTTCCAAGGGGCATTAAAACCGTCTGGTTAAGCCACTCTGAACTCCACAGCTCTTCCAAGGGGCATTGATATTGTCTTTTTATTCCACTGTAACCTCCACCATTCTTCCAAGGGGTATTGTTATTGTCTTTTTAATGCACTGCGACCTCCACCACTCTTCCAAGGGGCATTAATATTGTCTTTTTATTCCACTGCGATCTCCACCACTCTTCCAAGGGTCAGTGATATTGTCTTTTTATTCCACTGTAACCTCCACCACTCTTCCAAGGGGCATTGATATTGTCTTTTTATTCCACTGCGACCTTCACATCTCTTACAAGGGAATTGATATTGTCTTTTTATTCCACTGTGACCTCCACCACTCTTCTAAGTTGCATTGATATTGTCTTTTTAAACCACTGCGACCTCCACCACTCTTCCAAGGGGCATTAAAACAGTATTGATAAGCTACTGTGACCACCACGTCTCTTCCAAGGGGCATTAAACCATCTGGTTAAACCACTCTGTACTCCACAGCTCTTCCAAGAGGCATTGATATTGTCTTTTTATTCGATTGTATCCTCCACCACTCTTCCAAGTGCATTGATATTGTCTTTTTATTCTTCTGCGATGTCCACGACTCTTCCAAGGGGCATTAAAACCGTCTTGTTAATCTACTGTGACCTCCAAGTTTCTTACACAGGGCGTTGATATTGTCTTTTTATTCCACTGTAACCTCCACCACTCTTCCAAGGGGCATTGATATTGTCTTTCTTTTTTCCACTGTTACCTCCACCAATCTTCCAAGGGGCATTGATATTGTCTTTTTATTCCACTGCAACCTCCACCACTCTTCTAAAGGGCATTGATATTGTCTTTTAAATCCACAACGATCTCCACCACTCTTCCAAGGGCCATTAAAACAGACTTGTTAAGCTACTGTGACCTCCTCGTTTCTTCCAAAGGGCATTAAAACCGTCTGTTTAAACACCCTGAACTTCACAGCTCTTACAAGATTCATTGATATTGTCTTTTTATTCGACTGTAACATCTACCACTCTTCCAAGCGGCATTGATATTGTCATTTTATTCCACTGCGACCTCCACCACTCTTCCAAGGGGCATTGATATTGTCTTTTTAATCAACTGCGACCTCCTCCTCTCTTCCAAGGGGCATTAAAACCGTCTTGTGAAGCTACTTTGACCTCCACGTCCCTTCCACGGGGCATTGATATTGTCTTTTTATTCCACTGCGACCTCCACCACTCTTCCAAGGGACATTGGTATTGTCTTTTTAATCCACTGCGACCTCCACCACTCTTCCAAGGGACATTGATATTGTCTTTTTATTCCACTGCGACCTTCACTCTTCTTCCAAGGAACATTGATATTGTCTTTTTTTTCCACTGTAACCTCCACCACTCTTTTAAGGGGCATTGATATTTTCTTTTTATTCCACTGCGACCTCCACCATTCTTCCAAGGGGCATCGATAATGTTTTTTTTAATCCACTGCGACCTCCACCACTCTTCCAAGGGGCATCGATAATGTCTTTTTAATCCACTGCGACCTCCACCATTCTTCCGAGGGGTATTGTTATTGTCTTTTTAATGCACTGCGACCTCCACCACTCTTCCAAGGGGCATTAGTATTGTCTTTTTATTCCACTGCGATCTCCACCACTCTTCCAAGGGTCAGTGATATTGTCTTTTTATTCCACTGCGACCTTCACATCTCTTCCAAGGGGAATTGATGTTGTCTTTTTAATCAACTGCGACCTCCTCCTCTCTTCCAAGGGGCATTAAAACCGTCTTGTGAAGCTACTTTGACCTCCACGTCCCTTCCACGGGGCATTGATATTGTCTTTTTATTCCACTGCGACCTCCACCACTCTTCCAAGGGGCATTGGTATTGTCTTTTATTTTAAATCCACTGCGACCTCCACCACTCTTCCAAGGGACATTGATATTGTCTTTTTATTCCACTGCGACCTTCACTCTTCTTCCAAGGAACATTGATATTTTCTTTTTATTCCACTGCGACCTCCACCACTCTTCCAACGGGCATCGATAATGTTTTTTTTAATCCACTGCGACCTCCACCACTCTTCCAAGGGGCATCGATAATGTCTTTTTAATCCACTGCGACCTCCACCACTCTTCCAAGGGGCATTATAACCGCCTTGTTAACCTACTGTGACCTCCACGTCTCTTCCAAGGGGCATTAAAACCGTCAATTTAAACCACTCTGATATCCACAGCTCTTGCAAGAGGCATTGAGATTGTCTTTTTATTCCACTGTAACCTCCACCACTCTTCTAAGGGGCATTGATTTTGTCTTTTTAATCCACTGCGACCGCCATCTCTCTTCGAAGAAGCATTAAAACCGTCTTGTTTAGCTACTGTGACCTCCACGTCTATTCCACTGTGCCTTAAAACCTTCTGGTTAAACCACTGTGAACTCCACAGCTCTTCCAAGGGGAATTGATATTGTCTTTTTATTCCACTGTAACTTCCACCAGTCTTCCAAGGGGCATTGATATTGTCTTTTTATTTTACTGCGACCTCCACCATTTTTCCAAGGGGCATTAATATTGTCTTTTTATTCCACTGCGACCTCCACAACTCTTCCAAGAGTCATTGATATTGTCTTTTTATTCCACTGTAACCTCCACCACTCTTCCAAGGGGCATTGATATTGTCTTTTCATTCCACTGTGACCTCCACCTCTCTTCCAAGTGGCATTAAAACCATATTGTTAAGCTACTGTGACCTCCAAGTCTCTTCCACGAGGCATTGATATTGTCTTTTTATTCCAGTGCGACCTCCATATCTCTTCCAAGTGGAATTGATATTGTCTTTTTATTCCACTGCGACCTCCACCACTCTTCTAAGGGGCATTGATATTGTCTTTTTAATCCACTGTCACCTCCACCACTCTTCCAAGGGGCAATAAAACAGTTTTGATAAGCTACTGTGACCTCCACTTCTCTTCCAAGGGGCATTCAAACCGTCTGGTTAAACCACTCTGAACTCCACAGCTCTTCCAAGAGGCATTGATATTGTCTTTTTATTCGACTGTAACCTCCACCCCTCTTACAAGGGGCATTAAAACCGTCTTGTTAAGCTACTGTGTCCTCCACGTCTCTTCCAAGGGGCATTAAAACCGTCAATTTAAACCACTCTGAACTCCACAGCTCTTGCCAGAGGCATTGATATTGTCTTTTTATTCCACTGTAACCTCCACCACTCTTCCAAGGGGCATTGATTTTGTCTTTTTAATCCTCTGCGACCTCCACCACTCTTCCAAGGGGCTTTGATATTGTCTTTTTATTTCACTGTAACCTCCATCACTCTTCCAAGGGGCATTGATATTGTCTTTTTATTCAACTGTAACCTCCACCATTCTTCCAAGGGGCATTGATATTGTCTTTTTATTCCACTGCGACCTCCACTATTCTTCCAAGGGGCATGCATATTGTCTTTTTAATCCACTGCGACCTCCACCACTCTTCAAAGGGGCATTAAAACAGTATTGATAAGCTACTGTGACCACCACGTCTCTTCCAAGGGGCATTAAACCGTCTTGTTAAACCACTCTGTACTCCACAGGTCTTCCAAGAAGCATTGATATTGTCTTTTTATTCGATTGTATCCTCCACCACTCTTCCAAGTGCATTGATATTGTCTTTTTATTCTTCTGCGATGTTCACGACTCTTCCAAGGGGCATTAAAACCGTCTTGTTAATCTACTGTGCCCTCTAAGTTTCTTACACAGGGCGTTGATATTGTCTTTTTATTCCACTGTAACCTCCACCACTCTTCCAAGGGGCATTGATATTGTCTTTTTATTCCACTGTTACCTCCACCAATCTTCCAAGGGGCATTGATATTGTCTTTTTATTCCACTGCGACCTCCACCACTCTTCTAAAGGGCATTGATATTGTCTTTTAAATCCACAACGATCTCCACCACTCTTCTAAGGGCCATTAAAACAGTCTTGTTAAGCTATTGTGACCTCCTCGTTTCTTCCAAAGGGCATTAAAACCGTCTGTTTAAACACCCTGAACTCCACAGCTCTTACAAGAGGCATTGATATTGTCTTTTTATTCGACTGTAACATCCACCACTCTTCCAAGCGGCATTGATACTGTCTTTTTATTCCACTGCGACCTCCACCACTCTTCCAAGGGGCATTGATATTGTCTTTTTAATCAACTGCGACCTCCTCCTCTCTTACAAGGGGCATTAAAACCGTCTTGTGAAGCTACTTTGACCTCCACGTCCCTTCCACGGGGCATTGATATTGTCTTTTTATTCCACTGCGACCTCCACCACTCTTCCAAGGGGCATTGGTATTGTCTTTTTAATCCACTGCGACCTCCACCACTCTTCCAAGGGACATTGATATTGTCTTTTTATTCCACTGCGACCTTCACTCTTCTTCCAAGGAACATTGATATTTTCTTTTTATTCCACTGCGACCTCCACCACTCTTCCAAGGGGCATCGATAATGTTTTTTTCAATCCACTGCGACCTCCACCACTCCTCCAAGGGGCATCGATAATGTCTTTTTAATCCACTGCGACCTCCACCACTCTTCCAAGGGGCATTATAACCGTCTTGTTAACCTACTGTGACCTCCACGTCTCTTCCAAGGGGCATTAAAACCGTCAATTTAAACCACTCTGATATCCACAGCTCTTGCAAGAGGCATTGAGATTGTAATTTTATTCCACTGTAACCTCCACCACTCTTCTAAGGGACATTGATTTTGTCTTTTTAATCCACTGCGACCCCCATCTCTCTTCGAAGAAGCATTAAAACCGTCTTGTTTAGCTACTGTGACCTCCACGTCTATTCCACTGTGCCTTAAAACCTTCTGGTTAAACCACTGTGAACTCCACAGCTCTTCCAAGGGGCATTGATATTGTCTTTTTATTCCACTGTAACCTCCACCAGTCTTCCAAGGGGCATTGATATTGTCTTTTTATTTTACTGCGACCTCCACCATTTTTCCAAGTGGCATTAATATTGTCTTTTTATTCCACTGCGACCTCCACAACTCTTCCAAGAGTCATTGATATTGTCTTTTTATTCCACTGTAACCTCCACCACTCTTCCAAGGGACATTGATATTGTCTTTTTATTCCACTGTGACCTCCACCTCTCTTCCAAGTGGCATTAAAACCATCTTGTTAAGCTACTGTGACCTCCAAGTCTCTTCCACGAGGCATTGATATTGTCTTTTTATTCCACTGCGACCTCCATATCTCTTCCAAGTGGAATTGATATTGTCTTTTTATTTCACTGCGACCTCCACCACTCTTCTAAGGGGCATTGATATTGTCTTTTTAATCCACTGTGACCTCCACCACTCTTCCAAGGGGCAATAAAACAGTTTTGATAAGCTACTGTGACCTCCACTTCTCTTCCAAGGGGCATTCAAACCGTCTGGTTAAACCACTCTGAACTCCACAGCTCTTCCAAGAGGCATTGATATTGTCTTTTTATTCGACTGTAACCTCCACCCCTCTTCCAAGGGGCATTAAAACCGTCTTGTTAAGCTACTGTGTCTTCCACGTCTCTTCCAAGGGGCATTAAAACCGTCAATTTAAACCACTCTGAACTCCACAGCTCTTGCCAGAGGCATTGATATTGTCTTTTTATTCCACTGTAACCTCCACCACTCTTCCAAGGGGCATTGATTTTGTCTTTTTAATCCTCTGCGACCTCCACCACTCTTCCAAGGGGCATTAAAACCGTCTTGTTAAGCTATTGTGACCTCCACATCTCTTCCACGGGGCATTGATATTGTCTTTCTATTTAACTGTAACCTCCACCACTGTTCCAAGGGGCTTTGATATTGTCTTTTTATTTCACTGTAACCTCCATCACTCTTCCAAGGGGCATTGATATTGTCTTTTTATTCAACTGTAACCTCCACCATTCTTCCAAGGGGCATTGATATTGTCTTTTTATTCCACTGCGACCTCCACTATTCTTCCAAGGGGCATGCATATTGTCTTTTTAATCCACTGCGACCTCCACCACTCTTCAAAGGGGCATTAAAACAGTATTGATAAGCTACTGTGACCACCACGTCTCTTCCAAGGTGCATTAAACCGTCTTGTTAAACCACTCTGTACTCCACAGCTCTTCCAAGAGGCATTGATATTGTCTTTTTATTCGATTGTATCCTCCACCACTCTTCCAAGTGCATTGATATTGTCTTTTTATTCTTCTGCGATGTCCACGACTCCTCCAAGGGGCATTAAAACCGTCTTGTTAATCTACTGTGCCCTCTAAGTTTCTTACACAGGGCGTTGATATTGTCTTTTTATTCCACTGTAACCTCCACCACTCTTCCAAGGGGCATTGATATTGTCTTTTTATTCCACTGTTACCTCCACCAATCTTCCAAGGGGCATTGATATTGTCTTTTTATTCCACTGCGACCTCCACCACTCTTCTAAAGGGCATTGATATTGTCTTTTAAATCCACAACGATCTCCACCACTCTTCCAAGGGCCATTAAAACAGTCTTGTTAAGCTATTGTGACCTCCTCGTTTCTTCCAAAGGGCATTAAAACCGTCTGTTTAAACACCCTGAACTCCAAAGCTCAAACAAGAGGCATTGATATTGTCTTTTTATTCGACTGTAACATCCACCACTCTTCCAAGCGGCATTGATACTGTCTTTTTATTCCACTGCGACCTCCACCACTCTTCCAAGGGGCATTGATATTGTCTTTTTAATCAACTGCGACCTCCTCCTCTCTTCCAAGGGGCATTAAAACCGTCTTGTGAAGCTACTTTGACCTCCACGTCCCTTCCACGGGGCATTGATATTGTCTTTTTATTCCACTGCGACCTCCACCACTCTTCCAAGGGGCATTGGTATTGTCTTTTTAATCCACTGCGACCTCCACCACTCTTCCAAGGGACATTGATATTGTCTTTTTATTCCACTGCGACCTCCACCACTCTTCCAAGGGGCATCGATAATGTTTTTTTTAAACCACTGCGACCTCCACCACTCTTCCAAGGGGCATCGATAATATCTTTTTAATCCACTGCGACCTCCACCACTCTTCCAAGGGGCATTATAACCGTCTTGTTAACCTACTGTGACCTCCACGTCTCTTCCAAGGGGCATTAAAACCGTCAATTTAAACCACTCTGATATCCACAGCTTTTGCAAGAGGCATTGAGATTGTCTTTTTATTCCACTGTAACCTCCACCACTCTTCTAAGGGGCATTGATTTTGTCTTTTTAATCCACTGCGACCTCCATCTCTCTTCGAAGAAGCATTAAAACCGTCTTGTTTAGCTACTGTGACCTCCACGTCTATTCCACTGTGCCTTAAAACCTTCTGGTTAAACCACTGTGAACTCCACAGCTCTTCCAAGGGGCATTGATATTGTCTTTTTATTCCACTGTAACCTCCACCAGTCTTCCAAGGGGCATTGATATTGTCTTTTTATTTTACTGCGACCTCCACCATTTTTCCAAGGGGCATTAATATTGTCTTTTTATTCCACTGCGACCTCCACAACTCTTCCAAGAGTCATTGATATTGTCTTTTTATTCCACTGTAACCTCCACCACTCTTCCAAAGGGGCATTGATATTGTCTTTTTATTCCACTGTGACCTCCACCTCTCTTCCAAGTGGCATTAAAACCATCTTGTTAAGCTACTGTGACCTCCAAGTCTCTTCCACGAGACATTGATATTGTCTTTTTATTCCACTGCGACCTCCATATCTCTTCCAAGTGGAATTGATTTTGTCTTTTTATTCCACTGCGACCTCCACCACTCTTCTAAGGGGCATTGATATTGTCTTTTTAATCCACTGTGACCTCCACCACTCTTCCAAGGGGCAATAAAACAGTTTTGATAAGCTACTGTGACCTCCACTTCTCTTCCAAGAGGCATTCAAACTGTCTGGTTAAACCACTCTGAACTCCACAGCTCTTCCAAGAGGCATTGATATTGTCTTTTTATTCGACTGTAAACCCCACCCCTCTTCCAAGGGGCATTAAAACCATCTTGTTAAGCTACTGTGTCCTCCACGTCTCTTCCAAGGGGCATTAAAACCATCAATTTAAACCACTCTGAACTCCACAGCTCTTGCCAGAGGCATTGATATTTTCTTTTTATTCCACTGTAACCTCCACCACTCTTCCAAGGGGCATTGATTTTGTCTTTTTAATCCTCTGCGACCTCCACCACTCTTCCAAGGGGCATTAAAACCGTCTTGTTAAGCTATTGTGACCTCCACATCTCTTCCACGGGGCATTGATATTGTCTTTCTATTTAACTGTAACCTCCACCACTGTTCGAAGGGGCTTTGATATTGTCTTTTTATTCCACTGTAACCTCCATCACTCTTCCAAGGGGCATTGATATTGTCTTTTTATTCAACTGTAACCTCCACCATTCTTCCAAGGGGCATTGATATTGTCTTTTTATTCCACTGCGACCTCCACCACTCTTCCAAGGGGCATGCATATTGTCTTTTTAATCCACTGCGACCTCCACCACTCTTCGAAGGGGCATTAAAACCGTCTTGTTAAGCTACTGTCACCTCCACTTCCCTTCCAAGGGGCATTAAAACCGTCAATTTAAACCACTCTGAACTTCACAGCTCTTGCAAGGGGCATTGATATTGTCTTTTTATTCCAATATAACCTCCAGCACTCTTCCAAGGGGCATTGATATTGTCTTTTTATTCCACTGCAACTTCCACCTCTCTTCCAAGGGTCATTAAAACCGTCTTGTTAAGTTAATGTGACCTCCTCATCTCTTCCAAGGGGCATTAAAACCGTCTCGTTAAACCCCTCTGAACTCCACAGCTCTACCAAGGGGCATTGATATTGTTTTTTTATGCCACTGTAACCTCCACCATTCTTCCAAGGGGTATTGATATTGTCTTTTTATTCCTCTGCGACGTCCACGACTCTTCCAAGGGACGTTAAAACCGTCTTGTTAAGCTACTTTGACCTCCAAGTTTCTTACACAGGGTGATGATATTGTCTTTTTATTCCACTGTATCCTCCACCACTCTTCCAAGGGGCATTGATTTTGTCTTTTTATTCCACTGCGACCTCTACCACTCTTCCAATGGGCATTGATATTGTATATTTAATTCACTGCAACCTCCAGCACTCTTCCAAAGGGCATTAAAGCCGTCTTGTTAAGCTACTGTCACGTCCATGTCTATTCCACGGGGCATTGATATTGTCTTTTTATTCCTCTGTAACCTCCACCACTCTTCTAAGGGGCATTGATATTGTATTTTTAATCCACTGCGATCTCCACCACTCTTCCAATGGGCATTAAAACCATATTGTTAAGCTACAGTGACCTCCACATCTCTTCCACGGGGCATTGATTTTGTCTTTTTATTCCACTGTAACCTCCACCAATCTTCCAAGGGGCATTGATATTGTTTTTTTATTCCACTGCAACCTCCACCACTCTTCCAAGGGGCATTAAAACCGTCTTGTTAAGTTACTGTGACCTCCACGTCTCTTCCAAGGAGCGTTAAAACCGTCTGGTTATACCACTCTGAACTCCACAGCTCTTCCAAGGGGCATTATTATTGTCTTTTTATTCCACTTTTACCTCCACCACTCTTCCAAGGGGCATTGATATTGTCTTTTTATTCCACTGCGACCTCCACCAGTCCTCCAAGAGGAATTAAAACCGTCTTGTTAAGCTACTGTGACCTCCACGTCTCTTCCACGGGGCATTGATATTGTATTTTTATTCCACTGTAACCTCCACCACTCTTCCAAGAGGCATTGATATTGTCTTTTTATTCCACTGTAACCTCCACCACTCTTCCAAGGGGCATTGATATTGTCTTTTTATTCCACTGCGACCTCCACCACTTTTCCAAGGTTCATTGATATTGTCTTTTTAATCCACTGCGACCTCCACCACTCTTCCAATGGGCATTAAAACCATCTTGTTAAGCTACTGTGACCTCCATGTCTCTTCCAAGGGGCACTAAAACCGTTTGGTTAAACCACTCTGTACTCCACAGCTCTTCCAATGGTCATTGATATTGTCTTTTTATTTCACTGTAACTTCCACCACTCTTTCATGGGGCATTGATATTGTATTTTTAATCCACTGTGACTTCCACCTCTCTTCCTAGGGGCAATAGAACCATCTTGTTAAGCTACTGTGACCTCCAAGTCTCTTCCAAGGGGCATTAAGACCGCCTGGTTAAACCGCTCTGAGCTCCACAGCTCTTCCAAAGGGCATTGACAATGTCTTTTTATTCCATAGTAAACTTCTGCACTCTTCCAAGTGCATTGATATTGTCTTTTTATTCAACTGCCACGTCCACCACTCTTCCAAGGGGCATTAAAACCGTCTTGTTAAGCTACTGTGACCTCCAAGTTTCTTACACAGGGCATTGATATTGTCTTTTTATTCCACTGTAACCTCCACCACTCTTCCAAGGGGCATTGATATTGTCTTTTTAATCCACTGCGACCTCCATCACTCTTCCAAGAAGCATTGAAACCATCTTGTTAAGCTACTGTGACCTCCACATCTATTGCAAGGTGCATTAAAACTTTCTGGTTAAATCACTGTGAACTCCACAGCTCTTCCAATGGGCATTGATATTGTCTTTTTGTTCCACTCTAACCCCCAACACTCTTCCAAGGGGCATTGATATTGTCTTTTTATTTAATTGGAACCTCCACCGCTCTTCCAAGGGGCATTGATATTGTCTTTTTATTCCACTGTAACCTCCACCACTCTTCCAAGCGGCATTGATGTTGTCTTTTTATTCCACTGTAACCTCCTCCACTCTTCCAAGGAGCATTGAAATTGTCTTTTTAATCCAATGCAACCTCTAGCACTACTCCAAGAGGCTTTAAAACAGTCTTGATAAGCTTCTGTGACCTCCACGTCTATTCCAATGGGCATTAAAACAGCATGGTTAAACCACTCTGAACTCCACAGCTCTTCCAAGAGGCATTGATATTGTCTTTTTATTCAACTGTAACCTCCACCACTCTTCCAAGGGGCATTGATATTGTCTTTTTATTCCACTGCGGCCTCCACCACTCTTCCAAAGGGCATTGATATTGTCTTTTGATTCCACTGCGACCTTCACCCCTCTTCCAAGGAACATTGATATTGTCTTTTTTTTCCACTGTAACCTCCACCTCTCTTCTAAGGGGCATTGATATTTTCTTTTTATTCCACTGCGACATCCACCACTCTTCCAAGGGGCATTTATAATGTATTTTTAATCCACTGCGACCTCCACCACTCTTCCAAGTGGCATTAAAGCCATTTTGTTAAGCTACTGTGACCTCCACATCTCTTTCAAGGGGCATTAAAACCGTCAATTTCAACCACTCTGAACTCCACATCTCTTCCACGGGGCATTGATATTGTCTTTCTATTTAACTGTAACCTCCACCACTGTTCCAAGGGGCTTTGATATTGTCTTTTTATTTCACTGTAACCTCCATCACTCTTCCAAGGGGCATTGATATTGTCTTTTTATTCAACTGTAACCTCCACCATTCTTCCAAGGGGCATTGATATTGTCTTTTTATTCCACTGCGACCTCCACTATTCTTCCAAGGGGCATGCATATTGTCTTTTTAATCCACTGCGACCTCCACCACTCTTCAAAGGGGCATTAAAACAGTATTGATAAGCTACTGTGACCACCACGTCTCTTCCAAGGTGCATTAAACCGTCTTGTTAAACCACTCTGTACTCCACAGCTCTTCCAAGAGGCATTGATATTGTCTTTTTATTCGATTGTATCCTCCACCACTCTTCCAAGTGCATTGATATTGTCTTTTTATTCTTCTGCGATGTCCACGACTCCTCCAAGGGGCATTAAAACCGTCTTGTTAATCTACTGTGCCCTCTAAGTTTCTTACACAGGGCGTTGATATTGTCTTTTTATTCCACTGTAACCTCCACCACTCTTCCAAGGGGCATTGATATTGTCTTTTTATTCCACTGTTACCTCCACCAATCTTCCAAGGGGCATTGATATTGTCTTTTTATTCCACTGCGACCTCCACCACTCTTCTAAAGGGCATTGATATTGTCTTTTAAATCCACAACGATCTCCACCACTCTTCCAAGGGCCATTAAAACAGTCTTGTTAAGCTATTGTGACCTCCTCGTTTCTTCCAAAGGGCATTAAAACCGTCTGTTTAAACACCCTGAACTCCAAAGCTCAAACAAGAGGCATTGATATTGTCTTTTTATTCGACTGTAACATCCACCACTCTTCCAAGCGGCATTGATACTGTCTTTTTATTCCACTGCGACCTCCACCACTCTTCCAAGGGGCATTGATATTGTCTTTTTAATCAACTGCGACCTCCTCCTCTCTTCCAAGGGGCATTAAAACCGTCTTGTGAAGCTACTTTGACCTCCACGTCCCTTCCACGGGGCATTGATATTGTCTTTTTATTCCACTGCGACCTCCACCACTCTTCCAAGGGGCATTGGTATTGTCTTTTTAATCCACTGCGACCTCCACCACTCTTCCAAGGGACATTGATATTGTCTTTTTATTCCACTGCGACCTCCACCACTCTTCCAAGGGGCATCGATAATGTTTTTTTTAAACCACTGCGACCTCCACCACTCTTCCAAGGGGCATCGATAATATCTTTTTAATCCACTGCGACCTCCACCACTCTTCCAAGGGGCATTATAACCGTCTTGTTAACCTACTGTGACCTCCACGTCTCTTCCAAGGGGCATTAAAACCGTCAATTTAAACCACTCTGATATCCACAGCTTTTGCAAGAGGCATTGAGATTGTCTTTTTATTCCACTGTAACCTCCACCACTCTTCTAAGGGGCATTGATTTTGTCTTTTTAATCCACTGCGACCTCCATCTCTCTTCGAAGAAGCATTAAAACCGTCTTGTTTAGCTACTGTGACCTCCACGTCTATTCCACTGTGCCTTAAAACCTTCTGGTTAAACCACTGTGAACTCCACAGCTCTTCCAAGGGGCATTGATATTGTCTTTTTATTCCACTGTAACCTCCACCAGTCTTCCAAGGGGCATTGATATTGTCTTTTTATTTTACTGCGACCTCCACCATTTTTCCAAGGGGCATTAATATTGTCTTTTTATTCCACTGCGACCTCCACAACTCTTCCAAGAGTCATTGATATTGTCTTTTTATTCCACTGTAACCTCCACCACTCTTCCAAAGGGGCATTGATATTGTCTTTTTATTCCACTGTGACCTCCACCTCTCTTCCAAGTGGCATTAAAACCATCTTGTTAAGCTACTGTGACCTCCAAGTCTCTTCCACGAGACATTGATATTGTCTTTTTATTCCACTGCGACCTCCATATCTCTTCCAAGTGGAATTGATTTTGTCTTTTTATTCCACTGCGACCTCCACCACTCTTCTAAGGGGCATTGATATTGTCTTTTTAATCCACTGTGACCTCCACCACTCTTCCAAGGGGCAATAAAACAGTTTTGATAAGCTACTGTGACCTCCACTTCTCTTCCAAGAGGCATTCAAACTGTCTGGTTAAAAGACTCTGAACTCCACAGCTCTTCCAAGAGGCATTGATATTGTCTTTTTATTCGACTGTAAACCCCACCCCTCTTCCAAGGGGCATTAAAACCATCTTGTTAAGCTACTGTGTCCTCCACGTCTCTTCCAAGGGGCATTAAAACCATCAATTTAAACCACTCTGAACTCCACAGCTCTTGCCAGAGGCATTGATATTTTCTTTTTATTCCACTGTAACCTCCACCACTCTTCCAAGGGGCATTGATTTTGTCTTTTTAATCCTCTGCGACCTCCACCACTCTTCCAAGGGGCATTAAAACCGTCTTGTTAAGCTATTGTGACCTCCACATCTCTTCCACGGGGCATTGATATTGTCTTTCTATTTAACTGTAACCTCCACCACTGTTCGAAGGGGCTTTGATATTGTCTTTTTATTCCACTGTAACCTCCATCACTCTTCCAAGGGGCATTGATATTGTCTTTTTATTCAACTGTAACCTCCACCATTCTTCCAAGGGGCATTGATATTGTCTTTTTATTCCACTGCGACCTCCACCACTCTTCCAAGGGGCATGCATATTGTCTTTTTAATCCACTGCGACCTCCACCACTCTTCGAAGGGGCATTAAAACCGTCTTGTTAAGCTACTGTCACCTCCACTTCCCTTCCAAGGGGCATTAAAACCGTCAATTTAAACCACTCTGAACTTCACAGCTCTTGCAAGGGGCATTGATATTGTCTTTTTATTCCAATATAACCTCCAGCACTCTTCCAAGGGGCATTGATATTGTCTTTTTATTCCACTGCAACTTCCACCTCTCTTCCAAGGGTCATTAAAACCGTCTTGTTAAGTTAATGTGACCTCCTCATCTCTTCCAAGGGGCATTAAAACCGTCTCGTTAAACCCCTCTGAACTCCACAGCTCTACCAAGGGGCATTGATATTGTTTTTTTATGCCACTGTAACCTCCACCATTCTTCCAAGGGGTATTGATATTGTCTTTTTATTCCTCTGCGACGTCCACGACTCTTCCAAGGGACGTTAAAACCGTCTTGTTAAGCTACTTTGACCTCCAAGTTTCTTACACAGGGTGATGATATTGTCTTTTTATTCCACTGTATCCTCCACCACTCTTCCAAGGGGCATTGATTTTGTCTTTTTATTCCACTGCGACCTCTACCACTCTTCCAATGGGCATTGATATTGTATATTTAATTCACTGCAACCTCCAGCACTCTTCCAAAGGGCATTAAAGCCGTCTTGTTAAGCTACTGTCACGTCCATGTCTATTCCACGGGGCATTGATATTGTCTTTTTATTCCTCTGTAACCTCCACCACTCTTCTAAGGGGCATTGATATTGTATTTTTAATCCACTGCGATCTCCACCACTCTTCCAATGGGCATTAAAACCATATTGTTAAGCTACAGTGACCTCCACATCTCTTCCACGGGGCATTGATTTTGTCTTTTTATTCCACTGTAACCTCCACCAATCTTCCAAGGGGCATTGATATTGTTTTTTTATTCCACTGCAACCTCCACCACTCTTCCAAGGGGCATTAAAACCGTCTTGTTAAGTTACTGTGACCTCCACGTCTCTTCCAAGGAGCGTTAAAACCGTCTGGTTATACCACTCTGAACTCCACAGCTCTTCCAAGGGGCATTATTATTGTCTTTTTATTCCACTTTTACCTCCACCACTCTTCCAAGGGGCATTGATATTGTCTTTTTATTCCACTGCGACCTCCACCAGTCCTCCAAGAGGAATTAAAACCGTCTTGTTAAGCTACTGTGACCTCCACGTCTCTTCCACGGGGCATTGATATTGTATTTTTATTCCACTGTAACCTCCACCACTCTTCCAAGAGGCATTGATATTGTCTTTTTATTCCACTGTAACCTCCACCACTCTTCCAAGGGGCATTGATATTGTCTTTTTATTCCACTGCGACCTCCACCACTTTTCCAAGGTTCATTGATATTGTCTTTTTAATCCACTGCGACCTCCACCACTCTTCCAATGGGCATTAAAACCATCTTGTTAAGCTACTGTGACCTCCATGTCTCTTCCAAGGGGCACTAAAACCGTTTGGTTAAACCACTCTGTACTCCACAGCTCTTCCAATGGTCATTGATATTGTCTTTTTATTTCACTGTAACTTCCACCACTCTTTCATGGGGCATTGATATTGTATTTTTAATCCACTGTGACTTCCACCTCTCTTCCTAGGGGCAATAGAACCATCTTGTTAAGCTACTGTGACCTCCAAGTCTCTTCCAAGGGGCATTAAGACCGCCTGGTTAAACCGCTCTGAGCTCCACAGCTCTTCCAAAGGGCATTGACAATGTCTTTTTATTCCATAGTAAACTTCTGCACTCTTCCAAGTGCATTGATATTGTCTTTTTATTCAACTGCCACGTCCACCACTCTTCCAAGGGGCATTAAAACCGTCTTGTTAAGCTACTGTGACCTCCAAGTTTCTTACACAGGGCATTGATATTGTCTTTTTATTCCACTGTAACCTCCACCACTCTTCCAAGGGGCATTGATATTGTCTTTTTAATCCACTGCGACCTCCATCACTCTTCCAAGAAGCATTGAAACCATCTTGTTAAGCTACTGTGACCTCCACATCTATTGCAAGGTGCATTAAAACTTTCTGGTTAAATCACTGTGAACTCCACAGCTCTTCCAATGGGCATTGATATTGTCTTTTTGTTCCACTCTAACCCCCAACACTCTTCCAAGGGGCATTGATATTGTCTTTTTATTTAATTGGAACCTCCACCGCTCTTCCAAGGGGCATTGATATTGTCTTTTTATTCCACTGTAACCTCCACCACTCTTCCAAGCGGCATTGATGTTGTCTTTTTATTCCACTGTAACCTCCTCCACTCTTCCAAGGAGCATTGAAATTGTCTTTTTAATCCAATGCAACCTCTAGCACTACTCCAAGAGGCTTTAAAACAGTCTTGATAAGCTTCTGTGACTTCCACGTCTATTCCAATGGGCATTAAAACAGCATGGTTAAACCACTCTGAACTCCACAGCTCTTCCAAGAGGCATTGATATTGTCTTTTTATTCAACTGTAACCTCCACCACTCTTCCAAGGGGCATTGATATTGTCTTTTTATTCCACTGCGGCCTCCACCACTCTTCCAAAGGGCATTGATATTGTCTTTTGATTCCACTGCGACCTTCACCCCTCTTCCAAGGAACATTGATATTGTCTTTTTTTTCCACTGTAACCTCCACCTCTCTTCTAAGGGGCATTGATATTTTCTTTTTATTCCACTGCGACATCCACCACTCTTCCAAGGGGCATTTATAATGTATTTTTAATCCACTGCGACCTCCACCACTCTTCCAAGTGGCATTAAAGCCATTTTGTTAAGCTACTGTGACCTCCACATCTCTTTCAAGGGGCATTAAAACCGTCAATTTCAACCACTCTGAACTCCACAGCTCTTGCAAGAGGCATTGATATTGTCTTTTTATTCCACTGTAACCTCCACCACTCCTCCAAGGGGCATAGATTTGGTCTTTTTAATCCACTGCGACCTCCATCTCTCTTTCAAGAAGCATTAAAACCGTTTTGTTTAGCTACTGTGACCTCCATGTCTATTCCACGGTGCCTTAAAACCTTCTAGTTAAACCACTGTGAACTCCACAACTCTTCCAAGGGGCATTGATATTGTCTTTTTATTCCCTTGCAACCTCCACCACTCTTCCAAGGGGCATTGATATTGTCTTTTTATTTTACTGCGACCTCACCACTCTTCCAAGGGGCATTAATATTGTCTTTTTATTCCACTGTAACCTCCACCACTCTTCCAAGGGGCATTGATATTGTTTTTTTATTCCACTGCGACCTCCACCTCTCTTCCAAGGGGCATTAAAACCATCTTGTTAAGCTACTGTGACCTCCAACTCTCTTCCACGAGGTATTGATATTGTCTTTTTATTCCACTGCGACCTCCACGTCTCTTCCAAGTGGTATTGATATTGTCTTTTTATTCCACTGCGACCTCCACCACTCTTCTAAGGGGCATTGATATTGTCTTTTTAATCCACTGCGACCTCCACCACTCTTCCAAGGGTCATTAAAACAGTTTTGATAAGCTACTGTGACCTCCACGTCTCTTCCAAGGGGTATTAAAACCGACTGGTTAAACAACTCTGAACTCCACAGCTCTTCCAAGAGGCATTGACATTATCTTTTCATTCGACTGTAACCTCCACCACTCTTCCAAGGGGCATTAAAACCCTCTTGTTAAGATACTGTGACCTCCACATCTCTTCCAAGGGTCATTTAAACCGTCAATTTAAACCACTCTGAACTCCACAGCTCGTGCAAGAGGCACTGATATTGTCTTTTTATTCCACTGTAACCTCCACCACTCTTCCAAGGGGCATTGATTTTGTCTTTTTAATCCACTGCGACCTCCAGCACTCTTCCAAGAAGCATTAATTTCATCTTGTTTAGCTACTGTGACCTCCACGTCTATTCCACGGTGCCTTAAAATCTTCTGGTTAAACCACTGTGAACTCCACAGCTCTTCCAAGGGGCATTGATATTGTCTTTTTATTTTACTGCGACCTCCACCACTCTTCCAAGGGGCATTAATATTGTCTTTTTATTCCACTGCTACCTCCACCACTCTTCCAAGGGTCATTGATATTGTCTTTTTATTCCACTGTAACCTCCACCACTCTTCCAAGGGGCATTGATATTGTCTTTTTATTCCACTGCAACCACCACCAGTCCTCCAAGAGGCATTAAAACCGTCTTGTTAAGCTAATGTGACCTCCACGTCTCTTCCACGGGGCATTGAAATTGTCTTTTTATTCCACTGTAACCTCCACCACTTACCCAAGGGGCATTGATATTGTCTTTTTATTCCACTGCGACCTCGACCACTCTTCCAAGGGGCATTTATAATGTATTTTTATTCCACTGTGACCTCCACCTCTCTTACTAGGGGCATTAGAACCATCTTGTTAAGCTACTGTGACCTCCAAGTCTCTTCCAAGGCGCATTAAGACCGTCTGGTTAAACCGCTCTGAGCTCCACAGCTCTTCCAAAGGGCATTGACAATGTCTTTTTATTCCATAGTAAACTTCTGCAGTCTTCCAAGTGCATTGATATTGTCTTTTTATTCATCTGCGACGTCCACCACGATTCCAAGGGGCATTAAAACCGTCTTGTTAAGCTACTGTGACCTCCAAGTTTCTTACACAGGGCATTGATATTGTCTTTCTATTCCACTGTAACCTCCACCACTCTTCCAAGGGGCATTAATATTGTCTTTTTATTCCAATGTGACCTCCACGTCTCTTCCAATGGACATTGATATTGTCTTTTTATTTAATTGGAACCTCCACCGCTCTTCCAAGGGGCATTGATATTGTCTATTTATTCCACTGTAACCTCCACCATTCTTCCAAAGGACATTGATATTGTCTTTTTATTCCACTGTAACCTCCACCACTCTTCCAAGGGGCATTGAAATTGTCTTTTTAATCCACTGCAACCTCTACCACTCCTCCAAGGGGCTTTAAAACAGTCTTGATAAGCTTCTGTGACCTCCACGTCTATTCCAAGGGGCATTAAAACAGCATGGTTAAAGCACTCTGAACTCCACAGCTCTTCCAAGAGGCATTGATATTGTCTTTTTATTCAACTGTAACCTCCACCACTCTTCCAAGGGGCATTGATATTGTCTTTTTATTCCTCTTCGACCGCCACCACTCTTCCAAGGGGATTTGATAGTCTTTTTAATCCACTGCGACCTCCACCACTCTTCCAAGGGGCATTAAAACTGTCTTGTTAAGCTACTGTGACCTCCACGTCCTTCCACGGGGCATTGATATTGTCTTTTTATTCCACTGCGACCTCCACCACTCTTTCAAAGGGCATTGATATTGTCTTTTGATTCCACTGCGACCTTCACCCCTCTTCCAAGGAAAATTGATATTGTCTTTTTTTTCCACTGTAACCTCCACCCCTCTTCTAAGGGGCATTGATATTTTCTTTTTATTCCACTGCGACATTCACCACTCTTCCAAGGGGCATTGATAATGTATTTTTAATCCATTGCGACCTCCACCACTCTTCCAAGAAGCATTAAAACCGTCTTGTTTAGCTACTGTGACCTCCACGTCTATTCCACGGTGCCTTAAAACCTTCTGGTTAAACCACTGTGAACTCCACAACTCTTCCAAGGGGCATTGATATTGTCTTTTTATTCCCTTGAAACCTCCAACACTCTTCCAAGGGGCATTGATATTGTCTTTTTATTCCACTGCGATCTCCACCTCTCTTCCAAGGGGCATTAAAACCATCTTGTTAAGCTACTGTGACCTCCAACTCTCTTCCACTAGGCATTGATATTGTCTTTTTATTCCACTGCGACCTCCACGTCTCTTCCAAATGGTATTGATATTGTCTTTTTATTCCACTTCGACCTCCACCACTCTTCTAAGGGGCATTGATATTGTCTTTTTAATCCACTGCGTCCTCCACCACTCTTCCAAGGGTCATTAAAACAGTTTTGATAAGCTACTGTGACCTCCCCATCTCTTCCAAGGGGTATTAAAACCGTCTGGTTAAACAACTCTTAACTCCACAGCTCTTCCAAGAGGCATTGACATTGTCTTTTCATTCGACTGCAACCTCCACCACTCTTCCAAGGGGCATTAAAACCGTCTTGTTAAGCTACTGTGACCTCCACATCTCTTCCAAGGGGCATTAAAACCGTCAATTTAAACCACTCTGAACTCCACAGCTCTTGCAAGAGGCATTGATATTGTCTTTTTATTCCACTGCGACCTCCACATCTCTTCCAAGGGGAATTGGTATTGTCTTTTTATTCCAGTGCAACCTCCACCACTCTTCCAAGGGGCATTGATTTTGTCTTTTTAATCCACTGCGACCTCCAGCACTCTTCCAAGAAGCATTAAAACCATCTTGTTTAGCTACTGTGACCTCCACGTTTATTCCACGGGGCCTTAAAATCTTCTGGTTAAACCACTGTGAACTCCACAGCTCTTCCAAGGGGCATTGATATTGTCTTTTTATTTCACTGTAACATCCACCACTCTTCCAAGGGGCATTGATATTGTCTTTTTATTTTACTGCGACCTCCACCACTCTTCCAAGGGGCATTGATATTGTCTTTTTAATCCACTGCGACCTCCAGCACTCTTCCAAGAAGCATTAAAACCATCTTGTTTAGCTACTGTGACCTCCACGTTTATTCCACGGGGCCTTAAAATCTTCTGGTTAAACCACTGTGAACTCCACAGCTCTTCCAAGGGGCATTGATATTGTCTTTTTATTTCACTGTAACATCCACCACTCTTCCAAGGGGCATTGATATTGTCTTTTTATTTTACTGCGACCTCCACCACTCTTCCAAGGGGCATTAATATTGTCTTTTTATTCCACTGCTACCTCCACCACTCTTCAAAGGGTCATTGATATTGTCTTTTTATTCCACTGTAACCTCCACCACTCTTCCAAGGGGCATTGATATTGTCTTTTTATTCCACTGCGACCTCCACCTCTCTTCCAAGGGGCATTAAAACCATCTTGTTAAGCTACTGTGACCTCCAAGTCTCTTCCACGAGGCAATGATATTGTCTTTTTATTCCACTGCGACCTCCACATCTCTTCCAAGTGGAATTGGTATTGTCTTTTTATTCCAGTGCAACCTCCACCACTCTTCTAAGGGGCTTTGATATTGTCTTTTTAATCCACTGCGACCTCCAGCACTGTTACAAGGGGCATTAAAACAGTCGGATAAGCTACTGTGACCTCCACGTCTCTTCCACAGGGCATTAATCTGTCTGGTTTAACCACTCTGTACTCCACAGCTCTTCCAAGAGGCATTGATATTGTCTCTGTTTTTCACTGCGACCTCCACCACTCTTCCAAGGGGCTTTGATATTGCCTTTTTTATCCACTGCGACCTCCATAACTCTTCCAATGGGCATTAAAACCGTCTTGTTATGCTACTGTGACCTCTACGTCGCTTCCACGGGGCATTGATATTGTCTTTTTATTCCAGTGCGTCCTCCACCACTCGTTCAAAGGGCATTAAAACCGTCTTGGTAAGCCACTGTGACCTCCAAGTCTCTTCCAAGTGGCATTAAAACCGTCTGGTTAAACCGCTCTGAGCTCCACAGCTCTTCGAAGGGCATTGACAATGTCTTTTTATTCCATTGTAACCTTCTGCACTCTTCCAAGTGCATTGATATTGTCTTTTTATTCCTCTGCGACGTCCACGACTCTTCCAAGGGGCATTAAAACCGCCATTTTAAGCTACTGTGACCTCCAAGTTTCTTACACAGGGCATTGATATTGTCTTTTTATTCCAATGTAAACTCCACCACTTCTCCAAGGGGCATTGATATTGTCTTTTTATTCCACTGTTACCTCCACCAAACTTCCAAGGGGCATTGATATTGTCTTTTTATTCCACTGCGACCTCCACCACTCTTCTAAGGGGCATTGATATTGTGTTTTAAATCTCCAACGATCTTCACCACTCTTCCAAGGGGCATTAAAACAGTCTTGTTAAGCTACTGTGACCTCCTCGTCTCTATCAAGGGGCATTAAAACCGTCTGGTTAAACACTCTGAACTACACAGCTCTTACAAGAGGCATTGATATTGTCTTTTTATTAGACTTTAACATCCACCACTCTTCCAAGCGGCATTGATATTGTCTTTTTATTCCACTGCGACCTCCACCACTCTTCCAAGGGGCATTGATATTGTCTTTTTAATCAACTGCGACCTTCATCTCTCTTCCAAGGGGCAGTAAAACCATCTTGTTAAGCTACTGTGACCTCCACGTCCCTTCCACGGGGCATTGATATTGTCTTTTTATTCCACTACGACCTCCACCACTCTTCCAAGGGTCATTGATATTGTCTTTTTATTCCACTGCGAACTCCACCACTCTTCCAAGGGTCATTGATATTGTTTTTTTATTCCACTGCGACCTCCACCACTCTTCCAAGGGGCATTGATATTGTCTTTTTATTCCACTGCGACCTCCACCACTCTTCTAAGGGGCATTGATATTGTCTTTTAAAGGGGCATTAAAACAGTCTTGTTAAGTTACTGTGACCTCCAAGTCTCTTCCAAGGAGCAATAAAACCGTCTGGTTATACCACTCTGAACTCCACAGCTCTTCCAAGGGGCATTATTATTGTCTTTTTATTCCACAGTAACCTCCACCACTCTTCCAAGGGGCATTGGTATTGATTTTTATTCCTCTGCAACCACCACCAGTCCTCCAAGAGGCATTAAAACCGTCTTGTTAAGCTAATGTGACCTCCACGTCTCCTCCACGGGGCATTGAAATTGTCTTTTTATTCCACTGTAACCTCCACCACTTGTCCAAGGGGCATTGATATTGTCTTTTTATTCCACTGCGACCTCGACCACTCTTCCAATGGGCATTTATAATGTCTTTTTATTCCACTGCAACCTCCACCACTCTTCCAAGGCTCATTGATATTGTTTTTTTAATCAACTGCGACCTCCACCACTCTTCCAAGGGGCATTAAAACAGTCTTGTTAAGCTATTGTGACATCCACATCTCTTCCACGGTGCATTGGTATTTTCTTTTTATTTAACTGTAACCTTCACCACTGTTCCAAGGGGCATTGATATTGTCTTTTTATTCCACTATAACCTCCATCACCCTTCCAAGGGGCATTGACATTGTCTTTTTATTCAACTGTAACCTCCACCACTCTTCCAAGGGGCATTGATATTGTCTTTTTATTCCACTGCGACCTCCACCACTCTTCCATGGGGCATTCATATTGTCTTTTTAATCCAATGCGACCTCCACCACTTTTCCAAGGGACATTAAAACCATCTTGTTAAGCTACTGTCATCTCCACATCCATTCCCAGGGGCATTAAAACCGTCAATTTAAACCACTCTGAACTCCACAGCTATTGCAAGGAGCATTGATATTGTCTTTTTATTCCACTGTAACCTCCATCACTCTTCCAAGAGGCATTGATATTGTCTTTTTATTCAACTGTAACCTCCACGACTCTTCCAAGGGGCATTGATATTGTATTTTTATTCCACTGCGACCTCCACCACTCTTCTAAGGGGCATTCATATTGTCTTTTTATTCCACTGCGACCTCCACCACTCTTCCAAGGGGCATTCGTATTGTCTTTTTAATCCAAGGCGACCTCCATCACTCTTCCAAGGGGCATTAAAACCATCTTGTTAAGCTACTGTCACCTCCACGTCCCTTCCAATGGGCATTAAATTCGTCAATTTAAAACACTCTGAACTCCACAGCTCTTGCAAGGGGTACTGATATTGCCTTTTTATTCCACTGTAACCTCCAGCACTCTTCCAAGGGGCATTGATATTGTCTTTTTATTCCACTGCAACTTCCACCTCTCTTCCAAGGGGCATTAAAACCGTCTTGTTAAGCTACTGTGACCTCCACGTCTTTTTCACGGGGCATTGATATTGTCTTTTTATTCAACTGTAACCTCCACCACTCTTCCAAGGGGCATTGATATTGTATTTTTATTCCATTGGGACCTTCACCACGCTTCCAAGTGGCATTGATATTGTTTTTTTAATCCACTGTGACCTCCACCACTCTTCCAAGGGGCATTAAAACTGTATTGTTAAGCTACTGTGACCTCCACGTCTCTTCCAAGGTGCATTAAAACTGTCAATTTAAACCACTCTGAACTCCACAGCTCTTGCAAGCGTCATTGATATTGTCTTTTTACTCCACTGTAACCTACAGCACTCTTTCAAGAGGCATTGATATTGTCTTTTTATTCCACTACGACTTCCACCACTCTCCCAAGGTGCATTAAAAACATCTTGTTTAACTACTGTAACATCCATGTCTATTCCACGGGGCATTGATATTGTCTTTTTATTCCACTGTATCCTCCACCACTCTTCCAAGGGGTATTGATATTGTCTTTTTATTACACTGGGACTTCCACCCCTCTTCTAAGGGGCATTGATATTGTCTTTTTAATCCACTGCGACCTCCACCACTCTTCCAAGAGGCATTAAAACAGTCTTGTTAAGCTACTGTGACCTCCACATCTCTTCCAAGGGGCATTAAAACCGTCTGGTTCAACCAGTCTGAACTCCACAGCTCTTCCAAGGGGCATTGATATTGTCTTTGTATTCCACTGTAACCTCCACCATTCTTCCAAGGGGTATTGATATTGTCTTTTTAATGCACTGCGACCTCCGCCACTCTGCCAAGGGGCATTAAAACCATCTGGTTAAACCACTCTGAACTCCATAGCTCTTTCAAGAGGCATTGATATTGTCTTTTTATTTCACTGTAACCTCCACCACTCTTTAAAGGGGCATTGATATTGTCTTTTCATTCCATTGCGAACTCCACCACTCTTCCAAGGGGCATTAAAACTGTCTTGTTAAGCTACTGTGACCTCACGTGTCTTCCACGGGGCATTGATATTGTCTTTTTAATCCACTCTGACCTCCACCACTTTTCCAAGGGGCATTAAAATAGTCTTGCTAATCTACAGTGACCTTCACGTCTCTTCCAAGGGACAATAAAACCATCTGGTTAAACTACTCTGAACTCCACAGCGCGTCCAAGGGGCATTGGCATTGTCTTTTTATTCCACTCTAACCTCCACCACTCTTCCAAGGGGCATTGAAATTGTCTTTTTATTTCACTCCAACCTCCATCATTCTTCCAAGGGTCATTGATATTGTCTTTTTATTCCACTGCCACCTCCACCACTCTTCCAAGGGGCATTGATATTGTCTTTTTAATCCACTGCGACCTCCGCCACTTTTCCAAGGGTCATTAAAAACATATTTTTAAGCTACTGTGACCTCCACTTCACTTCCAATGGGCATTAAAACCGTCTGGTTAAACCACTCTGAACTCCACAGCTCTTCCAAAGGGCATTGGTATTGTCTTTTTATTCCTGTCTAACCTCCACCACTCTGCCAAGGGGCATTAAAACTGTCTTGTTCAGCTGCTGTAACCTCCATGACTATTCCACGGGGCATTGGTATTGTCTTTTTATTCCAATGTTACCTCCACCACTCTTCTAAGGGGCAGTGATATTGTCTTTTTAAACCACTGCGACCTTCACCACTCTTCCAAGAAGCATTACAAACATCTTATTAAGCTACTATGACCTCCACGTCTCTTCTACGGGGAATTGATATTGTCTTTTTATTCCACTGCGACCTCCACTACTCTTCCAAGGGGCATTGATATTGTCTTTTTTTCCACTACGACCTCCACCACTCTTCCAAGGGGCATTTATATTGTCTTCTTATTCAACTGCGACCTCCACAACTCTTCAAAGGGGCATTAAAACCGTCTTGTTAACCTACTTTGACATCCACGTCAATTCCACTGGGCGTTGATATTGTCTTTTTATTCCACTGTAACCTCCACCATTCTTCCAAGGGTTATTGATATTGTCTTTTAATGCACTGCGACCTCGACCACTCTTCCAAGGGGTATTAAAACCATCTTGTTAAACCACTCTGAACTCCATAGCTCTTTAAAGAGGCATTGATATTGTCTTTTTATTTCGCTGTAACCTCCACCACTCTTTCAAGGGGCATTGATATTGTCTTTTTATTCCGCTGCGACCTCCACCACTCTTCCAAGAGGCATTAAAAACATCTTATTAGGCTACTATGACCTCCACGTCTCTTCCAAGGGGCATTAAAACCGTCTGGTTAAATCACTCTGAATTCCACAGCTCATCAAAGGGGCATTGATATTGTCTTTTTATTCCCTGTAACCTCCACCACTTTTCTTAGGGGAATTGATATTGTCTTTTTATTATTATTATTATAATTATTTATTATTATAGCGCCATTTATTCCATGGCGCTTTACATGTGATAGGGATATACATAACAAAAGCATTTACATAATCTTAAGAAAATGAGTCAGCGACTGGTACAGGAGGAGCGAGGACCCTGCCCGCGAGGGCTCACATTCTAGAAGGGATGGGTGATGATACATTAGGTGAGGGTAGAGCTGGTCGTGCAGCGGTGGTTACTGCAGGTTGTAGACTTGTCGGAAGAGGTGGGTCTTCAGGTTTCTTTTGAAGGTTTCCACGGTCGGCGAGAGTCTGATGTGTTGGGTTAGAGAGTTCCAGAGTAGGGGGGATGCACGGGAGAAATCTTGTATACGATTGTGGGAGGAGGAGATAAGAGGGGAGTAGAGAAGGAGATCTTGTGAGGATCGGAGGTTGCGTGCAGGTAAGTACCAGTAGACTAGGTCACAGATGTATTGGGGAGACAGTTGGTGGATGGCTTTGTATGCCATGGTTAGAGTTTTGAACTGAATTCTCTGGGCAATGGGGATCCAGTGAAGAGATTGACAGAGAGGAGAGGCCGGGGAATAGCGGGGGGACAGGTGAATTAGTCGAGCAGCAGAGTTTAGGATAGATTGGAGAGGCGCAAGAGTGTTGTAAGGGAGGCCACGGAGCAAGAGGCTGCAGTAGTCGAGGCGGGATATGATGAGGGCATGCACTAGTGTTTTTGCAAAGTCTTTGCTGAGGAATGCACGGATCCGGGAGATGTTTTGGAGTTGGAGTCGGCAGGAAGTGGAAAAGGTTTGGATATGTGGCTTGAAGGAGAGATCAGAGTCCAGGGTTACTCCAAGGCAGCGATCTTTTGGGACTGGGGAGAGTGAACAGCCATTGACGTTGATGGCTAGGTCAGATGGGGATGTGAATGAGAGGGTGGAAAGATGATGAACTCTGTTTTATCCATGTTGAGTTTTAGAAATCTGTCAGAGAAGAAAGATGACATGGCCGACAGACATTGTGGGATTTTGGTTAGTAGGGAGGAGATATCGGGTCCAGAGAGGTAGATCTGTGTGTCGTCAGCATAGAGGTGATACTGAAAACCGTGAGACTCTATGAGCAGTCCCAGGCCAAAGTTGTAGATGGAGAAGAGCAGAGGTCCTAGAACTGAACCTTGGGGGACACCGACAGATAGGGGGCGAGATGAGGAGGTGGTGCGTGAGTGGGAGACGCTGAATGTCCTGTCTGTTAAGTATGATGAGATCCAAGATAGAGCCAAGTCCGTGATGCCAAGAGATGAGAGAATCTGGAGTAAGAGGGAATGGTCCACTGTGTCAAAGGCAGATGACAGGTCCAGATTGAGGAGGATGGAGTAGGGTCGCTTGGATTTGGCATTTAGTAGGTCGTTGGTGACTTTGGTCAGGGCAGTTTCAGTCGAGTGATTCGGTCGGAAGCCAGATTGCAGGCGGTCGAAGAGGGAGCAGGAGGAGAGGTGGGAGGACAGTTCAAGGTGGACATGTTGTTCTAGTAGTTTTGAGGCAAAGGAGAGGAGTGATATGGGGCGGTAGCTAGTCAGAGAGGAAGGGTCAAGGGAGGGCTTTTTGAGGATGGGTGTGATTGCTGCATGTTTGAAACATGAGGGGACGACACCATTTGTTAGTGACAGATTGAAGAGGTGGGTTAAGGTTGGGATGAAGACTGTGGTAAGGTTAGTGATGAGGTGGGATGGGATTGGGTCAAGTTCGCCGGTGGTGAGGTGTGATTTGGAGAGGAAAGAGGAGACTTGACCTTCTGTAATGGTGGAGAAGTGGGGTTTGGAGGAGGAGGGTTGAATAGATATGAGGAGGGGTTGTGTGGACTTTAGGCAAAAGTTTTGTCTGATGGTGTCAATCTTCTGTTTGAAGAATGAGGCAAAGTCGTCGGCTGAGATGAGAGAAGAGGGAGGAGGTGCTGGGGGACAAAGGAGAGAGTTGAAAGTGTTAAATAGCTGTTTAGGGTTGTGAGATAGGGAGGATATGAGAGATCAGAAGTAGGTTTGTTTTGCTGTAGTGAGTGCGGACTTGAAATTAGTGAGGGATTGCTTGAATGCGATGAAGTGCTCGATGGAGTGAGACCTTTTCCATCTCCGCTCCGCAACCCTGCAGGCCCGGCGCAGTTCTTTAGTAAGCTTAGTGTGCCAGGGTTGCCTGTTGAATGTGCGAGATGTGGTGTGTGTGAGAGCGGCGATCGAGTCTAGAGCTGCAGCTATTGTGGTGTTATATGAAGCAGCAGCAACATCTGCATCGTGTAAGGAATTTATGTCTGTAAGAGGGAGGAGGGATTCAGAGAGTGAGTGTAAGTCAAGGTGTTTGAGATTTCTGCGAGGGTATGCAAGTTTGTGGAGTGGGGATTGCTGCCCGGGGAGGAGAGAGAAGAGAATGTAAGTAGGCTGTGATCAGAGAGAGGGAGAGGTGAGTTAGAGAGGTTATATAGGGAACAGAGGCGGGTGAAGATGAGGTCCAGTGTGTGGCCATCTTTGTGGGTGGGTGTGGAAGACCATTGAGCGAGTCCGAAGGAGGAAGTGAGAGATAGGAACTTAGAGACAGACGAGTGGGAAGTGTTAATGGGGATGTTGAAGTCACCCATTATGATAGTGGGGATGTCAGTGGAGAGGAAGTGAAGCAGCCAGGTGGTGAAGTGGTCTAAGAAGGTGGTGGCTTGCCCTGGGGGTCGGTAAACGACGGCCAGTTGGAGGTTGGAGAGTGAATAGATGCGCACACAGTGCACCTCAAAAGAGGGGAGTGTAACGGAGGGTGGCAGTGGGATTTGGATGAAAGCGCTGTGTTCTGATAGGAGAAAACCTACGCCTCTGCCATGTTTGCCATTGGGGCGGGGTGTGTGGGAAAGGTGGAATCCGCCATATGAAAGTGCAGCTGGGGAGGCTGTGTCAGAGGGGGTGAGCCAGGTTTCAGTGATGGCAAGGAACGAAAGTTTGTTTGTAATGAAAAGATCGTAGGATCGAAGGAAAGTTGTTGCAGACAGAGAGAGCGTTCCATAGAGCTCCTGTTAGAGCTGCTTAGAGAGTGGGTATTGGTTGGATGGGTATGAGTTTAATAACACACATAATCCCTTAAGGCCAAAAACAGGGATTAACTGGAGACACGACACAATTGAAAAGTAAAAAAGCATATTTTATTATTAAATTCATTAAAATTATTTTTATACTTACACACATATATATTAAAAATTAAGCAGGAAAATATTATTATCAGCAAAGCAGGGACAAATATGTGGGTCTCAAACCAAAGGCTAACTATATAAGCTAGGCAGACTAGAGACATATATTCAAAGATATTGTAAGATATTATTCTACAGCCCAAATGATGGACCAGTATGCATAAAGTGCTAGTACTCAGTATATATGTGGGTCTCAAGTCAAAGGCTAACTATATAAGCCAGACAGACTAAAGACATATATTCAGAAATATTGTAAGATATTATTCTACAGCCCAAAATAATGGACCAGTATACATAAAGTGCTAGTGCTCAGTATATATTCATCAAAACTTGCAGTATTGCACATAAAGTTACCACATATGCCTGCTGACCAGTCAATATGAATAAAATTACCTATTGGTATAGTCCACCCTCTTTGTAAATATACTGCCAACGTTAAGGTCCTAATTAATAGAAAGCCCACAATCATGTGGATTCAAAACGGCAAAACACCGGGACCACAATAAGGCATAGAAAGCAAGGGGACATTACCTATCGCCAAGTGGAGAGAGAACATATAGCCCACAGTTCCTGCTGCTGCACCCCGACGACGCCGTTTCGCCACGCTTCTTCCAGGGGGCGTTCACTACTCAGGTAAAGCTACTCCTTTAAATAGTGCCTGTAGCCAATGGAATCCCCGTCCGCCCATGTCAAAGGGTGATGCGGGCGGACGGGTGAAAAATATTGAAAAGGAAATGGATAAATGGGAAAATGATATAAGTGCAATAAAATCCAAGAAATACCAAAGAGATGTGAGAGATTATGAAAACGATAACATTTTTAAATGGCAAAACCCTAGAAAATCCACGTATACTAATTCAACCAATCAATCGGTGGAAAATCAAACTCCCGGTTCGGAAGGAAGTACATCTTGTAGTGAGTCTGAGAGTACAGGGGCCATATATCCAAGAACCAGAGCTGGCCTTAATGGAACTAGGAGGTATCCGGATATTTTTTCCCGCAAAGGAAATAAGAAAAAGAATGATCAAATGAAGGTAATAAATTTATCTGATCATGTGATTACCGAACCCCAGCGCCGAGTACTAGAGAGAGGGTTAACATTTTCCCCCTCCTGTCCTTTAGATAAGTTCAAGGTGGTGAAAGATGTACATCTATTTGCTAGGAAAATTCTTTTAAAAAAGCTCCACCACCGAACAGGCAATAATCAAATATCCCCTACCACTCAGGAGCAGGAAGCACTACAGATTCTGGAAGAACTGTCTGAGGAGCAACAATCCCCCAATATTGGTAAGTTTCCTTTAAACTTGACTAAAGTCTCTAAAACTTTTCCCCCGCTAGGATCATGTGCCTCTGTGGATATCTTCACAAGAATGGTAGTCGCAGAGATTGAACAGCTCCCTTCGAGTCCAAAATGGATATCCAACATATCCCATGAGGAAAGGATAGCTCTTCAGGAACTACAATCGTTAAAGGGCATTACTATAAAACCAGCAGACAAGGGGGGGAACTTGGTATTATGGCCAAATTATTTGTATGAAAAACAAGCCTATAAGATTCTGGATATAACTACTTGTTATAGGAAACTCCCTCGGAACCCTATAAAGGAATTCCATGACCAACTGGTAGATATCCTGACGAAAGCATATGAACAGGACATTATCCCTAAGAGATTCCTAGACACTATAGTAAATCTACATCCTAAATTACCTACGTTCTACCTATTACCTAAGCTACACAAAAACCATCTTGACCCTCCCGGAAGGCCTATTGTATCCAGTAACGGAGGTCTCTGCGAAATTGTGTGTTGTGTTATCGATCACTATCTTAAACCCTTAGTTCGCAATCTGCCTTCTTTTATTCAAGACACAACGTCGGCTTTGCAGCGACTAAGTGATCTTCAATTAGAGGACAACATGATAATGGTAACTGCTGACGTGGAAGCCCTTTACTCGTCTATAAAACACACAGATGGCATTCGGGCGGTCAGATGGTTTCTGGGATCGAGTGGATTGGAACTTCCCTTGATTGAACTCCTGATTATTCTCTTGGAATTCATCTTGGAACATAATGCGTTCATGTTTAACGACAGGGTGTATTTGCAGATACAGGGCACAGCTATGGGGGCAGCATGTGCCCCCTCGTATGCAAATTTGTTTCTAGGAGCTTGGGAACGTCAAATTTTTCAAGTTGAACCAACTTTGGGCATAGAGAATGTACATGGTTGGATGCGTTACATCGATGATGTTTGGTTCATCTGGGAGGGCCCCATAGCCGAACTTGGAGATTTTATGACTAATCTTAATGATAATTCTTTGAACATTAAGCTGACATATAAATATGGTAGACAGCTGGACTTCTTGGATGTCTGCATTGGGACCCTCCCGGATGGACGCATCATCACCGATGTTTTTCGTAAAGTCACCTCCACCAACACTCTGCTACATGCCTCATCGTCACATATTCCTTCTACAATTAGGAGAATACCTATTGGTCAGTTCCTGAGAACAAGGAAGATCTGCTCAGGCGATGATACCTTTATGATGCAAGCTGAAGATTTAGCTGGTAGATTTGAGGAAAGAGGATACAGCAGACGTTGTATACGGAGGGGATTTAGAAAGGCATATCATACGCCAAGACAAGATTTACTGTTTGGGAAGAATAAGAAAGAAAAACAGACATCTAATAATCAAATTAGACTTATCACTACCTATAACAAACAGTGGAAAGAAGTTTCCAATATTGTATACAAACATTGGAAAATACTGATGATGGATCCAATATTGAAACAGATCCTCCCGCAAAAACCCTCCCTAGTGGCTAAAAGATCCAAGAATCTTAAAGATGCCTTAGTTCACAGTCATTATGAGCCAGTTAGTACCTTGAGGAATACACTGGCCAATACTATGATGGGCTTCTTTCCCTGTAGTTTTTGCAAGGCTTGCAAAAACTTGAAGAAAAGTAAGACTTTTTCAAATTATGACTCATCCAGAATCTATCAAATAAGGAAGCATCTTACCTGTACCTCAAAGGGTGTGGTCTATCATGCAGAGTGTCCATGTGGAAATATCTATATTGGTCTAACGACAAGAGAATTAAAGGTGCGTGTCCGTGAACATGTCAGGGATATTGAAAAAGCGGCAACTGTGAATGATGTTAAAATGTTAAAAACTATACCTAGACACTTCAAAGAATTTCATAATTGTAGAACGGAGGGTTTAGTCATTAAGGCTATCGATCAGGTTACATTGGGACCTAGGGGAGGGGACTTGGGGAGGATTTTAGCTCAAACTGAGAGCAAATGGATCTATAGATTGGGTACAATCTCCCCACAGGGTTTAAATGAAAATTTGGGTTTTGCCGCTTTTCTGTAGGTTACCTCTTGGATAGCTGTATATGTTTTTAACTCCGGGTCTTAATGTGTATATTTAGTATATTGATAGTGTTTTTATTGCTCCTTAGTAAACTGATGTGGCCTGATGTCGTTGGATGATCTATAGACGATCCATGGACGGGTTCTGAGGTTGTGATGCTACAGTACAGAAGGGGATTCCTATTTCCATTGGGACCAGACAAAGGCTGAATTAAAAAGGACGGCAACTTTGGCTGAGACCAGTGTGCCACAGAATGGATGAAGTACATCTATATATGTTTTGGTGTGCATGGATATCTATACATGCTGGATTGTATTCCTATTATTGTATAAAAAATAGATGTACCCCTTCCCTTTTTCCCTAGAATGGCAATCTTCCCCTTCTTTGCATGGGTCCTATGGATATAAGGGCGGTCCTCTATGCTTGTATATATATGTATATATATACATATATGTGTATGTATATATGTATATATATGTAATTTTTTTCTATTTTTTTCCATTTTGGATGGTGAATGGGATTTGGGACATCCTTGGTATTCCCCTGCTCTATCAATACCGTGTCAGCGTGTGCCGTATGTATTGGTCTGTCCCCATGTAGCCCTGCGGGGTGGGTGCGCATGCGCAGCTGTCAGCGCTCGTTGACTTCCGGATCGGCGCATGGTGGAAGGTGATGCGTTCCACGCTTGCGTTCCAAGCGCCGGAACCGGAAGTCACTTTTTCAATTACGTAGAGCTGAACGGCGCTCATGCGCCCGCATCACCCTTTGACATGGGCGGACGGGGATTCCATTGGCTACAGGCACTATTTAAAGGAGTAGCTTTACCTGAGTAGTGAACGCCCCCTGGAAGAAGTGTGGCGAAACGGCGTCGTCGGGGTGCAGCAGCAGGAACTGTGGGCTATATGTTCTCTCTCCACTTGGCGATAGGTAATGTCCCCTTGCTTTCTATGCCTTATTGTGGTCCCGGTGTTTTGCCGTTTTGAATCCACATGATTGTGGGCTTTCTATTAATTAGGACCTTAACGTTGGCAGTATATTTACAAAGAGGGTGGACTATACCAATAGGTAATTTTATTCATATTGACTGGTCAGCAGGCATATGTGGTAACTTTATGTGCAATACTGCAAGTTTTGATGAATATATACTGAGCACTAGCACTTTATGTATACTAGTCCATTATTTTGGGCTGTAGAATAATATCTTACAATATTTCTGAATATATGTCTTTAGTCTGTCTGGCTTATATAGTTAGCCTTTGACTTGAGACCCACATATATACTGAGTACTAGCACTTTATGCATACTGGTCCATCATTTGGGCTGTAGAATAATATCTTACAATATCTTTGAATATATGTCTCTAGTCTGCCTAGCTTATATAGTTAGCCTTTGGTTTGAGACCCACATATTTGTCCCTGCTTTGCTGATAATAATATTTTCCTGCTTAATTTTTAATATATATGTGTGTAAGTATAAAAATAATTTTAATGAATTTAATAATAAAATATGCTTTTTTACTTTTCAATTGTGTCGTGTCTCCAGTTAATCCCTGTTTTTGGCCTTAAGGGATTATGTGTGTTATTATATAAATTGTTTGGAGTGACTATATTCATTTTGTGACAGATGTTGGGTATGAGTTTAGTAGGGTTGCGACAGTTTGTAGAAGGTCGTGGATAGGAGGAAGAAGTAACTGTGGGGATATGGCGAGGAGGACCAGGATTTGGAGAGATATCTCCAGCAGTGAGGAGGAGCAGAGAAAGTGTTAGCAGGTGGGAGCAAGAGAGAGCATGAGGTGGCTGTCTGTGTTTGGAGATCCAGGATTGAATGTTTAGGAATAATTTGGAGGAGGAGGTGAGATGAATGGGAAGGATGGAGGTAGAGATGAAGAGTTTCTTACTAGGTGTAGGGATTTAAGGGGTTACTACAAAGTGGAGGACTATAGAGGAAAAAGTGAGAGCTAACAGAAACATAGTTAAAAGAGAGTAAGTGGTCAAAGTGTTGGGTACCTGACTCCTGCCCTGACTAACTGCCTCTGAAATAACTGCCACTTATCTCCGAAGCCACTTTGCACAAGAAGACGCGTGCACCCCTTACAGAGCTTCTAAATATATAGGGCACATTAAACTATCAGGTGAAGGGCATTGTGGGAGCTGCATATGGCTAAATTAGCAGCTGGTCGTCTCACCAGGAGATGGCTGGGTGATCAAACACAGAGCTAGGACTCTAGTCTCTGCAGTTTAGCACCTCTAAAAATCAGATAAGATCTATAGTGGGGAAGGGACAGAGATATGTGGGTATTGAATGGAGTGGGACAGATAAAGCAGAGAAGTTATGCAGAGCATGTACCAGTGAGGTGAATCAGCAAAGCAGAGCATTAAATTACAGCAGACTCAGCAAGCAGAGAAGTTATGCAGAGCATGTAACAGAGAGGTGAATCAGCAAAGCACAGCATTAGATTACAGCAGACACAGCAAGCAGAGAAGTTATTCAGAGCATGTACCAGTGAGGTTATTCCACTGCGACCTCCACCAATCTTCCAAGGGGCATTGATATTGTCTTTTTATTCCACTGCGACCTCCGCCACTCTTCCAAAAGGCATTGATATTGTCTTTTATTCCACTGTAACCTCCACCACTGTTCTAAGGGGCATTAAAACCGTCTTGTTAAGCTAGTGTGACATCCACGTCTCTTCCACAGGGCATTGCTATTGTCTTTTTATTCCACTGCGACCTCCACCACTCTGCCAAGGGGCATTAAAATCATCTAGTTAAGCTACTGTGATGTCCACGTCTCTTCCATGGGGCATTGATATTGTCTTTTTATTCCACTGTAACCTCCACCACTCTTCCAAGAGGCATTGATATTGTCTTTTTATTCCACTTTAACCTCCACCACTCATCCAAGGGGCATTGATATATTCTTTTTATTTTACTGCGACCTCCACCACTCTTCCAAGGGTCATTAATATTGTCTTTTTATTCCACTGGGACCTCCACGTCTCTTCCAAGGGGCATTGATGTTGTCTTTTTATTTATTTGGAACCTCCACCACTCTTCCAAGGGGCATTGATATTGTCTTTTTATTCCACTGCGACCTCCGCCACTCTTCCAAAAGGCATTGATATTGTCTTTTATTCCACTGTAACCTCCACCACTGTTCTAAGGGGCATTAAAACCGTCTTGTTAAGCTAGTGTGACATCCACGTCTCTTCCACAGGGCATTGCTATTGTCTTTTTATTCCACTGCGACCTCCACCACTCTGCCAAGGGGCATTAAAATCATCTAGTTAAGCTACTGTGATGTCCACGTCTCTTCCATGGGGCATTGATATTGTCTTTTTATTCCACTGTAACCTCCACCACTCTTCCAAGAGGCATTGATATTGTCTTTTTATTCCACTTTAACCTCCACCACTCATCCAAGGGGCATTGATATATTCTTTTTATTTTACTGCGACCTCCACCACTCTTCCAAGGGTCATTAATATTGTCTTTTTATT
Organism: Phyllobates terribilis; assembly: GCF_046119375.1. Lineage (NCBI taxonomy): Eukaryota > Metazoa > Chordata > Amphibia > Anura > Dendrobatidae > Phyllobates > Phyllobates terribilis. The sequence goes on along the minus strand of NW_027362799.1, from coordinate 2,928,280 downwards.
CCACTGGGACCTCCACGTCTCTTCCAAGGGGCATTGATGTTGTCTTTTTATTTATTTGGAACCTCCACCACTCTTCCAAGGGGCATTGATATTGTCTTTTTTATTCCACTGTAACCTCCACCATTCTTCCAAGGGACATTGATATTGTCTTTTTATTCCACTTTTACCTCCACCACTCTTCCAAGGGGCATTGATATGGTCTTTTTATTCAACTGTAACCTCCACCACTCTTCCAATGGGCATTAATATTGTCTTTTTAATCCACAGACATCTCTACCTCTCCTCCAAGGGGCTTTAAAACAGTCTTGATAAGCTTCTGTGACCTCCACGTCTCTTCCAAGGGGCATTAAAACTGCATGGTTAAACAACTCTGAACTCCACAGCTCTTCCAAGAGGCATTGATATTGTCTTTTTATTCAACTGTAACCTCCACCACTCTTCCAAAGGGCATTGAAATTGTCATTTTATTCCACTGCGACCTCCACCACTCTTCCAAGAGATATTGATATTGTCTTTTTATTCCACTGCGATCTTCACCCCTCTGCCAAGGAACATTGATATTGTCTTTTTTTCCACTGTATCCTCCACCACTCTTCTAAGGGGCATTGATATTTTCAATTTATTCCACTGCGACCTCCACCAATATTCCAAGGGGCATCGATAATGTCTTTTTAATCCACTGCAACCTCCACCACTCTTCCAAGGGGCATTAAAACCGTCTTGTTAAGCTACTGTGACCTCCAAGTTTCTTACACAGGGCATTGATATTGTCTTTTTATTCCACTGTAACCTCCACCACTCTACCAAGGCTCATTGATATTGTCTTTTTATTCCACTGTCACATCCACCAATCTTCCAAGGGGCATTGATATTGTCTTTTTATTCCACTGCGACCTCCACCAGTCTTCCAAGGGGCATTAAAACAGTCTTGTTAAGCTACTGTGTCCTCCTCGTTTCTTCCAAGGGGCATTAAAACCGTCTGGTTAAACACTCTGAACTCCACAGCTCATACAAGAGGCATTGATATTGTCTTTTTATTCGACTGTAACATTCACCACTCTTCCAAGCGGCATTGATATTGTCTTTTTATTCCACTGCGACCTACACCACTCTTCCACGGGGCATTGATATTGTCTTTTTAATCAACTGCGACCTCCACCTCTCTTCCAAGGGGCATTAAAACCATCTTGTGAAGCTACTGTGACCTCCACGTCCCTTCCACGGGGCATTGATATTGTCTTTTTATTCCACTGCGACCTCCACCACTCTTCCAAGGAGAATTGATATCGTCTTTTTATTCCACTGCGACCTCCACCACTCTTCTAAGGGACATTGATATTGTGTTTTTAATCCACTGCGACCTCCACCACTTTTCCAAGGGGCAATAAAACAGGTTTGATAAGCTACTGACCTCCACGTCTCTTCCAAGGGACATTAAACCGTCTGGTTAAACCACTCTGTACTCCACAGCTCATCCAAGAGGCAATGATATTGTCTTTTTATTCGACTGTAACCTCCACCAGTCTTCCAAGGGGCATTCACATTGTCTCTGCTTTCCACTGCGACCTCCACCACTTTTCCACGGGGCATTGATATTGTCTTTTTATTCCACTGTAACCTCCACCAATCTTCCAAAGGGCATTGATACTGTTTTTTTATTCCACTGTGACCCCCACCACTCTTCCAAGGGGCATTAAAACCGTCTTGTTAAGTTACTGTGACCTCCACGTCTCTTCCAAGGACCGTTAAAACTGTCTGGTTATACCACTCTGAACTCCACAGCTCTTCCAAGGGGCATTATTATTGTCTTTTTATTCCACTGTAACCTCCACCACTCTTCCAAGGGGCATTGATATTGTCTTTTTATTCCACTGCGACCTCCACCAGTCCTCCAAGAGGCATTAAAACCATCTTGTTAAGATACTGTGACCTCCACGTCTCTTCCTCGGGGCATTGAAATTGTCTTTTTATTCCACTGTAACCTCCACCACTCGTCCAAGGGGCATTGATATTGTCTTTTTATTCCAATGCGACCTCCACCACTCTTCCAAGAGGCATTGATAATGTCTTTTTATTCCACTGCGACCTCCAACACTCTTCCAATGGGCATTAAAACCGTCGTGTTATGCTACTGTGACCTCCACGTCCCTTCCTCGGGGCATTGATATTGTCTTTTTATTCCATTGCCACCTCCACCACTCTTCCAAGGGGCATTGATCTTGACTTTTTATTCCACTGAGACCTCTACCACTCTTCCAATGGGCATTGATATTGTCTTTTTAATCCACTGCAACCTCCACCACTCTCCAAGGGGCATTAAAGCCGTCTTGTTAAGCTACTGTCACGTCCATGTATATTCCACGGGGCATTGATATTGTGTTTTTATTCCACTGTAACCTCCACCACTCTTCCAAGTGGAATTGACATTGTCTTTTTATTCCACTGTGACTTCCACCTCTCTACTAAGGGGCATTGATATTGTCTTTTTAATCCACTGCGACCTCCACCACTCTTCCAAGGGGCATTAAAACAGACTTGTTAAGCTACTGTGACCTCCACGTCTCTTCCAAGGGGCATTAAAATCGTCTGGCTAAAGCACTCTGAACTCCACAGCTCTTCCAAGGGGCATTGATGTTGTCTTTTTATTCCATTGCGACCTCCACCACTCTTCCAAGGGGCATTGATTTTGTCTTTTTATTCCACTGCGACCTCCACCACTCTTCCAATGGGCATTAAAACCGTCTTGTTAAGCTACTGTGACCTCCACGTCCCTTCCACGAGGCATAGATATTGTCTTTTTATTCCACTGCGACCTCCACCACTCTTCCAAGGGGCATTGATATTGTCCTTTTAATCGTCTGCGAACTCCACCACTCTTCCAAGGGGCATTAAAACCGTCTTGTTATGCTACTGTGACGTCGACTTCTCTTCCAAGGGGCATTAAAACCATCTGGTTAAACCACGCTGAACTCCACAGCTCTTCCAAGGGGCATTTGTATTGTCAGTTTATTCCACTCTAACTCCACCACTCTTCCAAGGGGCATTGACATTGTCTTTTTATTCCACTGCGACCTCCACCACTCTTCCAAGGGGCATTAAAACCATATTATTAAGATACAGTGACCTCCACATCTCTTCCACGGGGCATTGATATTGTCATTTTTTTCCACTGTAACCTCCACCAATCTTCCAAAGGGCATTGATACTGTTTTTTTATTCCACTGTGACCCCCACCACTCTTCCAAGGGGCATTAAAACCGTCTTGTTAAGTTACTGTGACCTCCACGTCTCTTCCAAGGACCGTTAAAACTGTCTGGTTATACCACTCTGAACTCCACAGCTCTTCCAAGGGGCATTATTATTGTCTTTTTATTCCACTGTAACCTCCACCACTCTTCCAAGGGGCATTGATATTGTCTTTTTATTCCACTGCGACCTCCACCAGTCCTCCAAGAGGCATTAAAACCATCTTGTTAAGCTACTGTGACCTCCACGTCTCTTCCTCGGGGCATTGAAATTGTCTTTTTATTCCACTGTAACCTCCACCACTCGTCCAAGGGGCATTGATATTGTCTTTTTATTCCAATGCGACCTCCACCACTCTTCCAAGAGGCATTGATAATGTCTTTTTATTCCACTGCGACCTCCAACACTCTTCCAATGGGCATTAAAACCGTCGTGTTATGCTACTGTGACCTCCACGTCCCTTCCTCGGGGCATTGATATTGTCTTTTTATTCCATTGCCACCTCCACCACTCTTCCAAGGGCCATTAAAACCGTCTTGTTAAGCTACTGTGACCTCCAAGTCTCTTCCAAGGGTCATTAAAACCGTCTGGTTAAACAGCTCTGAGCTCCACAGCTCTTCCAAGGGGCATTGACGATGTCTTTTTTTCCATTGTAACCTTTTGCACTCTTCCAAGTGCATTGATATTGTCTTTTTATTCTTCTGCGACGTCCACGACTCTTGCAAGGGGCATTAAAACCGTCTTGTTAAGCTACTGTGACCTCCAAATTTCTTACACAGGGCATTGATATTGTCTTTTTATTCCACTGCAACCTCCACCACTCTTCCAAGGGGCATTTATATTGTCTCTTTATTCCACTGTAACCTCCACCAATCTTCCAAGGGGCATTGATATTGTCTTTTTATTCCACTGCGACCTCCACCACTCTTCCAAGGGGCATTAAAACAGTCTTGTTAAGCTACTGTGACCTCCTCGTCTCTTCCAAGGGGCATTAAAACCGTCTGGTTAAACACTCTGAACTCCACAGCTCATAGAAGAGGCATTGATATTGTCTTTTTATTCGACAGTAACATCCACCACTCTTCCAATCGGCATTGATATTGTCTTTTTATTCCACTGCGACCTCCACCACTCTTCCAAGGGGCATTGATATTGTCTTTTTAATCAACTGAGACCTCCACCTCTCTTCCAAGGGGCATTAAAACCGTCTTGTGAAGCTACTGTGACCTCCATGTCCCTTCCACGGGGCATTGATACTTCCTTTTTATTCCACTGCGACCTCCACCACTCTTCCAAGGGGCATTGATATTGTCTTTTTAATCCACTGCGACATCCACCACTCTTCCACGGGGCATTGATATTGTCTTTTTAATCCACTGTGACCTCCACGTCTCTTTCAATGGGCATTAAAACCGTAAATTTAAACCACTCTGAACTCCACAGCTCTTTCAAGGAGCACTGGTATTGTCTTTTTATTCCACTCTAACCTCCACCACTCTTCCAAGGGGCATTGACATTGTCTATTTATTCCACTGCGACCTCTACCACTCTTCCAAGGGGCATTAAGAACATCTTGTTAAGCTACAGTGACCTCCACAACTCTTCAATGGGGCATTGATATTGTCTTTTTATTCCACTGTAACCTCCACCACTCTTCCAAGGGGCATTGATCTTGTCTTTTTATTCCACTGAGACCTCTACCACTCTTCCAATGGGCATTGATATTGTCTTTTTAATCCACTGCAACCTCCACCACTCTTCCAAGGGGCATTAAAGCCGTCTTGTTAAGCTACTGTCACGTCCATGTATATTCCACGGGGCATTGATATTGTGTTTTTATTCCACTGTAACCTCCACCACTCTTCCAAGTGGAATTGACATTGTGTTTTTATTCCACTGTGACTTCCACCTCTCTACTAAGGGGCATTGATATTGTCTTTTTAATCCACTGCGACCTCCACCACTCTTCCAAGGGGCATTAAAACAGACTTGTTAAGCTACTGTGACCTCCACATCTCTTCCAAAGGGCATTAAAATCGTCTGGCTAAAGCACTCTGAACTCCACAGCTCTTCCAAGGGGCATTGATGTTGTCTTTTTATTCCATTGCGACCTCCACCACTCTTCCAAGGGGCATTGATTTTGTCTTTTTATTCCACTGCGACCTCCACCACTCTTCCAATGGGCATTAAAACCATCTTGTTAAGCTACTGTGACCTCCACGTCCCTTCCACGAGGCATTGATATTGTCTTTTTATTCCACTGCGACCTCCACCACTCTTCCAAGGGGCATTGATATTGTCGTTTTAATCCTCTGCGAACTCCACCACTCTTCCAAGGGGCATTAAAACCGTCTTGTTTTGCTACTGTGACTTCGACTTCTCTTCCAAGGGGCATTAAAACCATCTGGTTAAACCACGCTGAACTCCACAGCTCTTCCAAGGGGCATTTGTATTGTCAGTTTATTCCACTCTAACTCCACCACTCTTCCAAGGGGCATTGACATTGTCTTTTTATTCCACTGCGACCTCCACCACTCTTCCAAGGGGCATTAAAACCATATTATTAAGATACAGTGACCTCCACATCTCTTCCACGGGGCATTGATATTGTCTTTTTATTCCACTGTAACCTCCACCAATCTTCCAAAGGGCATTGATACTGTTTTTTTATTCCACTGTGACCCCCACCACTCTTCCAAGGGGCATTAAAACCGTCTTGTTAAGTTACTGTGACCGCCACGTCTCTTCCAAGGACCGTTAAAACTGTCTGGTTATACCACTGTGAAATCCACAGCTCTTCCAAGGGGCATTATTATTGTCTTTTTATTCCACTGTAACCTCCACCACTCTTCCAAGGGGCATTGATATTGTCTTTTTATTCCACTGCGACCTCCACCAGTCCTCCAAGAGGCATTAAAACCATCTTGTTAAGCTACTGTGACCTCCACGTCTCTTCCTCGGGGCATTAAAATTGTCTTTTTATTCCACTGTAACCTCCACCACTCGTCCAAGGGGCATTGATATTGTCTTTTTATTCCAATGCGACCTCCACCACTCTTCCAAGAGGCATTGATAATGTATTTTTATTCCACTGCGACCTCCACCATTCTTTCAAGGCTCATTGATATTGTATTTTTAATCCACTGCGACCTCCACCACTCTACCAAGGGTCATTAAAACCGTCTTGTTAAGCTATTGTGACCTCCACATCTCTTCCACGGGGCATTGATATTGCCTTTTTATTTAACTGTAAACTCCACCACTGTTCCAAGGGGCATTGATATTGTCTTTTTATTCTACTGTAACCTCCACCACTCTTCCAAGGGGCATTGATATTGTCTTTTTATTCCACTGTGACCTCCACCAGTCCGCCAAGAGGCATTGATAATGTCTTTTTATTTCACTGCGATCTCCACCACTCTCCAAGGCTCATTGATATTGTCTTTTTAATCCACTGCGACCTCCACCACTCTTCCAAGGGGCCTTAAAACCGTCTTGTTAAGCTATTGTGACCTCCGCATCTCTTCCACGGGGTATTGATATTGTCTTTTTATTTAACTGTAACCTCCACCACTGTTCCAAGGGGCATTGATATTGTCTTTTTATTCCACTGTAACCTCCATCACTCTTCCAAGGTGCATTGATATTGTCTTTTTATTCCACTGTAACCTCCACAACTCTTCCAAGGGGCATTGATATTGTCTTTTTATTCCACTGCGACCTCCACCAATCTTCCAAGGTTCATTCATATTGTCTTTTTAATCCACTGCGACCTCCACCACTCTTCCAAGGGGCATTAAAACCGTCTTGTTAAGCTTCTGTCACCTCCACGTCCCTTCCAAGGGGCATTAAAACCGTCAATTTAAAACACTCTGAACTCCACAGCTCTTGCAAGGGGCATTGATATTGTCTTTTTATTCCAATGTAACCTCCAGCACTCTTCCAAGGGGCATTGATATTGTCTTTTTATTCCACTGCAAATTCCACCTCTCTTCCAAGGGGCATTAAAACCGTCTTGTTAAGCTACTGTGACCTACACGTCTCTTTCACGGGGCATTGATATTGTCTTTTTATTCCACTTTTAGCTCCACCACTCTTCCAAGGGGTATTTATATTGTCTTTTTATTCCACTTGGACCTTCACCACTCTTCCAAGTGGCATTGATATTGTCTTTTTAATCCACTGCGACCTCCACCACTCTACCATGGGGCATTAAAACCGTATTGTTAGCTACTGTGACCTCCACGTCTCTTCCAAGGTGCATTAAAACCGTCAATTTAAACAACTCTGAACTCCACAGCTCTTGCAAGAGGCATTGATATTGTCTTTTTACTCCACTGTAACCTACAGCACTCTTTCAAGGGGCATTGATATTGTCTTTTTATTCCACTACGACTTCCACCACTCTCCCAAGGTGCATTAAAAACATCTTGTTTAGCTACTGTAACGTCCATGTCTATTCCACGGGACATTGATATTTTCTTTTTATTCCACTGTATCCTCCACCACTCTTCCAAGGGGTATTTATATTGTCTTTTTAATCCACTGCGACTTCCACCTCACTTCTATGGGGCATTGATATTGTCTTTTTAATCCACTGCAACCTCCACCACTCTTCCAATAGGCATTAAAACAGTCTTGTTAAGCTACTGTGACCTCCACATCTCTTCCAAGGGGCATTAAAACCGTCTGGTTAAACGACTCTGAACTCCACAGCTCTTCCAAGGGGCATTGATATTGCCTTTTTATTCCACTGTAACCTCCACCATTCTTCCAAGGGGTATTGATATTGTCTTTTTAATGCACTGCTACCTCCACCACTCTTTATAGGGGCATTAAAACCATCTGGTTAAACCACTCTGAACTCCATAGCTCTTTCAAGAGGCATTGATATTGTCTTTTTATTTCACTGTAACCTCAACTACTCTTTCAAGGGGCATTGATATTGTCTTTTTATTCCACTGCGACCTCCACCACTCTTCCAAGGGGCATTAAAACTGTCTTGTTAAGCTACTGTGACCTCCAAATGTCTTCCATGGGGCATTGATATTGTCTTTTTAATCCACTGTGACCTCCACCACTTTTCCAAGGGGCATTAAAACCGTCTTCTTATTCTACTGTGACCTCCACGTCTCTTACAAGGGGCAATACAACTATCTGGTTAAACCTCTCTGAACTCCACAGCTCTTCCTAGGGGCATTGGTATTGTCTTTTTATTCCAATCTAATCTCCAGCACTCTTCCAAGGGGCATTGACATTGTCTTTTTATTCCACTGCGACCTCCATCATTCTTCCAAGGGGCATTGATATTGTCTTTTTATTCCACTGCCACCTCCACCACTCTTCCAAGGTGCATTGATATTGTTTTATTAATCCACTGCGACCTCCACCACTTTTCCAAGGGACATTAAAAACGTCTTTTTAAGCTACTGCGACATCCACGTCACTTCCAATGGGCATTAAAACCATCTGGTTAAACCACTCTGAACTCCACAGCTCTTTCAAGGGGCATTGGTATTGTCTTTTTATTCCACTCTAACCTCCACCACTCTTCCAAGGGGCATTGACTTTGTCTTTTTATTCCACTGCGACCTCCACCATTCTTCCAAGGGGCATTTAAACTGTCTTGTTAAGCTACAGTGATCTCCACATCTCTTCCATGGGGCATTGATATTGCCTTTAAATTCCACTGTAACCTCCACCACTCTACCAAGGGGCATTGATATTGTATTTTTATTCCACTGTGACCTCCACCACTCTTCCAAAGGGCATTGATATTGTCTTTTTAATCCACTCCGACCTCCACCACTCTTATAAAGGGCATTAAAACTATCTTGTTAAGCTACTGTGACCTCCACATCTTTTCCATGGGCCATTGATTTTGTCTTTTTATTCCACTGCGACCTCGACCACTCTTCCTCGGGGCATTGATATTGTCTTTTTAATCCACTGCAACCTCCAACACTCTTCCATGTGGCATTAAAACCGTCTTGTTAAGCTACTGTGACCTCCACGTCTCTTCCAAGGGGCATTAAAACCGTATGGTTAAACCAATCTGAACTCCACAGATCTTCCAAGGGGCATTGATATTGTCTTTTTATTCCACTGTATCCTCCACCACTCTTCCAAGGGGCATTGATATTGTCTTTTTATTCCACTGCAACCTCCACCACTCTTACAAGGGGCATTAAAACTGTCTTGTTAAGCTACTGTCACCTCCATGTCTCTTCCACAGGGCATTGATATTGTCTTTTTATTCCACTGGAACCTCCAACACTCTTCCAAGGTGCATTGAAATTGTCTTTTTATTCCACTGAGACTTCAACCACTCCTTAAAGGAGCATTGACATTGTCTTTTTAATCAACTTCGACCTCAACCACTCTTCCAAGGGGCATTAAAACAGTCTTGTTAATCTGCTGTGACCTCCACGTCTCTTCCAAGGGGCATTAAAACCTTCAATTTAAACCACTCTCAACTCCACAGTTCTTGCAAGGGGCTTTGATATTTTTTTTTATTCCACTGAAACCTCCAGCACTCTTCCAAGGGGCATTGATATTGTCTTTTTTTTCCACTGCGACTTTCACCTCTCTTCCAAGGGACATTAAAATCATCTTTTTAAGCTACTGTGACATCCACGTCTCTTTCACGGGGCATTGATATTGTCTTTTTATTCTACTGTAAACTCCACCACTCTTCCAAGGGGCATTGATATTGTCTTTTTATTCCACTGCCACCTCCAGCACTCTTCCAAGGAGCATTGATATTGTCTTTTTATTCCACTGCGACCTCCACCACTCTTACAAGGGGCATTAAAACTGTCTTGTTAAGCTACTGTCACCTCCATGTCTCTTCCACAGGGCATTGATATTGTCTTTTTATTCCACTGGAACCTCCAACACTCTTCCAAGGTGCATTGAAATTGTCTTTTTATTCCACTGAGACTTCAACCACTCCTTAAAGGAGCATTGACATTGTCTTTTTAATCAACTTCGACCTCAACCACTCTTCCAAGGGGCATTAAAACAGTCTTGTTAATCTGCTGTGACCTCCACGTCTCTTCCAAGGGGCATTAAAACCTTCAATTTAAACCACTCTCAACTCCACAGTTCTTGCAAGGGGCTTTGATATTTTTTTTTATTCCACTGAAACCTCCAGCACTCTTCCAAGGGGCATTGATATTGTCTTTTTTTTCCACTGCGACTTTCACCTCTCTTCCAAGGGACATTAAAATCATCTTTTTAAGCTACTGTGACATCCACGTCTCTTTCACGGGGCATTGATATTGTCTTTTTATTCTACTGTAAACTCCACCACTCTTCCAAGGGGCATTGATATTGTCTTTTTATTCCACTGCCACCTCCAGCACTCTTCCAAGGAGCATTGATATTGTCTTTTTAATCCACTGCGACCTCCACCACTTTTCCAAGGGACAATAAAACCGTCTTTTTAAGCTTCTGTGACCTCCACCTCACTTCCAATGGGCATTAAAACCTTCTGGTTTAACTATTCTGAACTCCACTGCTCTTCCAAGGGGCATTGATATTGTCTTTTAAATCCACTGTTACTTCCACCACTTTTCCAACGGGCATTGATATTGTTTTTTTATTCCACTGCGACCTCCACTACTCTTCCAAGGGGCATTGATATTGTTTTTTTATTCCACTGCGACCTCCACTACTCTTCCAAGGGGCATTGATATTGTCTTTTTATTCCACTGCGACCTCCACCACTCTTCTAAGGGGCATTTACATTGTCTTTTTAATTAACTGCGACCTCCACCACTCTTCCAAGGGCCATTAAAACCGTGTTGTTAAGCTAGTTTGACCTCCACGTCAATTCCATAGGGCATTAAAATAGTCAATTTAAACCACTCTGAACTCCACAGATCTTGCAAGTGTCATGGATATTGTCTTTTTAGTCCAATGTAACCTCCAGCACTCTTTCACGCGGCATTGATATTGTCTTTTTATTCCACTGGGACCTTCACCACTCTTCCAAGTGGCATTGATATTGTCTTTTTAATACACTGCGACCTCCACCACACTTCCAAGGGACATTAAAACCGTATTGCTAAGCTACTGTGTCCTCCACGGTTCTTCCAAGGTGCATTAAAACCGTCAATTTAAACCTCTCTGAACTCCAGAGCTCTTGCAAGAGGCATTGATATTGTCTTTTTATTCCACTACGACTTCCACCACTCTGCCAAGGTGCATTAAAAACATCTTGTTTAGCTACTGTAACGTCCATGTCTATTCCACGGGGCATTGATATTGTCTTTTTTTTCCACTGTATCCTCCACCACTCCTCCAAGGGGCATTGATATTGTCTTTTTATTCCACTGCGACTTTCACCTCTCTACCAAGGGACATTAAAATCATCTTTTTAAGCTACTGTGACATCCACGTCTCTTTCACGGGGCATTGATATTGTCTTTTTATTCTACTGTAAACTCCAACACTCTTCCAAGGGGCATTGATATTGTCTTTTTATTCCACTGCCACCTCCAGCACCCTTCCAAGGAGCATTGATATTGTCATTTTAATCCACTGCGACCTCCACCACTTTTCCAAGGGACAATAAAACCGTCTTTTTAAGCTTCTGTGACCTCCACCTCACTTCCAATGGGCATTAAAACCTTCTGGTTTAACTACTCTGAACTTCACTGCTCTTCCAAGGGGCATTGATATTGTCTTTTAAATCCACTGTTACTTCCACCACTTTTCCAACGGGCATTGATATTGTTTTTTTATTCCACTGCGATCTCCACTACTCTTCCAAGGGGCATTGATATTGTTTTTTTATTCCACTACGACCTCCACTACTCTTCCAAGGGGCATTGATATTGTCTTTTTATTCCACTGCGACCTCCACCACTCTTCTAAGGGGCATTTATATTGTCTTTTTAATTAACTGCGACCTCTACCACTCTTCCAAGGGCCATTAAAACCGTGTTGTTAAGCTAGTTTGACCTCCACGTCAATTCCATGGGGCATTAAAATAGTCAATGTAAACCACTCTGAACTCCACAGATCTTGCAAGGGGCATGGATATTGTCTTTTTATTCCAATGTAACCTCCAGCACTCTTTCACGTGGCATTGATATTGTCTTTTTATTCACCTGGGACCTTCACCACTCTTCCAAGTGGCATTGATATTGTCTTTTTAATCCACTGCGACCTCCACCACACTTCCAAGGGACATTAAAACCGTATTGCTAAGCTACTGTGTCCTCCACGGTTCTTCCAAGGTGCATTAAAACCGTCAATTTAAACCACTCTGAACTCCAGAGCTCTTGCAAGAGGCATTGATATTGTCTTTTTATTCCACTACGACTTCCACCACTCTGCCAAGGTGCATTAAAAACATCTTGTTTAGCTACTGTAACGTCCATGTCTATTCCACGGGGCATTGATATTGTCTTTTTATTCCACTGTATCCTCCACCACTCTTCCAAGGGGTATTGATATTGTCTTTTTATTCCACTGCGACTTCCACCTCTCTACTAAGGGGCATTGATATTGTCTTTTTAAACCACTGCGACCTCCACCATTGTTCCAAGGGGTATTGATATTGTCTTTTTAATGCACTGCGACATCCACCACTCTTTCAAGGGGCATTAAAACCATCTGGTTAAACCACTCTGAACTCCATAGCTCTTTCAAGAGGCATTGATATTGTCTTTTTATTTCACAGTAACCTCCATCACTCTTTCAAGGGGCATTGATATTGTCTTTTTATTCCACTGTGACCTCTACCACTCTTCCACGGGACATTAAAACTGTCCTTTTAAGCTACTGAGACCTCCACGTGTCTTCCACGGGGCATTGATATTGTCGTTTTAATCCACTGTGACCTCCACCACTTTTCCAAGGGGCATTAAAACCGTCTTGTTAATCTACTATGACCTCCACGTCTCTTCCAAGGGGCAATAAAACCATCTCCTTAAACCACTCTGAACTCCACAGCCCTTCCAAGGGGCATTGGTATTGTCTTTTTATTCCACTCTAACCTCCACCACTCTTTTAAGGGACATTGATATTTTCTTTTTATTTCACTGCGACCTGCACCACTCTTCCAAGGGGCATCGATAATGTCTTTTTAATCCACTGCGACCTCCACGTCTCTTCCAAGGGGCATTAAAACCATCTTGTTAAGCTACTTTGACCTCCATGTCTCTTCCAAGGGGCATTAAAACCGTCAATTTAAACCACTCTGAACTCCACAGCTCTTGCAAGAGGCATTGATATTGTCTTTTTATTCCACTGTATCCTCCACCACTCTTCCAAGGGGCAATGATTTTGTCTTTTTAATCCACTGCGACCTCCATCTCTCTTCCAAGAAGCATTAAAACCGTGTTGTTTAGCTACTGTGACCTCCACGTCTATTCCACGGTGCCTTAAAACCTTCTGGTTAAACCACTGTAAACTCCAAAGCTCTTCCAAGGGGCAATGACATTGTCTTTTTATTCCACTGTAACCTCCACCACTCTTCCAAGGGGTATTGATATTGTCTTTTTATTTTACTGCGACCTCCACCACTCTTCCAAGGAGCATTAATATTGTCTTTCTATTCCACTGCGACCTCCACCACTCTTCCATGGGTCATTGATATTGTCTTTTTATTCCACTGTAACCTCCACCACTCTTCCAAGGGGCATTGATATTGTCTTTTTATTCCACTGCGACCTCCACCTTTCTTCCAAGGGGCATTAAAACAATCTTGTTAAGCTACTGTGACCTCCAAGTCTCTTCCACGGGGCACTGATATTGTCTTTTTATTCCACTGTGACCTCCACATCTCTTCCAACTGGAATTGATATTGTCTTTTTATTCCACTGCGACCTCCACCACTCTTCTAAGGGGCATTGATATTGTCTTTTTAATCCACTGCGACCTCCACCACTCTGCCAAGGGGCATTAAAACAGTTTTGCTAAGCTACTGTGACCTCCACGTCTCTTCCAAGGGGCATTAAAACCGTCTCGTTAAACCACTCTGAACTCCACAGCTCTTCCAAGAGGCATTGATATTGTATTTTTATTCGACTGTAACCTCCACCACTTTTCCAAGGGGCATTAAAACCGTCTTGTTAAGCTACTGTGACCTCCACGTCTTTTCCAAGTGGCGTTAAAATCGTCAATTTAAACCACTCTGAACTCCACAGCTCTTGCAAGAGGCATTGACATTGTCTTTTTATTCCACTGTAACCTCCACTACTCTTTCAAGGGACATTGATTTTGTCTTTTTAATCCACTGCGACCTCCATCAGTCTTCCAAGAAGCATTAAAACCGTCTTGTTTAGCTACTGTGACCTCCACGTCTATTCCACGGTGCCTTAAAACCTTCTCGTTAAACCACTGTGAACTCCACAGCTCTTCCAAGGGGCACTGATATAGTCTTTTTATGCCACTGTAACCTCCACCACTCTTCCAAGGGGCATTGATATTGTCTTTTTATTTTTCTGCGACCTCCAACACTCTTCCAAGGGGCATTAATATTGTCTTTTTATTCCACTGTGACCTCCACCACTCTTCCAAGGGTCATTGATATTGTCTTTTTATTCCACTGTAACCTCCACCACTCTTCCAAGGGGAATTGATATTGTCTTTTTATTCCACTGCGACCTCCACCTCTCTTCCAAGGGGCATTAAAACCATCTTGTTAAGCTACTGTGACCTCCAAGTCTCTTCCACGAGGCATTGATATTGTCTTTTTATTCCACTGCGACCTCCACATCTTTTCCAAGGGGAATTGATATTGTCTTTTTATTCCACTGCGACCTCGACCACTCTTCTAAGGGGCATTGATTTTGTCTTTTTAATCCACTGCGACCTCCACCACTCTTCCAAGGGGCATTAAAACAGTCTTGATAAGCTACTGTGACCTCCACGTCTCTTCCAAGGGGCATTAAACCGTCTGGTTCAGCCACTCTGTACTCCACAGCTCTTCCAAGAGGCATTGATATTGTCTTTTTATTCGACTGTAACCTCCACAACTCTTCCAAGGGGCATTGATATTGTCTGTGTTTTCCACTGCGACCTCCACCACTCTTCCAAGGGGCTTTAATATTGTCTTTTTTATCCACTGCGACCTACACCAATCTTCCAAGGGGCATTAAAACCGTCTTGTTATGCTACTGTGACCTCCACGTCCCTTCCACGGGGCATTGTTTTTGTCTTTTTATTCCATTGCGACCTCCATCACTCTTCCAAGGGGCATTAAAACCGTCTTGTTAAGCTACTGTGACCTCCAAGCCTCTTCCAAGGGGCAAAAAAAACGTCTGGTTAAACCGCTCTGAGCTCCACAGCTCTTCCAAGGGGCATTTACAATGTCTTTTTATTCCTTTTTATCCTTCTGCACTCTTCCAAGTGCATTGATATTGTCTTTTTATTCCTCTGTGACGTCCACCACTCTTCCAAGGGGCATTAAAACCGTCTTGTTAAGCTACTGTGACCTCCAAGTTTCTTACACAGGTCATTGATATTGTCTTTTTATTCCACTGTAACCTCCACCACTCTTCCAAGGGGCATTGATATTGTCTTTTTATTACACTGTAACCTCCACCAATCTTCCAAGGGGCATTGATATTGTCTTTTTATTCCACTGCGACCTCCACCACTTTTCTAAGGGGCATTAATATTGTCTTTTAAATCCACAACGATCTCCACCACTCTTGTAAGGGGCATTAAAACAGTCTTGTTAAGCTACTGTGACCTCCTCGTCTCTTCCAAGGGGCATTAAAACCGTCTGGTTAAACACTCTGAACTCCACAGCTCTTACAAGAGGCATTGATATTGTCTTTTTATTCGACTGTAACATCCACCATTCTTCCAAGCGACATTGATATTGTCTGTTTATTCCACTGCGACCTCCACCACTCTTGCAAGGGGCATTGATATTGTCTTTTTAATCAACTGCGACCTCCACCTCTCTTCCAAGGGGTCATTAAAACCGTCTTGTGAAGCTACTGTGACCTCCACGTCCCTTCCAGTGGGCATTGATATTGTCTTTTTATTCCACTTCGACCTCCACCAGTCTTCCAAGGGGCATAGATATTGTCTTTTTAATCCTCTGTGACCCCCACGTCTCTTCAAAGGGGCATTAAAACCGTCAATTTAAACCACTCTGAACTCCACAGCTCTTCCAAGGAGCACTGGTAATGTCTTTTTATTCCACTGTAACATCCACCACTCTTCCAAGGGGCATTGACATTGTCTATTTATTCCACTGCGACCTCCACCACTCTTCCAAAGGGCATTAAGACCATCTTGTTAAGCTACAGGTACCTGCACAACTCTTCCATGGGGCATTGATATTGTCTTTTTATTCCACTGTAACCTCCACCACTCTTCCAGGGGGCATTGATTTTGTCTTTTTATTCCACTGCGACCTCTACCACTCTTCCAAAAGGCATTGATATTGTCTTTTTAATCCCCTGCAACCCCCACCACTCTTCCAAGGGGCATTAAAGCCGTCTTGTTAAGCTACTGTCAAGTCCATGTCTATTCCACTGGTCATTGATATTGTCTTTTTATTCCACTGTAAACTCCACCACTCTTCCAAGTGGCATTGACATTTTCTTTTTATTCCACTGCGACTTCCATCTCTCTTCTAAGGGGCATTGATATTGTCTTTTTAATCCACTGTGACCTCCACCACTCTTCCAATGGGCATTAAAACAGTCTTG
This sequence comes from Phyllobates terribilis, assembly GCF_046119375.1. NCBI lineage: Eukaryota > Metazoa > Chordata > Amphibia > Anura > Dendrobatidae > Phyllobates > Phyllobates terribilis. Next base: position 2,911,349 of record NW_027362799.1, on the reverse strand, counting down.
TTATGCTACTGTGACCTCCACTTCTCTTCCAAGGGGCATTAAAATCATCTGGTTAAACCACTCTGAACTCCACAGATATTCCAAGGGGCATTGATATTGTCTTTTTATTCCACTGTAACCTCCACCACTCTTCCAAGGGGCATTGATTTTATCTTTTTAATCCACTGCGACCTCCACCACTCTTCCAATGGGCATTGTTATTGTCTGTTTAATCCCCTGCAACCTCCGCCACTCTTCCGAGGTGCATTTAAACCGTCTTGTTAAGCTACTGTGACCTCCACGTCCCTTCCACGGGGCATTGATATTGTCTTTTTATTCCACTGCGACCTCCACCACTCTTCCAAGGGGCATTGATATTGTCTTATTATTCCACTACGAACTCCACCACTCTTCCAAGGGGCATTTAAACCGTCTTGTTATACTACTGTGACGTCGACTTCTCTTCCAAGGGGCATTAAAACCATCTGGTTAAACCACTCTGAACTCCACAGCTCTTCCAAGGGGCATTTGTATTGTCTTTTTATTCCACTCTAACCTCCACCACTCTTCCAAGGGGCATTGACATTGTCTTTTTATTCCACTGCGACCTCCACCACTCTTCCAAGGGGCATTAAAACAGTCTTGATAAGCTACTGTGACCTCCACGTCTCTTCCAAGGGGCATTAAACCGTCTGGTTCAGCCACTCTGTACTCCACAGCTCTTCCAAGAGGCATTGATATTGTCTTTTTATTCGACTGTAACCTCCACAACTCTTCCAAGGGGCATTGATATTGTCTGTGTTTTCCACTGCGACCTCCACCACTCTTCCAAGGGGCTTTAATATTGTCTTTTTTATCCACTGCGACCTACACCAATCTTCCAAGGGGCATTAAAACCGTCTTGTTATGCTACTGTGACCTCCACGTCCCTTCCACGGGGCATTGTTTTTGTCTTTTTATTCCATTGCGACCTCCATCACTCTTCCAAGGGGCATTAAAACCGTCTTGTTAAGCTACTGTGACCTCCAAGCCTCTTCCAAGGGGCAAAAAAACCGTCTGGTTAAACCGCTCTGAGCTCCACAGCTCTTCCAAGGGGCATTTACAATGTCCTTTTATTCCTTTTTATCCTTCTGCACTCTTCCAAGTGCATTGATATTGTCTTTTTATTCCTCTGTGACGTCCACCACTCTTCCAAGGGGCATTAAAACCGTCTTGTTAAGCTACTGTGACCTCCAAGTTTCTTACACAGGTCATTGATATTGTCTTTTTATTCCACTGTAACCTCCACCACTCTTCCAAGGGGCATTGATATTGTCTTTTTATTACACTGTAACCTCCACCAATCTTCCAAGGGGCATTGATATTGTCTTTTTATTCCACTGCGACCTCCACCACTTTTCTAAGGGGCATTGATATTGTCTTTTAAATCCACAACGATCTCCACCACTCTTGCAAGGGGCATTAAAACAGTCTTGTTAAGCTACTGTGACCTCCTCGTCTCTTCCAAGGGGCATTAAAACCGTCTGGTTAAACACTCTGAACTCCACAGCTCTTACAAGAGGCATTGATATTGTCTTTTTATTCGACTGTAACATCCACCATTCTTCCAAGCGACATTGATATTGTCTGTTTATTCCACTGCGACCTCCACCACTCTTGCAAGGGGCATTGATATTGTCTTTTTAATCAACTGCGACCTCCACCTCTCTTCCAAGGGGTCATTAAAACCGTCTTGTGAAGCTACTGTGACCTCCACGTCCCTTCCAGTGGGCATTGATATTGTCTTTTTATTCCACTTCGACCTCCACCAGTCTTCCAAGGGGCATAGATATTGTCTTTTTAATCCTCTGTGACCCCCACGTCTCTTCAAAGGGGCATTAAAACCGTCAATTTAAACCACTCTGAACTCCACAGCTCTTCCAAGGAGCACTGGTAATGTCTTTTTATTCCACTGTAACATCCACCACTCTTCCAAGGGGCATTGACATTGTCTATTTATTCCACTGCGACCTCCACCACTCTTCCAAAGGGCATTAAGACCATCTTGTTAAGCTACAGGTACCTGCACAACTCTTCCATGGGGCATTGATATTGTCTTTTTATTCCACTGTAACCTCCACCACTCTTCCAGGGGGCATTGATTTTGTCTTTTTATTCCACTGCGACCTCTACCACTCTTCCAAGAGGCATTGATATTGTCTTTTTAATCCACTGCAACCCCCACCACTCTTCCAAGGGGCATTAAAGCCGTCTTGTTAAGCTACTGTCAAGTCCATGTCTATTCCACTGGTCATTGATATTGTCTTTTTATTCCACTGTAAACTCCACCACTCTTCCAAGTGGCATTGACATTTTCTTTTTATTCCACTGCGACTTCCATCTCTCTTCTAAGGGGCATTGATATTGTCTTTTTAATCCACTGTGACCTCCACCACTCTTCCAATGGGCATTAAAACAGTCTTGTTATGCTACTGTGACCTCCACTTCTCTTCCAAGGGGCATTAAAATCATCTGGTTAAACCACTCTGAACTCCACAGCTATTCCAAGGGGCATTGATATTGTCTTTTAATTCCACTGTAACCTCCACCACTCTTCCAAGGGGCATTGATTTTATCTTTTTAATCCACTGCGACCTCCACCACTCTTCCAATGGGCATTGTTATTGTCTGTTTAATCCCCTGCAACCTCCGCCACTCTTCCGAGGTGCATTTAAACCGTCTTGTTAAGCTACTGTGACCTCCACGTCCCTTCCACGGGGCATTGATATTGTCTTTTTATTCCACTGCGACCTCCACCACTCTTCCAAGGGGCATTGATATTGTCTTATTATTCCACTACGAACTCCACCACTCTTCCAAGGGGCATTTAAACCGTCTTGTTATGCTACTGTGACGTCGACTTCTCTTCCAAGGGGCATTAAAACCATCTGGTTAAACCACTCTGAACTCCACAGCTCTTCCAAGGGGCATTTGTATTGTCTTTTTATTCCACTCTAACCTCCACCACTCTTCCAAGGGGCATTGACATTGTCTTTTTATTCCACTGCGACCTCCACCACTCTTCCAAGGGGCATTAAAACCATATTGTTAAGGTACAGTGACCTCCACATCTCTTCCACGAGGCATTGATATTGTCTTTTTATTTCATTGTAACCTCCACCAATCTTCCAAGGGGCATTGATGTTGTTTTTTCATTCCACTGCGACCTTCACCACTCTTCCAAGGGGCATTAAAACCGTCTTGTTAAGTTACTGTTACCTCCATGTCTCTTCCAAGGAGCGTTAAAATCGTCTGGTTATACCACTCTGAACTCCACAGCTCTTCCAAGGGCCATTATTATTGTATTTTTATTCCTCTGTAACCTCCACCACTCTTCCAGGGGGCATTGATATTGTCTTTTTATTCCACTGTAACCTCCACCAGTCCTCCAAGAGGCATTAAAACCGTCTTGTTAAGCTACTGTGACCTCCACGTCTCTTCCACAGGGCATTGAAGTTGTCTTTTTATTCCTCTGTAACCTCCACCACTCGTTCAAGGGGCATTGATATTGTCTTTTTATTCCACTGCGATCTCCACCACTCTTCCAAGGGGCTTTGATAATGTCTTTTTATTCCACTCCGACCTCCACCACTCTTCCATTTGGCATTAAAACCGTCTTGTTAAGCTATTGTGACCTCCACATCTCTTCCACGGGGCATTGATATTGTCTTTTTATTTAACTGTAACCTCCACCACTGTTCGAAGGGGCATTGATATTGTCTTTTTATTCCACTGTAACCTCCATCACTCTTCCAAGGGTCATTGATATTGTCTTTTTATTCAACTGTAACCTCTACCACTCTTCCAAGGGGCATTGATATTGTCTTTTTATTCCACTGCGACCTCCACCACTCTTCCAAGGGGCATTCATATTGTCTTTTTAATCCACTGCGACCTACACCACTCTTCAAAGGGGCATTAAAAGCGTCTTGTTAAGCTACTGTCACCTCCACGTCCCTTCCAAGGGGCATTAAATCCGTCAATGTAAACCACTCTGAACTCCACAGCTCTTGCAAAGGGCATTGATATTGTCTTTTTATTCCAATGTAGCCTCAAGTACTCTTCCAAGGGGCATTGATATTGTCTTTTGACTCCACTGCAACTTCCACCTCTCTTCCAAGGGGCATTAAAACCGTCTTGTTAAGCTATTGTGACCTCCACGTCCCTTCCAAGGTGCATTAAAACCGTCAATATAACCACGCTGAACTCCACAGCTCTTGCAAGAGGCATTGATATTGTCTTCTTACTCAACTGTAACCTACAGCACTCTTTCAAGGGGCATTGATATTGTCTTTTTATTCCACTACGACTTCCACCACTCTCCCAAGGTGCATGAAAAACATCTTGTTTAGCTACTGTAACGTCCATGTCTATTCCACGGGGCATTGATATTGTCTTTTTATTCCACTGTATCCTCCACCACTCTTCCGAGGGATATTGATATTGTCTTTTTATTCCACTGCGACTTCCACCTCTCTTCTAAGGGGTATTGATATTGTGTTTTTAATCCACTGCGACCTCCACCACTCTTCCAAGGGGCATTAAAACAGTCTTGTTAATCTAATGTGACCTCCACGTCTCATCCAAGGGGCATTAAAACCGTCAATTTAAGCCACTCTCAACTCCACAGCTCTTGCAAGGGGCTTTGATATTGTTTTTTATTGCACTGTAACCTCCACCACTCTTCTAAGGGGCATTGATATTGTCTTTTTAATCCACTGCGACCTCCACCACTCTTCCAAGGACCATTAAAAAGGTCTTGATAAGCTACTGTGACCTCCACGTCTCTTCCAAGGTGCATTAAACCGTCTGGTTAAACCACTCTGTACTCCACAGCTCTTCCAAGAGGAATTGATATTGTCTTTTTATTCGACTGTAACCTCCACCACTCTTCCAAGGGGCACTGATATTGTCTCTGTTTTCCACTGCGACTTCCACCACTCTTCCAAGGGTCTTTGATATTGTCTTTTTTATCCACTGCGACCTCCACCACTCTTCCAATGGGCATTAAAATTGTTTTGTTATACTACTGTGACCTCCACGATCCTTCCACGCGGCATTGATATTGTCTTTTTATTCCATTGTGACCTCCACCACTCTTCCAAGGGGCATTAAAACCGTCTGGTTAAACCGCTCTGAGCTCCACAGCTCTTCCAAGGGGCATTGACAATGTCTTTTTACTGCATTGTAACCTTCTGCACTTTTCCAAGGGCATTGATATTGTCTTTTTATTCCTCTGCGACGTCCACGCCTCTTCCAAGGGGCATTAAAACCGTCTTATTAAGCTACTGTGACCTTCAAGTTTCTTACACAGGGCATTGATATTGTCTTTTTATTCCACTGTAACCTCCACCACTCTTCCAAGGGGCATTGATATTGTCTTTTTATTCCACTGTAACCTCCACCAATCTTCCAAGGGGCATTGATATTGTCTATTTATTCCACTGCGACCTCCACCACTCTTCTAAGGGGCATTGATATTGTCTTTTAAATCCACAATGATCTCCACCACTCTTCCAAGGAGCATTAAAACAGTCTTGTTAAGCTACTGCTACCTCCTCTTCTCTTCCAAGGGGCATTAAAACCGTCTGGTTAAACACTCTGAACTCCACGGCTCTTACAAGAGGCACTGATATTGTCTTTTTTTTCGACTGTATCATCCACCACTCTTCCAAGGGGCATTGATATTGTGTTTTTAATCAACTGCGATCTCCAACACTCTTCCAAGGGGCATTAAAACCGTCTTGTGAAGCTACTGTGACATCCACGTCCCTTCCACGGAGCATTGATATTGTCTTTTTATTCCACTGCGACCTCCACCACTCTTCCAAGGGTCATTGATATTGTCTTTTTAATCCACTGCGACCTCCACCACTTTTCCAAGGGGCATTGATATTGTCTGTTTAATCCACTGTGACCTCCACGTCTCTTCCAAGGGGCATTAAAACCGTCAATTTAAACCACTCTGAACTCCACAGCTCTTCCAAGAAGCACTGGTATTGTCTTTTTATTCCACTCTAACCTCCACCACTCTTCCAAGGGGCATTGACATTGTCTATTTATTCCACTGCGACCTCCACCACTCTTCCAAGGGTTATTAAGACCATCTTATTAAGCTACAGTGACCTCCACAACTCTTCTATGGGGCATTGTTATTGTCTTTTTATTCCTCTGTACCCTCCACCACTCTTCCAAGGGGCATTGATTTTGTTTTTTCATTCCACTGCGACCTCTACCACTCTTCCAATGTGCATTGATATTGTCTGTTTAATCCACTGCAACCTCCTCCACTCTTCCAAGGGGCATTAAAGCCATCTTGTTAAGCTACTGTCACGTCCATGTCTATTCCACCGGCATTGATATTGTCTTTTTATTCCACTGTAATCTCCACCACTCTTCCAAGTGGCATTGACATTGTCTTTTTATTCCACTGCGACTTCCACCTCTGTTCTAAGGGGCATTGATATTGTCTTTTTAATCCACTGTGACCTCCACCACTCTTCCAAGGGGCATTAAAACTGTCTGTTAAGCTACTGTGACCTCCACGTCTCTTCCAACGGGGATTAAAAGCGTCTGGTTAAACCACTCTGAACTCCACAGCTCTTCCAAGGGGCATTGATATTGTCTTTTTATTCCACTGTAACATCCACCACTCTTCCAAGGGGCATTGATTTTGTCTTTTTATTCCACTGTGACCTCCACCACTCTTCCAATGGGCATTGTTATTGACATTTTAATCCCTTGCAACCTCCACCACTCTTCTAAGGGGCCTTAAAACCGCCTTGTTAAGCTACTGTGACCTCCACGTCCCTTCCGCAGGGCATTGATATTGTCTTTTTATTCCACTGCGACCTCCACCACTCTTCCAAGGGGCATTGATATCGTCTTTTAAATCCACTGCAACCTCCACCCCTCTTTCAAGGGGCATTAAAACCGTCTTGTTAAGCTACTGTGAACTCTACGTCCCTTCCACGGGGCATTGATATTGTCTTTTCATTCCACTACGACCTCCATATTCTTCGAAGGGGCATTGATATTGTCTTTTTAATCCACTGTGAACTCCACCACTCTTCCAAGGGGCATTAAAACCATCTTGTTAAGTTACTGTGACCTCCACGTCTCTTCCAAGGAGAGTTTAAACCGTCTGGTTATAACACTCTGAACTCCACAGCTCTTCCAAGGGGCATTATTATTGTCTTTTTATTCCACTGTAACCTCCACAACTCTTCCAAGGGGCATTGATATTGTCTTTTTATTCCACTGCGACCTCCATCACTCTTCCAATTGGCATTGATAATGTCTTTTTATTCTACTGCGATCTCCACAACTCTTCCAAGGCCCATTGATATTGTCTTTTTAATCCACTGCGTCCTCCACCACTCTTCCAAGGGGCATTAAAACCATCTTGTTAAGCTATTGTGACCTCCACATCTCTTCCACTGGGTATTGATTTTGTCTTTTTATTTAACTGTAACCTCCACCACTGTTCCAAGGGGCATTGATATTGTCTTTTTATTCCACTGTAACCTCCATCACTCTTCCAAGGGGCATTGATATTGTCTTTTCATTCAACTGTAACCTCCACCACTCTTCCCAGGGGCATTGATATTGTCTTTTTATTCCACTGCGACCTCCACCACTCTTCCAAGGGGCATTCATTTTGTCTTTTTAATCCACTGCGACCTCCACCACTCTTTCAAGGGGCATTAAAACCGTCTTGTTAGCTACTGTCACCTCCACGTCCCTTCCAAGGGGCATTAAATCCGTCAATTTAAACCACTCTGAACTCCACAGCTCTTGCAAGGGGCATTGATATTGTCTTTTTATTCCACTGCAACTTCCACCTCTCTTCCAAGGGACATTAAAACCGTCTTGTTAAGCTACTGTGACCTCCACGTCACTTCCAATGGGCATGAAAACCATCTGGTTTAACTACTCTGAACTCCACTGCTCTTCCAAGGGGCATTGATATTGTCTTTTTAAACCACTGTTACCTCCACCACTCTTCCAAGGGGCATTGATATTGTTTTTTATTACACTGTGACCTCCACTACTCTTCCAAGGGGCATTGATATTGTCTTTTTATTCCACTGCGACCTCCACCACTCTTCTAAGGGGCATTAATATTGTCTTTTTAATCAACTGCGACCTCCACCACTCTTCCAAGAGGCATTGATATTGTCTTTTTAATCCACTGTGACCTCCACGTCTCTTCCAAGGGGCATTAAAACCATAAATTTAAACCACTCTGAACTCCACAGCTCTTCCAAGGAGCACTGGAATTGTCTTTTTATTCCACTCTAACCTCCACCACTCTTTCAAGGGGCATTGACATTGTCTTTTTATTCCACTGCGACCTTCATCATTCTTTCAAGGGGCATTGATATTGTCTTTTTAATCCACTGGGACCTCCACCACTTTTCCAAAGGGCATTAAAAACGTCTTTTTAAGCTATTGTGATCTCCACTTTACTTCCAATGGGCATTAAAACCGAGTGGTTTAACTTCTCTGAACTACACTGCTCTTCCAAGTGGCATTGATATTGTCTTTTTAATCCACTGTTACCTCCACCACTCTTCCAACGGGCATTGATATTGTCTTTTTATTCCACTGCGACCTCCACCACTCTTCCAAGGGGCATTTATATTGTCTTTTTATTCCACTGCGACCTCTACCACTCTTCCAATGGGCATTAAAACCGTCTTGTTAAGCTACTGTGACCTCCAAGTTTCTTACACAGTGCATTGATAATGTCTTTTTATTCCACTATGACCTCCACGTCCCTTTCACGGGGCATTGATATTGTCTTTTAATTCCATTGCGACCTTCACCACTCTTCCAAGGGGCATTAAAACCGTCTTGTTTAGCTACTGTGACCTCCAAGTCTCTTCCAAGGGGCATTAAAACCGTCTGGTTAAACCGCTCTGAGCTCCACAGCTCTTCCAAGGGCCATTGACAATGTCTTTTTATTCCATTGTAACCTTCTGCACTCTTCCAAGTGCATTGATATTGTCTTTTTATTCCTCTGCGATGTCCACGACTCTTCCAAGGGGCATTAAAACCGTCTTGTTAAGCTACTGTGACCTCCAAGTTTCTTACACAGGGCATTGATATTGTCTTTTTATTCCACTGTAACCTCCACCACTCTTCCTCGGGGCATTGATATTGTCTTTTTATTCCACTCTATCCTCCACCACTCTTCCAAGGGGTATTGATATTGTCTTTTTATTCCACTGCGACTTCCACTTCTCTTCTAAGGGGCATTGATATTGTCTTTTTAATCCACTGCAACCTCCACCACTCTTCCAAGAGGCATTAAAACAGTCTTTTTAAGCTACTGTGACCTCCAAATCTCTTCCAAGGGGCATTAAAACTGTCTGGTTAAACAACTCTGAACTCCACAGCTCATCCAAGGGGCATTGATATTGTCTTTTTATTCCACTGTAACCTCCACCATTCTTCCAAGGGGTGTTGATATTGTCTTTTTAATGCACTGCTACCTCCACCACTCTTCCAAGTGGCATTAAAACCATCTGGTTAAACCACTCTGAACTCCATAGCTCTTTCAAAAGGCATTAATATTGTCTTTTTATTTCACTGTAACCTCCACCACTCTTTCAAGGGGCATTGATATTGTCTTTTTATTCCTCTGCGACCTCCACTACTCTTCCAAGGGGCATTAAAACTGTCTTGTGAAGCTACTGTGACCTCCACCTGTCTTCAACGGGGCATTGATATTATTTTTTAATCCACTGTGACCTCCACCACTTTTCCAAGGGTCATTAAAACCGTCTTGTTAATCTACTGTGACCTCCACGTCTCTTCCAAGGGGCAATAAAACCATCTGGTTATACCACTCTGAACACCACAGCTCTTCCAACAGGCATTGGTATTGCCTTTTTATTCCACTCTAACCTCCACCACTCTTCCAAGGGTCACTGACATTGTCTTTTTATTTCAATGTAACCTCCACCACTCTTCTAAGGGGCAGTGATATTGTCTTTTTAAATCACTGCGACCTCCACCACTCTTCCAAGAGGCATTAAAAACATCTTTTTAAGCTACTATGACCTCCACGTCTCTTCCAAGGGGCATTAAAACGGTCTGGCTAAACCACTCTGAATTCCACAGCTCATCAAAGGGGCATTGATATTGTCTTTTTATTCCACTGTAACCTCCACCACTTTTCCTATGGGAATTGATATTGTCTTTTTATTATTATTATTATTTATTATTATAGCGCCATTTTTTCCATGGCGCTTTACACGTGATAGGGATATACATAAGAAAAGCATTTACATAATCTTAACAAAACGAGTTAGCGACTGGTACAGGAGGAGCGAGGACCCTGCCCGCGAGGGCTCACATTCTAGAAGGAATGGGTGAGGATACATTGAGTGAGAATAGAGCTGGTCGTGCAGCGGTGGTTACTGCAGGTTGTAGGCTTGTCGGAAGAGGTGGGTCTTCAGGTTTCTTTTGAAGGTTTCCACGGTCGGCGAGAGTCTGATGTGTTGGGGTAGAGAGTTCCAGAGTAGGGGGCATGCATGGGAAAAATCTTGTATACGATTGTGGGAGGAGGAGATAAGAGGGGAGTAGGGAAGGAGATCTTGAGAGTATTGGAGGTTGCGTGCAGGTAAGTACCGGGAGACTAGGTCACAGATGTATGGGGGAGACAGGTTGTGGATGGCTTCGTATGCCATGGTTAGAGTTTTGAACTGGATTCTCTGGGCAATGGGGAGCCAGTGAAGAGATTGACAGAGAGGAGTGGCCGGGGAATAGCGGGGGGACAGGTGAATTAGTCAAGCAGCAGAGTTTAGGATAGATTGGAGAGGCGCAAGAGTGTTGTAAGGGAGGCCACGGAGCAGGAGGTTGCAGTAGTCGAGGCGGGATATGATGAGGGCATGCACTAGTGTTTTTGCAGAGTCTTTGCTGAGGAATGCACGGATCCGGGAGTTGTTTTTGAGTTGGAGTCGGCAGGAAGTAGAAAGGGCTTGGATATGTGGCTTGAAGGAGAGATCAGAGTCCAGGGTTACTCCAAGGCAGCGAGCTTGTGGGACTGGGGAGAGTGAACAGCTATTGACGCTGATGGCTAGGTCAGATGGGGGATGTGAATGAGAGGGTGGAAAGATGATGAACTCTGTTTTATCCATGTTGAGTTTTAGAAATCTGTCAGAGAAGAAGGATGACATGACGGACAGACATTGTGGGATTTTGGTTAATAGGGAGGAGATATCGGGTCCAGAGAGGTAGATCTGTGTGTCGTCAGCATAGAGGTGATACTGAAAACCGTGAGACTCTATGAGCTGTCCCAGGCCAAAGGTGTAGATGGAGAAGAGCAGAGGTCCTAGAACTGAACCTTGGGGGACACCGACAGATAGGGGGCGAGATGAGGAGTTGGTGCGTGAGTGGGAGACGCTGAATGTCCTCTCGGTTAAGTTTGAGGAGATCCAAGATAGAGCAAAGTTCGTGATGCCAAGAGATGAGAGAATCTGGAGTAAGAGGGAATGGTCCACTGTGTCAAAGGCAGATGACAGGTCCAGAAGGAGGAGGATGGAGTAGTGTCGCTTGGATTTGGCATTTAGTAGGTCGTTGGTGACTTTGGTCAGGGCAGTTTCAGTCGAGTGATGCGGTCGGAAGCCAGATTGCAGGCGTTCGAAGAGGGAGCAGGAGGAGAGGTGGGAGGACAGTTCAATGTGGACATGTTGTTCTAGAAGTTTTGAGGCAAAAGGGAGGAGTGATATGGGGTGGTAACTAGTCAGAGAGGAAGGGTCAAGGGAGGGCTTTTTGAGGATGGGTGTGATTGCGGCATGTTTGAAACATGAGTGGAAGACACCGGTTGTTAGTGACAGATTGAAGAGGTGGGTTAGGGTTGGGATGAAGACTGTGGTAAGGTTAGTGATGAGGTGTGATGGGATTGGGTCAAGATCGCAGGTGGTGAGGTGTGATTTGGAGAGTAAAGAGGAGACTTGACCTTCTGTAATGGTGGAGAAGTGGGGTTTGGAGGAGGAGGGTTGAATAGATATGAGGAGGGGTTGTGTGGACTTTAGGCAAAAGTTTTGTCTGATGGTGTCAATCTTCTGTTTGAAGAATGAGGCAAAGTCATCGGCTGAGATGAGAGAAGAGGGAGGAGGTGCTGGGGGATGAAGGAGAGAGTTGAAAGTGTTAAATAGCTGTTTAGGGTTGTGAGATAGGGAGGATATGAGAGATGAGAAGTAGGTTTGCTTTGCTGTAGTGAGTGCGGACTTTAAATTAGTGAGGGATTGCTTGAATGCGATGAAGTGGTCGATGGAGTGAGACCTTTTCCATCTCCGCTCCGCAACCCTGGAGGCCCGGCGCAGTTCTTTAGTAAGTTTAGTGTGCCAGGGTTGCCTGTTGAATGTGCGAGATGTGGTGTGTGTGAGAGGGGAGATCGAGTCTAGAGCTGCAGCAATTGTGGTGTTATATGAAGCAGCAGCAACGTCTGCATCGTGTAAGGAATTTATGTCTGTAAGAGGGAGGAGGGATTCAGAGAGTGAGTGTAAGTCAAGGTGTTTGAGATTTCTGCAAGTGTATGCAAGTTTGCGGAGTGGGGATTGTTGCCCCGGGGAGGAGAGAGAAGAGAATGTAAGTAGGCTGTGATCAGAGAGAGGGAGAGGTGAGTTAGAGAGGTTAGATAGAGAACAGAGGCGGGTGAAGATGAGGTCCGGTGTGGGGCCATATTTGTGGTTGGGTGTGTAAGACCATCGAGTGAGTCCGAAGGAGGAAGTGAGAGATAGGAACATAGAGACAGACTAGTGGGAAGTGTTAATGGGGATGTTGAAGTCACCCATTATGATAGTGGGGATGTCAGTGGCGAGGAAGTGAAGCAGCCAGGTGGTGAAGTGGTTTAAAAAGGTGGTGGCTTGCCCTGGGGGTCGGTAAACGACGGCCAATTGGAGGCTGGAGGGGGAATAGATGCACACACAGTGCACCTCCAAAGAGGGGAGTGTAACGGAGGGTGGCAGTGGGATTTGAGTGAAAGCGCTGTGTTCTGATAGGAGAAAACCTACGCCTCCGCCATGTTTGCCGTTGGGGCGGGGGGTGTGGGAAAGGTGGAATCTGCCATATGAAAGTGCAGCTGGGGAGGCTGTGTCAGAGTGGGTGAGCCAGGTTTCAGTGATGGCGAGTAAGGAATGTTTGTTTGTAATGAAAAGATCATGGATGAAGGAAAGTTTGTTGCAGACAGAGCGAACATTCCATAGAGCTCCTGTTAGAGCAACTAAGGGAGTGGGGATTGGTTGGATGGGTATGAGGTTAGAAGGGTTGCGACAGTTTGTGGAAGGTCGTGGATAGGAGGAAGAAGTAGCTGTGGGGATATGGCGAGGAGGACCAGGATTTGGAGAGATATCTCCAGCAGTGAGGAGGAGCAGAGAAAGTGTTAGCAGGTGGGAGCAAGAGAGAGCATGAGGTGGCTGTCTGTGTTCGGAGATCCAGGATTGAATGTTTAGGAATAATTTGGAGGAGGAGGTGAGATGAATGGGGAGGATGGAGTGAGAGATGAAGAGTTTCTTACTAGTTGTAGGGATTTAAGGGGTTACTAGAAAGTGGAGGACTATAGAGAAAAAAGTGAGAGCTAACAGAAACATAGTTAAAAGAGAGTAAGTGGTCAAAGTGTTGGTTACCTGACTCCTGCCCTGACTAACTACCTCTGAAATAACTGCCACTTATTTCCGAAGCCACTTTGCACAAGAAGACGCGTGCACACCCAAGCACAAGTGCACCCCTTACAGAGCTTCTAAATATATAGGGCACATTAAGGTGAAGGGCATTGTGGGAGCTGTATATGGCTAAATTAGCAGCTGGTCGTCTCACCAGGAGATGGCTGGGTGATCAAACACAGACCTAGGACTCTAGTCTCTGCAGTTTAGCACCTCTAAAAATCAGATAAGATCTATAGTGGGGAAGGGACAGACATATGTGGGTATTGAATGGAGTGGGACAGATAAAGCAGAGAAGTTATGCAGAGCATGTACCAGTGAGGTGAATCAGCAAAGCAGAGCATTCGATTACAGCAGACACAGCAAGCAGAGAAGTTATGCAGAGCATGTACCAGTGAGGTGAATCTGCAAAGCAGAGCATTAGATTACAGCAGACACAGCAAGCAGAGAAGTTATGCAGAGCATGTACCAGTGAGTTTATTCCACTGCGACCTCCACCACTCTTCCAAGAGGCATTGATATTGTCTTTTTATTCCACTGTGACCTCCGCCACTCTTCCAAATGGCATTGATATTGTCTTTTATTCCACTGTAACCTCCACCACTGTTCTAAGGGGCATTTAAACCATCTTGTTAAGCTACTGTAACCTCCACGTCTCTTCCACAGGGCATTGTTATTGTCTTTTTATTCCACTGCGACCTCCACCACTCTGCCAAGGGGCATTAAAACCGTCTTGTTAAGCTACTGTGATGTCCACATCTCTTCCAAGGGGCATTGATTTTGTCTTATTATTCCACTGCGACCTCCACCACTTTTCCAAGGGGCATGAAGATCATGTTGTTAAGCTACAGTGACCTCCACAACTCTTCCATAGGGCATTGATATTGTCTTTTTATTCCACTGTAACCTGATCCACTCTTCCAAGGGGCATTGATTTTGTCTTTTTATTCCACTGAGACCTCTACCACTCTTCCAATGGGCATTGATATTGTCTTTTTAATCCACTGCGACCTCTAAAACTCTTCCAAGTGGCATTAAAGCCGTCTTGTTAAGCTACTGTCACGTCTATGTCTATACCACGGGGCATTGATATTGTCTTTTTATTCCACTGTAACCTCCACCACTCATCCAAGTGGCATTGACATTGTCTTTTTATTCCACTGCGACTTTCACCTCTCTTCTAAGGGGCATTGATAGTGTCTTTTTAATCCACTGCGACCTCCACCACTCTTCCAAGGGGCATTAAAACAGTCTTGTTAAGCTACTGTGACCTCCACGTCTCTTCCAAGGGGCATTAAAGCCGTCTGGTTAAACCACTCTTACCTCCACAGCTCTTTCAAGGGGCATTGATATTGTCTTTTTATTCCACTGTAACCTCCACCACTCTTCAAAGGGGAATTGATTTTGTCTTTTTATTCCACTTCGACCTCCACCTCTCTTCCAATGGGCATTGATTTTGTCTTTTTAATCCACTGCAACCTCCACCACTCTTCCAAGGGGCATTAAAACCGTGTTGTTAAGCTTCTGTGACCTCCACGTCCCTTCCACGGGGCATTGATAGTGTATTTTTATTCCACTGGACCTCCACCACTCTTCCAAGGGGCAGTGATATTGTCTTTTTAATCCACTGTGAACTCCACCACTCTTCCAAGGGGCATTAAAAACGTCTTGTTATGCTACTGTGACGTCGACTTCTCTTCCAAGGGGCTTTAAAACCATCTGGTTAAACCACTCTGAACTCCACAGCTCTTCCAAGGGGCATTTATATTGTCTTTTTATTCCACTCTAACCTCCACCACTCTTCCAAGGGGCATTGACATTGTCTTTTTATTCCACTGTAACCTCCACCAATCTCCCAAGGGGAATTGATATTGTTTTTGTATTCCACTGCGACCTCCACCACTCTTCCAAGAGGCATTAAAACCGTCTTGTTAAGTTACTGTGACCTCCACGTCTCTTCCAAGGAGAGTTAAAACTGTCTGGTTATACCACTCTGAACCCAACAGCTCTTCCAAGGGGTATTATTATTGTCTTTTTATTCCACTGTAACCTCCACCACTCTTCCAAGGGGCATTGACATTGTCTTTTTATTCCACTGCGACCTCCACCAGTCATCCAAGAGGCATTAAAACAGTCTTGTTAAGCTACTGCGACCTCCACCACTCTTCCTCGGGGCATTGATATTGTCTTTTTAATCCACTGCAAGCTCCACCACTCTTCCATGTGGCATTAAAACCGTCTTGTTAAGCTACTGCGACCTCCACGTCTCTTCCAAGGGGCATTGATATTGTCTTTTTATTCCACTGGAACCTCCAACACTCTTCCAAGGTGCATTGATAATCTCTTTTTATTCCACTGAGACTTCAACCACTCCTTCAAGGAGTATTGACATTGTCTTTTTAATCCACTTCGACCTCCACCACTCTTCCAAGGGGCATTAAAAAATTCTTGTTAATCTACTGTGACCTCCACGTCTCTTCCAAGGGGCATTAAAACCGTCAATTGAAATCACTCTGAACTCCACAGCTCTTGTAAGAGGCATTGATATTGTCTTTATATTCCACTGTAACCTCCACCATTCTTCCAAGGGGCATTGATTTTGTCTTTTTAATCCACTGTGACCTCCATCACTCTTCCAAGGGGCATTATAACCATCAATTTAAACCACTCTCAGCTCCACAGCTCTAGCAAGGGTTTTGACATTGTTTTTTATTCCACTGTACCCTCCAGCACTTTTCCAAGGGGCATTGATATTGTCTTTTTATTCCACTGCAACTTTCACCTCTCTTCAAAGGGACATTAAAACCGTCTTGTTAAGCTTCTGTGACATCCACTTCTCTTTCACGGGGCATTGATATTGTCTTTTTATTCCACTGTAATCTCCACCACTCTTCCAAGGGTCATTGATATTGTCTTTTTATTCCACTGCCACCTCCACCACTCTTCCAAGGGGCATTGATATTGTCTTTTTATTCCACTGCGACCTCCACCACTTTTCCAAAAGGCATTAAAAATGTCTTTCTAAGCTACTGTGACCTCCACGTCACTTCCAAAGGGCATTAAAACAGTCTGGTTTAACTACTCTGAACTCCACTGCTCTTCCAAGGGGCATTGATATTGTCTTTTTAATCCACTGATATCTCCACCACTCTTCCAAGGAGCATTGATATTGTTTTTTTCTTCCACTGCGACCTCCACTACTCTTCCAAGGGTCATTGATAATATCTTTTTATTCCACTGCGTCCTCTACCACTCTTCTAAGGGGCATTTATATTGTCTTTTTAATCAACTGCGACCTCCACCACTCTTCCAAGGGCCATTAAAACCGTGTTGTTAAGCTACTTTGACCTCCACGTGAATTCCACGGGGCATTAAAACCGTCAATTTAAACCACTCTGAACTCCACAGCTCTTGCAAGGGGTATTGATATTGTCTTTTTATTCCAATGTAACCTCCAGCACTCTTCCAAGGGGCATTGATATTGACTTTTTATTCCACTGCAACTTCCACCTCTCTTCCAAGGGGCATTAAAACCGTCTTGTTAAGCTACTGTGACGTCCACTTCTCTTTCAAGGTGCATTGAAATTGTCTTTTTATTCCACTGTAACATCCACCTCTCTTCCAAGGGGCATTGATATTGTCTTTTTATTCCACTGGGACCTTCACCACTCTTCCAAGTGGCATTGATATTGTCTTTTTATTTCACTGTCACCTCCACCACTCTTTCAAGGGGCAATGATATTGTCTTTTTATTCCTCTGCGACATCCACCACTCTTCCAAGGGGCATTAAAACTGTCTTGTTAAGCTACTGTGTCCTCCACGTCAATTCCACGGGGCATTAAAACCGACAATTTAAACCCCTCTGAACTCCACAGCTTGATATTGACTTTTTATTCCACTGCAACTTCCACCTCTTTTCCAAGGGGCATTAAAACCGTCTTGTTAAGCTACTGTGACGTCCACGTTTCTTTCAAGGGGCATTGATATTGTCTTTTTATTCCACTGTAACCTCCACCTCTCTTCCAAGGGGCATTGATATTGTCTTTTTATTCCACTGGGACCTTCACCACTCTTCCAAGTGGCATTGATATTGTCTTTTTAATCCACTGCGACCTCCACCACTCTTCCAAGGGGCATTAAAACCGTATTGTTAAGCTTCTGTGACCTCCACGTCTCTTCCAAGGTGCATTAAAACCGTCAATTTAAACCACTCTGAACTTCACAGCTCTTGCAAGAGGCATTGATATCGCCTTTTTATTCCACTACGACTTCCACCACTCTCCCAAGGTGCAATAAAAACATCTTGTTTAGCTACTGTAACGTCCATGTCTATTCCACGGGGCATTGATATTGTCTTTTTATTCCACTGTATCCTCCACCACTCTTCCAAGGGGTATTGATATTGTCTTTTTATTCCACTGCGAGTTCCACCTCTCTTCTAAGGGGCATTGATATTGTCTTTTTAATCCACTGCGACCTCCACCACTCTTCCAAGAGGCATTAAAACAGTCTTGTTAAGCTACTGTGACCTCCACATCTCTTGCAAGGGGCATTAAAACCGTCTGGTTAAACCACTCTTAACTCCACAGCTCTTCCAAGGGGCATTGATATTGTCTTTTTATTCCACTGTAACCTCCACCATTCTTGCAAGGGGCATTGATATTGTCTTTTTAATGCACTGCGACCTCCACCACTCTTTCAAGGGGCATTAAAACCATCTGGTTAAACCACTCTGAACTCCATAGCTCTTTCAAGAGGCATTGATATTGTCTTTTTATTTCACTGTAACCTCCACCACTCTTTCAAGGGGCATTGATATTGTCTTTTTATTCCACTGCGACCTCCACCACTCTACCAAGGGGCATTGATATTGTCTTTTTATTCCACTGCCACCTCCACCACTCTTCCAAGGGGCATTGATATTGTCTTTTTAATCCACTGCGACCTTCACCACTTTTCCAAGGGGCATTAAAAACGTCTTTTTAAGCTACTGTGACCTCCACGTCACTTCCAATGGGCATTAAAAGCGTCTGGTTAAACCACTCTGAACTCCACAGCTCTTCTAAGGGGCATTGGTATTGTCTTTTTATTCCACTCTAACCTCCACCACTCTTCCAAGGGGCATTGAAATTGACTTTTTATTCCACTGCGACCTCCACCACTCTTCCAAGTGGCATTCATATTGTCTTTTTAATCAACTGCGACCTCCACCTCTCTTCCAAGGGGCATTAAAACCGTCTTGTTAAGCTACTGTGACCTCCACCTCTCTTCCAAGGGGCATTGATATTGTCTTTTTAATCAACTGTGACCTCCAGTTCTCTTCCAAGGGGCTTAAAACCCTCAATTTAAACCACTCTGAACTCTACAGCTCTTCCAAGGAGCATTGGTATTGTCCTTTTATTCCACTCTAACCTTCACCACTCTTCCAAGGGGCATTGACATTGTCTTTTTATTCCACTGCGACCTCAAACCACTCTTCCAAGATGCATTAAGACCATCTTGGTAAGCTACAGTGACCTCCACAACTCTTCCACGGTGCATTGATATTGTCTTTTATTCTACTGTAACCTCCACCACTACTGTGACATCGAAGTCTCTTCCAAGGGGCATTAAAACCATCTGGTTAAAACATTTTGAACTCCACAGCTCTTCCAAGGGGCATTGATTTTGTTTTTTAAATCCACTGCGACCTCCACTACTCTTCCAGGGGGCATTAAAACTGTCTTGTTAAGCTACTGTGACTTCCAGGTCTCTTCCAAGGGGCATTAAAACCATCTGGTTAAACCAATCTGAACTCCACATCTCTTACGAGGGGCATTGTTATTGTCTTCTTATTCCACTGTAACCTCCACCACTCTTCCAAGGGGCATTGATTTTGTCTTTTTATTCCACTGTGACCTCCACCACTCTTTCAAGGGGCATTGATATTGTCTCTTTAATCCACTTCGACCTCCACCACTCTTCCAAGGGGCATTAAAATGGTCTTGTTAAGCTACAGTGACGTCGAAGTCTCTTCCAAGGGGCATTAAAACCATCTGGTTAAACCACTCTCAACTCCACAGCTCTTCCAAGGGGCATTTGTATTGTCTTTTTATTCCACTCTAATCTCCACCACTCTTTCAAGGGGCATTCACATTGTCTTTTTATTCTACTGCGACCTCTACCACTCTTCCAAGGGGCATTGATATCGTTTTTTAGTCCACTGCGTACTCCACCCCTCTCCAAGGGGCATTAAAACCGTCTTGTTAATCTACTGTGACCTCCACGTGTCTTCGAAGGGGCATTGATATTGTCTTTTTATTCAACTGTAACCTCCACCAATCTTCCAAGGGGCATTTATATTGTTTTTTTACTCCACTGCGACCTCCACCACTCTTCCAAGGGGCATTGATATTGTCTTTTTAATCCACTGTGACCTCCACCACTCTTCCAAGGTGCATTAAATCCGTCTTGCTAAACTACTGTGACCTCAACGTCTCTACCACGGGCCATTGATATTGTCTTTTTATTCCACTGAAACCTCCACCACTCATCCAAGGGTAATTGATATTGTCTTTTTATTCCAATGTAACCTCCACCACTCTTCCAAGGGGCATTGATATTGTCTTTTTATTCCACTGTAATGTCCACCCCACTTCCAAGGGTCACTGATATTGTCTTTTTATTCCACTGCGACCTCCAACACTCTTCCAATGGGCATTGATATTGTTTTTTTATTCCACTGCGACCTCCACCACTCTTCCAAGGGGCATTAAAAACAGTCTTGTTAAGATACTGTTACCTCCACTCTCTTCCACGGGGCATTGATATTGTCTTATTATTCCACTGCGAACTCCACCACTCTTCCAAGGGGCATTGATGTTGTCTTTTTATTCCACTGCTTCATCCACCACTCTCCCAAGGGGCATTAAAACTGTCTTGTTAAGCTGCTGTAACCTCCATGTCTATTCCACAGGGCATAGATATTGTCTTTTTATTCCAATGTAACCTCCACCACTCTACTAAGGGGCAGTGATATTGTCTTTTTAAAACACTGCGACCTCCACCACTCTTCTAAGGGGCATTAAAACAGTCTTGATAAGCTACTCTGACCTCTACGTCTCTTCCAAGGGGCAATAAAACCATCTGGTTAAACCATTCTGTACTCCACAGTTCTTCCAAGGAGCATTGATATTGTCTTTTTATTCGACTGTAACCTCCACCACTCTTTCAAGGGGCATTGATATTGACTTTTTATTCCACTGCGACCTACACCACTCTTCCAAGTGGCATTAAAACCGTCTTGTTAGCTACTGTGACCTCTACCACTCTTCCAAGGGGCATTGATATTGTCTTCTTAATCCACTGCGACCTCCACCACACTTCCAAGTGGCATTAAAACCGTCTTGTTAGCTACTGTGACCTTCACGTCCCTTCCACGGGGCATTGATATTGTATTTTAATTCCACTGCGACCTCCACAACTCTTCCAAGGGGCATTGATATCGTCTTTTTAATCCACTGCGACCTCCACCACTTTTCCAAGGGGTATTAAAACCATCTTGTTAAGCTACTGTGACCTCCACGTCTCTTCCAAGGGACAATAAAACCGTCTGGTTAAACCACTCTGAACTCCACAGCTCTTCCAAGGGGCATTGGTATTGTCTTTTTATTCCACTCTAACCCTCACCACTCTTCCAAGGGGCATTGACATTGTTCTTTTATTCCACTGCGACCTCCACCATTCTTACAAGTGGCATTAAAACTGTCTTGTTAAGCTACAGTGACCTCCACATCTCTTCCACTGGGCATTGATATTGTCTTTTTATTCCAGTGTAACCTCCATCACTCTACCAAGGGGCATTGATATTGTATTTTTTTTTCCACTGCGACCTCCACCACTCTTCCAAGGGGCATTGATATTGTCTTTTTAATCCACTGCGACCTCCACCACTTTTCCAAGGGGCATTAAAACCATCTTGTTAAGCTATTGTGACCTCGACGTCTCTTCCATGCGGCATTGATATTGTCTTTTTATTCCACTGTAACCTCCACCACTCTTCCAAGGGGAATTGATATTGTCTTTTTATTCCACTGTTACATCCTCCACTCTTCCAAGGGGCATTGATATTGTCTTTTTAATCCACTGCGACCGCCACCACTCTTCCTTGTGGCATTAAAACTGTCTTTCTAAGCTACTGTGACCTCCACGTCTGTTTCAACGGGCACTAACACCGTATCGTTAAACCACTCTGAACTCCAAAGATCTTCCAAGGGGCATTAATATTGTCTTTTTATTCCACTGTAACCTCCAACACTCTTCCATGGGGAATTGATATTGTATTTTTATTCAACTGAGACTTCCACCACTCCTTAAAGGAGCATTGACATTGTCTTTTTAATCCACTTCGACCTCCACCACTCTTCCAAGGGGCATTAAAACAGTCTTGTTAATCTACTGTGAACTCCACGTCTCTTCAAAGGGGCATTAAAACCGTCAATTTAAACCACTCTCAACTCCGCAGCTCTTGCAAGGGGCATTGATATTGTGTTTTTATTCCACTGTAACCTCCACCACTCTTACAAGGGGCATTGATATTGTCTTTTTATTCCACTGCGACCTCCACCACTCTTCCAAGGGGCATGGATATTGTCTTTTTAATCCACTTCGACCTCCACCACTTTTCCAAGGGGCATTAAAAAAGTCTTGTCAATCTACTGTAACCTCCATGTCTCTTCCAAGGGGCATTAAAACCGTCAATTTAAACCACTCTCAGCTCCACAGCTCTTGCAAGGGGCTTTGATACTGTTTTTTATTCCACTGTAACCTCCAGCACTCTTCCAAGGGGCATTGATATTGTCTTTTTATTCCACTGTGACTTTCACCTCTCTTCCAAGGGACTTTAAAACCATCTTGTTAAGCTACTGTGACATCCACGTCTCTTTCACGGGGCATTGATATTGTCATTTAATCCACTGTAACCTCCACCACTGTTCCAAGGGGCATTGATATTGTCTTTTTTATCCACTGCGACCTCCACCACTCTTCCAAGAGGCATTGATATTGTCTTTTTAATCCACTGCGACCTCCACCACTTTTCCAAGGGGCATTAAAATCGTTTTGTTAAGCTACTGTGATCTCCACATCACTTCCAAGGGGCATTAAAACCGTCTGGTTTAACTTCTCTCAACTCCACAGCTCTTGCAAAGGGCATTGATATTATCTTTTTATTCCACAGTAACCTCCAGCACTCTTCCAAGGGGCATTGATATTGTCTTTTTAATCCACTGCGACTTCCACCTCTCTTCCATAGGGCATTAAAACTGTCTTCTTAAGCTACTGTGACATCCACATCTCTTTCACAGGGCATTGATATTGTCTTTTTATTCCACTGTAACCTTCACCACTGTTAGAAGGGGCATTGATATTGTCTTTTTATTCCACTGCGACCTCCACCACTCTTCCAAGGGGCATTGATATTGTCTTTTTATTCCACTGCGACCTCCACCACTCTTCCAAGAGGCATTGATATTGTCTTTTTAATCCACTGCGACCTCCACCACTTTTCCAAGGGGCATTAAAATCGTTTTGTTAAGCTACTGTGATCTCCACATCACTTCCAAGGGGCATTAAAACCGTCTGGTTTAACTTCTCTGAACTCCACAGCTCTTCCAAGGGGCATTGATATTGTCTTTTTATTCCACTGTAACCTCCACCACTCTTCCAAGTGAAATTGATATTATCTTTTTATTCCACTGCTACCTCCACTACTCTTCCAAGGGGCATTGATATTGTCTTTTTATTCCACTGGGACCTCCACCACTCTTCCAAGGGGCATTTATATTGTCTTTTTAATCCACTTCGACCTCCACCACTTTTCCAAGGGGCATTAAAACCGTCTTGTTAAGCTACTGTGACCTCCACATCTCTTCCAAGGGGCATTAAAACCATCAATTTAAACCACTCTGAACTCCACAGCTCTTGCAAGAGGCATTGATATTGTCTTTTTATTCCACTGCAACCTCCACCACTCTTCCAAGGAGCATTGATATTGTCTTTTTATTTTACTGCGACCTCCACCACTCTTCCAAGGGTCATTAATATTGTCTTTTTATTCCACTGCGACCTCCACCACTCTTCCAAGGGTCATTGATATTGTCTTTTTATACCACTATAACCTTCACCACTCTTCCAAGGGGCACTGATATTGTCTTTTTATTCCACTGCGACCTCCAACACTCTTCCAATGGGCATTGATATTCTCTTTTTAATCCACTGTGACCTCCACCACTCTTCCAAGGGGCATTAAAACAGTCTTGTTAAGCTACTGTGACCTCCACTCTCTTCCACGGGGCATTGATATTGTCTTTTTATTCCACTGCGACCTCCACCACTCTTCCAAGGGGCATTGATATTGTCTTTTTATTCCACTGCGACCTCCACCACTCTTCCATGGGACATTAAAACCATCTTGTTTAGCTACTGTGACCTCCACTCTCTTCCACGGGGCATTGATATAGTCTTTTTATTCCACTGCGACCTCCACCACTCTTCCAAGGGGCATTGATATTGTCTTTTTATTCAACTGAGATTTCCACCACTCCTTCAAGGAGCATTAACATGGTCTTTTTAATCCACTTCGACCTCCACCACTCTTCCAAGGGGCATTAAAACAGTCTTGTTAATCTACTGTGAACTCCACGTCTCTTCCAATGGGCATTAAAACCGTCAATTTAAATCACTCTCAACTCTGCAGCTCTTGAAAGGACATTGATATTATCTTTTTATTCCACTGCGACCTCCACCACTCTTCCATGGGACATTAAAACCATCTTGTTTAGCTACTGTGACCTCCACTCTCTTCCACGGGGTATTGATATTGTCTTTTTATTCCACTGTAACCTCCAGCACTCTTCCAAGGGGCATTGATATTGTCTTTTTATTACACTGCGACTTCCACCTCTCTTACAAGGGGCATTAAAACCGTTTTCTTAAGCTACTGTGACATCCACGTCTCTTTCTCGGGGCATTGATATTGTCTTTTTATTCCATTGTAACCTTCACCACTATTAGAAGGGGCATTGACATTGTCTTTTTATTCCACTGTGACCTCCACCACTCTTCCAAGGGGCATTGATATTGTCTTTTTATTCCACTGCGATCTCCACCACTCTTCCAAGAGGCATTATTATCGTCTTTTTAATCCACTGCGACCTCCACCACTTTTCCAAGGGGCATTAAAATCATTTTGTTAAGCTACTGTGACCTCCACGTCACTTCCAAGGGGCATTAAAACAGTCTGGTTTAACTTCTCTGAACTGCACAGCTCTTCTAAGGGGCATTGATATTGTCTTTTTATTCCACTGTAACCTCCACCAGTCTTCCAAGGGAAATTGATATTATCTTTTTATTCAACTGCGGCCTCCACTACTCTTCCAAGGGGCATTGATATTGTCTTTTTATTCCACTGTGACCTCCACCACTCTTCGGAGGGGCATTTATATTGTCTTTTTAATCCACTTTGACCTCCACGACTTTTCCAAGGGGCATTAAAACCGTCTTGTTAAGCTACTATGACCTCCACGTCTCTTCCAAGGGGCATTAAAACCATCAATTTAAACCACTCTGAACTTCACAGCTCTTGCAAGAGGTATTGATATTGTCTTTTTATTCCACTGTAACCTCCACCACTCTTCCAAGGGGCATTGATTTTGTCTTTTTAATCCACTGCTGCCTCCATCTCTCTTCCAAGAAGCATTAAAACCGTCTTTTTAGCTTCTGTGACCTCCACGTCTATTCCACGGTGCCTTAAAACCTTCTGGTAAAACCACTGTCAACTCCACAGCTTTTCCAAGGGGCATGGATATTGTCTTTTTATTCCACTGTAACCTCCACCACTCTTCAAAGGGGCATTGATATTGTCTTTTTATTTTACTGCGACCTCCACCACTCTTCCAAGGGGCATTAATATTGTCTTTTTATTCCACTGCGACTTCCACCACTCTTCCAAGGGTCATTGATATTGTCTTTATATTCCACTGCGACCTCCACCTCTCTTCCAAGGGGCATTGAAACCATATTGTTAAGCTACTGTGACCTCCAAGTCTCTTCCACGAGGCATTTATATTGTCTTTTTATTCCACTGCCACCTCCACATCTCTTCCAAGTGGAATTGATATTGTCCTTTTATTCCACTGCGACCTCCACCACTCTTCTAAGGGGCATTGATATTGTCTTTTTGATCCCCTGCGACCTCCACCACTCTTCCAAGGGGCATTAAAACAGTTTTGATAAGCTACTGTGACCTCCACGTCTCTTCCAAGGGGCATTAAAACCGTCTGGTTAAAATACTCTGAACTCCACAGCTCTTCCAAGAGGCACTGATATTGTCTTTTTATTTGACTGTAACCTCCACCCCTCTTCCAAGGGGCATTAAAACTGTCTTGTCAAGCTACTGTGACCTCCACTTCTCTTCCAAGGTGCATTAAAACCGTCAATTTAAACCACTGTGAACTCCACAGGTCTTGCAAGAGGCATTGATATGGTCTTTTTATTCCACTGTAACCTCCACCATTATTCCAAGGGGCATTGATTATGTCTTTTTAATCCACTTCGACCTCTATCACTCTTCCAAGAAGCATTAAAACCGTCTTGTTTAGCTACTGTGACCTCCACGTCTATTCCACGGTGCCTTAAAACCTTCTTGCTAAACCACTGTGAACTCCACAGCTCTTCCAAGGGGCATTGATATTGTCATTTTATTCCACTGTAACCTCCACCACTCTTCCAGGGGGCATTAATATGGTCTTTTTATTTTACTGCGACCTCCACCACTGTTCCAAAGGGCATTGATATTGTCTTTTTAATCCACTGTGACCGCCACTACTCTTCCTTGTGGCATTAAAACAGTCTTTTTAAGCTACTGTGACCTCCACGTCTCTTCCAAGGGGCATTAAAACCGTATGGTTAAACCACTCTGAACTCCAAAGATCTTCCAAGGGGCATTGATATTGTCTTTTTATTCAACTGAGACTTCCACCACTCCTTCAAGGAGCATTGACATTGTCTTTTTAATACACTTCGACCTCCACCACTTTTCCAAGGAGCATTAAAACAGTCTTGTTAATCTACTGTGAACTCCACGTCTCTTCAAAGTAGCATTTAAACCATCAAATTAAACCACTCTCAACTCCGCAGCTCTTGCAAGGGGCATTGATATTGTCTTTTATTCCACTGTAACCTCCACCATTCTTACAAGGGGCATTGATATTGTCTTTTTATTCCACTGCGACCTCCACCACTCTTCCAAGGGGCATTGATGTAGTCTTTTTAATCCACTTCGACCTCCACCACTTTTCCAAGGTGCATTAAAAAAGTCTTGTTAATCTACTGTAACCTCCACGTCTCTTCCAAGGGGCATTAAAACCGTCAATTTAAACCACTCTCAGCTCCACAGCTCTTGCAAGGGGCTATGATATTGTGTTTTATTCCACTGTAAACTCCAGCACTCTTCCAAGGGGCATTGATATTGTCTTTTTATTCCACTGTGACTTTCACCTCTCTTCCAAGGGACATTAAAGCCATCTTTTTAAGCTACTGTGAATTCCACGTCTCTTTCACGGGGCATTGATATTGTCTTTTAATCCACTGTAACCTCCACCACTGTTCCAAGGCGCATTGATATTGTCTTTTTATTCCACTGCGACCTCCACCACTGTTCCATGGGACATTAAAACCATCTTGTTATGCTACTGTGACCTCCATTTCTCTTCCATAGGGCATTGATATTGTCTTTTTATTCCACTGTAACCTCCAACACTTTTCCAAAGGACATAGATATTGTCTTTTTATTCAACTGAGACTTCCACCACTCTTTCAAGGAGTATTGACATTGTCTTTTTAATCCACTTCGACCTCCAACACTCTTCTAAGGTGCATTAAAACAGTCTTGTTAATCTACTGTGAACTCCACGTCTCTTCCAAGGGGCATTAAAACCGTCAATTTAAACCACTCTCAACTCCACAGCTCTTGCAAAGGGCATTGATATTATCTTTTTATTCCACTGTAACCTCCACCACTCTTCCAAGGGGCATTAAAATTGTCTTTTTATTCCACTACAACTTCCACCACTCTTCCAAGAGGCATTGATATTGTCTTTTTAATCCACTGCGACCTCCACCACTTTTCCAAGGGGCATTAAAATCGTTTTGTTAAGCTACTGTGACAACCACGTCTCTTTCACGGGGCATTGATATTGTCTTTTTATTCCACTGCGTTCTCCACCACTCTTCCAAGGGGCATTGATATTGTCTTTTTATTCCACTACAACTTCCACCACTCTTCCAAGAGGCATTGATATTGTCTTTTTAATCCACTGCGACCTCCACCACTTTTCCAAGGGGCATTAAAATCGTTTTGTTAAGCTACTGTGATATCCACGTCACTTCCAAGGGGCATTAAAACCGTCTGGTTTAACTTCTCTTAACTCCACAGCTCTTCCAAGGGGCATTGATATTGTCTTTGTATTCCACTGTAACCTCCACCACTCTTCCAAGGGAAATTGATATTATCTTTTTATTTCACTGCAACCTCCGCTTCTCTTCCAAGGGGCATTGATATTGTCTTTTTATTCCACTGGGACCTCCACCACTCTTCCAAGGGGCATTTATATTGTCTTTTTAATCCACTTCGACCTCCACCACTTTTCCAAGGAGCATTAAAACCGTCTTGTTAAGCTACTGTGACCTCCACGTCTCTTCCAAGGGGCATTAAAACAGTCTTGTTCAGCTACTGTGACCTCCACTCTCTTCCACGGGGCATTGATATTGTCTTTTTATTCCACTGCGACCTCGACCACTCTTCCAAGGGGCATTGATATTGTCTTTTTATTCCACTGCGACCTCCACCACTCTTCCATGGGACATTAAAACCATCTTGTTTAGCTACTGTGACCTCCATGTCTCTTCCACAGGGTATTGGTATTGTCTTTTTATTCCACTGTGACCTCCAACACTCTTCCAAGGGGCATTGATATTATCTTTTTATTCAACTGAGACTTCCAACACTCCTTCAAGGAGCATTAACATTGTCTTTTTAATCCACTTCGACCTCCACCACTCTTCCAAGGGGCATTAAAACAGTCTTGTTAATATACTGTGAACTCCACGTCTCTTCCAATGGGCATTAAAACCGTCAATTTAAATCACTCTCAACTCCGCAGATCTTGCAAAGGGCATTGATATTATCTTTTTATTCCACTGTAACCTCCAGCACTCTTCCAAGGGGCATTGATATTGTCTTTTTATTACACTGCGACTTCCACCTCTCTTACAAGGGGCATTAAAACTGTTTTCTTAAGCTACTGTGACATCCACGTCTCTTTCTCGGGGCATTGATATTGTCTTTTTATTCCATTGTAACCTTCACCACTATTAGAAGGGGCATTGATATTGTCTTTTTATACCACTGCGACCTCCTCCATTCTTCCAAGGGGCATTGATATTGTCTTTTCATTCCACTGCAACCTCCACCACTCTTCCAAGAGGCATTGATATTGTCTTTTTAATCCACTGGTACCTCCACCACTTTTCCAAGGGGCATTAAAATCATTTTGTTAAGCTACTGTGACCTCGACGTCACTTCCAAGGGTCATTAAAACTGTTTGGTTTAACTTCTCTGAACTGCACAGCTCTTCTAAGGGGCATTGATATTGTCTTTTTATTCCACTGTAACCTCCACCACTCTTCCAAGGGAAATTGATATTATCTTTTTATTCCACTGCGACCTCCACTACTCTTCCAAGGGGCATTGATATTGTCTTTTTATTCCATTGTGGGCATTAAAACCGTCTTGTTAAGCTACTATCACCTCAACGTCTCTTCCAAGGGGCATTAAAACCATTAATTTAAACCACTCTGAACTCCACAGCTCTTGCAAGAGGCATTGATATTGTCTTTTTATTCCACTGTAACCTCTACCACTCTTCAAAGGGGCATTGATATTGTCTTTTTATTTTACTGCGACCTCCACCACTCTTCCAAGGGGCATTAATATTGTCTTTTTAATCCACTGCGACCTCCACCACTCTTCCAAGGGTCATTGATATTGTCTTTTTATTCCACTGCGACCTCCACCTCTCTTCAAAGGGTCATTAAAACCATCTTGTTAAGCTACTGTGACCTCCAAGTCTCTTCCACGAGGCATTGATATTGTCTTTTTATTCCACTGCCACCTCCACATCTCTTCCAAGTGGAATTGATATTGTTCTTTTATTCCACTGCGACCTCCACCACTCTTCCAAGGGGCATTAAAACAGTTTTGATAAGCTACTGTGACCTCCATGTCTCTTCCAAGGGGCATTAATACCATCTGGTTAAACCACTCTGAACTCCACAGCTCTTCCAAGAGGCATTGATATTGTCTTTTTATTTGACTGTAACCTCCACCACTTTTCCAAGGGGCATTAAAACTGTCTTGTTAAGCTACTGTGACCTCCACTTCTCTTCCAAGGTGCATTAAAACCGGCAATTTAAATCACTCTGAACTCCACAGGTCTTGCAAGAGGCATTGATATGGTCCATTTATTCCACTGTAACCTCCACCACTCTTCCAGGGGGCATTGATTTTGTCTTTTTAATCCACTGCGACCTCCTTCACACTTCAAAGAAGCATTAAAACCGTCTTGTTTAACTACAGTGACCTCCACGTCTATTCCACGGTGCCTTAAAACCTTTTGGTTAAACCACTGTGAACTCCACAGCTCTTCCAAGGGGCACTGATATTGTCATTTTATTCCACTGTAACCTCCACCACTCTTCCAGGGGGCATTGATATTGTCTTTTTATTTTACTGCTACCTCCTCCACTCTTCCAAGGGGCATTAATATTGTCTTTTTATTCCACTGCGACCTTCACCACTCTTCCAAGGGTCATTGATATTGTCTTTTTTCTCCACTATAACCTCCACCACTCTTCCATGGGGCATTGATATTGTCTTTTTATTCCACTGCGACCTCCACCTCTCTTCCAAGGGGCATTAAAACCATCTTGTTAAGCTACTGTGACCTCCAAGTCTCTTCCACGAGACATTAATATTGTCTTTTTATTCCACTGTAACCTCCACCACTCTTCCAAGGGGCATTGATATTGTCTTTTTATTCCACTGGGACCTTCACCACTCTTCCAAGGGTCATTGATATTGTCTTTTTACTCCACTATAACCTCCACCACTCTTCCATGGGGCATTGATATTGTCTTTTTATTCCACTGCAACTTCCACCTCTCTTCCAAGGGGCATTAAAACCGACTTGTTAAACTAC
This sequence comes from Phyllobates terribilis, assembly GCF_046119375.1. Classification (NCBI taxonomy): domain Eukaryota; kingdom Metazoa; phylum Chordata; class Amphibia; order Anura; family Dendrobatidae; genus Phyllobates; species Phyllobates terribilis. The sequence goes on along the minus strand of NW_027362799.1, from coordinate 2,880,357 downwards.
TGTAACCTCCACGTCTCTTTCACGGGGCATTGATATTGTCTTTTTATTCCACTGTAACCTCCACCACTCTTCCAAGGGGCATTGATATTGTCTTTTTATTCCACTGGGACCTTCACCACTCTTCCAAGTGGCATTGTTATTGTCTTTTTAATCCACTGCGACCTCCACCACTCTTCCAAGGGGCATTAAAACCGTATTGTTAAACTACTGTGACCTCCACATCTCTTACAAGGTGCATTTAAACCGTCAATTTAAACCACTCTGAACTCCACAGCTCTTGCAAGAGGAATTGATATTGTCTTTTTACTCCACTGTAACCTACAGCACTCTTTCAAGGGGCATTAATATTGTTTTTTTATTCCACTACGACTTCCACCACTCTCCCAAGGTGCATTAAAACATCTTGTTTAGCTACTGTAACGTCCATGTCTATTCAACGGGGCATTGATATTGTCTTTTTATTCCACTGTATCCTCCACCACTCTTCCAAGGGGTATTGATATTGTCTTTTTATTCCCCTGCGACTTCCACCTCTCTTCTAAGGGGCATAGATATTGTCTTTTTAATCCACTGCGACCTCCACCACTCTTCCAAGAGGCAATAAAACAGTCTTGTTAAGCTACTGTGACCTCCACGTCTCTTCCAAGGGGCATTAAAACCATCTGGTTAAACCACTCTGAACTCCATAGCTCTTTCATGAGGCATTGATATTGTCTTTTTATTTCACTGTAACCTCCACCACTCTTTCAAGGGGCATTGATATTATCTTTTTAATCCTCTGTGACCTCCACCACTTTTCCAAGGGGCATTAAAACCGTCTTGTTAATCTACTGTGACCGCCACGTCTCTTCCAAGGGGCAATAAAACCATCTGGTTAAACCACTCTGAACTCCACAGATCTTTCAAGGTCATTGGTATAATCTTTTTATTCCACTCTAACCTCCACCACTCTTCCAAGGGGCATTGACATTGTATTTAAATTCCACTGTATCCTCCACCACTCTTCCAAGGGGCATTGATATTGTCTTTTTATTCCACTGCGACCTCGATCATTCTTCCAAGGGGCATTGATATTGTCTTTTTATTCCACTGCCACCTACACCCCTCTTCCAAGGGGCATTAATATTGTCTTTTTAATCCACTGCGACCTCCACCACTTTTCCAAGGGGCATGAAAAACGTCTTTTTAAGCTACTGTGACCTCCACGTCACTTCCAATGGGCATTAAAAACGTTTGGTTAAACCACTCTGAACTCCACAGCTCTTCCAAGGGGCATTGGTTTTGTCTTTTTATTCCACTCTAACCTCCACCACTCTTCCAAGGGGCATTGATATTGTCTTTTTAATCCACTGCGACCTCCACCATTCTTCCAAAGGGCATTAAAACCATCTTGTTAAGCTACTGTGACCTCCACGTCTCTTCCACGGGGCATTGATATTGTCTTTTTATTCCACTGCGACCTCCACCACTCTTCCTTGGGGCATTGATATTGTCTTTTTAATCCACTGCAACCTCCAACACTCTTCCATGTGGCATTAAAACCATATTGTTAAGCTACTGTGACCTCCATATCTCTTCCACAGGGCATTGATATTGTCTTTTTATTCCACTGGAACCTCCAACACTCTTCCATGTGGCTTTAAAACCATCTTGTTAAGCTACTGTGACCTCCACGTCTCTTCCAAGGTGCATTAAAACCGTATGGTTAAACCAATCTGAACTCCACAGATCTTCCAAGGGGCATTGATATTGTCTTTTTATTCCACTGTATCCTCCACCACTCTTCCAAGGGGCATTGATATTGTCTTTTTATTCCACTGCGACCTCCACCACTCTTCAAAGGTGCATAAAAACCGTCTTGTTAAGCTACTGTGACCTCTATGTCTCTTCCACAGGGCATTGATATTGTCTTTTTATTCCACTGGAACCTCCAACACTCTTCCAAGGTGCATTGATATTGTCTTTTTATTCCACTGCGACCTCCACCATTCTTCCAAGGGGCATTAAAACTGTCTTGTTAAGCTACTGTGACCTCCACGTCTCTTCCAAGGTGCATTAAAACCGTATGGTTAAACCAATCTGAACTCCACAGATCTTCCAAGGGGCATTGATATTGTCTTTTTATTCCACTGTAACCTCTACCACTCTTCAAAGGGGCATTGATATTGTCTTTTTATTTTACTGCGACCTCTACCACTCTTCCAAGGGGCATTAATATTGTCTTTTTAATCCACTGCGACCTCCACCACTCTTCCAAGGGTCATTGATATTGTCTTTTTATTCCACTGCGACCTCCACCTCTCTTCAAAGGGTCATTAAAACCATCTTGTTAAGCTACTGTGACCTCCAAGTCTCTTCCACGAGGCATTGATATTGTCTTTTTATTCCACTGCCACCTCCACATCTCTTCCAAGTGGAATTGATATTGTTCTTTTATTCCACTGCGACCTCCACCACTCTTCCAAGGGGCATTAAAACAGTTTTGATAAGCTACTGTGACCTCCATGTCTCTTCCAAGGGGCATTAATACCATCTGGTTAAACCACTCTGAACTCCACAGCTCTTCCAAGAGGCATTGATATTGTCTTTTTATTTGACTGTAACCTCCACCACTTTTCCAAGGGGCATTAAAACTGTCTTGTTAAGCTACTGTGACCTCCACTTCTCTTCCAAGGTGCATTAAAACCGGCAATTTAAATCACTCTGAACTCCACAGGTCTTGCAAGAGGCATTGATATGGTCCATTTATTCCACTGTAACCTCCACCACTCTTCCAGGGGGCATTGATTTTGTCTTTTTAATCCACTGCGACCTCCTTCACACTTCAAAGAAGCATTAAAACCGTCTTGTTTAACTACAGTGACCTCCACGTCTATTCCACGGTGCCTTAAAACCTTTTGGTTAAACCACTGTGAACTCCACAGCTCTTCCAAGGGGCACTGATATTGTCATTTTATTCCACTGTAACCTCCACCACTCTTCCAGGGGGCATTGATATTGTCTTTTTATTTTACTGCTACCTCCTCCACTCTTCCAAGGGGCATTAATATTGTCTTTTTATTCCACTGCGACCTTCACCACTCTTCCAAGGGTCATTGATATTGTCTTTTTTCTCCACTATAACCTCCACCACTCTTCCATGGGGCATTGATATTGTCTTTTTATTCCACTGCGACCTCCACCTCTCTTCCAAGGGGCATTAAAACCATCTTGTTAAGCTACTGTGACCTCCAAGTCTCTTCCACGAGACATTAATATTGTCTTTTTATTCCACTGTAACCTCCACCACTCTTCCAAGGGGCATTGATATTGTCTTTTTATTCCACTGGGACCTTCACCACTCTTCCAAGGGTCATTGATATTGTCTTTTTACTCCACTATAACCTCCACCACTCTTCCATGGGGCATTGATATTGTCTTTTTATTCCACTGCAACTTCCACCTCTCTTCCAAGGGGCATTAAAACCGACTTGTTAAACTACTGTAACCTCCACGTCTCTTTCACGGGGCATTGATATTGTCTTTTTATTCCACTGTAACCTCCACCACTCTTCCAAGGGGCATTGATATTGTCTTTTTATTCCACTGGGACCTTCACCACTCTTCCAAGTGGCATTGTTATTGTCTTTTTAATCCACTGCGACCTCCACCACTCTTCCAAGGGGCATTAAAACCGTATTGTTAAACTACTGTGACCTCCACATCTCTTACAAGGTGCATTTAAACCGTCAATTTAAACCACTCTGAACTCCACAGCTCTTGCAAGAGGAATTGATATTGTCTTTTTACTCCACTGTAACCTACAGCACTCTTTCAAGGGGCATTAATATTGTTTTTTTATTCCACTACGACTTCCACCACTCTCCCAAGGTGCATTAAAACATCTTGTTTAGCTACTGTAACGTCCATGTCTATTCAACGGGGCATTGATATTGTCTTTTTATTCCACTGTATCCTCCACCACTCTTCCAAGGGGTATTGATATTGTCTTTTTATTCCCCTGCGACTTCCACCTCTCTTCTAAGGGGCATAGATATTGTCTTTTTAATCCACTGCGACCTCCACCACTCTTCCAAGAGGCAATAAAACAGTCTTGTTAAGCTACTGTGACCTCCACGTCTCTTCCAAGGGGCATTAAAACCATCTGGTTAAACCACTCTGAACTCCATAGCTCTTTCATGAGGCATTGATATTGTCTTTTTATTTCACTGTAACCTCCACCACTCTTTCAAGGGGCATTGATATTATCTTTTTAATCCTCTGTGACCTCCACCACTTTTCCAAGGGGCATTAAAACCGTCTTGTTAATCTACTGTGACCGCCACGTCTCTTCCAAGGGGCAATAAAACCATCTGGTTAAACCACTCTGAACTCCACAGATCTTTCAAGGTCATTGGTATAATCTTTTTATTCCACTCTAACCTCCACCACTCTTCCAAGGGGCATTGACATTGTATTTAAATTCCACTGTATCCTCCACCACTCTTCCAAGGGGCATTGATATTGTCTTTTTATTCCACTGCGACCTCGATCATTCTTCCAAGGGGCATTGATATTGTCTTTTTATTCCACTGCCACCTACACCCCTCTTCCAAGGGGCATTAATATTGTCTTTTTAATCCACTGCGACCTCCACCACTTTTCCAAGGGGCATGAAAAACGTCTTTTTAAGCTACTGTGACCTCCACGTCACTTCCAATGGGCATTAAAAACGTTTGGTTAAACCACTCTGAACTCCACAGCTCTTCCAAGGGGCATTGGTTTTGTCTTTTTATTCCACTCTAACCTCCACCACTCTTCCAAGGGGCATTGATATTGTCTTTTTAATCCACTGCGACCTCCACCATTCTTCCAAAGGGCATTAAAACCATCTTGTTAAGCTACTGTGACCTCCACGTCTCTTCCACGGGGCATTGATATTGTCTTTTTATTCCACTGCGACCTCCACCACTCTTCCTTGGGGCATTGATATTGTCTTTTTAATCCACTGCAACCTCCAACACTCTTCCATGTGGCATTAAAACCATATTGTTAAGCTACTGTGACCTCCATATCTCTTCCACAGGGCATTGATATTGTCTTTTTATTCCACTGGAACCTCCAACACTCTTCCATGTGGCTTTAAAACCATCTTGTTAAGCTACTGTGACCTCCACGTCTCTTCCAAGGTGCATTAAAACCGTATGGTTAAACCAATCTGAACTCCACAGATCTTCCAAGGGGCATTGATATTGTCTTTTTATTCCACTGTATCCTCCACCACTCCTCCAGGGGCATTGATATTGTCTTTTTATTCCACTGCGACCTCCACCACTCTTCAAAGGTGCATAAAAACCGTCTTGTTAAGCTACTGTGACCTCTATGTCTCTTCCACAGGGCATTGATATTGTCTTTTTATTCCACTGGAACCTCCAACACTCTTCCAAGGTGCATTGATATTGTCTTTTTATTCCACTGCGACCTCCACCATTCTTCCAAGGGGCATTAAAACTGTCTTGTTAAGCTACTGTGACCTCCACTTGTCTTCCACGGGGCATTGATATTATCTTTTTAATCCTCTGTGACCTCCACCACTTTTCCAAGGGGCATTAAAACCGTCTTGTTAATCTACTGTGACCGCCACGTCTCTTCCAAGGGGCAATAAAACCATCTGGTTAAACCACTCTGAACTCCACAGCTCTTCCAAGGGGCATTGGTATTATCTTTTTATTCCACTGCGACCTCCATCATTCTACCAAGGAGCATTGATATTGTCTTTTTATTCCACTGCCACCTCCACCACTCTTCCAAGGGACATTGATATTGTCTTTTTAATCCACTGCGACCTCCACCACTTTTCCAAGGGGCATGAAAAACGTCTTTTTAAGCTACTGTGACCTCCACATCACTTCCAATGGGCATTAAAAACATCTGGTTAAACCACTCTGAACTCCACAGCTCTTCCCAGGGGCATTGGTTTTGTCTTTTTATTCCACTCTAACCTCCACCACTCTTCCAAGGGGCATTGACATTGTCTTTTTATTCCACTGCGACCTCCACCATTCTTCCAAGGGGCATTAAAACTGTCTTGTTAAGCTACAGTGACCTCTACATCTCTTCCACTGGGCCTTGATATTGCATTTCAATTCTACTGTAATCTCCACCACTCTACCAAGGGGCATTGATATTGTCATTTTATTCCACTGCGACCTCCATCATTCTTCCAAGGGGCATTGATATTGTCTTTTTATTCAACTGCCACCTCCACCACTCTTCCAAGGGGCATTGATATTGTCTTTTTAATCCACTGCGACCTCCAACACTTTTCCAGGGGGCATTAATAACGTCTTTTTAAGCAACTGTGACCTCCACGTCACTTCCAATGTGCATTAAAACCATCTGGTTAAACCACTCTGAACTCCGCAACTCTTCCAAAGGGCATTGGTATTGTCTTTTTATTCCACTCTAACCTCCACCACTCTTCCAAGGGGCATTGACATTGTCTTTTTACTCAACTGCGACCTCCACAATTCTTCCAAGGGGCATTAAAACTGTCTTGTTAAGCTACAGTGACCTCCACATCTCTTCCAAGGGGCATTGATATTGTATTTAAATTCCACTGTAACCTCCACCACTCTTCCAAAGGGCATTGATATTGTCTTTTTAATCCATGCGACCTCCACCATTCTTCCAAAGGGCATTAAAACCATCTTGTTAAGCTACTGTGACCTCCACGTCTCTACCACGGGGCATTGATATTGTCTTTTTATTCCACTGCGACCTCCACCACTCTTCCTTGGGGCATTGATATTGTCTTTTTAATCCGCTGCAACCTCCAACACTCTTCCATGTGGCATTAAAACCATCTTGTTAAGCTACTGTGACCTCCATGTCTCTTCCACAGGGCATTGATATTGTCTTTTTATTCCACTGGAACCTCCAACACTCTTCCATGTGGCTTTAAAACCATCTTGTTAAGCTACTGTGACCTCCACGTCTCTTCCAAGGTGCATTAAAACCGTATGGTTAAACCAATCTGAACTCCACAGATCTTCCAAGGGGCATTGATATTGTCTTTTTATTCCACTGTATCCTCCACCACTCTTCCAAGGAGCATTGATCTTGTCTTTTTATTCCTCTGCGACCTCCACCACTTTTCCAAGGGGCATTAAAAACGTCTTTTTATGCTACTGTGACCTCCACGTCACTTCCAATGGGCATTAAAACCGTCTGCTTTGACTACTCTGAACTCCACTGCTCTTCCAAGTGGCATTGATATTGTCTTTTTAATCCACTGTTACCTCCACCACTCTTAAAACGGGCATTGATATTGTTTTTTTATTCCACTGCGACCTAAACTTCTCTTCCAAGGGGCATTGATATTGTCTTTTTATTCCACTGCGACCTCCACCATTCTTCTAAGGGGCATTTATATTGTCTTTTCAATCAACTGCGACCTCCAGCACTCTTCCAAGGGCCATTAAAACCGTGTTGTTAAGCTGCTTTGACCTCCACATCAATTCCACGGCGCATTAAAACCGTCAATTTAAACCACTCTCAACTCCACAGCTCTTGCAAGGGGCAATGATATTGTCTTTTTATTCCAATGTAACCTCCAGCAATCTTCCAAGGGGCATTGATATTGTCTTTTTATTCCACTGCAACTTCCAACTCTCTTCCAAGGGGCATTAAAACCGTCTTGTTAAGCTACTGTGACCTCCACGTCTTTTTCACTGGGCAATGATATTGTCTTTTTATTCCACTGTAACCTCCACCACTCTTCCAAGGGGCATTGATATTGTCTTTTTATTCCACTGGGACCTTCACCATTCTTCCAAGTGGCATTGATATTGTCTTTTTAATCCACTGCGACCTCCACCACTCTTCCAAGGGGCATTAAAACCGTATTGTTAAACTACTGTGACCTCCACATCTCTTACAAGGTGCATTTAAACCGTCAATTTAAACCACTCTGAACTCCACAGCTCTTGCAAGAGGAATTGATATTGTCTTTTTACTCCACTGTAACCTACAGCACTCTTTCAAGGGGCATTAATATTGTTTTTTTATTCCACTACGACTTCCACCACTCTCCCAAGGTGCATTAAAACATCTTGTTTAGCTACTGTAACGTCCATGTCTATTCAACGGGGCATTGATATTGTCTTTTTATTCCACTGTATCCTCCACCACTCTTCCAAGGGGTATTGATATTGTCTTTTTATTCCCCTGCGACTTCCACCTCTCTTCTAAGGGGCATAGATATTGTCTTTTTAATCCACTGCGACCTCCACCACTCTTCCAAGAGGCAATAAAACAGTCTTGTTAAGCTACTGTGACCTCCACGTCTCTTCCAAGGGGCATTAAAACCATCTGGTTAAACCACTCTGAACTCCATAGCTCTTTCATGAGGCATTGATATTGTCTTTTTATTTCACTGTAACCTCCACCACTCTTTCAAGGGGCATTGATATTATCTTTTTAATCCTCTGTGACCTCCACCACTTTTCCAAGGGGCATTAAAACCGTCTTGTTAATCTACTGTGACCGCCACGTCTCTTCCAAGGGGCAATAAAACCATCTGGTTAAACCACTCTGAACTCCACAGATCTTTCAAGGTCATTGGTATAATCTTTTTATTCCACTCTAACCTCCACCACTCTTCCAAGGGGCATTGACATTGTATTTAAATTCCACTGTATCCTCCACCACTCTTCCAAGGGGCATTGATATTGTCTTTTTATTCCACTGCGACCTCGATCATTCTTCCAAGGGGCATTGATATTGTCTTTTTATTCCACTGCCACCTACACCCCTCTTCCAAGGGGCATTAATATTGTCTTTTTAATCCACTGCGACCTCCACCACTTTTCCAAGGGGCATGAAAAACGTCTTTTTAAGCTACTGTGACCTCCACGTCACTTCCAATGGGCATTAAAAACGTTTGGTTAAACCACTCTGAACTCCACAGCTCTTCCAAGGGGCATTGGTTTTGTCTTTTTATTCCACTCTAACCTCCACCACTCTTCCAAGGGGCATTGATATTGTCTTTTTAATCCACTGCGACCTCCACCATTCTTCCAAAGGGCATTAAAACCGTATTGTTAAGCTACTGTGACCTCCACGTCTCTTCCAAGGTGCATTAAAACCGTCAATTTAAACCACTCTGAACTCCACAGCTCTTGCAAGATGCATTGATATTGTTTCTTTATTCCTTTGTAACCTACAGCACTCTTTCAAGGGGCATTGATATTGTCTTTTTATTCCACTACGACTTCCACAACTCTCCCAAGGTGCATTAAAAATATCTTGTTTAGCTACTGTAACGTCTATGTCTATTCCACGGGGCATTGATATTGTCTTTTTATTCCACTGCGACTTTCACCTCTATTCTAAGGGGCATTGATATTGTCTTTTTAATCCACTGCGACCTCCACCACTCTTCCAAGAGGCATTAAAACAGTCTTGTTAAGCTACTATGATCTCCATATCTCTTCCAAGGTCATTGGTATTGTCTTTTTATTCCACTCTAACCTCCACCACTCTTCCAAGGGGCATTGACATTGTCTTTTTATTCCAGTGCGACCTCCACCAATATTCCAATGGGCATTGATATAGTCTTTTTAATCCACTGCGACCTCCACCACTTTTCCAAGGGGCATTAAAAAAGTCTTTTTAAGCGACTGTCACCTCCACGTCACTTCCAATGGGCATTAAAACTGTCTGGTTAATCCACTGTGAACTCCACAGCTCTTCCAAGGGGCATTGGTATTTTCTTTTTATTCCACTCTTGCAAGAGGCATTGATATTGTCTTTTGATTCCACTGTATCCTCAACCACTCTTCCAAGGGGAATTGATATTGTCTTTTTATTCCACTGCGACTTCCACCTCTTTTCTATCGGGCATTGATATTGTCTTTTTAATCCACTGCGTCCTCCACCACTCTTCCAAGATGCATTAAAACAGTCTTGTTAAGCTACTGTGACCTCCACATCTCTTCCAAGGGGCATTAAAACCGTCTGGTTAAACCACTCTGAACTCCACAGCTCTTCCAAGGGGCATTGATATTGTCTTTTTATTCCACTGTAACCTCCACCATTCTTCCAAGGGGTATTGATATTGTCTTTTTAATGCACTGCGACCTCCACCACTCTTCCCAGGGGCATTAAAACCATTTGGTTAAACCACTCTGAACTCCATAGCTCTTTCAAGAGGCATTGATATTGTCTTTTTATTTCACTGTAACCTCCACCACTCTTTCAAGGGGCATTGATATTGTCTTTATAATCCACTGCGACCTCCACCACTCTTCCAGGGGGCTTTAAAACTGTCTTGTTAACCTACTGTGACCTCCACGTGTCTTCCACGGGGCATTGATATTGTCTTTTTAATCCACTGTGATCTTCACCACTTTTCCAAGGGGCATTAAAACCGTCTTGTTAATCTACTGTGACCTCCACGTCTCTTCCAAGGGACAATAAAACCATCTGGTTAAACCACTCTGTACACCACAGCTCTTCCAAGGGGCATTGGTATTGTTTTTTTATTCCACTCTAACCTCCACCACTCTTCCAAGGGGCATTGACATTGTCTTTTTATTCCACTGCGACCTCCATCATTCTTCCAAGGGTTATTGATATTGTCTTTTTATTCCACTGCCACCTCCACCACTCTTCCAAGGGGCATTGATATTGTCTTTTGAATCCACTGCGACCTTCACCACTTTTCCAAGGGGCATTAAAAACGTCTTTTTAAGCTACTGTGACCTCCACATCACTTCCAATGGGCATTAAAAACGTCTGGTTAAACCACTCTGAACTCCACAGCTCTTCCAAGGGGCATTGGTTTTGTCTTTTTATTCCACTCTAACCTCCACCACTCTTCCAAGGGGCATTGACATTGTCTTTTTATTCCACTGCGACCTCCACCATTCTTCCAAGGGGCATTAAAACTGTCTTGTTAAGCTACAGTGACCTCTACATCTCTTCCACTGGGCCTTGATATTGCATTTCAATTCTACTGTAATCTCCACCACTCTACCAAGGGGCATTGATATTGTCATTTTATTCCACTGCGACCTCCATCATTCTTCCAAGGGGCATTGATATTGTCTTTTTATTCAACTGCCACCTCCACCACTCTTCCAAGGGGCATTGATATTGTCTTTTTAATCCACTGCGACCTCCAACACTTTTCCAGGGGGCATTAAAAACGTCTTTTTAAGCAACTGTGACCTCCACGTCACTTCCAATGTGCATTAAAACCATCTGGTTAAACCACTCTGAACTGCGCAGCTCTTCCAAAGGGCATTGGTATTGTCTTTTTATTCCACTCTAACCTCCACCACTCTTCCAAGGGGCATTGACATTGTTTTTTTATTCCACTGCGACCTCCACAATTCTTCCAAGGGGCATTAAAACTGTCTTGTTAAGCTACAGTGACCTCCACATCTCTTCCAAGGGGCATTGATATTGTATTTAAATTCCACTGTAACCTCCACCACTCTTCCAAAGGGCATTGATATTGTCTTTTTAATCCATGCGACCTCCACCATTCTTCCAAAGGGCATTAAAACCATCTTGTTTAGCTACTGTGACCTCCACGTCTCTTCCACGGGGCATTGATATTGTCTTTTTATTCCACTGCGACCTCCACCACTCTTCCTTGGGGCATTGATATTGTCTTTTTAATCCGCTGCAACCTCCAACACTCTTCCATGTGGCATTAAAACCATCTTGTTAAGCTACTGTGACCTCCATGTCTCTTCCACAGGGCATTGATATTGTCTTTTTATTCCACTGGAACCTCCAACACTCTTCCATGTGGCTTTAAAACCATCTTGTTAAGCTACTGTGACCTCCACGTCTCTTCCAAGGTGCATTAAAATCGTATGGTTAAACCAATCTGAACTCCACAGATCTTCCAAGGGGCATTGATATTGTCTTTTTATTCCACTGTATCCTCCACCACTCTTCCAAGGGGCATTGATCTTGTCTTTTTATTCCACTGCGACCTCCACCACTTTTCCAAGGGGCATTAAAAACGTCTTTGTAAGCTACTGTGACCTCCACGTCACTTCCAATGGGCATTAAAACCGTCTGCTTTAACTACTCTGAACTCCACTGCTCTTCCAAGTGGCATTGATATTGTCTTTTTAATCCACTGTTACCTCCACCACTCTTAAAACGGGCATTGATATTGTTTATTTATTCCACTGCGACCTAAACTTCTCTTCCAAGGGGCATTGATATTGTCTTTTTATTCCACTGCGACCTCCTCCACTCTTCTAAGGGGCATTTATATTGTCTTTTCAATCAACTGCGACCTCCAGCACTCTTCCAAGGGCCATTAAAACCGTGTTGTTAAGCTGCTTTGACCTCCACATCAATTCCATTGCGCATTAAAACCGTCAATTTAAACCACGCTGAACTTCACAGCTCTTGCAAGGGGCATTGATATTGTCTTTTTATTCCAATGTAACCTCCAGCAATCTTCCAAGGGGCATTGATATTGTCTTTTTATTCCACTGCAACTTCCAACTCTCTTCCAAGGGGCATTAAAACCCTCTTGTTAAGCTACTGTGACCTCCACGTCTTTTTCACTGGGCAATGATATTGTCTTTTTATTCCACCGTAACCTCCACCACTCTTCCAAGGGGCATTGATATTGTCTTTTTATTCCACTGGGACCTTCACCATTCTTCCAAGTGGCATTGATATTGTCTTTTTAATCCACTGCGACCTCCACCACTCTTCCAAGAGGCATTAAAACCGTATTGTTAAGCTACTGTGACCTCCACGTCTCTTCCAAGGTGCATTAAAACCGTCAATTTAAACCACTCTGAACTCCACAGCTCTTGCAAGAGGCATTGATATTGTTTTTTTATTCCTTTGTAACCTACAGCACTCTTTCAAGGGGCATTGATATTGTCTTTTTATTCCACTACGACTTCCACAACTCTCCCAAGGTGCATTAAAAATATCTTGTTTAGCTACTGTAACGTCTATGTCTATTCCACGGGGCATTGATATTGTCTTTTTATTCCACTGCGACTTTCACCTCTATTCTAAGGGGCATTGATATTGTCTTTTTAATCCCCTGCGACCTCCACCACTCTTCCAAGAGGCATTAAAACAGTCTTGTTAAGCTACTGTGATCTCCATATCTCTTCCAAGGTCATTGGTATTGTCTTTTTATTCCACTCTAACCTCCACCACTCTTCCAAGAGGCATTGACATTGTCTTTTTATTCCAGTGCGACCTCCACCAATATTCCAATGGGCATTGATATAGTCTTTTTAATCCACTGCGACCTCCACCACTTTTCCAAGGGGCATTAAAAAAGTCTTTTTAAGCGACTGTCACCTCCACGTCACTTCCAATGGGCATTAAAACTGTCTGGTTAATCCACTGTGAACTCCACAGCTCTTCCAAGGGGCATTGGTATTTTCTTTTTATTCCACTCTTGCAAGAGGCATTGATATTGTCTTTTGATTCCACTGTATCCTCAACCACTCTTCCAAGGGGAATTGATATTGTCTTTTTATTCCACTGCGACTTCCACCTCTTTTCTATCGGGCATTGATATTGTCTTTTTAATCCACTGCGTCCTCCACCACTCTTCCAAGATGCATTAAAACAGTCTTGTTAAGCTACTTTGACCTCCACATCTCTTCCAAGGGGCATTAAAACCGTCTGGTTAAACCACTCTGAACTCCACAGCTCTTCCAAGGGGCATTGATATTGTCTTTTTATTCCACTGTAACCTCCACCATTCTTCCAAGGGGTATTGATGTTGTCTTTTTAATGCACTGCGACCTCCACCACTCTTCCCAGGGGCATTAAAACCATTTGGTTAAACCACTCTGAACTCCATAGCTCTTTCAAGAGGCATTGATATTGTCTTTTTATTTCACTGTAACCTCCACCACTCTTTCAAGGGGCATTGATATTGTCTTTATAATCCACTGCGACCTCCAACACTCTTCCAGGGGGCTTGAAAACTGTCTTGTTAACCTACTGTGACCTCCACGTGTCTTCCACGGGGCATTGATATTGTCTTTTTAATCCACTGTGATCTTCACCACTTTTCCAAGGGGCATTAAAACTGTCTTGTTAATCTACTGTGACCTCCACGTCTCTTCCAAGGGACAATAAAACCATCTGGTTAAACCACTCTGTACACCACAGCTCTTCCAAGGGGCATTGGTATTGTTTTTTTATTCCACTCTAACCTCCACCACTCTTCCAAGGGGCATTGACATTGTCTTTTTATTCCACTGCGACCTCCATCATTCTTCCAAGGGTTATTGATATTGTCTTTTTATTCCACTGCCACCTCCACCACTCTTCCAAGGGGCATTGATATTGTCTTTTGAATCCACTGCGACCTTCACCACTTTTCCAAGGGGCATTAAAAACGTCTTTTTAAGCTACTGTGACGTCCAAGTCACTTCCAATGGGCATTAAAACTGTCTGGTTAAACCACTCTGAACTACACAGCTCTTCCATGGGGCATTGGTATTGACTTTTTATTACCCTCTAACCTCCACCACTCTTCCAAGGGGCATTGACATGGTCTTTTTATTCCACTGCGACCTCCACCATTCTACCAAGGGAAATTAAAACTGTCTTGTTAAGCTACAGTGACCTCCACATCTCTTCCACGGGGCATTGATATTGTCTTTAAATTCCACTGTAACCTCCACCACTCTACCAAGGGGCATTGATTTTGTATTTTTATTCCACTGCGACCTCCACCACTCTTCCAAAGGGCATTGATATTGTCTTTTTAATCCACTGCGACCTCCACCACTCTTCCAAAGGGCATTAAACCCATCTTGTTAAGCTACAGTGACCACCACGTCTCTTCCACGGGTCATTGACATTGTCTTTTTATTCCACTGCAACCTCCACAACTCTTCCATGTGGCATTAAAACCGTCTTGTTAAGCTACTGTGACCTCCACTTCTCTTCCAAGAGGCATTAAAACTGTAGGGTTAAACCAATCTGAACTCCACAGATCTTCCAAGGGGCATTGATATTGTCTTTTTATTCCACTGTATCCTCCACCACTCTTCCAAGGGGCATTGATATTGTCTTTTTATTCCACTGCGACCTCCGCCACTCTTCCAAGGGGCATTAAAACCGTCTTGTTAAGCTACTGTGACCTCCATGTCTCTTCCACAGGGCATTGATATTGTCTTTTTATTCCACTGGAACCTCCAACACTCTTCCAAGGGGCATTGATATTGTCTTTTTATTCCACTGAGACTTCAACCACTCCTTCAAGAAGCATTGACATTGTCTTTTTAATCCACTTCGACCTCCACCACTCTTCCAATGGGCATTAAAACAGTCTTGTTAATCTTCTGTGACCTCCATGTTTCTTCCAAGGGGCATTACAACCGTCAATTTAAACCACTCTCAACTCCACAGCTCTTGCAAGGGGCTTTGACATTGTTTTTTTTTCCACTGTAACCTCCAACACTCTTCCAAGGGGCATTGATATTGTCTTTTTATTCCACTGCTACTTTCACCTGTCTTCCAAGGGACATTAAAACCGTCTTGTTAAGCTACTGTGACATCCACGTCTCTTTCACGGGGCATTAATATTGTCTTTTTATTCCACTGTAAACTCCACCACTCTTCCAAGGGGCATTGATATTGTCTTTTTATTCCACTGCCTCCTCCACCACTTTTCTAAGGTGTATTGATATTGTCTTTTTAATCCACTGCGACCTCCACCACTTTTCCAAGGGGCATTAAAAACGTCTTTTTAAGCTACTGTGACCTCCAAGTCACTTCCAATGGGCATTAAAACCGTCTGGTTTAACTACTCTAACTCCACTGCTCTTCCAAGTGGCATTGATATTGTCTTTTTAGTCCACTATTACCTCCACCACTCTTCCAAAGGGCATTGATGTTGTTTATTTATTCCATTGCGACCTCCACTCCTCTTCCAAGGGGCATTGATATTGTCTTTTTATTCCATTGCGACCTCCACCACTCTTCCAAGGGGCATTAAAACCGTCTGGTTAAACCGCTCTGAGCTCCACAGCTCTTCCAAGGGGCATTGACTATGTCTTTTATTCCTTTGTAACCTTCTGCACTCTTCCAAGTGCATTGATATTGTCTTTTTATTCCTCTGCGACGTCCACGACTCTTCCAAGGTGCATTAAAACCGTCTTGTTAAGCTACTGTGACCTCCAAGTTTCTTACACAGGGCATTGATATTGTCTTTTTATTCCACTATAACCTCCACCAATCTTCCAAGGGGCATTGATATTGTCTTTTTATTCCACTGCGACCTCCACCACTCTTCCAAGGGGCATTAAAACCGTCTTGTTAAGCTACTGTGACCTCCATGTCTCTTCCACAGGGCATTGATATTGTCTTTTTATTCCACTGGAACCTCCAACACTCTTCCAAGGGGCATTGATATTGTCTTTTTATTCCACTGAGACTTCAACCACTCCTTCAAGGAGCATTGACATTGTCTTTTTAATCCACTTCGACCTCCACCACTCTTTAAATGGGCATTAAAATAGTCTTGTTAATCTACTGTGACCTCCACGTCTCTTCCAAGGGGCATTACAACCGTCAAGTTAAACCACTCTCAACTCCACAGCTCTTGCAAGGGGCTTTGACATTGTTTTTTTTTTCCACTGTAACCTCCTGCACTCTTCCAAGGGGCATTGATATTGTCTTTTTATTCCACTGCTACTTTCACCTCTGTTCCAAGGGAAATTAAAATGTCTTGTTAATCTACTGTAACCTCCTCGTCTGTTCCAAGGGGCATTAAAAACTTCTGGTTAAACGCTCTGAACTCCACAGCTCTTACAGGAGGCATTGATATTGTCTTTTATTTCGACTGTAACATCCACCACTCTTCCAAGCAGCATTGATATTGTCTTATTATTCCACTGCGACCTCCACCACTCTTCCAAGGGGCATTGATATTGTCTTTTTAATCAACTGCGACCTCCACCTCTCTTCCAAGGGGCATTAAAACCGTCTTGTGAAGCTACTGTGACCTCCACGTCCCTTCCACGGGGCATTGATATTTTCTTTTTATTCCACTGCGACCTCCACCACTCTTCCAAGGGGCATTGATATTGTATTTTTAATCCACTGTGACTTCCACGTCTCTTCCAAGGGGCATTGACAATGTCTTTTTATTCCATTGTAACCTTCTGCACTCTTCGAAGTGCATTGATATTGTCTTTTTATTCCTCTGCAACGTCCACGACTCTTCCAAAGGGCATTAAAACCGTCTTGTTAAGCTACTGTAACCTCCAAGTTTCTTACACAGGGCATTGATATTGTCTTTTTATTCCACTGTAACCTCCACCACTCTTCCAAGGGGCATTGATATTGTCTTTTTATTCCACTGTAACCTCCACCAATCTTCCAAGGGGCATTGATATTGTCTTTTTATTCCACTGCGACCTCCACCACTCTTCCAAGGGGCATTAAAACATCTTGTTAAGCTACTGAGACCTCCATGTCTCTTCCACAGGGCATTGATATTGTCTTTTTATTCCACTGGAACCTCCAACACTCCTCCAAGGGGCATTGATATTGTCTTTTTATTCCACTGAGACTTCAACCACTCCTTCAAGGAGCATTGACATTGTCTTTTTAATCCACTTCGACCTCCACCACTCTTCCAATGGGCATTAAAACAGTCTTGTTAATCTACTGTGACCTCCACGTCTCTTCCAAGGGGCATTACAACCGTCAATTTAAACCATTCTCAACTCCACAGCTCTTGCAAGGGGCTTTGACATTGTTTTTTTTTCCACTGTAACCTCCAGCACTCTTCCAAGGGGCATTGATATTGTCTTTTTATTCCACTGCTACTTTCACCTCTGTTCCAAGGGACATTAAAAACGTCTTGTTAAGCTACTGTGACCTCCACGTCTCTTTCACGGGACATTAATATTGTCTTTTTATTCCACTGTAAACTCCACCACTCTTCCAAGGGGCATTGATATTGTCTTTTTATTCCACTGCCACCTCCACCACTCTTCCAAGGGGTATTGACATTGTCTTTTTAATCCACTGCGACCTCCACCACTTTTCCAAGGGGCATTAAAAACATCTTTTTAAGCTACTGTGCCCTCCGCGTCACTTCCAATGGGCATTAAAACCGTCTTTTTTATCTTCTCTAAACTCCACTGCTCTTCCAAGTGGCATTGATATTGTCTTTTTAATCCACTATTACCTCCACCACTCTTCCAAGGGGCATTGATGTTGTTTTTTTATTCCATTGCGACCTCCACTACTCTTCCAAGGAGCATAGATATTGTCTTTTTATTCCATTGCGACCTCCACCACTCTTCCAAGGGGCATTAAAACCGTCTGGTTAAACCGCTCTGAGCTCCACAGCTCTTCCAAGGGGCATTGACAATGTCTTTTTATTCCATTGTAACCTTATGCACTCTTCCAAGTGCATTGATATTGTCTTTTTATTCCTCTGCGACGTCCACGACTCTTCCAAGGGGCATTAAAACCGTCTTGTTAAGCTACTGTGACCTCCAAGTTTCTTACACAGGGCATTGATATTGTCTTTTTATTCCACTGTAACCTCCACCACTCTTCCAAGGTGCATTGATATTGTCTTTTTATTCCACTGTAAACTCCACCAATCTTCCAAGGGGCATTGATATTGCCTTTTTATTCCACTGCGACCTCCACCACTCTTCTAAGGGGCATTGATATTGTCTTTTAAATCCACAACGATCTCCACCACTCTTCCAAGGGGCATTAAAACAGTCTTGTTAAGCTACTGTGACCTCCTCATCTGTTCCAAGGGGCATTAAAACCTTCTGGTTAAACACTCTGAACTCCACAGCTCTAACAGGAGGCATTGATATTGTCTTTTATTTCGACTGTAACATCCACCACTCTTCCAAGCGGTATTGATATTGTCTTTTTATTCCACTGCGACCTCCACCTCTCTTCCAAGGGGCATTAAAACCGTCTTGTGAAGCTACTGTGACCTCCACGTCCCTTCCACGGGGCATTGATATTGTCTTTTTATTCCACTGCGACCTCCACCACTCTTCCAAGTGGCATTGATATTGTATTTTTAATCCACTGCGACCTCCACCACTCTTCCAAGGGGCATTGGTATTGTCTTTTTAATCCACTGTGACCTCCACGTCTCTTCCAAGGGGCATTAAAACCGTCAATTTAAACCACTCTGAACTACACAGCTCTTCCAAGGAGCACTGGTAATGTCTTTTATTCCACTTTAACCTCTACCACTATTCCAAGAGGCATTGACATGGTCTATTAATTCCACTGCGACCTCCACCACTCTTCCAAGGGGCATTAAGACCTTATTGTTAAGCTACAGAGACCTCCACACTTCTTCCATGGGGCATTGATATTGTCTTTTTATTCCACTGCGACCTCCACCACTCTTCCAAGGGGCATTGATATTGTCTTTTTAATCAACTGCGACCTCCACCTCTCTTCCAAGGGGCATTAAAACCGTCTTGTGAAGCTACTGTGACCTCCACGTCCCTTCCACGGGGCATTGATATTGTCTTTTTATTCCACTGCAACCTCCACCACTCTTCCAAGTGGCATTGATATTGTATTTTTAATCCACTGCGACCTCCACCACTCTTCCAAGGGGCATTGGTATTGTCTTTTTAATCCACTGTGACCTACATGTCTCTTCCAAGGGGCATTAAAACCATCAATTTAAACCACTCTGAACTACACAGCTCTTCCAAGGAGCACTGGTATTGTCTTTTTATTCCACTCTAACCTCTACCCCTATTCCAAGAGGCATTGACATTGTCTATTAATTCCACTGCGACCTCCACCACTCTTCCTAGGGGCATTAAGACCTTCTTGTTAAGCTACAGAGACCTCCACAACTCTTCCATGGGCCATTGATATTGTCTTTTTACTCCACTATAACCTACAGCACTCTTTCAAGGGGGCATTGATATTGTATTTTTATTCCACTACGACTTCCACCTCTCTTCCAAGGGGCATTAAAACCGTCTTGTTAAGCTACTGTGATCTCCACGTCTCTTTCACGGGGCAATAATATTGTCTTTTTATTCCACTGTATCCTCCACCTCTCTTCCAAGGGGCATTGATATTGTCTTTTTAATCCACTGCGACCTCCACCACTTTTCCAAGGGGAATTAAAACCGTCTTGTTAATATACTGTGACCTCCACGTCTCTTCCAAGCGGCAATAAAACCATCTGGTTAAACCACTCTGAACTCCACAGCTCTTCCAAGGGGCATTGGTGTTGTCTTTTTATTCCACTCTAACCTCCACCACTCTTCAAAGGGGCATTGACATTGTCTTTTTATTCCACTGCAACCTCCATCATTCTTCCAAGGGGCATTGATATTGTCTTTTTATTACACTGCCACCTCCACCACTCTTCCAAGGGGCATTGATATTGTCTTTTTAATCCACTCTAACCTCCACCACTCTTCCAAGGGGCATTGACACTGTGTTTTTATTACACTGCAACCTCCACCATTCTTCCAAGGGGCCTTAAAACTGTCTTGTTAAGCTACAGTGACCTCCACATCTCTTCCAAGGGGTCATTGATATTGTCTTTAAATTCCACTGTAACCTCCACCACTCTAACAAGGGGCATTGATATTGTATTTTTATTCCACTGCGACCTCCACCACTCTTCAAAAGGGCATTGATATTGTCTTTTGAATCCACTGTGACCTCCACCACTCTTCCAAAGAGCAATAAAACCATCTTGATAAGCTTCTGTGACCTCCACGTTTCTACCACGAGGCATTGATATTGTCTTTTTATTCCACTGCAACATCCACAACTATTCCTCGGGGCATTGATATTGTCTTTTTAATCCACTGCAACCTCCACCACTCTTCCATGTGGCATTAAAACTGTCTTGTTAAGCTACTGTGACCTCCAGCACTCTTCCAAGGGGCATTGATATTGTCTTTTTATTCCACTGTATCCTCCACCGCTCTTCCAAGGGGCATTGATATTGTATTTTTATTCCACTGCGACCTCCACCACTCTTCCAAGGGGCATTTAAACCGTCTTGTTAAGCTACTGTGACCTCCATGTCTCTTCCATAGGGCATTGATATTGTCTTTTTATTCCACTGGAACCTCCAACACTCTTCCAAGGTGCATTGATATTGCGTTTTTATTCCACTGAGACTTCAACCACTCCTTCAAGGAGCATTGGCATTGTCTTTTTAATCCACTTCGACCTCCACCACTCTTCCAAGGGGCATTAAAATAGTCTTGTTAATCTACTGTGACCTCCACATCTCTTCCAAGGGGCATTATAACCATCAATTTAAACCACTCTCAGCTCCACAGCTCTTGCATGGTGCTTTGATATTGTTTTTTATTCCACGGTAACCTCCAGCACTCTTCCAAGGGGCATTGATATTGTCTTTTTATTTCACTGCGACTTTCACCTCTCTTCCAAGGGACATTAAAACCGTCTTGTTAAGCCACTGTGACATCCACGACTCTTTCACGGGGCATTCATATTGTCTTTTTATTCCACTGTAAACTCCACCACGCTTCCAAGGGGCTTTGATATTGTCTTTTTGTTCCACTTCCACCTCCACCACTTTTCCAAGGGGCATTAAAAACTTTTTTTTAAGCTACTGTAACCTCCACGTCACTTCCAATGGGCATTAAAACCGTCTGGTTTAACTACTCTGAACTCCACTGCTCTTCCAAGGGGCATTGATATTGTCTTTTTAATCCACTGTTACCTCCACCACTCTTCCAAGGGGCATTGATATTGTTCTTTTATTCCACTGCGACCTCCACTACTCTTCCAAGGGGCATTGATTTTGTCTTTTTATTCCACTGCGACCTCTACCACTCTTCCAATGGGCATTGATATTGTCTTTTCAATCCACTGCAACCTCCACCACTCTTCCAAGGGGCATTAAAGCCGTCTTGTTAAGCTACTGTCAAGTCCATGTCTATTCCACTGGGCATGGATATTGTCTTTTTATTCCACTGTTACCTCCACCAGTCTTCCAAGTGGCATTGACATTGTCTTTTTTTTCCACTGCGACTTCCACCTCTCTTCTAAGGGGCATTGATATTGTCTTTTTAATCCACTGCGACCTCCACCACTCTTCCAAGGGGCATTAAAACAGTCTTGTTAAGCTACTGTGACCTCCACTTCTCTTCCAATGGGCAATAAAATCATCTGGTTAAACCACTGTGAACTCCACAGCTCTTCGAATGGTCATTGAAATTGTCTTTTTAATCCACTGTAACCTCCACCACTATTCTAAGGGGCATTGATTTTGTCTTTTTATTCCACTGCGACCTCCACCACTCTTCCAATGGGCATTGTTATTGTCTTTTTAATCCACTGCGAACTCCACCACTCTTCCAAGGGGCATTAAAACCGTCTTGTTATGCTACTGTGACGCCGACTTCTCTTCCAAGGGGCATTAAAACCATCTTGTTAAACCACTCTGAACTCCACAGCTCTTCCAATGGGCATTTGTATTGTCTTTTTATTCCACCCTAACCTCCACCACTCTTCCAAGGGGCATTGACATTGTCTTTTTATTCCACTGCGACCTCCACCACTCATCCAAGGGGCATTAAAACTATATTGTTAAGCTACAGTGACCTCCTCATCTCTTCCACGGGGCATTGATTTTGTCTTTTTATTCCACTGCAACCTCCACCAATCTTCCAAGGGGCATTGATATTGTTTTTTTATTCCACTGCAACGTCCACCACTCTTCCAAGGGGCATTAAAACTGTGCTGTTAATTTACTGTGACCTCCACGTCTCTTCCAAGTAGCGTTAAACCATATCGTTATACCCCTCTGAACTCCACAGCTCTTCCAAGGGGCATTATTATTGTCTTTTTATTTAACTGTAACCTCCACCACTGTTCCAAGTGGCATTGATAATGTCTTTTTATTCCACTGCGACCTCCACCACTCTTCCAAGGCACATTGATATTGTCTTTTTAATCCACTGCGACCTCCACCACTGTTCCATTGGGCATTAAAACCATCTTGTTAAGCTATTGTGACTTCCACATCTCTTCCACGGGGCATTGATATTGTCTTTTTATTTAACTGTAACCTCCACCACTGTTCCAAGGGGCATTGATATTGTCTTTTTATTCCACTGTAACCTCCATCACTCTTCCAAGGGGCATTGATATTGTCTTTTTATTCAACTGTAACCTCCACCACTCTTCCAAGGGGCATTGATATTGTCTTTTTATTCCACTGCGACCTCCACCACTCTTCCAAGGGGCATTCAT
Organism: Phyllobates terribilis; assembly: GCF_046119375.1. Lineage (NCBI taxonomy): Eukaryota > Metazoa > Chordata > Amphibia > Anura > Dendrobatidae > Phyllobates > Phyllobates terribilis. The sequence continues at coordinate 2,857,080 of NW_027362799.1, read as the reverse complement.
ATTGTGTTTTTAATCCACTGCGACCTCCACCACTCTTCCAAGGGGCATTAAAACCATCTTGTTAAGCTACTGTCACCTCCACGTCCCTTCCAAGGAGCATTAAAATCGTCAATTTAAACCACTCTGAACTCCACAGCTCTTGTAATGGGCATTAATATTGTCATTTTTTTCCAATGTAACCTCCAGCACTCTTCCAAGGGGCATTGATATTGTCTTTTTATTCCACTGCAACATCCACCTCTCTTCCAAGGGGCTTTAAAACCGTCTTGTTAAGCTACTGTGACCTCCAAGTCTCTTTCACGGGGCATTGATATTGTCTTTTTATTCCACTGTATCGTCCACCACTCTTCCAAGGGGCATTGATATTGTCTTTTTATTCCACTGGGACCTTCACCACTCTTCCAAGTGGCATTGATATTGTCTTTTTAATGCACTGCGACCTCCACCTCTCTTCCAAGGGGCATTAAAACCGTATTGTTAAGCTACAGTGACCTCCTCATCTCTTCCACGGGGCATTGATTTTGTCTTTTTATTCCACGGTAACCTCCAGCACTCTTCCAAGGGGCATTGATATTGTCTTTTTATTTCACTGCAACTTTCACCTCTCTTCCAAGGGACATTAAAACCGTCTTGTTAAGCCACTGTGACATCCACGACTCTTTCACGGGGCATTGATATTGTCTTTTTATTCCAGTGTAAACTCCACCACGCTTCCAAGGGGCTTTGATATTGTCTTTTTGTTCCACTTCCACCTCCACCACTTTTCCAAGGGGCATTAAAAACTTTTTTTTAAGCTACTGTGACCTCCACGTCACTTCCAATGGGCATTAAAACCATCTGGTTTAACTACTCTGAACTCCACTGCTCTTCCAAGGGGCATTGATATCGTCTTTTTAATCCACTGTTACCTCCACCACTCTTCCAAGGGGCATTGATATTGTTCTTTTATTCCACTGTGACCTCCACTACTCTTCCAAGTGGCATTGATATTGTCTTTTTAATCAACTGCGACCTCCACCACTCTTCCAAGTGCCATTAAAACCGTGTTGTTAAGCTACTTTGACCTCCACGTCAATTCCACGGGGCATTCAAAGCGTCAATTTAAACCTCTCTGAACTCCACAGCTCTTGCAAGGGGCATTGATATTGTCTTTTTATTCCAATGTAACCTCCAGCACTCTTCCAAGGGGCATTGATATTGTCTTTTTATTCCACTACGACTTCCACCACTCTCCCAAGGTGCATTAAAAACATCTTGTTTAGCTACTGTAAAGTCTATGTCTATTCCACGGGGCATTGATATTGTCTTTTTATTCCACTGCGACTTCCACCTCTCTTCTAAGGGGCATTGATATTGTCTTTTTAATCCACTGCGACCTCCACCACTCTTCCAAGAGTCATTAAAACAGTCTTGTTAAGCTACTGTGATCTCCATATCTCTTCCAAGGGCATTGGTATTGTCTTTTTATTCCACTCTAACCTCCACCACTCTTCCAAGGGGCATTGACATTGTCTTTTTATTCCAGTGCAACCTCCACCAATATTCCAAGGGGCACTGATATAGTCTTTTTAATCCACTGCGACCTCCACCACTTTTCCAAGGGGCATTAAAAAACTCTTTTTAAGCGACTGTCACCTCCACGTCACTTCCAATGGGCATTAAAACTGTCTGGTTAAACCACTGTGAACTCCACAGCTCGTCCAAGGGGCATTGGTATTTTCTTTTTATTCCACTCTTGCAAGAGGCATTGATATTGTCTTTTGATTCCACTGTATCCTCAACCACTCTTCCAAGGGGAATTGATATTGTCTTTTTATTCCACTGCGACTTCCACCTCTCTTCTATCGGGCATTGATATTGTCTTTTTAATCCACTGCGTCCTCCACCACTCTTCCAAGATGCATTAAAACAGTCTTGTTAAGCTACTGTGACCTCCACATCTCTTCCAAGGGGCATTAAAACCGTCTGGTTAAACCACTCTGAACTCCACAGCTCTTCCAAGGGGCAGTGATATTGTCTTTTTATTCCACTGTAACCTCCACCATTCTTCCAAGGGGTATTGATATTGTCTTTTTAATGCACTGCGACCTCCACCACTCTTCCAAGGGGCATTAAAACCATTTGGTTAAACCACTCTGAACTCCATAGCTCTTTCAAGAAAAATTGATATTGTCTTTTTATTTCACTGTAACCTCCACCACTCTTTCAAGGGGCATTGATATTGTCTTTATAATCCACTGCGACCTCCACCACTCTTCCAGGGGGCTTTAAAACTGTCTTGTTAACCTACTGTGACCTCCACGTGTCTTCCACGGGGCATTGATATTGTCTTTTTAATCCACTGTGACCTTCACCACTTTTCCAAGGGGCATTAAAACCGTCTTGTTAATCTACTGTGACTTCCACGTCTCTTCCAAGGGACAATAAAACCATCAGGTTAAACCACTCTGAACACCACAGCTCTTCCAATGGGCATTGGTATTGTTTTTTTATTCCACTCTAACCTCCACCACTCTTCCAAGGGGCATTGACATTGTCTTTTTATTCCACTGCGACCTCCATCATTCTTCCAAAGGATATTGATATTGTCTTTTTATTCTACTGCCACCTCCACCACTCTTCCAAGGGGCATTGATATTGTCTTTTTAATCCACTGCGACCTTCACCAGTTTTCCAAGGGGCATTAAAAACGTCTTTTTAAGCTACTGTGACGTCCACGTCACTTCCATTGGGCATTAAAACTGTCTGGTTAAACCACTCTGAACTCCATAGCTCTTCCATGGGGCATTGGTATTGACTTTTTATTACCCTCTAACCTCCACCACTCTTCCAAGGGGCATTGTCATGGTCTTTTTATTCCACTGCGACCTCCACCATTCTTCCAAGGGACATTAAAACTGTCTTGTTAAGCTACAGTGACCTCCACATCTCTTCCACGGGGCATTGATATTGTCTTTAAATTCCAATGTAACCTCCACCACTCTACCAAGGGGCATTGATTTTGTGTTTTTATTCCACTGCGACCTCCACCACTCTTCCAAAGGGCATTGATATTGTCTTTTTAATCCAGTGCGACTTCCACCACTCTTCCAAAGGGCATTAAACCCATCTTGTTAAGCTACAGTGACCACCACGTCTCTTCCACGGGGCATTGACATTGTCTTTTTATTCCACTGCAGCCTCCACAACTCTTCCATGTGGCATTAAAACCGTCTTGTTAAGCTACTGTGACCTCCATTTCTCTTCCAAGAGGCATTAAAACCGTAGGGTTAATCCTATCTGAACTCCACAGATCTTCCAAGGGGCATTGATATTGTCTTTTTATTCCACTGTATCCTCCACCACTCTTTCAAGGGGCATTGATATTGTCTTTTTATTCCACTGCGACCTCCACCACTCTTCCAAGATGCATTAAAACAGTCTTGTTAAGCTACTGTGACCTCCACATCTCTTCCAAGGTGCATTAAAACCGTCTGGTTAAACCACTCTGAACTCCACAGCTCTTCCAAGGGGCATTGATATTGTCTTTTTATTCCACTGTAACCTCCACCATTCTTCCAAGGGATATTGATATTGTCTTTTTAATGCACTGCGACCTCCACCACTCTTCCAAGGGGCATTAAAACCATTTGGTTAAACCACTCTGAACTCCATAGCTCTTTCAAGAGGCATTGATATTGTATTTTTATTTCACTGTAACCTCCACCACTCTTTCAAGGGGCATTGATATTGTCTTTATAATCCACTGTGACCTCCACCACTCTTCCAGGGGGCTTTAAAACTGTCTTGTTAACCTACTGTGACCTCCACGTGTCTTCCACGGGGCACTGATATTGTCTTTTTAATCCACTGTGACCTTCACCACTTTTCCAAGGGGCATTAAAACCGTCTTGTTAATCTACTGTGACCTCCACGTCTCTTCCAAGGGACAATAAAACCATCTGGTTAAACCACTCTGAACACCACAGCTCTTCCAATGGGCATTGGTATTGTTTTTTTATTCCACTCTAACCTCCACCACTCTTCCAAGGGGCATTAAAACCGTCTTGTTAAGCTACTGTGACCTCCATGTCTCTTCCAAGGGGCATTGATATTGTCTTTTTATTCCACTGAGACTTCAACCACTCCTTCAAGAAGCATTGACATTGTCTTTTTAATCCACTTCGACCTCCACCACTCTTCCAATGAGCATTAAAACAGTCTTGTTAATCTACTGTGACCTCCAAGTCTCTTCCAAGGGACATTAAAACCGTCTTGTTAAGCTACTGTGACATCCACGTCTCTTTCACGGGGCATTAATATTGTCTTTTTATTCCACTGTAAACTCCACCACTCTTCCAAGGGGCATTGATATTGTCTTTTTATTCCACTGCCACCTCCACCACTCTTCTAAGGTGTATTGATATTGTCTATTTAATCCACTGCGACCTCCACCACTTTTCCAAGGGGCATTAAAAACGTCTTTTTAAGCTACTGTGACCTCCAAGTCACTTCCAATGGGCATTAAAACCGTCTGGTTTAACTACTCTAAACTCCACTGCTCTTCCAAGTGGCATTGATATTGTCTTTTTAGTCCACTATTACCTCCACCACTCTTCCAAAGGGCATTGATGTTGTTTTTTTATTCCATTGCGACCTCCGCTACTCTTCCAAGGGGCATTGATATTGTCTTTTTATTCCATTGCGACCTCCACCACTCTTCCAAGGGGCATTAAAACCGTCTGGTTAAACCGCTCTGAGCTCCACAGCTCTTCCAAGGGGCATTGACAATGTCTTTTTATTCCATTGTAACCTTCTGCACTCTTCCAAGTGCATTGATATTGTCTTTTTATTCCTCTGCGACGTCCACGACTCTTCCAAGGGGCTTTAAAACCGTCTTGTTAAGCTACTGTGACATCCAAGTTTCTTACACTGGGCATTGATATTGTCTTTTTATTCCACTGTAACCTCCACCACTCTTCCAAGGGGCATTGATTTTGTCTTCTTATTCCACTGTAACCTCCACCAATCTTCCAAGGGGCATTGATATTGTCTTTTTATTCCACTGCGACCTCCACCACTCTTCCAAGGGGCATTAAAACCGTCTTGTTAAGCTACTGTGACCTCCATGTCTCTTCCACAGGGCATTGATATTGTCTTTTTATTCCACTGGAACCTCCAATACTCTTCCAAGGGGCATTGATATTGTCTTTTTATTCCACTGAGACTTCCACCACTCCTTCAAGGAGCATTGACATTGTCTTTTCAATCCACTTTGACCTACACCACTCTTCCAATGGGCATTAAAACAGTCTTGTTAATCCACTGTAACCTCCAGCACTCTTCCAAGGGGCATTGATATTGTCTTTTTATTCCACTGCTACTTTCACCTCTGTTCCAAGGGACATTAAAAACGTCTTGTTAAGCTACTGTGACCTCCTCGTCTGTTCCAAGGGGCATTAAAACCTTCTGGTTAAACACTCTGAACTCCACAGCTCTTACAGGAGGCATTGATATTGTCTTTTATTTCGACTGTAACATCCACCACTCTTCCAAGCGGCATTGATATTGTCTTTTTTTTCCACTGCGACCTCCACCACTCTTCCAAGGGGCACTGATATTGTCTTTTTAATCAACTGCGACCTCCACCTCTCTTCCAAGGGGCATTAAAACCGTCTTGTGAAGCTACTGTGACCTCCACGTCCCTTCCACGGGGCATTGATATTGTCTTTTTATTCCACTGCGACCTCCACCACTCTTCCAAGGGGCATTGATATTGTATTTTTAATCCACTGCGACCTCCACCACTCTTCCAAGGGGCATTGATATTGACTTTTTAATCCACTGTGACCTCCACGTCTCTTCCAAGGGGCATTGACAATGTCTTTTTATTCCATTGTAACCTTCTGCACTCTTCCAAGTGCATTGATATTGTCTTTTTATTCCTCTGCGACGTCCACGACTCTTCCAAGGGGAATTAAAACCGTCTTGTTAAGCTACTGTGACCTCCAAGTTTCTTACACAGGGCATTGATATTGTCTTTTTATTCCACTGTAACCTCCACCACTCTTCCAAGGGCATTGATATTGTCTTTTTATTCCACTGTAACCTCCACCAATCTTCCAAGGGGCATTGATATTGTCTTTTTATTCCACTGCGACCTCCACCACTCTTCCAAGGGGCATTAAAACCATCTTGTTAAGCTACTGTGACCTCCATGTCTCTTCCACAGGGCATTGATATTGTCTTTTTATTCCACTGGAACCTCCAATACTCTTCCAAGGGGCATTGATATTGTCTTTTTATTCCACTAAGACTTCAACCACTCCCTCAAGTAGCATTGACATTGTCTTTTTAATCCACTTCAATCTCCACCACTCTTCCAATGGGCATTAAAACAGTCTTGTTAATCTACTGTGACCTCCACGTCTCTTCCAAGGGGCATTACAACCGTCAATTTAAACCACTCTCAACTCCACAGCTCTTGCAAGGGGCTTTGACATTGTTTTTTTTTCCACTGTAACCTCCAGCACTCTTCCAAGGGGCATTGATATTGTCTTTTTATTCCACTGCTACTTTCACCTCTGTTCCAAGGGACATTAAAAACGTCTTGTTAAGCTACTGTGACCTCCACGTCTCTTTCACAGGGCATTAATATTGTCTTTTTATTCCACTGTAAACTCCACCACTCTTCCAAGGGGCATTGATATTGTCTTTTTATTCCACTGCCACCTCCACCACTCTTCCAAGTGGCATTGATATTGTATTTTTAATCCACTGCGACCTCCACCACTCTTCCAAGGGGCATTGATATTGTCTTTTTAATCCACTGTGACCTCCACGTCTCTTCCAAGGGGCATTAAAACCGTCAATTTAAACCACTCTGAACTACACAGCTCTTCCAAGGAGCACTGGTATTGTCTTGTATTCCACTTTAACCTCTACCACTATTCCAAGAGGCATTGACATTGTCTATTAATTCCACTGCGACCTCCACCACTCTTCCAAGGGGCATTAAGACCTTCTTGTTAAGCTACAGAGACCTCCACAACTCTTCCATGGGGCATTGATATTGTCTTTTTATTCCACTGCGACCTCCACCACTCTTCCAAGGGGCATTGATATTGTCTTTTTAATCAACTGCGACCTCCACCTCTCTTCCAAGGAGCATTAAAACCGTCTTGTGAAGCTACTGTGACCTCCACGTTCCTTCCACGGGGCATTGATATTGTCTTTTTATTCCACTGCGACCTCCACCACTCTTCCAAGTGGCATTGATATTGTATTTTTAATCCACTGCGACCTCCACCACTCTTCCAAGGGGCATTGATATTGTCTTTTTAATCCACTGTGACCTCCACGTCTCTTCCAATGGGCATTAAAATCGTCAATTTAAACCACTCTGAACTACACAGCTCTTCCAAGGAGCACTGGTATTGTCTTTTTATTCCACTCTAACCTCTACCACTATTCCAAGAGGCATTGACATTGTCTATTAATTCCACTGCGACCTCCACCACTCTTCCAAGGGGCATTAAGACCTTCTTGATAAGCTACAGAGACCTCCACAACTCTTCCATGGGCCATTGATATTGTCTTTTTACTCCACTGTAACCTCCACCACTCTTCCAAGGGGCATTGATTTTGTCTTTTTATTCCACTGCGACCTCTACCACTCTTCCAATGGGCATTGATATTGTCTTTTTAATCCACTGCAACCTCCACCACTCTTCCAAGGGGCATTAAAGCCGTCTTGTTAAGCTACTGTCACCTCCACGTCCCTTCCAAGTAGCATTAAAATCGTCAATTTAGACCACTCTGAACTCCACAGCTCTTGTAATGGGCATTCATATTGTCATTTTTTTCCAATGTAACTTCCAGCACTCTTCCAAGGGGAATTAAAACCGTCTTGTTAAGCTACTGTGACCTCCAAGTCTCTTTCACGGGGCATTGATATTGTCTTTTTATTCCACTGTATCGTCCACCACTCTTCCAAGGGGCATTGATATTGTCTTTTTATTCCACTGGGACCTTCACCACTCTTCCAAGTGGCATTGATATTGTCTTTTTAATCCACTGCGACCTCCACCTCTCTTCCAAGGGGCATTAAAACCGTATTGTTAAGCTACTGTGACCTCCACATCTCTTCCAAGGTACATTAAAACCGTCAATTTAAACCACTCTGAACTCCACAGCTCTTGCAAGACGCATTGATATTGTCTTTTTACTCCACTATAACCTACAGCACTCTTTCAAGGGGCATTGATATTGTATTTTTATTCCACTGAGACCTTCACCACTCTACCAAGTGGTATTGATATTGTCTTTTTAATCCACTGCGACCTCCACCACTTTTCCAAGGGGCATTAAAACCGTCTCGTTAATATACTGTGACCTCCACGTCTCTTCCAAGGGGCAATAAAACCATCTGGTTAAACCACTCTGAACTCCACAGCTCTTCCAAGGGGCATTGGTGTTGTCTTTTTATTCCACTCTAACCTCCACCACTCTTCAAAGGGGCATTGACATTGTCTTTTTATTCCACTGCATCCTCCATCATTCTTCCAAAGGGCATTGATATTGTCTTTTTATTCCACTGCGACCTCCACCACTCTTCCAAGGGGCATTGATATTGTCTTTTTCATCCACTGTGACCTCCACGTCTCTTCCAAGGGGCATTAAAACCGTCAATTTAAACCACTCTGAACTACACAGCTCTTCCAAGGAGCACTGGTATTGTCTTTTTATTCCACTCTAACCTCTACCACTATTCCAAGAGGCATTGACATTGTCTATTTATTCCACTGCGACCTCCACCACTCTTCCAAGGGGCATTAAGACCTTTTTGATAAGCTACAGAGACCTCCACAACTCTTCCATGGGCCATTGATATTGTCTTTTTACTCCACTGTAACCTCCACCACTCTTCCAAGGGGCATTGATTTTGTCTTTTTATTCCACTGCGACCTCTACAACTCTTCCAATGGTCATTGATATTGTCTTTTCAATCCTCTGCAACCTCCACCTCTCTTCCAAGGGGCATTAAAACCGTCTTGTTAAGCTACTGTGACCTTCAAGTTTCTTACACAGGGCATTGATATTGTCTTTTTATTCCACTGTAACCTCCACCACTCTTCCAAGTGGCATTGACATTGTCTTTTTTTTCCACTGCGACTTCCACCTCTCTTCTAAGGGGCATTGATATTGTCTTTTTAATCCACTGCGACCTCCACCACTCTTCCAAGGGGCATTAAAACAGTCTTGTTAAGCTACTGTGACCTCCACGTCTCTTCCAATGGGCAATAAAACCGTCTGGTTAAACCACTGTGAACTCCACAGCTCTTCGAAGGGGCATTGAAATTGTCTTTTTATTCCATTGTAACCTCCACCACTATTCCAAGGGGCATTGATTTTGTCTTTTTATTCCACTGAGACCTCCACCACTCTTCCAATGGGCATTGTTATTGTCTTTTTAATCCACTGCGAACTCCACCACTCTTCCAAGGGGCATTAAAACCGTCTTGTTATGCTACTGTGACGCCGACTTCTCTTCCAAGGGGCATTAAAACCATCTTGTTAAACCACTCTGAACTCCACAGCTCTTCCAATGGGCATTTGTATTGTCTTTTTATTCCACCCTAACCTCCACCACTCTTCCAAGGGGCATTGACATTGTCTTTTTATTCCACTGCGACCTCCACCACTCATCCAAGGGGCATTAAAACCATATTGTAAAGCTACAGTGACCTCCTCATATCTTCCACGGGGCATTGATATTGTCTTTTTATTCCACTGTAACCTCCACCAATCTTCCAAGGGGCATTGATATTGCTTTTTTATTCCACTGCAACGTCCACCACTCTTCCAAGGGGCATTAAAACCGTGCTGTTAAGTTACTGTGACCTCCACGTCTCTTCCAAGGAGCGTTAAAACCATCTCGTTATACCCCTCTGAACTCCACAGCTCTTCCAAGGGGCATTATTATTGTCTTTTTATTTAACTGTAACCTCCACCACTGTTCCAAGTTGCATTGATAATGTCTTTTTATTCCACTGCGACCTCCACCACTCTTCCAAGGCACATTGATATTGTCTTTTTAATCCACTGCGACCACCACCACTGTTCCAAGGGGCATTAAAACCATCTTGTTAAGCTATTGGGACTTCCACATCTCTTCCACGGGGCATTGATATTGTCTTTTTATTTAACTGTAACCTCCACGACTGTTCAAAGGGGCATTGATATTGTCTTTTTATTCCACTGTAACCTCCATCACTCTTCCAAGGGGCAATGATATTGTCTTTTTATTCCACTGTATCGTTCACCACTCTTCCAAGGGGCATTGATACTGTCTTTTTATTCCACTGGGACCTTCACCACTCTTCCAAGTGGCATTGATATTGTCTTTTTAATCCACTGCGACCTCCACCTCTCTTCCAAGGGGCATTAAAACCGTATTGTTAAGCTACTGTGACCTCCACATCTCTTCCAAGGTACATTAAAACCGTCAATTTAAACCACTCTGAACTCCACAGCTCTTGCAAGACGCATTGATATTGTCTTTTTACTCCACTATAACCTACAGCACTCTTTCAAGGGGCATTGATATTGTATTTTTATTCCACTACGACTTCCACCTCTCTTCCAAGGGGCATTAAAACCGTCTTTGTTAAGCTACTGTGACCTCCACGTCTCTTTCACGGGGCATTGATATTGTCTTTTTATTCCACTGCGACTTCCACCTCTCTTCTAAGGGGCATTGATATTGTCTTTTTAATCCACTGCGACCTCCACCACTCTTCCAAGAGTCATTAAAACAGTCTTGTTAAGCTACTGTGATCTCCATATCTCTTCCAAGGGCATTGGTATTGTCTTTTTATTCCACTCTAACCTCCACCACTCTTCCAAGGGGCATTGACATTGTCTTTTTATTCCAGTGCAACCTCCACCAATATTCCAAGGGGCACTGATATAGTCTTTTTAATCCACTGCGACCTCCACCACTTTTCCAAGGGGCATTAAAAAACTCTTTTTAAGCGACTGTCACCTCCACGTCACTTCCAATGGGCATTAAAACTGTCTGGTTAAACCACTGTGAACTCCACAGCTCGTCCAAGGGGCATTGGTATTTTCTTTTTATTCCACTCTTGCAAGAGGCATTGATATTGTCTTTTGATTCCACTGTATCCTCAACCACTCTTCCAAGGGGAATTGATATTGTCTTTTTATTCCACTGCGACTTCCACCTCTCTTCTATCGGGCATTGATATTGTCTTTTTAATCCACTGCGTCCTCCACCACTCTTCCAAGATGCATTAAAACAGTCTTGTTAAGCTACTGTGACCTCCACATCTCTTCCAAGGGGCATTAAAACCGTCTGGTTAAACCACTCTGAACTCCACAGCTCTTCCAAGGGGCAGTGATATTGTCTTTTTATTCCACTGTAACCTCCACCATTCTTCCAAGGGGTATTGATATTGTCTTTTTAATGCACTGCGACCTCCACCACTCTTCCAAGGGGCATTAAAACCATTTGGTTAAACCACTCTGAACTCCATAGCTCTTTCAAGAAAAATTGATATTGTCTTTTTATTTCACTGTAACCTCCACCACTCTTTCAAGGGGCATTGATATTGTCTTTATAATCCACTGCGACCTCCACCACTCTTCCAGGGGGCTTTAAAACTGTCTTGTTAACCTACTGTGACCTCCACGTGTCTTCCACGGGGCATTGATATTGTCTTTTTAATCCACTGTGACCTTCACCACTTTTCCAAGGGGCATTAAAACCGTCTTGTTAATCTACTGTGACTTCCACGTCTCTTCCAAGGGACAATAAAACCATCAGGTTAAACCACTCTGAACACCACAGCTCTTCCAATGGGCATTGGTATTGTTTTTTTATTCCACTCTAACCTCCACCACTCTTCCAAGGGGCATTGACATTGTCTTTTTATTCCACTGCGACCTCCATCATTCTTCCAAAGGATATTGATATTGTCTTTTTATTCTACTGCCACCTCCACCACTCTTCCAAGGGGCATTGATATTGTCTTTTTAATCCACTGCGACCTTCACCAGTTTTCCAAGGGGCATTAAAAACGTCTTTTTAAGCTACTGTGACGTCCACGTCACTTCCATTGGGCATTAAAACTGTCTGGTTAAACCACTCTGAACTCCATAGCTCTTCCATGGGGCATTGGTATTGACTTTTTATTACCCTCTAACCTCCACCACTCTTCCAAGGGGCATTGTCATGGTCTTTTTATTCCACTGCGACCTCCACCATTCTTCCAAGGGACATTAAAACTGTCTTGTTAAGCTACAGTGACCTCCACATCTCTTCCACGGGGCATTGATATTGTCTTTAAATTCCAATGTAACCTCCACCACTCTACCAAGGGGCATTGATTTTGTGTTTTTATTCCACTGCGACCTCCACCACTCTTCCAAAGGGCATTGATATTGTCTTTTTAATCCAGTGCGACTTCCACCACTCTTCCAAAGGGCATTAAACCCATCTTGTTAAGCTACAGTGACCACCACGTCTCTTCCACGGGGCATTGACATTGTCTTTTTATTCCACTGCAGCCTCCACAACTCTTCCATGTGGCATTAAAACCGTCTTGTTAAGCTACTGTGACCTCCATTTCTCTTCCAAGAGGCATTAAAACCGTAGGGTTAATCCTATCTGAACTCCACAGATCTTCCAAGGGGCATTGATATTGTCTTTTTATTCCACTGTATCCTCCACCACTCTTTCAAGGGGCATTGATATTGTCTTTTTATTCCACTGCGACCTCCACCACTCTTCCAAGATGCATTAAAACAGTCTTGTTAAGCTACTGTGACCTCCACATCTCTTCCAAGGTGCATTAAAACCGTCTGGTTAAACCACTCTGAACTCCACAGCTCTTCCAAGGGGCATTGATATTGTCTTTTTATTCCACTGTAACCTCCACCATTCTTCCAAGGGATATTGATATTGTCTTTTTAATGCACTGCGACCTCCACCACTCTTCCAAGGGGCATTAAAACCATTTGGTTAAACCACTCTGAACTCCATAGCTCTTTCAAGAGGCATTGATATTGTATTTTTATTTCACTGTAACCTCCACCACTCTTTCAAGGGGCATTGATATTGTCTTTATAATCCACTGTGACCTCCACCACTCTTCCAGGGGGCTTTAAAACTGTCTTGTTAACCTACTGTGACCTCCACGTGTCTTCCACGGGGCACTGATATTGTCTTTTTAATCCACTGTGACCTTCACCACTTTTCCAAGGGGCATTAAAACTGTCTTGTTAATCTACTGTGACCTCCACGTCTCTTCCAAGGGACAATAAAACCATCTGGTTAAACCACTCTGAACACCACAGCTCTTCCAATGGGCATTGGTATTGTTTTTTTATTCCACTCTAACCTCCACCACTCTTCCAAGGGGCATTAAAACCGTCTTGTTAAGCTACTGTGACCTCCATGTCTCTTCCAAGGGGCATTGATATTGTCTTTTTATTCCACTGAGACTTCAACCACTCCTTCAAGAAGCATTGACATTGTCTTTTTAATCCACTTCGACCTCCACCACTCTTCCAATGAGCATTAAAACAGTCTTGTTAATCTACTGTGACCTCCAAGTCTCTTCCAAGGGACATTAAAACCGTCTTGTTAAGCTACTGTGACATCCACGTCTCTTTCACGGGGCATTAATATTGTCTTTTTATTCCACTGTAAACTCCACCACTCTTCCAAGGGGCATTGATATTGTCTTTTTATTCCACTGCCACCTCCACCACTCTTCTAAGGTGTATTGATATTGTCTATTTAATCCACTGCGACCTCCACCACTTTTCCAAGGGGCATTAAAAACGTCTTTTTAAGCTACTGTGACCTCCAAGTCACTTCCAATGGGCAATAAAACCGTCTGGTTTAACTACTCTAAACTCCACTGCTCTTCCAAGTGGCATTGATATTGTCTTTTTAGTCCACTATTACCTCCACCACTCTTCCAAAGGGCATTGATGTTGTTTTTTTATTCCATTGCGACCTCCGCTACTCTTCCAAGGGGCATTGATATTGTCTTTTTATTCCATTGCGACCTCCACCACTCTTCCAAGGGGCATTAAAACCGTCTGGTTAAACCGCTCTGAGCTCCACAGCTCTTCCAAGGGGCATTGACAATGTCTTTTTATTCCATTGTAACCTTCTGCACTCTTCCAAGTGCATTGATATTGTCTTTTTATTCCTCTGCGACGTCCACGACTCTTCCAAGGGGCTTTAAAACCGTCTTGTTAAGCTACTGTGACATCCAAGTTTCTTACACTGGGCATTGATATTGTCTTTTTATTCCACTGTAACCTCCACCACTCTTCCAAGGGGCATTGATTTTGTCTTCTTATTCCACTGTAACCTCCACCAATCTTCCAAGGGGCATTGATATTGTCTTTTTATTCCACTGCGACCTCCACCACTCTTCCAAGGGGCATTAAAACCGTCTTGTTAAGCTACTGTGACCTCCATGTCTCTTCCACAGGGCATTGATATTGTCTTTTTATTCCACTGGAACCTCCAATACTCTTCCAAGGGGCATTGATATTGTCTTTTTATTCCACTGAGACTTCCACCACTCCTTCAAGGAGCATTGACATTGTCTTTTCAATCCACTTTGACCTACACCACTCTTCCAATGGGCATTAAAACAGTCTTGTTAATCCACTGTAACCTCCAGCACTCTTCCAAGGGGCATTGATATTGTCTTTTTATTCCACTGCTACTTTCACCTCTGTTCCAAGGGACATTAAAAACGTCTTGTTAAGCTACTGTGACCTCCTCGTCTGTTCCAAGGGGCATTAAAACCTTCTGGTTAAACACTCTGAACTCCACAGCTCTTACAGGAGGCATTGATATTGTCTTTTATTTCGACTGTAACATCCACCACTCTTCCAAGCGGCATTGATATTGTCTTTTTTTTCCACTGCGACCTCCACCACTCTTCCAAGGGGCACTGATATTGTCTTTTTAATCAACTGCGACCTCCACCTCTCTTCCAAGGGGCATTAAAACCGTCTTGTGAAGCTACTGTGACCTCCACGTCCCTTCCACGGGGCATTGATATTGTCTTTTTATTCCACTGCGACCTCCACCACTCTTCCAAGGGGCATTGATATTGTATTTTTAATCCACTGCGACCTCCACCACTCTTCCAAGGGGCATTGATATTGACTTTTTAATCCACTGTGACCTCCACGTCTCTTCCAAGGGGCATTGACAATGTCTTTTTATTCCATTGTAACCTTCTGCACTCTTCCAAGTGCATTGATATTGTCTTTTTATTCCTCTGCGACGTCCACGACTCTTCCAAGGGGAATTAAAACCGTCTTGTTAAGCTACTGTGACCTCCAAGTTTCTTACACAGGGCATTGATATTGTCTTTTTATTCCACTGTAACCTCCACCACTCTTCCAAGGGCATTGATATTGTCTTTTTATTCCACTGTAACCTCCACCAATCTTCCAAGGGGCATTGATATTGTCTTTTTATTCCACTGCGACCTCCACCACTCTTCCAAGGGGCATTAAAACCATCTTGTTAAGCTACTGTGACCTCCATGTCTCTTCCACAGGGCATTGATATTGTCTTTTTATTCCACTGGAACCTCCAATACTCTTCCAAGGGGCATTGATATTGTCTTTTTATTCCACTAAGACTTCAACCACTCCCTCAAGTAGCATTGACATTGTCTTTTTAATCCACTTCAATCTCCACCACTCTTCCAATGGGCATTAAAACAGTCTTGTTAATCTACTGTGACCTCCACGTCTCTTCCAAGGGGCATTACAACCGTCAATTTAAACCACTCTCAACTCCACAGCTCTTGCAAGGGGCTTTGACATTGTTTTTTTTTCCACTGTAACCTCCAGCACTCTTCCAAGGGGCATTGATATTGTCTTTTTATTCCACTGCTACTTTCACCTCTGTTCCAAGGGACATTAAAAACGTCTTGTTAAGCTACTGTGACCTCCACGTCTCTTTCACAGGGCATTAATATTGTCTTTTTATTCCACTGTAAACTCCACCACTCTTCCAAGGGGCATTGATATTGTCTTTTTATTCCACTGCCACCTCCACCACTCTTCCAAGTGGCATTGATATTGTATTTTTAATCCACTGCGACCTCCACCACTCTTCCAAGGGGCATTGATATTGTCTTTTTAATCCACTGTGACCTCCACGTCTCTTCCAAGGGGCATTAAAACCGTCAATTTAAACCACTCTGAACTACACAGCTCTTCCAAGGAGCACTGGTATTGTCTTGTATTCCACTTTAACCTCTACCACTATTCCAAGAGGCATTGACATTGTCTATTAATTCCACTGCGACCTCCACCACTCTTCCAAGGGGCATTAAGACCTTCTTGTTAAGCTACAGAGACCTCCACAACTCTTCCATGGGGCATTGATATTGTCTTTTTATTCCACTGCGACCTCCACCACTCTTCCAAGGGGCATTGATATTGTCTTTTTAATCAACTGCGACCTCCACCTCTCTTCCAAGGAGCATTAAAACCGTCTTGTGAAGCTACTGTGACCTCCACGTTCCTTCCACGGGGCATTGATATTGTCTTTTTATTCCACTGCGACCTCCACCACTCTTCCAAGTGGCATTGATATTGTATTTTTAATCCACTGCGACCTCCACCACTCTTCCAAGGGGCATTGATATTGTCTTTTTAATCCACTGTGACCTCCACGTCTCTTCCAATGGGCATTAAAACCGTCAATTTAAACCACTCTGAACTACACAGCTCTTCCAAGGAGCACTGGTATTGTCTTTTTATTCCACTCTAACCTCTACCACTATTCCAAGAGGCATTGACATTGTCTATTAATTCCACTGCGACCTCCACCACTCTTCCAAGGGGCATTAAGACCTTCTTGATAAGCTACAGAGACCTCCACAACTCTTCCATGGGCCATTGATATTGTCTTTTTACTCCACTGTAACCTCCACCACTCTTCCAAGGGGCATTGATTTTGTCTTTTTATTCCACTGCGACCTCTACCACTCTTCCAATGGGCATTGATATTGTCTTTTTAATCCACTGCAACCTCCACCACTCTTCCAAGGGGCATTAAAGCCGTCTTGTTAAGCTACTGTCACCTCCACGTCCCTTCCAAGTAGCATTAAAATCGTCAATTTAGACCACTCTGAACTCCACAGCTCTTGTAATGGGCATTCATATTGTCATTTTTTTCCAATGTAACTTCCAGCACTCTTCCAAGGGGAATTAAAACCGTCTTGTTAAGCTACTGTGACCTCCAAGTCTCTTTCACGGGGCATTGATATTGTCTTTTTATTCCACTGTATCGTCCACCACTCTTCCAAGGGGCATTGATATTGTCTTTTTATTCCACTGGGACCTTCACCACTCTTCCAAGTGGCATTGATATTGTCTTTTTAATCCACTGCGACCTCCACCTCTCTTCCAAGGGGCATTAAAACCGTATTGTTAAGCTACTGTGACCTCCACATCTCTTCCAAGGTACATTAAAACCGTCAATTTAAACCACTCTGAACTCCACAGCTCTTGCAAGACGCATTGATATTGTCTTTTTACTCCACTATAACCTACAGCACTCTTTCAAGGGGCATTGATATTGTATTTTTATTCCACTGAGACCTTCACCACTCTACCAAGTGGTATTGATATTGTCTTTTTAATCCACTGCGACCTCCACCACTTTTCCAAGGGGCATTAAAACCGTCTCGTTAATATACTGTGACCTCCACGTCTCTTCCAAGGGGCAATAAAACCATCTGGTTAAACCACTCTGAACTCCACAGCTCTTCCAAGGGGCATTGGTGTTGTCTTTTTATTCCACTCTAACCTCCACCACTCTTCAAAGGGGCATTGACATTGTCTTTTTATTCCACTGCATCCTCCATCATTCTTCCAAAGGGCATTGATATTGTCTTTTTATTCCACTGCGACCTCCACCACTCTTCCAAGGGGCATTGATATTGTCTTTTTCATCCACT
Organism: Phyllobates terribilis; assembly: GCF_046119375.1. Lineage (NCBI taxonomy): Eukaryota > Metazoa > Chordata > Amphibia > Anura > Dendrobatidae > Phyllobates > Phyllobates terribilis. The sequence continues at coordinate 2,839,060 of NW_027362799.1, read as the reverse complement.
GTGACCTCCACGTCTCTTCCAAGGGGCATTAAAACCGTCAATTTAAACCACTCTGAACTACACAGCTCTTCCAAGGAGCACTGGTATTGTCTTTTTATTCCACTCTAACCTCTACCACTATTCCAAGAGGCATTGACATTGTCTATTTATTCCACTGCGACCTCCACCACTCTTCCAAGGGGCATTAAGACCTTTTTGATAAGCTACAGAGACCTCCACAACTCTTCCATGGGCCATTGATATTGTCTTTTTACTCCACTGTAACCTCCACCACTCTTCCAAGGGGCATTGATTTTGTCTTTTTATTCCACTGCGACCTCTACAACTCTTCCAATGGTCATTGATATTGTCTTTTCAATCCTCTGCAACCTCCACCTCTCTTCCAAGGGGCATTAAAACCGTCTTGTTAAGCTACTGTGACCTTCAAGTTTCTTACACAGGGCATTGATATTGTCTTTTTATTCCACTGTAACCTCCACCACTCTTCCAAGTGGCATTGACATTGTCTTTTTTTTCCACTGCGACTTCCACCTCTCTTCTAAGGGGCATTGATATTGTCTTTTTAATCCACTGCGACCTCCACCACTCTTCCAAGGGGCATTAAAACAGTCTTGTTAAGCTACTGTGACCTCCACGTCTCTTCCAATGGGCAATAAAACCGTCTGGTTAAACCACTGTGAACTCCACAGCTCTTCGAAGGGGCATTGAAATTGTCTTTTTATTCCATTGTAACCTCCACCACTATTCCAAGGGGCATTGATTTTGTCTTTTTATTCCACTGAGACCTCCACCACTCTTCCAATGGGCATTGTTATTGTCTTTTTAATCCACTGCGAACTCCACCACTCTTCCAAGGGGCATTAAAACCGTCTTGTTATGCTACTGTGACGCCGACTTCTCTTCCAAGGGGCATTAAAACCATCTTGTTAAACCACTCTGAACTCCACAGCTCTTCCAATGGGCATTTGTATTGTCTTTTTATTCCACCCTAACCTCCACCACTCTTCCAAGGGGCATTGACATTGTCTTTTTATTCCACTGCGACCTCCACCACTCATCCAAGGGGCATTAAAACCATATTGTAAAGCTACAGTGACCTCCTCATATCTTCCACGGGGCATTGATATTGTCTTTTTATTCCACTGTAACCTCCACCAATCTTCCAAGGGGCATTGATATTGCTTTTTTATTCCACTGCAACGTCCACCACTCTTCCAAGGGGCATTAAAACCGTGCTGTTAAGTTACTGTGACCTCCACGTCTCTTCCAAGGAGCGTTAAAACCATCTCGTTATACCCCTCTGAACTCCACAGCTCTTCCAAGGGGCATTATTATTGTCTTTTTATTTAACTGTAACCTCCACCACTGTTCCAAGTTGCATTGATAATGTCTTTTTATTCCACTGCGACCTCCACCACTCTTCCAAGGCACATTGATATTGTCTTTTTAATCCACTGCGACCACCACCACTGTTCCAAGGGGCATTAAAACCATCTTGTTAAGCTATTGGGACTTCCACATCTCTTCCACGGGGCATTGATATTGTCTTTTTATTTAACTGTAACCTCCACGACTGTTCAAAGGGGCATTGATATTGTCTTTTTATTCCACTGTAACCTCCATCACTCTTCCAAGGGGCAATGATATTGTCTTTTTATTCCACTGTATCGTTCACCACTCTTCCAAGGGGCATTGATACTGTCTTTTTATTCCACTGGGACCTTCACCACTCTTCCAAGTGGCATTGATATTGTCTTTTTAATCCACTGCGACCTCCACCTCTCTTCCAAGGGGCATTAAAACCGTATTGTTAAGCTACTGTGACCTCCACATCTCTTCCAAGGTACATTAAAACCGTCAATTTAAACCACTCTGAACTCCACAGCTCTTGCAAGACGCATTGATATTGTCTTTTTACTCCACTATAACCTACAGCACTCTTTCAAGGGGCATTGATATTGTATTTTTATTCCACTACGACTTCCACCTCTCTTCCAAGGGGCATTAAAACCGTCTTTGTTAAGCTACTGTGACCTCCACGTCTCTTTCACGGGGCATTAATATTGTCTTTTTATTCCACTGTATCCTCCACCTCTCTTCTAAGGGGCATTGATATTGTATTTTTAATCCACTGCGACCTCTACCACTTTTCCAAGGGGCATTAAAACCGTCTCGTTAATATACTGTGACCTCCACGTCTCTTCCAAGGGGCAATAAAACCATCTGGTTAAACCACTCTGAACTCCACAGCTCTTCCAAGGGGCATTGGTGTTGTCTTTTTATTCCACTCTAACCTCCACCACTCTTCAAAGGGGCATTGACATTGTCTTTTTATTCCACTGCATCCTCCATCATTCTTCCAAGGGGCATTGATTTTGTCTTTTTATTACACTGCCACCTCCACCACTCTTCCAAGGGGCATTGATATTGTCTTTTTAATCCACTCTAACCTCCACCACTCTTCCAAGGGGCATTGACACTGTGTTTTTATTACACTGCAACCTCCACCATTCTTCCAAGGGGCATTAAAACTGTCTTGTTAAGCTACAGTGACCTCCACATCTCTTCCACGGGGCATTGATATTGTCTTTAAATTCCACTGTAACCTCCACCACTCTAACAAGGGGCATTGATATTGTATTTTTATTCCACTGCGACCTCCACCACTCTTCCAAAGAGCAATAAAACCATCTTGATAAGCTTCTGTGACCTCCACTTTTCTTCCACGAGGCATTGATATTGTCGTTATATTCCACTGCAACATCCACCACTCTTCCTCGGGGCATTGATATTGTCTTTTTAATCCACTGCAACCTCCACCACTCTTCCATGTGGCATTAAAACTGTCTTGCTAAGCTACTGTGACCTCCAGCACTCTTCCAAGGGCCATTAATATTGTCTTTTTATTCCACTGTATCCTCCACCGCTCTTCCAAGGGGCATTGATATTGTCTTTTTATTCCACTGCGACCTCCACCACTCTTCCAAGGGGCATTTAAACCGTCTTGATAAGCTACTGTGACCTCCATTTCTCTTCCATTGGGCATTGATATTGTCTTTTTATTCCACTGGAACCTCCAACACTCTTCCAAGGTGCATTGATATTGCCTTTTTTATTCCACTGACACTTCAACCACTCCTTCAAGGAGCATTGACATTGTCTTTTTAATCCACTTCGACCTCCACCACTCTTCCAAGGGGCATTAAAATAGTCTTGTTAATCTACTGTGACCTCCACATCTCTTCCAAGGGGCATTATAACCATCAATTTAAACCACTCTCAGCTCCACAGCTCTTGCAAGGGGCTTTGATATTGTTTTTTATTTCACGGTAACCTCCAGCACTCTTCCAAGGGGCATTGATATTGTCTTTTTATTTCACTGCGACTTTCACCTCTCTTCCAAGGAACATTAAAACCGTCTTGTTAAGCCATTGTGACATCCACGACTCTTTCACGGGGCATTGATATTTTCTTTTTATTCCACTGTAAACTCCACCACGCTTCCAAGGGGCTTTGATATTGTCTTTTTGTTCCACTTCCACCTCCACCACTTTTCCAAGGGGCATTAAAAACGTATTTTTAAGCTACTGTGACCTCCACGTCACTTCCAATAGGCATTAAAACCGTCTGGTTTAACTACTCTGAACTCCACTGCTCTTCCAAGGGGCATTGATATTGTCTTTTTAATCCACTGTTACCTCCACCACTCTTCCAAGGGGCATTGATATTGTTTTTTTATTCCACTGCGACCTCCACTACTCTTCCAAGGGGCATTGATATTGTCTTTTTAATCAACTGCGACCTCCACCACTCTTCCAAGTGCCATTAAAACCGTGTTGTTAAGCTACTTTGACCTCCACGTCAATTCCACGGGGCATTAAAACCGTCAATTTAAACCTCTTTGAACTCCACAGCTCTTGCAATGGGCATTGATATTGTCTTTTTATTCCAATGTAACCTCCAGCACTCTTCCAAGGGGCATTGATATTGTCTTTTTATTCCACTGTATCCTCCATTACTCTTCCAAGGAGTATTGATATTGTCTTTTTGTTCCACTGCGACTTCCACCTCTCTTCTAAGGGGCATTGATATTGTCTTTTTAATCCACTGCGACATCCACCACTTTTCCAAGAGGCATTAAAACAGACTTGTTAAGCTACTGTGACCTCCACATCTCTTCCAAGGGGTATTAAAACCGTCTGTTTAAAACACTCTGAACTCCACAGCTCTTCAAAAGGGCATTGATATAGTCTTTATATTCCACTGCAACCTCCACCATTCTTCCAAGGGGTATTGATTTTGTCTTTTTAATGCACGGCGACCTCCACCACTCTTCCAAGGGGCATTAAAACCATCTGGTTAAACCACTCTGAACACCATAGCTCTTTCAAGAGTCATTGATATTGTCTTTTTATTTCACAGTAACCTCCACCACTCTTCCAAGGGGCATTAAAACTGTCTTGTTAAGCTACTGTGACCTCCACGTGTCTTCCAAGGGGCATTGATAATGTCTTTTTAATCCACTGTGACCTCCACCACTTTTCCAAGGGGCATTAAAACTGCCTTGTTTGTCTACTGTGACCTCCACATCTCTTCCAAGGGGCAATAAATCCATCTGGTTAAACTACTATGAACTCCACAGCTCTTCCAAGGAGCATTGGTATTGTCTTTTTATTCCACTCTAACCTCCACCACTCTTCCAAGGGGTATTGACATTGTCTTTTTATTCCAATGCGACCTCCATCATTCTTCCAAGGGGCATTGATATTGTCTTTTTATTCCACTGCCACATCCACCACTCTTCCGAGGGGCATTGATATTGTCTTTTTAATCCACTGCGACCTCCACCACTTTTCCAAGGAGCATTAAAAACGTCTTTTTAAGCTACTGTGACCTCCACGTCACTTCCAATGGGCATTAAAACCGTCTGGTGAAACCACTCTGAACTCCACAGCTCTTCCAAGGGGCATTGACATTGTCTTTTTATTCCACTGCGACCTCCACCATTCTTCCAAGGGGCATTAAAACTGTCTTGTTAAGCTACAGTGACCTCCACATCTTTTTCACGGGGAATTGATATTGTCTTTAAATTCCACTGTAACCTCCACCACTCTATCAAGGGGCATTTATATTGTATTTTTATTCCACTGCGACCTCCACCACTCTTCCAAAGGGCATTGATATTGTCTTTTTAATCCACTGCGACCTCCACCACTCTTCCAAAGGGCATTAAAACCATCTTGTTAAGCTACTGTGACCTCCACGTCTCTTCCATGGGGCATTGATATTGTCTTTTTATTCCACTGCAACCTCCACCACTCTTACATGTGGCATTAAAACAGTCTTGTTAAGCTACTGTGACCTCCACGTCTCTTCCAAGGGGCATTAAAACCGTATGGTTAAACCAGTCTGATCTCCACTGATCTTCCAAGGGGCATTGATATTGTCTTTTTATTCCACTGTATCCTCCACCACTTTTCCAAGGGGCATTGATATTGTCTTTTTATTCCACTGCGACCTCCACCACTCTTCCAAGGGGCATTCAAACCATCTTGTTAAGCTACTGTTACCTCCATGTCTCTTCCACAGGGCATTGATATTGTCCTTTTATTCCACTGGAACCTCCAACAAACTTCCAATGGGCATTGATATTGTCTTTTTATTCCACTGAGACTTCAACCACTCCTTCAAAGAGCATTGACATTGTCTTTTTAATCCACTTCGACCTCCACCACTCTTCCAAGGGGCATTAAAACAGTCTTGTTAATCTACTGTGACCTCCACGTCTCTTCCAAGGGGCATTAAAACCGTCAATTTAAACCACTCTCAACTCCACAGCTCTTGCAAGGGGCTTTCATATTGTTTTTTATTCCACTGTAACATCTAGCACTCTTCCAAGGGGCATTGATATTGTCTTTTTATTCCACTGCGACCTCCACCATTCTTCCAAGGGGCATTAAAACTGTCTTGTTAAGCTACAGTGACCTCCACATCTCTTTCACGGGGCATTGATAATGTCTTAAATTCCACTGTAACCTCCACCACTCTACCAAGGGGCATTGATATTGTATTTTTATTCCACTGCGACCTCCACCACTCTTCCAAAGGGCATTGATATTGTCTTTTTAATCCACTGCAACCTCCACCACTCTTCCAAAGGGCATTAAAAACATCTTGTTAAGCTACTGTGACCTCCATTTCTCTTCCACGGGGCATTGATATTGTCTTTTTATTCCACTGCAACCTCCACCACTCTTCCACGGGGCATTAAAACAGTCTTGATAAGCTACTGTGACCTCCACGTCTCTTCCAAGGGGCATTAAAACGTCTGGTTAAACCACTATGTACACAACAGCTAATCAAAGGGGCATTGATATTGTCTTTTTATTCCACTGTAACCTCCACCACATTTCCTATGGGAATTGATATTGTCTTTTTATTATTATTATTATTATTATTTATTATAGCGCCATTTATTCCATGGCACTTTACATGTGATAGGGATATACATAACAAAATCATTTACATAATCTTAACAAAACGAGTCAGCGACTGTTACAGGAGGATCGAGGACCCTGCCCGCGAGGGCTCACATTCTAGAAGAGATGGGTGAGGATACATTAGGTGAGGGTAGAGCTGGCCGTGCAGCGGTGTTTACTGCAGGTTGTAGACTTGTCGGAAGAGGTGAGTCTTCAGGTTTCTTTTGAAGGTTTCCACGGTCAGCGAGAGTCTGATGTGTTGGGGTAGAGAGTTCCAGAGTAGGGGGGATGCACGGGAGAAATCTTGTATACGATTGTGGGAGGAGGAGATAAGAGGGGAGTAGAGAAGGAGATCTTGTGAGGATCGGAGGTTGCGTGCAGGTAAGTACCGGGAGACTAGGTCACAGATGTATGGGGGAGACAGGTTGTTGATTGCTTTGTATGCCATGATTAGAGTTTTGAACTGGATTCTCTGGGCAATGGGGAGCCAGTGAAGAGATTGACAGAGAGGAAAGGCCGGGGAATAGCGGGGGACAGGTGTATTAGTCGAGCAGCAGAGTTTAGGATAGATTAAAGAGGCGCAAGAGTGTTGTAAGGGAGGCCACGGAGCAGGAGGTTGCAGTAATCGAGGCGGGATATGATAAGGACATGCACTAGTGTTTTTGTAGAGTCTTTGCTGAGGAATGCACGGATCCGGGAGATGTTTTTGATTTTGAGTCGGAAGGAAGTGGAAAGGGCTTGAATATGTGGCTTGAAGGAGAGATCAGAGTCCAGGGTTACTCCAAGGCAGCGAGCTTGTGGGACTGGGGAGAGTGAACAGCCATTGACGTTGATGGCTAGGTCAGATGGGGGATGTGAATGAGAGGGTGGAAAGATGATGAACTCTGTTTTATCCATGTTGAGTTTTAGAAATCTGTCAGAGAAGAAGGATGACATGGCGGACAGACATTGTGGGATTTTGGTTAATAGGGAGGAGATATCGGGTCCAGAGAGGTAGATCTGTGTGTCGTCAGCATAGAGGTGACACTGAAAACCGTGAGACTGTATGAACTGTCCCAGGCCAAAGGTGTAGATGGAGAAGAGCAGAGGTCCTAGAACTGAACCTTGGGGGACACCGACAGATAGGGGGCGAGATGAGGAGCTGGTGCGTGAGTGGGAGACGCTGAATGTCCTGTCTGTTAAGTATGAGGAAATCCAAGATAGAGCCAAGTCCGTGATGCCAAGAGATGAGAGAATCTGGAGTAAGAGGGAATGGTCCACTGTGTCAAAGGGAGATGACAGGTCCAGAAGGAGGAGGATGGAGTAGTGTCGCTTGGATTTGGCATTTAGTAGGTCGTTGGTAACTTTGGTCAGGGCAGTTTCAGTCGAGTGATGCGGTCGGAAGCCAGATTGCAGGCGGTCGAAGAGGGAGCAGGAGGAGAGGTGGGAGGACAGTTCAAGGTGGACATGTTGTTCTAGTAGTTTTGAGACAAAGTTGAGGAGTGATATGGGGCGGTAGCTAGTCAGAGGGGAAGGGTCAAGGGAGGGCTTTTTGAGGATAGGTGCGATTGCGGCATGTTTGAAACATGAGGGGAAGACACCGGTTGTTAGTGACAGATTGAAGAGGTGGGTTAGGGTTGGGATGAAGACTGTGGTAAGGTTAGTGATGAGGTGGGATGGGATTGGGTCAAGTTCGCAGGTGGTGAGGTGTGATTTGGAGAGTAAAGAGGAGACTTGACCTTTTGTAAAGGTGGAGAAGTGGGGTTTGGAGGAGGAGGGTTGAATAGATATGAGGAGGGGTTGAGTGGACTTTAGGCAAAAGTTTTGTCTAATGGTGTCAATCTTCTGTTTGAAGAATGAGGCAAAGTCGTCGGCTGAGATGAGAGAAGAGGGAGGAGGTGCTGGGGGACGAAGGAGAGAGTTGAAAGTGTTAAATAGCTGTTTAGGGTTGTGAGATAGGGAGGATATGAGAGATGAGAAGTAGGTTTGTTTTGCTGTAGTGAGTGCGGACTTGAAATTAGTGAGGGATTGCTTGAATGCAATGAAGTGCTCGATGGAGTGAGACCTTTTCCATCTCCGCTGCGCAACCCTGGAGGCCCGGCGCAGTTCGTTAGTAAGTTTAGTGTGCCAGGGTTGCCTGTTGAATGTGCGAGATGTGGTGTGTGTGAGAGGGGCGATCGAGTCTAGAGCTGCAACTATTGTGGTGTTATATTAAGCAGCAGCAACGTCTGCATCGTGTAAGGAATTTATGTCTGTAAGAGGGAGGAGGGATTCAGAGAGTGAGTGTAAGTCAAGGTGTTTGAGATTTCTGCGATGGTTTGCAAGTTTGTGGAGTGGGGATTCTTTCCCCGGGGAGGAGAGAGAAGAGAATGTAAGTAGGCTGTGATCAGAGAGAGGGAGAGGTGAGTTAGAGAGGTTAGATAGGGAACAGAGGCGGGTGAAGATGAGGTCCAGTGTGTGGCCATCTTTGTGGGTGGGTGTGGAAGACCATTGAGTGAGTCCGAAGGAGGAAGTGAGAGATAGGAACTTAGAGACAAACAAGTGGGAAGTGTTAATGGGGATGTTGAAGTCACCCATTATGATAGTGGGGATGTCAGTGGAGAGGAAGTGAAGCAGCCAGGTGGTGAAGTGGTCTAAGAAGGTGGTGGCTTGCCCTGGGGGTCGGTAAACGACGGCCAGTTGGAGGTTGGAGGGGGAATAGATGCGCACACAGTGCACCTCAAAAGAGGGGAGTGTAACGGAGGGTGGCAGTGGGATTTGGGTGAAAGCGCAGTGTTCTGATAGGAGAAAACCTACGCCTCCGCCATGTTTGCCGTTGGAGCGGAGGGTGTGGGAAAGGTGGAATCCGCCATATGAAAGTGCAGCTGGGGAGGCTGTGTCAGAGGGGGTGAGCCAGGTTTCAGTGATGGCGAGGAAGGAAAGTTTGTTTGTAATGAAAAGATCGTGGATGAAGGAAAGTTTGTTGCAGACAGAGCGAGCGTTCCATAGAGCTCCTGTTAGAGCAACTAAGGGAGTGGGGATTGGTTGGATAGGTATGAGGTTAGAAGGGTTGCGACAGTTTGTGGAAGGTCGTGGATAGGAGGAAGAAGTAACTGTGGGGATATGGCGAGGAGGACCAGGATTTGGAGAGATATCTCCAGCAGTGAGGAGGAGCAGAGAAAGTGCTAGCAGGTGGGAGCAAGAGAGAGCATGAGGTGGCTGTCTGTGTTTGGAGATCCAGGATTGAATGTTTAGGAATAATTTGGAGGAGGAGGTGAGATGAAGAGTTTCTTACTAGGTGTTGGGATTTGAGGGGTTACTAGAAAGTGGAGGACTATAGAGGAAAAAGTGAGAGCTAACAGAAATATAGTTAAAAGAGAGTAAGTCATCAAAGTGTTGGTTACCTGACTCCTGTCCTGACTAACTGCCTCTGAAATAACTGCCACTTATCTCCGAAGCCACTTTGCACAAGAAGACGCGTGCACACCTTACAGAGCTTCTAAATATATAGGGCACATTAAACTATCTGGCGAAGGGCATTGTGGGAGATGCATATGGCTATATTAGCAGCGGGTCGTCTCACTAGGAGATGGCTGGGTGATCAAACACAGAGCTAGGACTCTAGTCTCTGTAGTTTAGCACCTCTAAAAATCAGAAAAGATCTATAGTGGGGATGGGACAGACATATGTGGGTATTGAATGGAGTGGGACAGATAAAGCAGAGAAGTTATGCAGAGCATGTACCAGTGAGGTGAATCAGCAAAGCAGAGCATTAGATTACAGCAGACACAGCAAGCACAGAAGTTATGCAGAGCATGTACCAGTGAGGTGAATCAGCAAAGCAGAGCATTAGATTACAGCAGACTCAGAAAGCAGAGTAGTTATGCAGAGCATGTACCAGTGAGGTTATTCCACTGCGACCTCCACCACTCTTCCAAGGGGCATTAAAACCATCTTGTTAAGCTACTGTGACCTCCACGTCCCTTCCACGGGGCATTGATATTGTCTTTTTATTCCACTGCGACCTCCACCACTCTTCCAAGGTGCATTGATATTGTCTTTTTAATCCACTGCGACCTCCACCACTCTTCCAAGGGGATTTGATAGTCTTTTTAATCCACTGCGACCTCCACCACTCTTCCAAGGTGCATTAAAACCGTCTTGTTATGCTACTGTGACCTCCACGTCCCTTCCAAGGGGTATTAAAACCGTCAATTTAAACCACTCTGAACTGCACAGCTCCTGCAAGAGGCATTGATATTGTCGTTTTATTCCACTGTAACCTCCACCACTCTTCCAAGAGGCATTGATTTTGTCTTTTTAATCCACTGCGAGCTCCATCACTCTTCCAAGAAGCATTAAAACCATCTTGTTAGTTACTGTGACCTCCACGTCTATTCCACGGTGCCTTAAAACCTTCTGGTTAAACCACTGTGAACTCCACAGCTCTTCCTAGGGGCAGTGCTATTGTCTTTTTATTTTACTGTGACCTCCACCACTCTTCCAAGGGGAATTAATATTGTCTTTTTATTCCACTGTAAACTCCACCACTCTTCCAAGGGGCATTAATATTGTCTTTTTATTCCACTGCGAACTCCACCACTCTTCCAAGGGTCATTGATATTGTCTTTTTTTTCCACTGTAACCTCCAACACACTCCCAAGGGGCATTGATATTGTCTTTTTATTCCACTGCGACCTCCATTTCTCGTCCAAGGGGCATTAAAACCATCTTGTTAAGTTACTGTGACATCCACGTCTCTTTCACGGTTCATTGATATTGTCTTTTTATTCCACTGTAAACTCCACCACTCTTCCAATGGGCATTGATATTGTCTTGTTGTTCCACTGCCACCTCCACCACTCTTCCAAGGGGCATTGATATTGTCTTTTTAATCCACTGCGACCTCCACCACTTTTCCAAGGGGTATTAAAAACGTCTTTTTAAGCTACTGTGACCTCCACGTCACTTCCAATGGGCATTAAAACCATCTGGTTTAACTGCTCTGAACTCCAATGCTCTTCCAAGTGGCATTGATATTGTCTTTTTAATCCACTGTTACCTCCACCACTCTTCCAAGGGGCATTGATATTTTTTTTTGTTCCACTGTGACCTCCACTACTCTTCCAAGGGGCATTGATATTGTCTTTTTATTCCACTGCAACCTCCATCACTCTTCTAAGTGGCGTTAATATTGTCTTTTTAATCAACTGCGACCTTTACCACTCTTCCAAGGGCCATTAAAACCGTGTTGTTAAGCTACTTTGACCTCCACGTCAATTCCACGGGGCATTAAAACCGTCAATTTAAACCAGTCTGAACTTCACAGCTCTTGCAAGGGACATTGATATTGTCTTTTTATTCCACTGTAACCTCCACAACTCTTCCAAGGGGCATTGATATTGTCTTTTTAATCCACTGCGACTTCTACAACTCCTCCAATGGGCTTTAAAATAGTCTTGATAAGCTTCTGTGACCTCCACGTCTCTTCCAAGCGGCATTAAAATCGCATGGTTAAACCACACTGAACTCCACAGCTCTTCCAAGAGGGGTTGATATTGTCTTTTTATTCCACTGTATCCTCCACCACTCTTCCAAGGGGTATTGATATTGTCTTTTTATTTCACTGCGACTTCCACCTCTCTTCTAAGGGGCATTGATATTGTCTTTTTAATCCACTGCGACCTTCACCACTTTTCCACGAGGCATTAAAACAGTCTTGCTAAGCTACTGTGACCTCCAAGTCTCTTCCACGAGGCACTGATATTGTCTTTTTATTCCACTGCGACTTCCACTTCTCTTCCAAGTGGAATTGATATTGTCTTTTTATTCGACTGCGACCTCCACCACTCTTCTAAGGTGTATTAATATTGTCTTTTTAATCCCCTGCAAACTCCACCACTCTTCCAAGGGGCATTAAAACCGTGTGGTTAAACAACTCTGAACTCCACAGCTATTCCAAGAAACATTGATATTGTCTTTTTATTCGACTGTATCCTCCACCACTCTTCCAAGGGGCATTAAAACCGTCTTGTTAAGCTACTGTGACCTCCACGTCTCTTCCAAGGGGCATTAAAACCGTCAATTTAAACCACTCTGAACTCCACAGCTCTTGCAAGAGGCATTGATATTGTCTTTTTATTCCACTGTAACTTCCACCACTCTTCCAAGGAGCATTGATTTTGTCTTTTTAATCCACTGCGACCTCTATCACTCTTCCAAGAAGCATTAAAACCGTCTTGTTTAGCTACTGTGACCTCCACGTCTATTCCACGGTGCCTTAAAACCTTCTGGTTAAACCACTGTGAACTCCACAGCTCTTCCAAGGGGCATTGATATTGTCTTTTTATTCCACTGTAACCTCCACCACTCTTCCAAGGGGCATTGATATTGTCTTTTTATTTTACTGCTACCTCCACCACTCTTCCAAGGGGCATTAATATTGACTTTTTATTCCACTGCGACCTCCACCACTCTTAGAAGGGTCATTGATATTGTCTTTTTATTCCACTGTAACCTCCACCACTCTTCCAAGGGGCATTGATATTGTCTTTTTATTGAACTGCGACCTCCACCTCTCTTCCAAGGGGCATTAAAACCATCTTGTTAAGCTACTGTGACCTCCATGTCTCTTCTACGAGGCATTGATATTGTCTTTTTATTCCACTGCGACCTCCACATCTCTTCCAAGGGGAATTGATATTGTCTTTTTATTCCACTGCGATCTCCACCATTCTTCCAAGGGGCATTAAAACGGTCTTGCTAAGCTACAGTGACCTCCACATCTCTTCCACGGGGCATTGATATTGTCTTTAAATTCCACTGTAACCTCCACCACTCAACCAAGGGGCATTGATATTGTATTTTTATTCCACTGCGACCTCCACCACTCTTCCAAAGGTCATTGATATTGTCTTTTTAATCCACTGCGACCTCCACCACTCTTACAAAGAGCATTAAAACCATCTTGTTAAGCTACTGTGACCTCCACGTCTCTTCCACGGAGCATTGATATTGTCTTTTTACTCCACTGTAACCTACAGTACTCTTTCAAGGGGCATTGCTACTGTCTTTTTATTCCACTACGACTTCCACCACTCTCCCAAGGTGCATTAAAAACGTCTTGTTTAGCTACTGTAACGTCCATGTCTATTCCACCGGGCATTCATATTGTCTTTTTATTCCACTGTATCCTCCACCACTCTTCCAAGGGGTATTGATATTGTCTTTTTTTTTCACGGTGACTTCCACCTCTCTTTTAAAGGGCATTGATGTTGTCTTTTTAAGCCACTGCGACCTCCACCACTCTTCCAAGGGGCCTTAAATCAGTCTTGTTAATCTACTGTGACCTCCACGTCTCATCTGAGGGGCATTAAAACCGTCAATTTAAACCACTCTCAGCTTCACAGCTCTTGCAAGGGGCTTTGATATTGTTTTTTATTCACTGTAACCTCCACCACTCTTCTAAGGGGCATTGATATTGTCTTTTTAATCCACTGCGACCTCCACCACTCTTCCAATGGGCATTAAAATAGTCTTGTTATGCTACTGTGACCTCAACGTTCCTTCCACGGGGCATTGATAATGTCTTTTTATTCCATTGCGACCTCCACCACTCTTCCAAGGGGCATTAAAACCGTCTTGTTAAGCCACTTTGACCTCCAAGTCTCTTCCAAGGGGCATTAAAACCGTCTGGTTAAACCGCTCTGAGCTCCACAGCTCTTCCAAGGGGCATTGACAATGTCTTTTTATTCCATTGTAACCTTCTGCACTCTTCCAAGTGCATTGATATCGTCTTTTTTTCCTCTGCGACGTCCGAGACTCTTCCAAGGGGCATTAAAACCGTCTTGTTAAGCTACTGTGACCTTCAAGTTTCTTACACAGGGCATTGATATTGTCTTTTTATTCCACTGTAACCTCCACCACTCTTCCAAGGGGCATTGATATTGTCTTTTTATTCCACTGTAACCTCCACCAATCTTCCAAGGGGCATTGATATTGTCTTTTTATTCCACTGCGACCTCCACCACTCTTCTAAGGGGCATTGATATTGTCTTTTAAATCCACAATGATCTCCACCACTCTTCCAAGGAGCATTAAAACAGTCTTGTTAAGCTACTGCTACCTCCTCATCTCTTCCAAGGGGCAATAAAACCGTCTGGTTAAACACTCTGATCTCCACGGCTCTTACAAGAGGCATTGATATTGTCTTTTTTTTGACTGTAACATCCACCACTCTTCCAAGGGGCATTGATATTGTCTTTTTAATCAACTGCGACCTCCAACACTCTTCCAAGGGGCATTAAAACCGTCTTGTGAAGCTACTGTGACATCCACGTCCCTTCCACGGGGCATTGATATTGTTTTTTTATTCCACTGCGACCTCCACCACTCTACCAAGGGTCATTGATATTGTCTTTTTAATCCACTGCGACCTCCACCACTCTTCCAAGGGGCATTGATATTGTCTTTTTAATCCACTGTGACGTCCACGTCTCTTCCAAGGGGCATTAAAACCGTCAATTTAAACCACTCTGAACTCCACAGCTCTTCCAAGGAGCACTGGTATTGTCTTTTTATTCCACTCTAACCTCCACCACTCTTCCAAGGGGCATTGACATTGTCTATTTATTCCACTGCGACCTCCACCAATCTTCCAAGGGGCATTAAGACCATCTTGTTAAGCTACAGTAACCTCCACAACTCTTCTATGGGGCATTGATATTGTCTTTTTACTCCACTGTACCATCCACCACTCTTCCAAGGGGCATTGATTTGTTTTTTTTATTCCACTGCGACCTCTAACACCCTTCCAATGTGCATTGATATTGTCTTTTTAATCTACTGCGACTTCTACAACTCCTCCAATGGGCTTTAAAATAGTCTTGATAAGCTTCTGTGACCTCCACGTCTCTTCCAAGCGGCATTAAAATCGCATGGTTAAACCACTCTGAACTCCACAGCTCTTCCAAGAGGGGTTGATATTGTCTTTTTATTCAACTGTAACCTCCACGACTCTTCCAAGCGGCATTGATATTGTCTTTTTTTTCCACTGCGACCTCCACCACTCTTCCAAGGGGATTTGATAGTCTTTTTAATCCACTGCGACCTCCACCACTCTTCCAAGGTGCATTAAAACCGTCTTGTTATGCTACTGTGACCTCCACGTCCCTTCCAAGGGGCATCAAAACCGTCAATTTAAACCACTCTGAACTGCACAGCTCTTGCAAGAGGCATTGATATTGTCGTTTTATTCCAATGTAACCTCCACCACTCTTCCAAGGGGCATTGATTTTGTCTTTTTAATCCACTGCGAGCTCCATCACTCTTCCAAGAAGCATTAAAACCATCTTGTTTAGTTACTGTGACCTCCACGTCTATTCCACGGTGCCTTAAAACCTTCTGGTTAAACCACTGTGAACTCCACAGCTCTTCCAAGGGGCATTGATATTGTCTTTTTATTCCACTGTAACCTCCACCACTCTTCCAAGGGGCATTGATATTGTCTTTTTATTTTACTGCTACCTCCACCACTCTTCCAAGGGGCATTAATATTGACTTTTTATTCCACTGCGACCTCCACCACTCTTAGAAGGGTCATTGATATTGTCTTTTTATTCCACTGTAACCTCCACCACTCTTCCAAGGTGCATTGATATTGTCTTTTTATTCCACTGCGACCTCCACCTCTCTTCCAAGGGGCATTAAAACCATCTTGTTAAGCTACTGTGACCTCCATGTCTCTTCCACGAGGCATTGATATTGTCTTTTTATTCCACTGCGACCTCCACATCTCTTCCAAGGGGAATTGATATTGTCTTTTTATTCCACTGCGATCTCCACCATTCTTCCAAGGGGCATTAAAACGGTCTTGTTAAGCTACAGTGACCTCCACATCTCTTCCACGGGGCATTGATATTGTCTTTAAATTCCACTGTAACCTCCACCACTCAACCAAGGGGCATTGATATTGTATTTTTATTCCACTGCGACCTCCACCACTCTTCCAAAGGTCATTGATATTGTCTTTTTAATCCACTGCGACCTCCACCACTCTTACAAAGAGCATTAAAACCATCTTGTTAAGCTACTGTGACCTCCACGTCTCTTCCACGGAGCATTGATATTGTCTTTTTACTCCACTGTAACCTACAGTACTCTTTCAAGGGGCATTGCTACTTTCTTTTTATTCCACTACGACTTCCACCACTCTCCCAAGGTGCATTAAAAACGTCTTGTTTAGCTACTGTAACGTCCATGTCTATTCCACCGGGCATTCACATTGTCTTTTTATTCCACTGTATCCTCCACCACTCTTCCAAGGGGTATTGATAATGTCTTTTTTTTCCACGGTGACTTCCACCTCTCTTTTAAATGGCATTGATGTTGTCTTTTTAAGCCACTGCGACCTCCACCACTCTTCCAAGGGGCCTTAAAACAGTCTTGTTAATCTACTGTGACCTCCACGAGTCATCCGAGGGGCATTAAAACCGTCAATTTAAACCACTCTCAGCTTCACAGCTCTTGCAAGGGGCTTTGATATTGTTTTTTATTCACTGTAACCTCCACCACTCTTCTAAGGGGCATTGATATTGTCTTTTTAATCCACTGCGACCTCCACCACTCTTCCAATGGGCTTTAAAATAGTCTTGTTATGCTACTGTGACCTCAACGTTCCTTCCACGGGGCATTGATAATGTCTTTTTATTCCATTGCGACCTCCACCACTCTTCCAAGGGGCATTAAAACCGTCTGGTTAAACCGCTCTGAGCTCCACAGCTCTTCCAAGGGGCATTGACAATGTCTTTTTATTCCATTGTAACCTTCTGCACTCTTCCAAGTGCATTGATATTGTCTTTTTTTCCTCTGCGACGTCCGAGACTCTTCCAAGGGGCATTAAAACCGTCTTGTTAAGCTACTGTGACCTTCAAGTTTCTTACACAGGGCATTGATATTGTCTTTTTATACCACTGTAACCTCCACCACTCTTCCAAGGGGCATTGATATTGTCTTTTTATTCCACTGTAACCTCCACCAATCTTCCAAGGGGCATTGATATTGTCTTTTTATTCCACTGCGACCTCCACCACTCTTCTAAGGGGCATTGATATTGTCTTTTAAATCCACAATGATCTCCACCACTCTTCCAAGGAGCATTAAAACAGTCTTGTTAAGCTACTGCTACCTCCTCATCTCTTCCAAGGGGCAATAAAACCGTCTGGTTAAACACTCTGATCTCCACGGCTCTTACAAGAGGCATTGATATTGTTTTTTTTTTGACTGTAACATCCACCACTCTTCCAAGGGGCATTGATATTGTCTTTTTAATCAACTGCGACCTCCAACACTCTTCCAAGGGGCATTAAAACCGTCTTGTGAAGCTACTGTGACATCCACGTCCCTTCCACGGGGCATTGATATTGTTTTTTTATTCCAATGCGACCTCCACCACTCTACCAAGGGTCATTGATATTGTCTTTTTAATCCACTGCGACCTCCACCACTCTTCCAAGGGGCATTGATATTGTCTTTTTAATCCACTGTGACCTCCACGTCTCTTCCAAGGGGCATTAAAACCGTCAATTTAAACCACTCTGAACTCCACAGCTCTTCCAAGGAGCACTGGTATTGTCTTTTTATTCCACTCTAACCTCCACCACTCTTCCAAGGGGCATTGACATTGTCTAATTATTACACTGCGACCTCCACCAATCTTCCAAGGGGCATTAAGACCATCTTGTTAAGCTACAGTAACCTCCACAACTCTTCTATGGGGCATTGATATTGTCTTTTTACTCCACTGTACCATCCACCACTCTTCCAAGGGGCATTGATTTGGTTTTTTTACTCCACTGCGACCTCTAACACCCTTCCAATGTGCATTGATATTGTCTTTTTAATCCACTGCGACTTCTACAACTCCTCAAATGGGCTTTAAAATAGTCTTGATAAGCCTCTGTGACCTCCACGTCTCTTCCAAGCGGCGTTAAAATCGCATGGTTAAACCACTCTGAACTCCACAGCTCTTCCAAGAGGGGTTGATATTGTCTTTTTATTCAACTGTAACCTCCACAACTCTTCCAAGGGGCATTGATATTGTCTTTTTTTCCACTGCGACCTCCACCACTCTTCCAAGGGGATTTGATAGTCTTTTTAATCCACTGCGACCTCCACCACTCTTCCAAGGTGCATTAAAACCGTCTTGTTATGCTACTGTGACCTCCACGTCCCTTCCAAGGGGCATTAAAACCGTCAATTTAAACCACTCTGAACTGCACAGCTCTTGCAAGAGGCATTGATATTGTCGTTTTATTCCAATGTAACCTCCACCACTCTTCCAAGGGGCATTGATTTTGTCTTTTTAATCCACTGCGAGCTCCATCACTCTTCCAAGAAGCATTAAAACCATCTTGTTTAGTTACTGTGACCTCCACGTCTATTCCACGGTGCCTTAAAACCTTCTGGTTAAACCACTGAGAACTCCACAGCTCTTCCTAGGGGCAGTGATATTGTCTTTTTATTTTACTGTGACCTCCACCACTCTTCCAAGGGGAATTAATATTGTCTTTTTATTCCACTGTAACCTCCACCACTCTTCCAAGGGGCATTAATATTGTCTTTTTATTCCACTGCGAACTCCACCAATCTTCCAAGGGTCATTGATATTGTCTTTTTTTTCCACTGTAACCTCCAACACTCTCCCAAGGGGCATTGATATTGTCTTTTTATTCCACTGCGACCTCCACCTCTCTTCCAAGGGGCATTAAAACCATCTTGTTAAGTTACTGTGACATCCACGTCTCTTTCACGGGGCATTGATATTGTCTTTTTATTCCACTGTAAACTCCACCACTCTTCCAATGGGCATTGATATTGTCTTTTTATTCCACTGCCACCTCCACCACTCTCCCAAGGGGCATTTATATTGTCTTTTTAATCCACTGCGACCTCCACCACTTTTCCAAGGGGTATTAAAAAAGTCTTTTTAAGCTACAGTGACCTCCACGTCACTTCCAATGGGCATTAAAACCGTCTGGTTTAACTACTCTGAACTCCACTGCTCTTCCAAGTGGCATTGATATTGTCTTTTTAATCCACTTTTACCTCCACCACTCTTCCAAGGGGCATTGATATTGTTTTTTTGTTCCACTGTGACCTCCACTACTCTTCCAAGGGGCATTGATATTGTCTTTTTATTCCACTGCAACCTCCACCACTCTTCTAAGGGGCATTTATATTGTCTTTTTAATCAACTGCGACCTCTACCACTCTTCCAAGGGCCATTAAAACCGTGTTGTTAAGCTACTTTGACCTCCACGTCAATTCCACGGGGCATTAAAACCGTCAATTTAAACTAGTCTGAACTTCACAGCTCTTGCAAGGGGCATTTATATTGTCTTTTTATTCCAATGTAAACTCCAGCACTCTTCCAAGTGGCAAAGATATTGTCTTTTTATTCCACTGCAACTTCCACCTCTCTTCCAAGGGGCATTGAAACCGTCTTGTTAAGGTACAGTGACCTCTACGTCTCTTTCACGGGGCATTGATATGGTCTTTTTATTCCACTGTAACCTCCACCACTCTTCCAAGGGGCATTGATATTGTCTTTTTATTCCACTGGGACCTTCACCACTCTTCCAAGTGGCATTGATATTGTCTTTTTAATCCACTGCGACCTACACCACTCTTCCAAGGTGCATTAAAACCGTATTGTTAAGCTACTGTGACCTCCACGGCTCTTCTAAGGTGCATTAAAACCGACAATTTAAACCAATCTGGACTCCACAGCTCTTGCAAGAGGCATTGATGTTGTCTTTTTATTCCACTGTAACCTACAACACTCTTTCAGGGGACATTGATATTGTCTTTTTATTCCACTACGACTTCCACCACTCTCCCTAAGTGCATTAAAAACATCTTGTTTAGCTACTGTAAGGTCCATGTCTATTCCACGGGGCATTGATAATGTCTTTTTATTCCACTGTATCCTCCACCACTCTTCCAAGGGGTATTGATATTGTCTTTTCATTTCACTGCGACTTCCACCTCTCTTCTAAGGAGCATTGTTATTGTCTTTTTAATCCACTGCGACCTCCACCACTCTTCCACGAGGCATTAAAACAGTCTTGCTAAGCTACTGTGACCTCCAAGTCTCTTCCACGAGGCACTGATATAGTCTTTTTATTCCACTGCGACTTCCACTTCTCTTCCAAGTGGAATTGATATTGTCTTTTTATTCGACTGCGACCTCCACCACTCTTCTAAGGTGTATTGATATTGTCCTTTTAATCCCCTGCAACCTCCACCACTCTTCCAAGGGGCATTAAAATCGTGTGGTTAAACCACTCTGAACTCCACAGCTATTCCAAGAAACATTGATATTGTCTTTTTATTCGACTGTAACCTCCACCCCTCTTCCAAGGGGCATTAAAACCGTCTTGTTAAGCTACTGTGACCTCCACGTCTCTTCCAAGGGGCATTAAAACCGTCAATTTAAACCACTCTGAACTCCACAGCTCTTGCAAGAGGCATTGATATTGTCTTTTTATTCCACTGTAACTTCCACCACTCTTCCAAGGGGCATTGATTTTGTCTTTTTAATCCACTGCGACCTCCATCACTCTTCCAAGAAGCATTAAAACCGTCTTGTTTAGCTACTGTGACCTCCACGTCTATTCCACGGTGCCTTAAAACCTTCTGGTTAAACCACTGTGAACTCCACAGCTCTTCCAAGGGGCAATGATATTGTCTTTTTATTCCACTGTAACCTCCACCACTCTTCCAAGGGGCATTGATATTGTCTTTTTATTTTGCTGCTCCCTCCATCACTCTTCCAAGGGGCATTAATATTGACTTTTTATTCCACTGCGACCTCCACCACTCTTAGAAGGGTCATTGATATTGTCTTTTTATTCCACTGTAACCTCCACCACTCTTCCAAGGGGCATTGATATTGTCTTTTTATTCCACTGCGACCTCCACCTCTCTTCCAAGGGGCATTAAAACCATCTTGTTAAGCTACTGTGACATCCATGTCTCTTCCACGAGGCATTGATATTGTCATTTTATTCCACTGCGACCTCCACATCTCTTCCAAGGGGAATTGATATTGTCCTTTTATTCCACTGCGATCTCCACCATTCTTCCAAGTGGCATTAAAACGGTCTTGTTACGCTACAGTGACCTCCACATCTCTTCCACGGGGCATTGATATTGTCTTTAAATTCCACTGTAACCTCCACCACTCAACCAAGGGGCATTGATATTGTATTTTTATTCCACTGCGACCTCCACCACTCTTCCAAAGGTCATTGATATTGTCTTTTTAATCCACTGCGACCTCCACCACTCTTACAAAGAGCATTAAAACCATCTTGTTAAGCTACTGTGACCTCCACGTCTCTTCCACGGATCATTGATATTGTCTTTTTACTCCACTGTAACCTACAGTACTCTTTCAAGGGGCATTGCTACTGTCTTTTTATTCCACTACGACTTCCACCACTCTCCCAAGGTGCATTAAAAACGTCTTGTTTAGCTACTGTAACGTCCATGTCTATTCCACCGGGCATTCATATTGTCTTTTTATTCCACTGTATCCTCCACCACTCTTCCAAGGGGTATTGATATTGTCTTTTTTTTCCACGGTGACTTCCACCTCTCTTTTAAAGGGCATTGATGTTGTCTTTTTAAGCCACTGCGACCTCCACCACTCTTCCAAGGGGCCTTAAAACAGTCTTGTTAATCTACTGTGACCTCCACGTCTCATCCGAGGGGCATTAAAACCGTCAATTTAAACCACTCTCAGCTTCACAGCTCTTGCAAGGGGCTTTGATATTGTTTTTTATTCACTGTAACCTCCACCACTCTTCTAAGGGGCATTGATATTGTCTTTTTAATCCACTGCGACCTCCACCACTCTTCCAATGGGCATTAAAATAGTCTTGTTATGCTACTGTGACCTCAGAGTTCCTTCCACGGGGCATTGATAATGTCTTTTTATTCCATTGCGACCTCCACCACTCTTCCAAGGGGCATTAAAACCGTCTTGTTAAGCCACTTTGACCTCCAAGTCACTTCCAAAGGGCATTAAAACCGTCTGGTTAAACCGCTCTGAGCTCCACAGCTCTTCCAAGGAGCATTGACAATGTTTTTTTATTCCATTGTAACCTTCTGCACTCTTCCAAGTGCATTGATATCGTCTTTTTTTCCTCTGCGACGTCCGAGACTCTTCCAAGGGGCATTAAAACCGTCTTGTTAAGCTACTGTGACCTTCAAGTTTCTTACACAGGGCATTGATATTGTCTTTTTATTCCACTGTAACCTCCACCACTCTTCCAAGGGGCATTGATATTGTCTTTTTATTCCACTGTAACCTCCACCAATCTTCCAAGGGGCATTGATATTGTCTTTTTATTCCACTGCGACCTCCACCACTCTTCTAAGGGGCATTGATATTGTCTTTTAAATCCACAATGATCTCCACCACTCTTCCAAGGAGCATTAAAACAGTCTTGTTAAGCTACTGCTACCTCCTCATCTCTTCCAAGGGGCAATAAAACCGTCTGGTTAAACACTCTCCACGGCTCTTACAAGAGGCATTGATATTGTCTTTTTTTTTACTGTAACATCTACCACTCTTCCAAGGGGCATTGATATTGTCTTTTTAATCAACTGCGACCTCCAACACTCTTCCAAGGGGCATTAAAACCGTCTTGTGAAGCTACTGTGACATCCACATCACTTCCACGGGGCATTGATATTGTTTTTTTTATTCCACTGCGACCTCCACCACTCTACCAAGGGTCATTGATATTGTCTTTTTAATCCACTGCGACCTCCACCACTCTTCCAAGGGGCATTGATATTGTCTTTTTTATCCACTGTGACCTCCACGTCTCTTCCAAGGGGCATTAAAACCGTGAATTTAAACCACTCTGAACTCCACAGCTCTTCCAAGGAGCACTGGTATTGTCTTTTTATTCCACTCTAACCTCCACCACTCTTCCAAGGGGCATTGACATTGTCTATTTATTCCACTGCGACCTCCACCAATCTTCCAAGGGGCATTAAGACCATCTTGTTAAGCTACAGTAACCTCCACAACTCTTCTATGGGGCATTGATATTGTCTTTTTACTCCACTGTACCATCCACCACTCTTCCAAGGGGCATTGATTTGGTTTTTTTATTCCACTGCGACCTCTAACACCCTTCCAATGTGCATTGATATTGTCTTTTTAATCCACTGCAACCTCCACCACTCTTCCAAGGGGCATTAAAGCCTTCTTGTTAAGCTTCTGTCACGTCCATGTCTATTCCACGAGGCATCAATATTGTCTTTTTATTCCACTGTAACCTCCACCACTCTTCCAAGTGGCATTGACATTGTCTATTTATTCCACTGCGACTTCCACCTCTCTTCTAAGGGGCATTGATATTGTCTTTTTAATCCACTGCGACCTCCACCACTCTTCCAAGGGGCATTAAAACTGTCTTGTTAAGCTACTGTGACCTCCACGTCCCTTCCACGGGGCATTGATATTGTCTTTTTATTCCATTGCGACCTCCACCACTCTTCCAAGGGGCATTGATATTGTCTTTTTAATCCACTGCAACCTCTACCACTCTTCCAAGGGGCATAAAAACCATCTTGTTAAGCTACTGTGACCTCCACGTCCCTTCCACGGGGCATTGATATTGTCTTTTTATTCCACTGCAACCTCCACCATCCTTCCAAGGGGCATTGATATTGTCTTTTTAATCCACTGTGAACTCCACCACTCTTCCAAGGGGCCTTAAAACCGTCTTGTTATGCTACTGTGACGTCGACTTCTCTTCCAAGGGCCATTAAAACCATCTGGTTAAACCACTCTCAACTCCACAGCTCTTCCAAGGGGCTTTTGTATTGTCTTTTTATTCCACTCTAACCTCCACCACTCTTCCAAGGGGCATTGACATTGTCTTTTTATTCCACTGCGACCTCCACCACTCTTCCAAGGGGCATTAAAACCATACGGTTAAGCTACAGTGACCTCCACATCTCTTCCATGGGGCATTGATATTGTCTTTTTATTCCACTGTAACGTCCACCATTCTTCCAAGGGGCATTGATATTGTTTTTTTATTCCACTGCGACCTCCACCACTCTTCCAAGGGGCATTAAAACCGTCTTGTTAAGTTTCTGTGACCTCCACGTCTCTTCCAAGGAGCGTTAAAACCGTCTGGTTATAACACTCTGAACTCCACAACTCTTCCAAGGGGCATTAATATTGACTTTTTATTCCACTGCGACCTCCACCACTCTTAGAAGGGTTATTGATATTGTCTTTTTATTCCACTGTAACCTCCACCACTCTTCCAAGGGGCATTGATATTGTCTTTTTATTCCACTGCGACCTCCACCTCTCTTCCAAGGGGCATTAAAACCATCTTGTTAAGCTACTGTGACATCCATGTCTCTTCCACGAGGCATTGATATTGTCTTTTTATTCCACTGCGACCTCCACATCTCTTCCAAGGGGAATTGATATTGTCTTTTTATTCCACTGCGATCTCCACCATTCTTCCAAGTGGCATTAAAACGGTCTTGTTACGCTACAGTGACCTCCACATCTCTTCCACGGGGCATTGATATTGTCTTTAAATTCCACTGTAACCTCCACCACTCAACCAAGGGGCATTGATATTGTATTTTTATTCCACTGCGACCTCCACCACTCTTCCAAAGGTCATTGATATTGTCTTTTTAATCCACTGCGACCTCCACCACTCTTACAAAGAGCATTAAAACCATCTTGTTAAGCTACTGTGATCTCCACGTCTCTTCCACGGAGCATTGATATTGTCTTTTTACTCCACTGTAACCTACAGTACTCTTTCAAGGGGCATTGCTACTGTCTTTTTATTCCACTACGACTTCCACCACTCTCCCAAGGTGCATTAAAAACGTCTTGTTTAGCTACTGTAATGTCCATGTCTATTCCACCGGGCATTCATATTGTCTTTTTATTCCACTGTATCCTCCACCACTCTTCCAAGGGGTATTGATATTGTCTTTTTTTTCCACGGTGACTTCCACCTCTCTTTTAAAGGGCATTGATGTTGTCTTTTTAAGCCACTGCGACCTCCACCACTCTTCCAAGGGGCCTTAAAACAGTCTTGTTAATCTACTGTGACCTCCACGTCTCATCCGAGGGGCATTAAAACCGTCAATTTAAACCACTCTCAGCTTCACAGCTCTTGCAAGGGGCTTTGATATTGTTTTTTATTCACTGTTACCTCCACCACTCTTCTAAGGGGCATTGATATTGTCTTTTTAATCCACTGCGACCTCCACCACTCTTCCAATGGGCATTAAAATAGTCTTGTTATGCTACTGTGACCTCAGAGTTCCTTCCACGGGGCATTGATAATGTCTTTTTATTCCATTGCGACCTCCACCACTCTTCCAAGGGGCATTAAAACCGTCTTGTTAAGCCACTTTGACCTCCAAGTCACTTCCAAGGGGCATTAAAACCGTCTGGTTAAACCGCTCTGAGCTCCACAGCTCTTCCAAGGGGCATTGACAATGTTTTTTTATTCCATTGTAACCTTCTGCACTCTTCCAAGTGCATTGATATCGTCTTTTTTTCCTCTGCGACGTCCGAGACTCTTCCAAGGGGCATTAAAACCGTCTTGTTAAGCTACTGTGACCTTCAAGTTTCTTACACAGGGCATTGATATTGTCTTTTTATTCCACTGTAACCTCCACCACTCTTCCAAGGGGCATTGATATTGTCTTTTTATTCCACTGTAACCTCCACCAATCTTCCAAGGGGCATTGATATTGTCTTTTTATTCCACTGCGACCTCCACCACTCTTCTAAGGGGCATTGATATTGTCTTTTAAATCCACAATGATCTCCACCACTCTTCCAAGGAGCATTAAAACAGTCTTGTTAAGCTACTGCTACCTCCTCATCTCTTCCAAGGGGCAATAAAACCGTCTGGTTAAACACTCTCCACGGCTCTTACAAGAGGCATTGATATTGTCTTTTTTTTTACTGTAACATCTACCACTCTTCCAAGGGGCATTGATATTGTCTTTTTAATCAACTGCGACCTCCAACACTCTTCCAAGGGGCATTAAAACCGTCTTGTGAAGCTACTGTGACATCCACATCACTTCCACGGGGCATTGATATTGTTTTTTTTATTCCACTGCGACCTCCACCACTCTACCAAGGGTCATTGATATTGTCTTTTTAATCCACTGCGACCTCCACCACTCTTCCAAGGGGCATTGATATTGTCTTTTTTATCCACTGTGACCTCCACGTCTCTTCCAAGGGGCATTAAAACCGTCAATTTAAACCACTCTGAACTCCACAGCTCTTCCAAGGAGCACTGGTATTGTCTTTTTATTCCACTCTAACCTCCACCACTCTTCCAAGGGGCATTGACATTGTCTATTTATTCCACTGCGACCTCCACCAATCTTCCAAGGGGCATTAAGACCATCTTGTTAAGCTACAGTAACCTCCACAACTCTTCTATGGGGCATTGATATTGTCTTTTTACTCCACTGTACCATCCACCACTCTTCCAAGGGGCATTGATTTGGTTTTTTTATTCCACTGCGACCTCTAACACCCTTCCAATGTGCATTGATATTGTCTTTTTAATCCACTGCAACCTCCGCCACTCTTCCAAGGGGCATTAAAGCCTTCTTGTTAAGCTTCTGTCACGTCCATGTCTATTCCACGAGGCATTAATATTGTCTTTTTATTCCACTGTAACCTCCACCACTCTTCCAAGTGGCATTGACATTGTCTATTTATTCCACTGCGACTTCCACCTCTCTTCTAAGGGGCATTGATATTGTCTTTTTAATCCACTGCGACCTCCACCACTCTTCCAAGGGGCATTAAAACTGTCTTGTTAAGCTACTGTGACCTCCACGTCCCTTCCACGGGGCATTGATATTGTCTTTTTATTCCATTGCGACCTCCACCACTCTTCCAAGGGGCATTGATATTGTCTTTTTAATCCACTGCAACCTCTACCACTCTTCCAAGGGGCATAAAAACCATCTTGTTAAGCTACTGTGACCTCCACGTCCCTTCCACGGGGCATTGATATTGTCTTTTTATTCCACTGCGACCTCCACCATCCTTCCAAGGGGCATTGATATTGTCTTTTTAATCCACTGTGAACTCCACCACTCTTCCAAGGGGCCTTAAAACCGTCTTGTTATGCTACTGTGACGTCGACTTCTCTTCCAAGGGCCATTAAAACCATCTGGTTAAACCACTCTCAACTCCACAGCTCTTCCAAGTGGCTTTTGTATTGTCTTTTTATTCCACTCTAACCTCCACCACTCTTCCAAGGGGCATTGACATTGTCTTTTTATTCCACTGCGACCTCCACCACTCTTCCAAGGGGCATTAAAACCATATGGTTAAGCTACAGTGACCTCCACATCTCTTCCATGGGGCATTGATATTGTCTTTTTATTCCACTGTAACCTCCACCATTCTTCCAAGGGGCATTGATATTGTTTTTTTATTCCACTGCGACCTCCACCACTCTTCCAAGGGGCATTAAAACCGTCTTGCTAAGTTTCTGTGACCTCCACGTCTCTTCCAAGGAGCGTTAAAACCGTCTGGTTATAACAGTCTGAACTCCACAACTCTTCCAAGGGGCATTATTATTGTCTTTTTATTCCACTGTAACCTCCACCACTCTTCCAAGGGGCATTGATATTGTCTTTTTATTCCACTGCGACCTCCAACAGTCCTCCAAGAGGCATTAAAAGCGTCTTCTTAAGCTACTGTGACCTCCACATCTCTTCCACGGGGCATTGATATTGTTTTTTTATTCCACTGCAACCTCCACCTCTCTTCCAAGACCCATTGATATTGTCTTTTTTATCCACTGTGACCTCCACCACTCTTCCAAGGGGCATTAAAACCATCTTGTTAAGCTATTGTGACCTCCACATCTCTTCCACTGGGCATTGATATTGTCTTTTTATTTAACTGTAACCTCCACCACTGTTCCAATGGGCATTGATATTGTCTTTTTATTCCACTGTAACCTCCATCACTCTTCCAAGATGCATTAATATTGTCTTTTTATTCAACTGTAACCTCCACCACTCTTCCAAGGGGCATTGATATTGTCTTTTTATTCCACTGCGACCTCCACCACTCTTCCAAGGGGCATTCATATTGTCTTTTTAATCCACTGCGACCTCCACCACTCTTCCAAGGGGCATTAAAACCGTCTTGTTAAGCTACTGTCACCTCCACGTCCCTTCCAGGGGGCATTAAATCCGTCAATTTAAACCACTCTGAACTCCACAACTCTTGCAAGGGGCATTGATATTGTCTTTTTATTCCAATGTAACCTCCAGCACTCTTACAAGGGGCATTGATATTGTCTTTTTATTCCACTGCAACTACCACCTCTCTTCCAAGGGACATTAAAACCGTCTTGTTAAGCTACTTTGACCTCCAAGTCTCTTCCAAGGGGCATTAAAACCGTCTGGTTAAACCGCTCTGAGCTCCACAGCTCTTCCAAGGGGCATTGACAATGTCTTTTTATTCCATTGTAACTTACTGCACTCTTTCAAGTGCATTGATATCGTCTTTTTTTCCTCTGCGACGTCCGAGACTCTTCCAAGGGGCATTAAAACCGTCTTGTTAAGCTACTGTGACCTTCAAGTTTCTTACACAGGGCATTGATATTGTCTTTTTATTCCACTGTAACCTCCACCACTCTTCCAAGGGGCATTGATATTGTTTTTTTAATCCACTGTAACCTCCACCAATCTTCCAAGGGGCATTGATATTGTCTTTTTATTTCACTGTGACCTCCACCACTCTTCTAAGGGGCATTGATATTGTCTTTTAAATCCACAATGATCTCCACCACTCTTCCAAGGAGCATTAAAACAGTCTTGTTAAGCTACTGCTACCTCCTCATCTCTTCCAAGGGGCAATAAAACCGTCTGGTTAAACACTCTGATCTCCATGGCTCTTACAAGAGGCATTGATATTGTCTTTTTTTTGACTGTAACATCCACCACTCTTCCAAGAGGCATTGATATTGTCTTTTTAATCAACTGCGACCTCCAACACTCTTCCAAGGGGCATTAAAACCGTCTTGTGAAGCTACTGTGACATCCACGTCCCTTCCACGGGGCATTGATATTGTCTTTTTATTCCACTGCGACCTCCACCACTCTACCAAGGGTCATTGATATTGTCTTTTTAATCCACTGCGACCTCCACCACTCTTCCAAGGGGCATTGATATTGTCTTTTTAATCCACTGTGACCTCCACGTCTCTTCCAAGGGGCATTAAAACCGTCAATTTAAACCACTCTGAACTCCACAGCTCTTTCAAGGAGCACTGGTATTGTCTTTTTATTCCACTCTAACCTCCACCACTCTTCCAAGGGGCATTGACATTGTCTATTTATTCCACTGCGACCTACACCAATCTTCCAAGGGGCATTAAGACTATCTTGTTAAGCTACAGTAACCTCCACAACTCTTCTATGGGGCATTGATATTGTCTTTTTATTTCACTCTACCATCCACCACTCTTCCAAGGGGCATTGATTTGGTTTTTTTATTCCACTGCGACCTCTAACACCCTTCCAGTGTGCATTGATATTGTCTTTTTAATCCACTGCAACCTCCACCACTCTTCCAAGGGGCATTAAAGCCGTTTTGTTAAGCTACTGTCACGTCCATGTCTATTCCACGAGGCATTGATATTGTCTTTTTATTCCACTGTAACCTCCACCACTCTTCCAAGTGGCATTGACATTGTCTATTTCTTCCACTGCGACTTCCACCTCTCTTCTAAGGGGCATTGATATTGTCTTTTTAATCCACTGCGACCTCCACCACTCTTCCAAGGGGCATTAAAACTGTCTTGTTAAGCTACTGTGACCTCCAGGTCCCTTCCACGGGGCATTGATATTGTCTTTTTATTTCATTGCGACCTCCACCACTCTTCCAAGGGGCATTGATATTGTCTTTTTAATCCACTGCAACCTCCACCACTCTTCCAAGGGGCATAAAAACCATCTTGTTAAGCTACTGTGACCTCCACGTCCCTTCCACGGGGCATTGATATTGTCTTTTTATTCCACTGCGACCTCCACCATCCTTCCAAGGGGCATTGATATTGTCTTTTTAATCCACTGTGAACTCCACCTCTCTTCCAAGGGGCCTTAAAACCATCTTGTTATGCTACTGTGATGTCGACTTCTCTTCCAAGGGCCATTAAAACCATCTGGTTAAACCACTCTTAACTCCACAGCTCTTCCAAGGGGCGTTTGTATTGTCTTTTTATTCCACTCTAACCTCCACCACTCTTCCAAGGGGCATTGACATTGTCTTTTTATTCCACTGCGACCTCCACCACTCTTCCAAGGGGCATTAAAACCATATGGTTAAGCTACAGTGACCTCCACATCTCTTCCATGGGGCATTGATATTGTCTTTTTATTCCACTGTAACCTCCACCATTCTTCCAAGGGGCATTGATATTGTTTTTTTATTCCACTGCGACCTCCACCACTCTTCCAACGGGCATTAAAACCGTCTTGTTAAGTTTCTGTGACCTCCACGTCTCTTCCAAGGAGCGTTAAAACCGTCTGGTTATAACACTCTGAACTCCACAACTCTTCCAAGGGGCATTATTATTGTCTTTTTATTCCACTGTAACCTCCACCACTCTTCCAAGGGGCATTGATATTGTCTTTTTATTCCACTGCGACCTCCAACAGTCCTCCAAGAGGCATTAAAAGCGTCTTCTTAAGCTACTGTGACCTCCACATCTCTTCCATGGGGCATTGATATTGTTTTTTTATTCCACTGCAACCTCCATCACTCTTCCAAGGGCATTGATAATGTCTTTTTATTCCACTGCGATCTCCACCTCTCTTCCAAGACCCATTGATATTGTCTTTTTAATCCACTGTGACCTCCACCACTCTTCCAAGGGGCATTAAAACCATCTTGTTAAGCTATTGTGACCTCCACATCTCTTCCACTGGGCATTGATATTGTTTTTTTATTTAACTGTAACCTCCACCACTGTTCCAAGGGGCATTGATATTGTCTTTTTATTCCACTGTAACCTCCATCACTCTTCCAAGATGCATTAATATTATCTTTTTATTCAACTGTAACCTCCACCACTCTTCCAAGGGGCATTGATATTGTCTTTTTATTCCACTGTGACCTCCACCACTCTTCCAAGGGGCATTCATATTGTCTTTTTAATCTACTGCGACCTCCACCACTCTTCCAAGGGGCATTAAAACCGTCTTGTTAAGCTACTGTCACCTCCACGTCCCTTCCAGGGGGCATTAAATCCATCAATTTAAACCACTCTGAACTCCACAACTCTTCCAAGGGGCATTGATATTGTCTTTTTATTCCAATGTAACCTCCAGCACTCTTACAAGGGGCATTGATATTGTCTTTTTATTCCACTGCAACTACCATCTCTCTTCCAAGGGACATTAAAACCGTCTTGTTAAGCTACTGTGACCTCCACGTCACTTCCAATGGGCATTAAAACCGTCTGGTTTAACTACTCTGAACTCCACTGCTCTTCCAGGGGGCATTGATATTGTCTTTTTAATCCACTGTTACCTCCACCACTCTTCCAAGGGGCATTGATATTGTTTTTTTATTCCACTGCGACCTCCACTACTCTTCCAAGGGGCATTGATATTGTCTTTTTATTCCACTGCGACCTCCACCACTCTTCTAAGGGGCATTGATATTGTCTTTTTAATCAACTGCGACCTCCACCACTCTTCCAAGGGGCATTGATATTGTCTTTTTAATCCACTGTGACCTCCACGTCTCTTCCAAGGGGCATTAAAACCGTCAATTTAAACCACTCTGAACTCCACAGCTCTTCCAAGGAGCACTGGTATTGTCTTTTTATTCCACTCTAACCTCCACCACTCTTCCAAGGGGCATTGACATTGGCTTTTTATTCCACTGCAACCTTCATCATTCTTCCAAGTGGCATTTATATAATCTTTTTAATCCACTGTGACCTCCACGTCTCTTCCAAGGGGCATTAAAACCATCAATTTAAGCCACTCTGAACTCCACAGCTCTTCCAAGTAGCACTGGTATTGTCTTTTTATTCCACTCTAACCTCCACCACTCTTCCAAGGGGCATTGACATTGTCTTTTTATTCCACTGCGACCTCCATTATTCTTCCAAGGGGCATTGATATTGTCTTTTTAATCCACTGCGACCTCCACCACTCTTCCAAGGGCCATTAAAACCGTGTTGTTAAGCTACTGGGACCTCCACGTCAATTCCACGGGGCATTAAATCCGTCAATTTAAACCACTCTGAACTCCACAGCTCTTGCAAGGGGCATTGATATTGTCTTTTTATTCCAATTTAACGTCCAGCACTGTTCCAGGAGGCATTAATATTGTCTTTTTATTCCAATGCAACTTCCACCTCTCTTCCAAGTGGCATTAAAACCGTCTTGTTAAGCTACTGTGACCTCAATTTCTCTTTCACGGGGCATTGATATTGTCTTTTTATTCCACTGTAACCTCCACCACTCTTCCAAGGGGCATTTATATTGTCTTTTTATTCCACTGGGACATTCACCACTCTTCCAAGTGGCATTGATATTGTCTTTTTAATCATCTGCGACCTCCACCACTCTCACAAGGGGCATTAAACCCATCTTGTTAAGCTACTGTGACCTCCACGTCTCTTCCACGGTGCTTTAAAACCGTCAATTTAAACCACTCTGAACTCCACTGCTCTTGCAAGAGCTATTGATATTGTCTTTTTATTCCGCTATAACCTTCAGCACTCTTTCAAGGGGCATTGATATTGTCTTTTTATTCCACTACGACTTCCACCACTCTCCCAAGTTGCATTAAAAACATCTTGTTTAGCTACTGTAACGCCCATGTCTATTCCACGGGGCAAAGATATTGTCTTTTCATTCCACTGTATCCTCCACCACTCTTCCAAGGGGTATTGATTTTGTCTTTTTATTCCACTGCGACTTCCACCTCTCTTCTAAGGGGCATTGATATTGTCTTTTTAATCCACCACTCTTCCAAGAGGCATTAAAACAGTCTTGTTAAGCTATTGTGACCTCCACATCTTTTCCAAGGGGCATTAAAATAGTCTGGTTAAACCACTCTGAACTCCACAGCTCTTCTAAGGGGCATTGATATTGTCTTTTTATTCCACTGTAACCTCCACCATTCTTCCAAGGGGTATTGATATTGTCTTTTTAATGCACTGCGACCTCCACCACTCTTCCAAGGGGCGTTAAAACCATCTGGTTAAACCACTTTGAACTCCATAGCTCTTTCAAGAGGCATTGATATTGCCTTTTTATTTCACTTTGACCTCCACCACTTTTCCAAGGGGCATTAAAACCGTCTTGTTTATCTACTGTGACCTCCACATCTCGTCCAAGGGGCAATAAAAGCATCTGGTTAAACCACTCTGAACTCCACAGCTCTTCCAAGGGTCATTGGTATTGTCTATTTAGTCCACTCTAACCTCCACCACTCTTCCAAGGGGCATTGACATTGTCTTTTTATTCCACTGCGACCTCCACCATTCTACCAAGGAGCATTAAAACTGTTTTGTTAAGCTACAGTGACCTCCACATCTCTTCCACGGTGCATTAATATTGTCTTTAAATTCCACTGTAACCTCCACCACTCTACCAAGGGGCATTGATATTGTATTTTTATTCCACTGCGACCTCCACCACTCTTCCAAAGGGCATTGATGTTGTCTTTTTAATCCACTGTGACCTCCACCACTCTTCCAAATGGCATTAAAACCATCTTGTTAAGCTACTGTGATCTCCATGTCTCTTCCACGGGGCATTGATATTGTCTTTTAATTCCACTGCGACCTCCACCACTCTTCCTCGGGACATTGATATTGTCTTTTTATTCCACTGCGACCTCCACCACTCTTCCAAGGGGCATTGATATTTTCTTTTAAATCCACAACGATCTCCACCACTCTTCCAAGGGGCATTAGAACAGTCTTGTTAAGCTACTGTGACCTCCTCGTCTCTTCCAAGGGGCATTAAAACCGCATGGTTAAACCACTCTGAACTCCACAGCTCTTCCAAGAGGCATTTATATTATCTTTTTATTCAACTGTAACCTTCACCACTCTTCCAATGGGCATTGATATTGTCTTTTTTATCCACTGCGACCTCCACCCCTCTTCCAAGGGGATTTGATAGTCCTTTTAATTCACTGCGACCTCCACCACTCTTCCAAGGGGCATTAAAACCGTCTTTTTAAGCTACTGTGACCTCCACGTCCCTTCCACGGGGCATTAGTATTGTCTTTTTATTCCACTGCGATCTCCACCACTCTTCCAAGGGGCATTGATATTGTCTTTTTAGTCCACTGCGACCTCCACCACTCTTCCAAGGGACATTGACTTTGTCTTTTTATTCCACTGCGACCTTCACCCCTCTTCCAAGGAACATTGATGTTGTCTTTTATTGCCACTGTAACCTCCACCACTCTTCTAAGGGGCATTGATATTTTCTTTTTATTCCACTGCGACCTCCACATCTCTTCCAAGTGGAATTCATATTGTCATTTTATCACTGCGACCTCCACCACTCTTCTGAGGGGCATTGATATTGTCTTTTTAATCCACTGCGACCTCCACCACTCTTCCAAGGGGCATTAAAACAGTTTTGATAAGCTACTGTTACCTCCATGTCTAATCCAAGGGGCATTAAAACCGTCTGGTTAAACCACTCTGAACTCCACAGCTCTTCCAAGAGGCAATGATATTGTCTTTTTATTCGACTGTAACCACCACCACTCTTCCAAGGGGCATTAAAACCATCTTGTTAAGCTACTGTGACCTCCACGTCTCTTTCAAGGGTCATTAAGACCATCAATTTAAACCACTCTGAACTCCACAGCTCTTGCAAGAGGCATTGATATTGTCATTTTATTCCACTGTAACCTCCACCACTCTTCTAAGGGACATTGATTTTGTCTTTTTAATCCACTGCATCCTCCATCACTCTTCCAAGAAGCATTAAAACCGTCTTGTTTAGCTACTGTGACCTCCACATCTATTCCACGGTGCCTTAAAACCTTCTGGTTAAACCACTGTGAACTCCACAGCTCTTCCAAGGGGCAATGATACTGTCTTTTTATTACACTGTAACCTCCACAACTCTTCCAAGGGGCATTGATATTGTCTTTTTATTTTACTGCGACCTCCACCACTCTTCCAAGGGGCATTAATATTGTATTTTTATTCCACTGCGACCTCCATCACTCTTCCAAGTGTCATTGATATTGTCTTTTTATTACACTGTAACCTCCACCACTCTTCCAAGGTGCATTGATATTGTCTTTTTATTCCACTGCGACCTCCACCTCTCCTCCAAGGGGCATTAAAACCATCTTGCTAAGCAACTGTGACCTCCAAGTTTCTTCCACGAGGCATTGATATTGTCTTTTTATTCCAATGCGACCTCCACCACTCTTCCAATGGGCATTGACATAGTCTTTTTAATCCATTGCGACCTCTACCACTATTCCAAGGGGCATTGATATTGTCTTTTTAATCCACTGTGACCTCCACGTCTCTTCCAAGGGGCATTAAAACCGTCAATTTTAACAACTCTGAACTCCACAGCTCTTCCAAGGAGCACTGGTATTGTCTTTTTATTCCACTCTAACCTCCACCACTCTTCCAAGGGGCATTGAAATTGTCTATTTATTCCAATGCGACCTCCACCACTCTTCCAAGGGGCATTAAGACCATCTTTTTAAGCTACAGTGACCTCCACAACTCTTCCATGTTGCATTGATATTGTCTTTTTATTCCACTGTAATCTCCACCACTCTTCCAAGGGGCATTGATTTTGTCTTTTTTTCCACTGCGACCTCTACCACTCTTCCAATGGGCATTGATATTGTCTTTTTAATCCACTGCAACCTCCACCACTCTTCCAAGGGGCAATAAAGCCGTCTTGTTAAGCTACTGTCACGCCCATTTCTATTCGACGGGGCATTGATATTTTCTTTTTTTTACACTGTAAGCTCCACCACTTTTCCAAGTGGCATTGACATTGTCTTTTTATTTGACTGCGACTTCTACTTCTCTTCTAATGGGCATCGATAATGTCTTTTTAATCCACTGAGACCTCCACCACTCTTCCAGGGGGCATTAAAACAGTCTTTTTAAGCTACTGTGACCTCAACGTCTCTTCCACGGGGCATTAAAACCGTCTGGTTAAACCACTCTGAACTCCACAGCTCTTCCAAGGGGCATTGATATTGTCTTTTTATTCCACTGCGAGCTCCACCACTCTTCCAATGTGCATTGTTTTTGTCTTTTTAATCCCCTGCAACCTCCACCACTCTTCCAAGGGGCATTAAAACCATCTTGTTAAGCTACTGTGACCTCCAAGTCCCTTCCACGGGGCATTGATATTGTCTTTTTATTAAACTGTAACCTCCACCACTCTTCCAAGGGGCATTAATATTGTCTTTTTATTCCACTGGGACCTTCACCACTCTTCCAAGTGGCATTGCTATTGTCTTTTAAATCCACTGCGACCTCCACCACTCTTTCAAAGGGCATTAAAACCGTATTGTTAAGCTACTGTGACCTCCAAGTCTCTTCCAAGGTGCATTAAATCCGTCAATTTAAACCACTCTGAACTCCACAGCTCTTGCAAGAGGCATTGATATTGTCTTTTTACTCCACTGTAACCTACACCACTCTTTCAAGGGGCATTGATATTGTCTTTTTATTTCACTGCGACCTCCACCACTCTTCCAAGGGGCATTAAAGCTGTCTTTTTAAGCTACTGTGACCTCCACGTGTCTTCCACGAGGCATTGATATTGTCTTTTTAATCCATTGTGACCTCCACCACTATTCCAAGGGGCATTAAAACCGTCTTGTTAATCTACTGTGACCTCCACGTCTCTTCCAAGGGGCAATAAAACCATCTTGTTAAACCACTCTGAACTCCACAGCTCTTCCAAGGGGCATTGGAATTGTCTTTTTATTCTACTCTAACCTCCACCACTCTTCCAAGGGGCATTGATACTGTCTTTTTAATCCTCTGCGACCTCCACCACTTTTCCAAGGGGCATTAAAAACGTCTTTTTAAGCTACTGTGACCTCCACGTCAATTCGAATGGGCATTAAAACTGTCTGGTTAAACCACTCTGAACTGCACAGCTCTTCCAAGGGGCATTGGTATTGTCTTTTTATTCCACTGTAACCTCCACCACTTTTCCTATGGGAATTGATATTGTCTTTTTATTATTATTATTATTATTTATTATTATTATAGCTCCATTTATTCCATGGCACTTTACATGTGATAGGGATATACATAACAAAAGCATTTACATAATCTTAACAAAACGAGTAAGCGACTGGTACAGGGGGAGCGAGGACCCTGCCCGCGAGTGCTCACATTCTAGAAGGGATGGGTGAGGATACATTAGGTGAGGGTAGAGCGGGTCGTGCAGCGGTGGTTACTGCAGGTTGTAGGCTTGTCGGAAGAGGTGGGTCTTCAGGTTTCTTTTGAAGGTTTCCACGGTCGGCGAGAGTCTGATGTGTTGGGG
The DNA here is from genome assembly GCF_046119375.1 of Phyllobates terribilis. NCBI lineage: Eukaryota > Metazoa > Chordata > Amphibia > Anura > Dendrobatidae > Phyllobates > Phyllobates terribilis. The sequence continues at coordinate 2,800,961 of NW_027362799.1, read as the reverse complement.
TAGAGAGTTCCAGAGTAGGGGGGATGCACGGGAGAAATCTTGTATATGATTGTGGGAGGAGGAGATAAGAGGGGAGTAGAGAAGGAGATCTTGTGAGGATCGGAGGTTGCGTGCAGGTAAGTACCGGGAGACTAGGTCACAGATGTATGGGGAAGACAGGTTGTGGATGGCTTTGTATGCCATGGTTAGAGTTTTGAACTGGATTCTCTGGGCAATGGGGAGCCAGTGAAGAGATTGACAGAGAGGAGGGGCCGGGGAATAGCGGGGGGACAGGTGAATTAGTCGAGCAGCAGAGTTTAGGATAGATTGGAGAGGCGCAAGAGTGTTGTAAGGGAGGCCACGGAGCAGGAGGTTGCAGTAGTCGAGACGTGATATGATGAGGGCATGCACTAGTGTTTTTGCAGAGTCTTTGCTGAGGAATGCACGGATCCGGGAGATGTTTTTGAGTTGGAGTCGGCAGGAAGTGGAAAGGGCTTGGATATGTGGCTTGAAGGAGAGATCAGAGTCCAGGGTTACTCCAAGGTAGCGAGCTTGTGGGACTGGGGAGAGTGAACAGCCATTGACGTTGATGGCTATATCAGATGGGGGATGTGGATGAGAGGGTGGAAAGATGATGAACTCTGATTTATCCATGTTGAGTTTTAGAAATCTGTCAGAGAAGAAGGATGACATGGCAGACAGATATTTTGGGATTTTGGTTAGTAGGGAGGAGATATCGGGTCCAGAGAGGTAGATATGTGTGTCGTCAGCATAGAGGTGATACTGAAAACCGTGAGACTCTATGAGCTGTCCCAGGCCAAAGGTGTAGATGGAGAAGAGCAGAGGTCCTAGAACTGAACCTTGGGGGACACCGACAGATAGGGGGCGAGATGAGGAGGTGGTGCGTGAGTGGGAGACGCTGAATGTCCTGTCTGTTAAGTATGAGGAGATCCAAGATAGAGCCAAGTCCGTGATGCGAAGAGATGAGAGAATCTGGAGTAAGAGGGAATGGTCCACTGTGTAAAAGGCAGATGACAGGTCCAGAAGGAGGAGGATGGAGTAGTGTCGCTTGGATTTGGCATTTAGTAGGTCTTTGGTGACTTTGGTCAGGGCAGTTTCAGTCGAGTGATGCGGTCGGAAGCCAGATTGCAGGCGGTCGAAGAGGGAGCAGGAGGATAGGTGGGAGGACAGTTCAAGGTGGACGTGTTGTTCTAGTAGTTCTGAGGCAAAGGGGAGGAGTGATATGGGGCGGTAGCTAGTCAGAGAGGAAGGGTCAAGGGAGGTCTTTTGAGGATGGGTGTGATTGCGGCATGTTTGAAACATGAGGGGAAGACACCGGTTGTTAGTGACAGATTAAAGAGTTGGGTTAGGGTTGGGATGAAGACTGTGGTAAGGTTAGTGATGAGGTGGGATGGGATTGGGTCAAGTTCGCAGGTGGTGAGGTGTGATTTGGAGAGTAAAGAGGAGACTTGACCTTCTGTAATGGTGGAGAAGTGGGGTTTGGAGGAGGAGGGTTGAATAGATATGAGGAGGGGTTGTGTGGACTTTAGGCAAAAGTTTTGTCTGATGGTGTCAATCTTCTGTTTGAAGAATGAGGCAAAGTCGTCGGCTGAGATGAGAGAAGAGATAAGAGGTGCTGGGGGATGAAGGAGAGAGTTGAAAGTGTTAAATAGCTGTTTAGGGTTGTGAGATAGGGAGGATATGAGAGATGAGAAGTAGGTTTGTTTTGCTGTAGTGAGTGCGGACTTGACATTAGTGAGGGATTGCTTGAATGCGATGAAGTGCTCGATGGAGTGAGACCTTTTCCATCTCCGCTCCGCAACCCTGTAGGCCCGGCGCAGTTCTTTAGTAAGTTTTGTGTGCCAGGGTTGCCTGTTGAATGTGCGAGATGTGGTGTGTGTGAGAGGGGCGATCGAGTCTAGAGCTGCAGCTATTGTGGTGTTATATGAAGCAGCAGCAACGTCTGCATCATGTAAGGAATTTATGTTTGTAAGAGGGAGGAGGGATTCAGAGAGTGAGTGTAAGTCAAGGTGTTTGAGATTTCTGCGAGGGTATGCAAGTTTGTGGAGTGGGGATTGTTGCCCCGGGGAGGAGAGAGAAGAGAATGTAAGTAGGCTGTGATCAGAGAGAGGGAGAGGTGAGTTAGAGAGGTTAGATAGGGAACAGAGGCGGGTGAAGATGAGGTCCAGTGTGTGGCCATCTTTGTGGGTGGGTGTGGAAGACCATTGAGTGAGTCCAAAGGAGGAATTGAGAGATAGGAACTTAGAGACAGACGAGTGGGAAGTGTTAATGGGGATGTTGAAGTCACCCATTATGATAGTGGGGATGTCAGTGGAGAGGAAGTGAAGCAGCCAGGTGGTGAAGTGGTCTAAGAAGGTGGTGGCTTGCCCTGGGGGTCGGTAAACTACGGCCAGTTGGAGGTTGGAGGGGGAATAGATGCGCACACAGTGCACCTCAAAAGAGGGGAGTGTAACGGAGGATGGCAGTGGGATTTGGGTGAAAGCGCAGTGTTCTGATAGGAGAAAACCTACGCCTCCGCCATGTTTACCGTTGGAGCGGGGTGTGTGGGAAAGGTGGAATCCGCCATATGATAGTGCAGCTGGGGAGGCTGTGTCAGAGGGGGTGAGCCAGGTTTCAGTGATGGCGAGGAAGGAAAGTTTGTTTGTAATGAAAAGATCATGGATGAAGGAAAGTTTGTTGCAGACAGAGCGAGCGTTCCATAGAGCTGCTGTTAGAGCAACTAAGGGAGTGGGGATTGGTTGGATGGGTATGAGGTTAGAAGGGTTGCGACAGTTTGTGGAAAGTCGTGGATAGGAGGAAGAAGTAACTGTGGGGATATGGCGAGGAGGACCAGGATTTGGAGAGATATCTCCAGCAGTGAGGAGGAGCAGAGAAAGTGTTAGCAGGTGGGAGCAAGAGAGAGCATGAGGTGGCTGTCTGTTTTTGGAGATCCAGGATTGAATGTTTAGGAATAATTTGGAGGAGGAGGTGAGATGAATGGGGAGGATGGAGGGAGAGATGAAGAGTTTCTTACTAGGTGTAGGGATTTGAGGGGTTACTAGAAAGTGGAGAACTATAGAGGAAAAAGTGAGAGCTAACAGAAACATAGTTAAAAGAGAGTAAGTGGTCAAAGTGTTGGTTACCTGACTCCTGCCCTGACTAACTGCCTTTGAAATAACTGCCACTTATCTCCGATGCCACTTTGCACAGGAAGACGTGTGCACACCCCAGCACAGGTGAACCCCTTACAGAGCTTCTAAATATATAGGGCACATTAAACTATCAGGTGAAGGGCATTGTGGGAGCTGCATATGGCTAAATTAGCAGCTGGTCCTCTCAGAAGGAGATGGCTTGGTGATCAAACACAGAGCTAGGACTCTAGTCTCTGCAGTTTAGCACCTCTAAAAATCAGATAAGATCTATAGTGGGGAAGGGACAGACATATGTGGGTATTGAATGGAGTGGGACAGATAAAACAGAGAAGTTATGCAGAGTATGTACCAGTGAGGTGAATCAGCAAAGCAGAGCATTAGATTACAGCAGACACAGCAAGCAGAGAAGTTATGCAGAGCATGTACCAGTGAGGTGAATCAGTAAAGCAGAGCATTAGATTACAGCAGACAGAGCAAGCAGAGAAGTTATGCAGAGCATGTACCAGTGAGGTGAATCAGCAAAGCAGAGCATTAGATTACAGCAGACACAGCAAGCAGAGAAGTTGTGCAGAGCATGTACCAGTGAGGTGAATCAGCAAAGCAGAGCATTAGATTACAGCAGACACAGCAAGCAGAGAAGTTATGCAGAGCATGTACCAGTGAGGTTATTCCACTGCGACCTCCGCCACTCTTCCAAAGGGCATTGATATTGTCTTTTATTCCACTGTATCCTCCACCACTGTTCTAAGGGGCATTAAAACCGTCTTCTTAAGCTACTGTGACCTCCACGTCTCTTCCACAGGGCATTGTTATTGTCTTTTAATTCCTCTGCGACCTCCACCACTCTTTCAAGGGGCATCGATAATGTCTATTTAATCCACTGCGACCTCCACCACTCTTCCAAGGGGCATTAAAACCGTCTTGTTATGCTACTGTGACCTCCACGTCTCTTCCACAGGGCATTGTTATTGTCTTTTTATTCCACTGCTACCTCCACCACTCTGCCAAGGGGCATTAAAACCGTCTTGTTAAGCTACTGTGACATCCACGTCTCTTCCACAGGGCATTGTTATTGTCTTTTTGTTCCACTGTAACCTCCACCACTCTTCCAAGGGGCATTGATATTGTCTTTTTATTCCACTGCGACCTCCACCACTCTTCCAAGGTTCATTGATATTGTCTTTTTAATCCATTGCGACCTCCACCACTCTTCCAAGGGGCATTAAAATCGTCTTGTTAAGCTACTGTGACCTCAACGTCTCTTCCAAAAGGCACTAAAACCATTTGGTTAAACCACTCTGTACTCCATAGCTCTTCAAAGGGGCATTGATATTGTCTTTTTATTTCACTGTAACTTCCACCACTCTTTCAAGGGGCATTGATATTGTATTTTTATTCCACTGTGACCTCCACCACTCTTCCAAGGGGCATTAAAACCGTCTTGTTAAGCTACTGTGACCTCCAACTCTCTTTCAAGGGGCATTAAAACAGTCTTGTTAAACCGCTCTGAGATCCACAGCTCTTCCAAGGGGCATTGACAATGTCTTTTTATTCCATTGTAATCTTCTGCACTCTTCCAAGTGCATTGATATTGTCTTTTTATTCGTCTGCAACGTCCACAACTCTTCCAAGGGGCATTAAAACCGTCTTGTTAAGCTACTGTGACCTCCAAGTTTCTTACACAGGTCATTGATATTGTCTTTTTATTCCACTGTAACCTCCATCACTCTTCTAAGGGGCATTGATATTGTCTTTTTAATCCACTGCGACCTCCATCACTCTTCCAAGAAGCATTGAAACCATCTTGTTAAGCTACTGTGATCTTCACATCTATTCCAAGGGGCATTGATTTTGTCTTTTTATTCCACTCTAACCTCCACCACTCTTCCAAGGGGCGTTGATATTGTCTTTTTATTTTACTGCGACCTCCACCACTCTTCCAAGGGGCATTAATATTGTTTTTTTATTACACTGTGACCTCCACGTCTCTTCAAAGGGGCATTAAAACCGTCTTGTCAAGCTACTGTGACCTCCAAGTCTCTTCCAAGGGGCACTAAAACCGTTTGGTTAAACCACTCTGTACTCCACTGCTCTTCCAAGGGGAATTGATATTGTCTTTTTATTTCACTGTAACTTCCACCACTCTTTCAAGGGGCATTGATATTGTATTTTTATTCCACTGTGACCTCCACCACTCTTCCAAGGGGCATTAAAACCATCTTGTTAAGCTACTGTGACCTCCAAGTCTCTTTCAAGGGGCATTAAAACAGTCTTGTTAAACCGCTCTGAGATCCACAGCTCTTCCAAGGGGCATTGACAATGTGTTTTTATTCCATTGTAACCTTCTGCAATCTTCCATCTGCATTGATATTGTCTTTTTATTCCTCTGCAACGTCCACGACTCTTCCAAGGGGCATTAAAACCGTCTTGTTAAGCTACTGTGACCTCCAAGTTTCTTACACAGGTCATTGATATTGTCTTTTTATTCCGCTGTAACCTCCACCACTCTTCCAAGGGGCATTGATATTGTCTTTTTAATCCACTGCGACCTCCATCACTCTTCCAAGAAGCATTGAAACCGTCTTGCTAAGCTACTGTGACCTCCACAACTATTCCAAGGGGCATTGATTTTGCCTTTTTATTCCTCTCTAACCTCCACCACTCTTCCAAGGGGCGTTGATATTGTCTTTTTATTTTACTGCGACCTCCACCACTCTTCCAAGGGGCATTAATATTGTTTTTTTATTACACTGTGACCTCCACGTCTCTTCCAAGGGTCATTAAAACAGTATGGTTAAACCACTCTGAACTCCACCACTCATCCAAGGGGCATTGATATTGTCTTTTTATTCTACTGCGACCTCCACCTCTCTTCCAAGGGGATTTGATGGTCTTTTTAATCCACTGCGACCTCCACCACTCTACCAAGGGGCAAAAAAAAAGTCTTTTTAAGCTACTGTGACCTCCACGTCCATTCCAAGATGCTTTGATATTGTCTTTTTATTTAACTGCGACCTCCACCACTCTTCCAAGGGGCATTGATATTGTCTTTTTAATTCACTGCGACCTCCACCACTCTTCCAAGGGACATTGATATTGTCTTTTTATTCCACTGCGACCTTCACCCTTCTTCCTAAGAACATTGATATTGTCTTTTTTTTCCACTGTAGCCTCCACCATTCTTCTAAGGTGCAATGATATTTTCTTTTTATTCCACTGCGACCACCACCACTCTATCAAGGGGCATCGATAATGTCTTTTTAATCCACTGCGACCCCCACAACTCTTCCAAGGGGCATTAAAACCGTCTTTTTAAGCTACTGTGACCACCATGTCTCTTCCAAGGGGCATTAAAACCGTCAATTTAAACCACTCTGAACTCCACAGCTGTTGCAAGAGGCATTGATATTGTCTTTACATTCCACTTTAACCGCCACCATTCTTCCAAGGGTTATTGATATTGTCTTTTTAATGCACTGCGACGTCCACCACTCTTCCAATTGGCATTAAAACCATCTGATTAAACCACTCTGAACTCCATAGCTCTTTCAAGAGGCATTGATATTGTCTTTTTATTTCACTGTAACCTCCACCACTCTTTCAAGGGGCATTGATATTGTCTTTTTATTCCACTGCGACCTCCACCACTCTTTCAAGGGGAATTTAAACTGTCTTGCTAAGCTACTGTGACCTTCACTTGTCCTCTACGGTGCATTGTTATTGTCTTTTTAATCCACTCTGACCTCCACCACTTTTCCAAGGGGCATTAAAACCGTCTTGTTAATCTACTGTGACCTCCACGTCTCTTCCATGGGTCAATAAAACCATCTGGTTAAACCATTCTGAACTCCACACCTCTTCCAAGGGGCATTGATATTGTCTTTTTATTCCACTGTAACCTCCACCACTTTTCCTATGGGAATTGATATTGTCTTTTTATTATTATTATTATTATTATTTATTATTATAGCGCCATTTATTCCATGGCACTTTACATGTGATAGGGATATACATAAGAAAAGCATTTACATAATCTTAACAAAATGAGTCAGCGACTGGTACAGGAGGAGCGAGGACCCTGCCCACGAGGGCTCACATTCTAGAAGGGATGGGTGAGGACACATTAGGTGAGGGTAGAGCTGGTCGTGCAGCGGTGGTTACTGCAGGTTGTAGACTTGTCGGAAGAGGTGGGTCTTCAGGTTTCTTTTGAAGGTTTCCACGGTCGGCGAGAGACTGATGTGTTGGGGTAGAGAGTTCCAGAGTAGGGGGATGCACGGGAGAAATCTTGTATACGATTGTGGGAGGAGGAGATAAGGGGGGAGTAGAGAATGAGATCTTGTGAGGATCGGAGGTTGCGTGCAGGTAAGTACCGGGAGACTAGGTCTCGGATGTATGGGGGAGACAGGTTGTGGATGGCTTTGTATGCCATGGTTATAGTTTTGTAAACTGGATTCTCTGGGCAATGGGGAGCCAGTGAAGAGACTGACAGAGAAGAGAGGCCGGGGAATAGCGGGGGGACAGGTGAATTAGTCGAGCAGCAGAGTTTAGGATAGATTGGAGAGGCACAAGAGTGTTGTAAGTGAGGCCACGGAGCAGGAGGTTGCAGTAGTCGAGGCGGGATATGATGAGGGCATGCACTAGTGTTTTTGCAGAGTCTTTGCTGAGGAATGCACGGATCCGGGAGATGTTTTTCAGTTGGAGTCGGCAGGAAGTGGAAAGGGCTTGGATATGTGGCTTGAAGGAGAGATCAGAGTCCAGGGTTACTCCAAGGCAGCGAGCTTGTGGGACTGGGGAGAGTGAACAGCCATTGACGTTGATGGCTAGGTCAGATGGGGGATGTGAATGAGAGGGTGGAAAGATGATGAACTCTGTTTTATCCATGTTGAGTTTTAGAAATCTGTCAGAGAAGAAGGATGTCATGGCGGACAGACATTGTGGGATTTTGGTTAGTAGGGAGGAGATATCGGGTCCAGAGAGGTAGATCTGTGTGTCGTCAACATAGAGGTGATACTGAAAACTGTGAGACTCTATGAGCTGTCCCATGCCAAAGGTGTAGATGGAGAAGAGCAGAGGTCCTAGAACTGAACCTTGGAGGACACCGACAGATAGGGGGCGAGATGAGGAGGTGGTGCGTGAGTGGGAGACGCTGAATGTCCTGTCTGTTAAGTATGAGGAAATCCAAGATAGAGCCAAGTCCGTGATGCCAAGAGATGAGAGAATCTGGAGTAAGAGGGAATGGTCCACTGTGTCAAAGGCAGATGACAGGTCCAGAAGGAGGAGGATGGAGTAGTGTCTCTTGGATTTGGCTTTTAGTAGGTCGTTGGTGACTTTGGTCAGGGCAGTTTCAGTCGAGTGATGCGGTCGGAAGCCAGATTGCAGCCAGTCGAAGAGGGAGCAGGAGGAGAGGTGGGAGGACAGTTCAAGTTGGACATGTTGTTCTAGTAGTTTTGAGGCAAAGGGAAGGAGTGATATGGGGCGGTAGCTAGTCAGAGAGTAAGGGTCAAGGGAGGGCTTTTGAGGATGGGTGTGATTGCAGCATGTTTGAAACATGAGGGAAAGACACCGGTTGTTAGTGACAGATTGAAGAGGTGAGTTAGGGTTGGGATGAAGACTGTGGTAAGGTTAGTGATGAGGTGGGATGGGATTGGGTCAAGTTCGCAGGTGGTGAGGTGTGATTTGGAGAGTAAAGAGGAGACTTGACCTTCTGTAATGGTGGAGAAGTGGGGTTTGGAGGAGGAGGGTTGAATAGATATGAGGAGGGGTTGTGTGGACTTTAGGCAAAAGTTTTGTCTGATGGTGTCAATCTTCTGTTTGAAGAATGAGGCAAAGTCATCGGCTGAGATGAGAGAAGAGGGAGGAGGTGCTGGGGGACGAAGGAGAGAGTTGAAAGTGTTAAATAGCTGTTTAGGGTTGTGAGATAGGGAGGATATGAGACATGAGAAGTAGGTTTGTTTTGCTGTAGTGAGTGCGGACTTGAAATTAGTGAGGGATTGCTTGAATGCGATGAAGTGCTCCATGGAGTGAGACCTTTTCCATCTCCGCTCCGCATCCCTGGAGGCCCGGCGCAATTCTTTAGTAAGTTTAGTGTGCCAGGGTTGCCTGTTGAATGTGCGAAATGTGGTGTGTGTGAGAGGGGCGATCGAGTCTAGAGCTGCAGCTATTGTGGTGTTATATGGAGCAGCAGCAACGTCTGCATCGTGTAAGGAATTTATGTCTGTAAGAGGGAGGAGGGATTCAGAGAGTGAGTGTAAGTCAAGGTGTTTGAGATTTCTGCGAGGGTATGCAAGTTTGTGGAGTGGGGATTGTTGTCCCGGGGAGGAGAGAGAAGAGAATGTAAGTAGGCTGTGATCAGAGAGAGGGAGAGGTGAGTTATAGAGGTTAGATAGGGAACAGAGGCGGGTGAAGATGAGGTCCAGTGTGTGGCCATCTTTGTGGGTGGGTGTGGAAGACCATTGAGTGAGTCCGAAGGAGGAAGTGAGAGATAGGAACTTAGAGACAGATGAGTGGGAAGTGTTAATGGGGATGTTGAAGCCACCCATTATGATAGTGGGGATGTCAGTGGAGAGGAAGTGAAGCAGCCAGGTGGTGAAGTGGTCTAAGAAGGTGGTGGCTTGCCCTGGGGGTCGGTAAACGACGGCCAGTTGGAGGTTGGAGGGGGAATAGATGCGCGCACAGTGCACCTCAAAAGAGGGGAGTGTAACGGAGGGTGGCAGTGGGATTTGGGTGAAAGCGCAGTGTTCTGATAGGAGAAAACCTACGCCTCCGCCATGTTTGCCGTTGGGGCGGGGGGTGTGGGAAAGGTGGAATCCGCCATTTGAAAGTGCAGCTGGGGAGGCTGTGTCAGAGGGGGTGAGCCAGGTTTCAGTGATGGCGAGGAAGGAAAGTTTGTTTGTAATGAAAAGATCGTGGCTGAAGGAAAGTTTGTTGCAGACAGAGTGAGCGTTTCATAGAGCTCCTGTTAGAGCAACTAAGGGAGTGGGGATTGGTTAGATGGGTATGAGGTTAGAAGGGTTGCGACAGTTTGTGGAAGGTCGTGGATAGGAGGAAGAAGTAACTGTGGGGAAATGGTGAGGAGGACCAGGATTTGGAGAGATATCTCCAGCAGTGAGGAGGAGCAGAGAAAGTGTTAGCAGGTGGGAGCAAGAGAGAGCATGAAGTGGCTGTCTGTGTTTGGAGATCCAGGATTGAATGTTTAGGAATAATTTGGAGGAGGAGGTGAGATGAATGGGGAGGATGGAGGGAGAGATGAAGAGTTTCTTACTAGGTGTAGGGATTTGAGGGGTTACTAGAAAGTGGAGGACTATAGAGGAAAAAGTGAGAGCTAAGAGAAACATAGTTAAAAGAGAGTAAGTGGTCAAAGTGTTGGGTTCCTGACTTCTGCCCTGACTAACTGCCTCTGAAATAACTGCCACTTATCTCCGAAGCCACTTTGCACAAGAAGACACGAGCACACCCCAGCACAAGGGCACCCATTACAGAGCTTCTAAATATATAGGGCACATTAAACTATCAGGTGAAGGGCATTGTGGGAGCTGCATATGGCTAAATTAACAGCTGGTCGTCTCACCAGGAGATGGCTGGGTGATCAAACACAGAGCTAGGACTCTAGTCTCTGCAGTTTAGCACCTCTAAAAATCAGATAAGATCTATAGTGGGGAAGGGACAGACATATGTGGGTATTGAATGGACTGGGACAGATAAAGCAGAGAAGTTATGCAGAGCTTGTACCAGTGAGGTGAATCAGCAAAGCAGAGCATTAGATTACAGCAGACACAGCAAGCAGAGAAGTTATGCAGAGCATGTACCAGTGAGGTGAATCAACAAAGCAGAGCATTAGATTACAGCAGACACAGCAAGCAGAGAAGTTATGCAGAGCATGTACCAGTGAGGTGAATCAACAAAGTAGAGCATTAGATTACAGCAGACACAGCAAGCAGAGAAGTTATGCAGAGCATGTACCAGTGAGGTTATTCCATTGCGACCTCCACCACTCTTCCAAGAGGCATTCATATTGTCTTTTTATTCCACTGAGACCTCTGCCACTCTTCCAAAGGGCATTGATAATGTCTTTTATTCCACTGTAACCTCCACCACTGTCCTAAGGGGCATTAAAACTGTCTTGTTAAGCTACTGTGACCTCCACGTCTCTTCCACAGGGCATTGTTATTGTCTTTTTATTCCACTGCGACCTCCACCACTCTGCCAAGGGGCATTAAAACCGTCTTGTTAAGCTACTGTGATGTCCATGTCTCTTCCACGGGGCATTGATATTGTCTTTTTATTCCACTGTAACCTCCACCACTCTTCCAAGAGGCATAGATATTGTCTTTTTATTCCACTGTAACCTCCACCACTCTGCCAAGGGGCATTAAAACCGTCTTGTTAAGCTACTGTGATGTCCATGTCTCTTCCACGGGGCATTCATATTGTCTTTTTATTCCACTGCGACCTCCACCACTCTTCCAAGAGGCATTGATATTGTCTTTTTATTCCACTGTAACCTCCACCACTCTTCCAAGGGGCATTGATATTGTCTTTTTATTCCACTGCGACCTCCACCACTCTTCCAAGAGGCATTGATATTGTCTTTTTATGCCACTGTAACCTCCACCACTCTTCCAAGGGGCATTGATATTGTCTTTTTATTCCACTGCGACCTCCACCACTCTTCCAAGGTTCATTGATATTGTCTTTTATTCCACTGCGACCTCCACGTCTCTTCCAAGGGGCACTAAATCCGTTTGGTTAAACCACTCTGTACTCCACAGCTCTTCCAAGGGGCAATGATATTGTCTTTTTATTTCACTGTAACTTCCATTACTCTTTCAAGGGGCATTGATATTGTATTTTTATTCCACTGTGACCTCCACCACTCCTCCAAGGGACATTAAAACCGTCTAGTTAAAACTCTCTGAGCTCCACAGCTCTTCCAAGGGGCATTGACAATGTCTTTTTATTCCATTGTAAACTTCTGCACTCTTCCAAGTGCATTGATATTGTCTTTTTATTTCTCTGCGACGTCCACGACTCTTCCAAGGGCCATTAAAACCGTCTTCTTAAGCTACTGTGACCTCCAAGTTTCTTACACAGGGCATTGATATTGTCTTTTTATTCCACTTTAAGCTCCACCATTTTTCCAAGGGACATTGATATTGTCTTTTTATTCCACTGTAACCTCCACCACTCTTCTAAGGGGCATTGATATTGTCTTGTTATTCCACTATAACCTCCACCACTCTTCCAAGGGGCATTGATATTGTTTTTTTAATCCACTGCGACCTCTACCACTCCTCCAAGGGGTTTAAAACAGTCTTGATAAGCTTCTGTGACCTCCATGTCTCTTCCAAGGGGCATTAAAACCGCTTGGTTAAATCACTCTGAACTCCACAGCTCTTCCAAGGGGCATTGATATTGTCCTTTTTATCCACTGTGACCTCCACCACTCTTCCAAGTGGATTTGATAGTCTTTTTAATCCACTGCTACCTCCACCACTCTTCCAAGGGGCATTGAAATTGTCTTTTTAATCCACTGCGACCTCCACCACTCTTCCAAGATACATTGATATTGTCTTTTTATTCCACTGCGACCTTCACCCCTCTTCCAAGGAACATTGATATTGTCTTTTTATTCCACTGTAACCTCCACCATTCTTCCAAGGGACATTGATATTGTCTTTTTATTCAACTGTAACCTCCACCACTCTTCCAAGGGGCATTGATATTGTCTTATTATTCCACTGTAACCTCCACCACTCTTTCAAGGGGAGTTGATATTGTCTTTTTAATCCACTGCGTCCTCTACCACTCCTCCAAAGGGCTTTAAAACAGTCTTGATAAGCTTCTGTGACCTCCACTTCTCTTCCAAGGGACATTAAAACCGCATGGTTAAACCAATCTGTACTCCACAGCTCTTGCAAGAGGCATTGATATTGTCTTTTTATTCCACTGTAACCTACCCCACTTTTCCAAGGGGCATTGATTTTGTCTTTTTAATCCACTGTGAACTCCATCTCTCTTCCAAGAAGCATTAAAACCATCTTGTTAAGCTACTGTGACCTCCACGTCTATTCCACGGTACCTTAAAACCTTCTTGTTAAACCACTGTGAACTCCACAGCTCTTCCAAGGGGCATTGATATTGTCTTTTTATTTTACTGCGACCTTCACAACTCTTCCAAGGGGCATTAATATTGTCTTTTTACTCCACTGCGACCTCCATCACTCTTGCAAGGGTCATTGATATTGTCTTTTTACACCACTGTAACCTCCACCACTCTTCCAAGGGGCATTGATATTGCCTTTTTATTCCACTGCGACCTCCACCTCTCTTCCAAGGGGCATTAAAACCATCTTGTTAAGCTACTGTGACCTCCAAGGTTCTTCCACGAGGCATTGATATTGTCTTTTTATTCCACTGCGACCTCCACATCTTTTCCAAGTTGAATTGATATTGTCTTTTTATTCCACTGCGACCTCCACCACTCTTCTAAGGGGCATTGATATTGTCTTTTTAATCCACCGCGACCTCCACCACTCTTTCAAGGGGCATTAAAACCGTCTGGTTAAACCACTCTGAACTCCACAGCTCTTCCAAAAGGCATTGATATTGTCTTTTTTTCCACTGTAACCTCCACCACTCTTCCAAGGGGCATTGATTTTGTCTTTTTAATCCGCTTCGACCTCCATCACTCTTCCAAGAAGCTATAAAACCGTCTTTTTTAGCTACAGTGACCTCAACGTCTATTCCACGGGGCCTTAAATTCTTCTGGTTAATCCACTGTGAACTCCACAGCTCTTCCAAGGGGTCAATGATATTGTCTTTTTATTCCACTTTAACCTCCACCACTCTTCCAAGGGGCATTGATATTGTCTTGTTATTTTACTGTGACCTCCACCACTCTTCCAAGGGGCATTGATATTGTCTTTTTAATCCACTGCGACCTCCACCACTCTTCCAATGGGCATTAAAACAGTCTTGATAAGCTACTGAGACCTCCACGTCTCTTCCAAGAGGCATTAAACCGTCTTGTTAAACCACTCTGTACTCCACAGCTCTTCCAAGAGGCATTGATATTGTCTTTTTATTCGACTGTAACCTCCACCACTCTTCCAAGGGGCATTGATATTGTCTCTGTTTTCCACTGCGACCTCCACCACTCTGCAAAGGGGCATTGATATTGTCTGTTTAATCCACTGTGAACTCCACGTCTCTTCCAAGGGGCATTCAAACCGTCAATTTAAAAAACTCTGAACTCCACAGCTCTTCCAAGGAGCACTGGTATTGTCTTTTTATTCCACTCTAACCTCCACCTCTCTTCCAAGGGGCATTGACATTGTCTATTTATTCCACTGCGACCTCCATCACTCTTCCAAGGGGCATTAAGACCATCTTGTTAAGCTACAGTGACCTCCACAACTCTTCCATGGGGCATTGATATTGTCTTTTTATTCCACTGTAACCTCCAACACTCTTCCAGGGGGCATTGATTTTGTCTTTATATTCCAATGCGACCTCTACCACTCTTCCAATAGGCATTGATTTTTATTGTCTTTTTAATCCATTGCAACCTTCACCACTCATCCTAGGCACATTAAAGCCATCATGTTAAGCTACTGTCACGTACATGTCTATTCCACGGGGCATTGATGTTTACTTTTTCTTCTACTGTAACCTCCACCACTCTTCCAAGTGGCATTGACAATGTCGTTTTATTCCACTTCGACTTCCACCTCTCTTCTTAGGGGCATTGAAATTGTCTTTTTAATCCATTGCGACCTACACCACTCTTCCAAGAGGCATTAAAACAGTCTTGTTAAGCTACTGTGACCTCCACGTCTCTTCCAAGGGGCATTAAAACCGTCTGGTTAAACCACTCTGAACTCCACAGCTCTTCCAAGGGGCATTGATATTGTCTTTTTATTCCACTGTAACCTCCACCACTCTTCCAAGGGGCATTAATTTTGTCTTTTTATGCCACTGCGACCTCCACCACTCTTCCAATGGGCACTGTTATTGTCTTTTTAATCCCCTGCAACCTCCACCACTCTTCCAAGGGGCATTAAAACTGTCTTGTTAGGCTACTGTGACCGCCACGTCCCTTCCACAGGGCATTGACATTGTCTTTTTATTCCACTGCGACCTCCACCACTCTTCCAAGGGGCATTAAAACCATTTTGTTAAGCTACAGTGACCTCCACATCTCTTCCACGGGGCATTGATATTGTCTTTTTATTCCACTGTAACCTCCACCACTCTTCCTCGGGCATTGATATTGTCTTTTTAATCCACTGCAACCTCCACCACTCTTCCATGTGGCATTAAAACCGTCTTGTTAATCTACTGTGACCTCCACTTCTCTTCCAAGGGGCAATAAAACCATCTGGTTAAACCACTCTGAACTCCACAGCTCTTCCAAGGGACATTGGTATTGTCTTTTTATTCCACTCTAACCTTCACCACTCTTCCAATGGGCATTGACATTGTCTTTTTATTCCACTGCAACCTCCATCATTCTTCCAAAAGGCATTGATATTGTCTTTTTATTCCACTGCCACCTCCACCACTCTTCCAAGGGGAATTGATATTGTCTTTTTAATCCACTGCGTCCTCCACCACTTTTCCAAGGGGCATTAAAAAAGTCTTTTTAAGGTACTGTGACCTCCACGTCACTTCCAATGGGCATTAAAAGCTTCTGGTTAAACCACTCTGAACTCCACAGCTCTTCCAAGGGGCATTAAAACTGTCTTGTTAAGCTGCTGTAACCTCCATGTCTATTCCACTGGGCATTGATATTGTCTTTTTATTCCAATGTAACCTCCACCACTCTTCTAAGGGGCAGTGATATTGTCTTTTTAAACCACTGCGACCTCCACCACCCTTCCAAGAGGCATTAAAATCATCTTATTAAGCTAGTATGACCTCCACGTCTCCTCCAAGGGGCATTAAAACCATCTGGTTAAACCACTATGAATTCCACAGCTCATCAAAGGGGCATTGATATTGTCTTTTTATTCCACTGTAACCTCCACCACTTTTCCTATTGGAATTGATATTGTCTTTTTATTATTATTATTATTATTATTATTATTATTTATTATTATAGCGCCATTTATTCCATGGCGCTTTACATGTGATAGGGATATACATAACAAAAGCATTTACATAATCTTAACAAAATGAGTCAGCGACTGGTACAGGAGGAGCGAGGACCCTGCCCGCGAGGGCTCACATCCTAGAAGGGATGGGTGAGAATACATTAGTTGAGGGTAGAGCTGGTCGTGCAGTGGTGGTTACTGCAGGTTGTAGGCTTGTCGGAAGAGGTGGGTCTTCAGGTTTCTTTTGAAGGTTTCCACGGTCGGCGAGAGTCTGATGCGTTGGGGTAGAGAGTTCCAGAGTAGGGGGGATGCACGGGAGAAATCTTGTATACGATTTTGGGAGGAGGAGATAAGAGGGGAGTAGAGAAGGAGATCTTGTGAAGATCGGAGGTTGCGTGCAGGTAAGTACCGGGAGACTAGGTCACAGATGTATGGGGGAGACAGGTTGTGGATGGCTTTGTATGCCTTGGTTAGAGTTTTGAACTGGATTCTCTGGGCAATGGGAAGCCAGTGAAGAGGTTGACAGAGAGGAGAGGCCGGGGAATAGCGAGGGGACAGGTGAATTAGTCGAGCAACAGAGTTTAGGATAGATTGGAGAGGCGCAAGAGTGTTGTAAGGGAGGCCACGGAGCAGGCGGTTGCAGTAGTCGAGGCGGGATATGATGAGGGCATGCACTAGTGTTTTTGCAGAGTCTTTGCTGAGGAATGCACGGATCTGGGAGATGTTTTTGAGTTGGAGTCGGCAGGAAGTGGAAAGTGCTTGGATATGTGGCTTGAAGGAGAGATCAGAGACAGCGTTACTCCAAGGCAGCGAGCTTGTGGGACTGGGGAGAGTGAACAGCCATTGACGATGATGGATAGGTCAGATGGGGATACAAATGAGAGGGTGGAAAGATGATGAACTCTGTTTTATCCATGTTGAGTTTTAGAAATCTGTCAGAGAAGAAGGATGACATGGCGGACAGACATTGTGGGATTTTGGTTAGTAGGGAGGAGATATCGGGTCCAGAGAGGTAGATCTGTGTGTCGTCAGCATAGAGGTGATACTGAAAACCGTGAGACTCTATGAGCTGTCCCAGGCCAAAGGTGTAGATGGAGAAGAGCAGAGGTCCTAGAACTGAACCTTGGGGGACACCGACAGATAGGGGGCGAGATGAGGAGGTGGTGCGTGAGTGGGAGACGCTGAATGTCCTATCTGTTAAGTATGAGGAGATCCAAGATAGAGCCAAGTCCGTGATGCCAAGAGATGAGAGAATCTGGAGTAAGAGGGAATGGTCCACTGTGTCAAAGGCAGATGACAGGTCCAGAAGGAGGAGGATGGAGTAGTGTCGCTTGGATTTGGCATTTAGTAGGTCGTTGGTGACCTTGGTTAGGGCAGTTTCAGTCAAGTGATGCGGTCGGAAGCCAGATTGCAGGCGGTCAATGAGGAAGCAGGAGGAGAGGTGGGAGGACAGTTCAAGGTGGACATGTTGTTCTAGTAGTTTTGAGGCAAAGGGGAGGAGTGATATGGGGCGGTAGCTAGTCAGAGAGGAAGGGTCAAGGGAGGGCATTTTGAGGATGGGTGTGATTGCGGCATGTTTGAAACATGAGGGGAAGACACCGGTTGTTAGTGACAGATTGAAGAGGTGGGTTAGGGTTGGGATGAAGACTGTGGTAAGGTTAGTGATGAGGTGGGATGGGATTTGGTCAAGTTCGCAGGTGGTGAGGTGTGATTTGGAGAGTAAAGAGGAGACTTGACCTTCTGTAATGGTGGAGAAGTGGGGTTTGGAGGAGGAGGGTTGAATAGATATGAGGAGGGGTTGTGTGGACTTTAGGCAAAAGTTTTGTCTGATGGTGTCAATCTTCTGTTTGAAGAATGAGGCAAAGTCGTCAGCTGAGATGAGAGAAGAGGGAGGAGGCGCTGGGGGACGAAGGAGAGAGTTGAAAGTGTTAAATAGCTGTTTAGGGTTGTGAGATAGGGAGGATATGAGAGATGAGAAGTAAGTTTGTTTTGCTGTAGTGAGTGCGGACTTGAAATTAGTGAGGGATTGCTTGAATGCGATGAAGTGCTCGATGGAGTGAGACCTTTTCCATCTTCGCTCCGTAACCCTGGAGACCCGGCGCAGTTCTTTAGTAAGTTTAGTGTGCCAGGGTTGCCTGTTGAATGTGCGAGATGTGGTGTGTGTGAGAGGGGCGATCGAGTCTAGAGCTGCAGCTATTGTGGTGTTATATGATGCCGCATCAACGTCTGCATCGTGTAAGGAATTTATGTCTGTAAGAGGGAGGAGGGATTCAGACAGAGAGTGTAAGTCAAGGTGTTTGAGATTTCTGCGAGGGTATGCAAGTTTGTGGAGTGGGGATTGTTGCCCCGGGGAGGAGAGAGAAGAGAATGTAAGTAGGCTGTGAAAAGAGAGAGGGAGAGGTGAGTTAGAGAGGTTAGATAGGGAACAGAGGCGGGTGAAGATGAGGTCCAGTGTGTGGCCATCTTTGTGGGTGGGTGTGGAAGACCATTGAGTGAGTCCGAAGGAGGAAGTGAGAGATAGGAACTTAGAGACAGACGAGTGGGAAGTGTTAATGGGGATGTTGAAGTCACCCATTATGATAGTGGGGATGTCATTGGAGAGGAAGTGAAGCAGCCAGGTAGTGAAGTGGTCTAAGAAGGTGGTGGCTTGCCCAGGGGGTCGGTAAACGATGGCTAGTTAGAAGTTGGAGGGGGAATAGATGAGCACACAGTGCACCTCAAAAGAGGGGAGTGTAACGGAGGGTGGCAGTGGGACTTGGGTGAAAGCGTAGTGTTCTGATAGGAGAAAACCTACGCCTCCGCCATGTTTGCCGTTGGGGCGAGGGGTGTGGGATAGGTGGAATTGGCCATATGAAAGTGCAGCTGGGGAGGCTGTGTCAGAGGGGGTGAGCCAGGTTTCAGTGATGGCGAGGAAGGAAAGTTTGTTTGTAATGAAAAGATCGTGGATGAAGGAAAGTTTGTTGCAGACAGAGCGAGCATTCCATAGAGCACCTGTTAGAGCAACTAAGGGAGTGGGGATTGTTTGGATGGGTATGAGGTTAGAAGGGTTGCAACAGTTTGTGGAAGGTCGTGGATAGGAGGAAGAAGTAACTGTTAGGATATGGCGAGGAAGACCAGGATTTGTAGAGATATCTCCAGCAGTGAGGAGGAGCAGAGAAAGTGTTAGCAGGTGGAAGCAAGAGAGAGCATGAGGTGGCTGTCTGTGTTTGGAGATCCAGGATTGAATGTTTAGGAATAATTTGGAGGAGGAGGTGAGATGAATGGGGAGGATGGAGGGAGAGATGAAGAGTTTCTTACTAGGTGTAGGGATTTGAGGGGTTACTAGAAAGTGGAGGACTATAGAGGAAAAAGTGAGAGCTAAGAGAAACATAGTTAAAAGAGAGTAAGTGGTCAAAGTGTTGGTTACCTGACTTCTGCCCTGACTAACTGCCTCTGAAATAACTGCCACTTATCTCCGAAGCCACTTTGCACAAGAAGACACGAGCACACCCCAGCACAAGGGCACCCCTTACAGAGCTTCTAAATATATAGGGCACATTAAACTATCAGGTGAAGGGCATTGTGGGAGCTGCATATGGCTAAATTAGCAGCTGGTCGTCTCACCAGGAGATGGCTGGGTGATCAAACACAGAGCTACTCTGAACTCCACAGCTCTTGCAAGAGGCATTGATATTGTCTTTTTATTCCACTGTAACCTACAGCACTCTTTCAAGGGGAATTGATATTTTCTTTTTATTCCACTACGACTTCCACCACTCTCCCAAGGTGCATTAAAAACATCTTGTTTAGCTACTGTAACGTCCATGTCTATTCCACGGGGCATTGATATTGTCTTTTTATTCCACTGTATCCTCCACCACTGTTCCAAGGGGTATTGATATTGTCCTTTTATTCCCCTGTGACTTCCACCTCTCTTCTAAGGGGCATTGATATTGTCCTTTAAATCCACTGCGACCTCCACCACTCTTCCAAGAGGCATTAAAACAGTCTTGTTAAGCTACTGTGACCTCCACATCTCTTCCAAGGGGCATTAAAACCGTCTGGTTAAACCACTCTGAACTCCACAGCTCTTCCAAGGGGCATTGATATTGTCTTTTTATTCCACTGTAACCTCCACCATTCTTCCAAGGGGTATTGATATTGTCTTCTTAACGCACTGTGACCTCCACCACTCTTCCAAAGGGCATTAAAACCATCTGGTTAAACCACTCTGAACTCCATTGCTCTTTCAAGAGGCATTGATATTGTCTTTTTATTTCACTGTAACCTCCACCACTCTTTCAATGGGCATTGACATCGTCTTTTTAATCCACTTCGACCTCCACCACTCTTCCAAGGGGCATTAAAACGGATTTTTTAATCTACTGTGACCTCCACGTGTCTTCCAAGGGGCATTAAAACCGTCAATTTAAACCACTCTCAACTCCAAAGCTCTTGGAAGGGGCTTTGATATTGTTTTTTATTCCACTGTAACCTCCAGCACTCTTACAAGGGGCATTGATATTGTCTTTTTATTCCACTGTGACTTTCACCTCTCTTCCAAGGGACATTAAAACCGTCTTGTTAAGCTACTGTGACATCCACATCTCTTGCACAGGGCATTGATATTGTCTTTTTATTCCACTCTAAACTCCACCACTCTTCCAAGGGGCATTGATATTGTCTTTTTATTCCACTGCCACCTCCACCACTCTTCCAAGGGGCATTGATATTGTCTTTTTAATCCACTGCGACCTCCACCACTTTTCCAATGGGCATTAAAAACATCTTTATAAGCTACTTTGACCTCCACGTCAATTCCACAAGGCATTAAAACCGTCATTTTAAACCTCTCTGAACTCCACAGCACTTGCAAGGTTCATTGATATTGTCTTTTTATTCCAATGTAACCTCCAGCACTCTACCAAGGGGTATTGATATTGTCTTTTTATTCCACTGCAACTTCCACCTCTCTTCCAAGGGGCATTAAACCGTCTTGTTAAGCTACTGTGACCTCCACGTCTCTTCCAAGGTGCATTAAAACCGTCAATTTAAACCACTCTGAACTCCACAGCTCTTGCAAGAGGCATTGATATTGTCTTTTTATTCCACTGTAACCTACAGCACTCTTTCAAGGGGAATTGATATTTTCTTTTTATTCCACTACGACTTCCACCACTCTCCCAAGGTGCATTAAAAACATCTTGTTTAGCTAATGTAACGTCCATGTCTATTCCACGTGGCATTGATATTGTCTTTTTATTCCACTGTATCCTCCACCACTCTTCCAAGGGGTATTGATATTGTCTTTTTATTCCCCTGTGACTTCCACCTCTCTTCTAAGGGTCATTGATATTGTCCTTTAAATCCACTGCTACCTCCACCACTCTTCCAAGGGGCATTAAGACAGCCTTGTTAAGCTACTGTGACCTACAGGTCTCTTCCAAGGGGCATTAAAAACGTCTGGTTAAACCACTCTGAACTCCACAGCTCTACCAAGGGGCATTGATATTGTCTTTTTATTCCACTGTAACCTACACCACTCTTCCAAGGGCATTGATTTTGTCTTTTTATTCCACTGCGACCTCCACCACTCTTCCAATGGGCATTGCTATTGTCTTTTTAATCCCCTGCAACGTCCAACACTCTTCCAAGCGGCATTAAAACCGTCTTGTTAAGCTACTGTGACCTCCACGTCCCTTCCACGGGGCATTGATATTGTCTTTTTATTCCACGGCGACCTCCACCACTCTTCCAAGGGTCATTGATATTGTCTTTTTAATCCACTGCGAACTCCACCACTCTTCCAAGTGGCATTAAAACCGTCTTGTTATGCTACTGTGACGTCGTCTTCTCTTCCAAGGGGCATTAAAACCATCTGGTTAAACCACTCTGAACTCCACCACTCTTCCAAGAGGCATTAAAACTGTCTTGTTAAGCTACTGTGACCTCCACGTGTCTTCCACGGGGCATTGATATTGTCTTTTTAATGCACTGTGACCTCCATCACTTTTCCAAGGGGCATTAAAACCATCTTGTTAATCTACTGTGACCTCCATGTCTCTTCCAAGGGGTATTAAAACCATATTGTTAAGCTACAGTGACCTCCACATCTCTTCCACGGGGCAATGATATTGTCTTTTTATTCCACTGTAACCTCCACCAATCTTCCAAGGGGCATTGATATTGTTTTTTTATTCCACTGCGACCTCCACCACTCTTCCAAGGGGCATTAAAACAGTCTTGTTAATCTACTGTTACCTCCACGTCTCTTCCAAGGGGCATTAAAACCGTCAATTTAAACCACTCTCAACTCAGCAGCTCTTGCAAGGGGCTTTGATATTGATTTTTATTCCTCTGTAATCTCCAGCACTCTTCCAAGGGGCATTGATATTGTATTTTTATTCCACTGTAACCCCCACCATTCTTCCAAGGGGTATTGATATTGTCTTTTTAATGCACTGCGACCTCCACCACTCTTCCAAGAGGCATTAAAACCATCTGGTTAAACAACCCTGAACTCCATAGCTCTTTTAAAAGGCATTGATATTGTCTTTTTATTTCACTGTAACCTCCACCACTCTTTCAAGGGGCATTGATATTGTCTTTTTATTCCACTGCGACCACCAACACTCTTCCAAGGGTTATTAAAACTGTCTTGTTAAGCTACTGGGACCTCCACGTGTCTTCCACGGGGACATTGATATTGTCTTTTTAATCCACTGTGACCTCCACCACTTTTCCAAGGGGCATTAAAACCGTCTTGTTAATCTACTGTGATATCCACGTCTCTTCCAAGGGGCAATAAAACCATCTGCTTAAACCACTCTGAACTCCACAGCTCTTCCAAGGGGCATTGGTATTGTCTTTTTATTCCACTCTAACCTCCACCACTCTTCCAAGGGGCATTGACATTGTCTTTTTATTCCACTGCGACCTCCACAATTCTTCCAAGGGGCATTAAAACTGTCTTGTTAAGCTACAGTGACCTCCACATCTCTTCACAAGGGGCATTGATATTGTCTTTAAATTCCACTGTAACCTCCGCCACTCTACCAAGGGGCATTTATATTGTATTTTTATTCCACTGCGACCTCCACCACTCTTCCAAAGGGCATTGATATTGTCTTTTTAATTCACTGCGACCTCCACCGCTCTTCTAAAGGTCATTAAAACCGTCTTGTTAAGCTACTGTGACCTCCATGTCTCTTCTACGGGGCATTGATATTGTCTTTTTATTCCACTGCGAACTCCACCACTTTTCCTAGGGGCATTGATATTGTCTTTTTTTCTACGGCGACATCCACCACTCTTCCAAGGGGTATTGGTATTGTCTTTTTAATGCACTGCGACCTCCACCACTCTTCCAAGGGGCATTAAAACCATCTGGTTAAACCACTCTGAACTCCATAGCTTTCAAGAGGCATTGATATTGTGTTTTTATTCCACTGTAACCTCCACCATTCCTCCAAGGGGTATTGATATTGTCTTTTTATTCCACTGCAACTTCCACCTCTCTTCCAAGGGGCATTAAACCGTCTTGTTAAGCTACTGTGACCTCCACGTCTCTTTCACGGGGCATTGATATTGTCTTTTTATTCCACTGTAACCTCCACCACTCTTTCAAGGGGCATTGATATTGTCTTTTTATTCCACTGGGACCTTTACCACGCTTCCAAGTGGCATTGATATTGTCTTTTTAATCCACTGCGACCTCCACCACTCTTCCAAGGGGCATTAAGACCATATTGTTAAGCTACTGTGACTTCCACGTCTCTTCTAAGGTGCATTAAAACCGTCAATTTAAACCACTCTGAACTCCACAGCTCTTGCAAGAGGCATTGATATTGTCTTTTTATTCCACTGTAACCTACAGCACTCTTTCAAGGGGAATTGATATTTTCTTTTTATTCCACTACGAGTTCCACCACTCTCCCAAGGTGCATTAAAAACATCTTGTTTAGCTACTGTAACGTCCATGTCTATTCCACGGGGAATTGATATTGTCTTTTTATTCCACTGTATCCTCCACCACTCTTCCAAGGGGTATTGATATTGTCTTTTTATTCCCCTGTGACTTCCACCTCTCTTCTAAGAGTCATTGATATTGACCTTTAAATTCACTGCGACCTCCACCACTCTTCCAAGGGGCATTAAGACAGCCTTGTTAAGCTACTGTGACCTACAGGTCTCTTCCAAGGGGCATTAAAAACGTCTGGTTAAACCACTCTGAACTCCACAGCTCTTCCAAGGGGCATTGATATTGTCTTTTTATTCCACTGTAACCTCCACCACTCTTCCAAGGGGCATTGATTTTGTCTTTTTATTCCACTGCGACCTCCACCACTCTTCCAATGGGCATTGCTATTGTCTTTTTAATCCCCTGCAACGTCCACCACTCTTCCAAGCGGCATTAAAACCGTCTTGTTAAGCTACTGTGACCTCCATGTCCCTTCCACGGGGCATTGATATTGTCTTTTTATTCCACGGCGACCTCCACCACTCTTCCAAGGGTCATTGATAGTGTCTTTTTATTCCACTGCAACTTCCACCTCTCTTCCAAGAGGCATTAAACCGTCTTGTTAAGCTACTGTGACCTCCACGTCTCTTTCACGGGGCATTGATATTGTCTTTTTATTCCACTGTAACCTCCACCACTCTTTCAAGGGGCATTGATATTGTCTTTTTATTCCACTGGGACCTTTACCACTCTTCCAAGTGGCATTGATATTGTCTTTTTAATCCACTGCGACCTCCACCACTCTTCCAAGGGGCATTAAGACCATATTGTTAAGCTACTGTGACCTCCACATCTCTTCTAAGGTGCATTAAAACCGTCAATTTAAACCACTCTGAACTCCACAGCTCTTTCAAGGGGCATTGATATTGTCTTTTTATTCCACTGGGACCTTTACCACTCTTCCAAGGGGTATTGGTATTGTCTTTTTAATGCACTGCGACCTCCACCACTCTTCCAAGGGGCATTAAAACCATCTGGTTAAACCACTCTGAACTCCATAGCTTTCAAGAGGCATTGATATTGTGTTTTTATTCCACTGTAACCTCCACCATTCTTCCAAGGGGCATTGATATTGTCTTTTTAATACACTGCGACCTCCACCACTCTTCCATGGGGCATTAAAACAGTCTTGAAAAACTACTGTGACCTCCACGTCTCTTCCAAGGGGCATTAAACTGTCTGGTTAAACCACACTGTACTCCACAGCTCTTCCAAGAATCATTGATATTGTCTTTTTTTTTTAATGTAACCTCCACCACTCTTCCATGGGGCATTGATATTGTCTATGTTTTCCACTGCGACCTCCACCACTCTTCCAAGTGGTTTTGATATTGTCTTTTTTATCCACTGCAACCTCCACCACTCTTTCAATGGGCATTAAAACTGTCTTGTTATGCTACTGTGACCTCCACATCCCTTCCACGGGGCATTGATATTGTCTTTTTATTCCATTGCGACCTCCACCACTCTTCCAAGGGGCATTAAAACCGTCTTTTTAAGCTACTGTGACCTCCAAGTCTCTTCCAAGGGGCATTAAAACCGTCTGGTTATACGATTCTGAGCTCCACAACTTTTCCAAGGGGCATTGACAATGTCTTTTTATTCTATTGTAACCTTCTTCACTCTTCCAAGAGCATTGATATTGTCTTTTTAGTCCTCTGCGACGTCCACGACTCTTCCAAGGGGCATTAAAACCGTCCTGTTAAGCTACTGTGACCTCCAAGTTTCTTACACAGGGCATTGATATTGTCTTTTTATTCCACTGTAACCTCCACCACTCTTCCTAGGGGCATTGATATTGTCTTTTTATTCCGCTGTAACCTCCACCACTCTTCTAAGGGGCATTGATATTGTCTTTTAAATCCACAACGATCTCCACCACTCTTTCAAGGAGCATTAAAACAGTCTTGTTAAGCTACTGTGACCTCCTCGTCTCTTCCAATGGGTATTAAAACAGTCTGGTTAAACACTCTGAACTCCACAGCTCGGACAAGAGGCATTGATATTGTCTTTTTAATCGACTGTAACATCCACCACTCTTCCAAGCGGCATTGATATTGTCTTTTTATTCCACTGCGACCCCCACCACTCTTCCAAGGGGCATTGATATTGTCTTTTTAATCAACTGCGACCTCCACCTCTCTTCAAAGGGCCATTAAAACCGTCTTGTGAAGCTACTGTGACCTCCGCTTCCCTTCCACGGGGCATTGATATTGTCTTTTTATTCCACTGCAACCTCCACCACTATTCCAAAGGGCATTGATATTGTATTTTTAATCCACTGCGACCTCCACCACTCTTCCAAGAGGCATTGATATTTTCTTTTTAATCCACTGTGACCTCCACGACTCTTCCAACGGGCATTAAGACTGTTAATTTAAACCACTCTGAACTCCACAGCTCTTCCAATTAGCACTGGTATTGTCTTTTTATTCCACTCTAACCTCCACCATTCTTCCAAGGGGCATTGACATTGTCTATTTATTCCACTGCGACCTCCACCACTCTTCCAAGGGGCATTAAGATGATCTTGGTAAGCTACAGTGACCTCCACAACTCTTCCATGGGGCATTAATATTGTCTTTTTATTCCACTGTAACCTCCACCATTCTTCCAAGGGGCATTGATATTGTCTTTTTAATCCACTGCAACCTCCACCACTCTTCCAAGGAGCATTAAAGCCGTATTGTTAAGCTACTGTCACGTCCATGTCTATTCCACGGGGCATTGATATTGTGTTTTTATTCCACTGCAACCTCCACCACTCTTCCAATTGGCATTGACATTGTCTTTTTATTCCACTGCGACTTCCACCTCTCTTCTAAGGGGCATTGATATTGTCTTTTTAATCCACTGCTACCTCCACCACTCTTCCAAGGGGCATTAAAACAGTCTTGTTAATCTACTGTGACCTCCACGTCTCTACCAAGGGGCAATAAAACCGTCTGGTTAAACCACTCTGAACTCCACAGCTCTTCCAAGGGGCATTAATATTGTATTTTTATTCCACTGTAACCTCCACCACTCTTCCAAGGGGCATTGATTTTGTCTTTTTATTCCACTGCCACCTCCACCACTCTTCCAATGGGCATTGTTATTGTATTTTTAATCCCCTGCAACCTACACCACTCTTCCAAGGGGCATTAAAACCGTCTTGTTAAGCTACTGTGACCTCCACGTTTCTTCCACGGGGCATTGATATTGTCTTTTTATTCCACTGTGAACTCTACCACTCTTCCAAGGGTCATTGATATTGTCTTTTTAATCCACTGCGAACTCCACCTCTCTTTCAAGGGGCATTAAAACTGTCTTGTTATGCTACTGTGACGTCGACTTCTCTTCCAAGGGGCATTAAAACCATCTGGTTAAAACACTCTGAACTCCACAGTTCTTCCAAAGGGCATTTGTATTGTCTTTTTATTCGACTCTAACCTCCACCACTCTTACAATGGGCATTTACATTGTCTTTTTATTCCACTGCGACCTCCACCACTCTTCCATTGGGCATTAAAACCATATTGTTAAGCTACAGTGACCTCCACATCTCTTCCACGGGGCATTGATATTGTCTTTTTATTCCACTGTAACCTCCACCAATCTTCCAAGGGGCATTGATATTGTTTCTTTATTCCACTGCGACCTCCAACACTCTTCCAAGGGGCATTAAAACCATCTTGTTAAGTTACTGTGACCTCCACGTCTCTTCCAAGAAGCGTTAAAACCATCTGTTTATTCCACTCTGAACTCCACAGCTCTTCCAAGGGGCATTATTATTGTCTTTTTAATTCCACTGTAACCTCCACCACTCTTCCAAGGGGCATTGATATTGTGTTTTTATTCCACTGCGACCTCCACCAGTCCTCCAAGAGGCATTAAAACCGCCTTGTTAAGCTACTGTGACCTCCACGTCTCTTCCACGGGGCAATGAAATTGTCTTTTTATTCCACTGTAACCTCCACCACTCTAACAAGGGGCAGTGACAATGTCTTTTTATTCCACTGCGACCTCCCACACTCTTCCAAGGCTAATTGATATTGTCTTTTTAAACCACTGCGACCTCCACCACTCTTCCAATGGGCATTAAAACAGTCTTGTTAAGTTATTGTGACCTCCACATCTCTTCCACGGGGCATTGATATTGTCTTTTTATTTAACTGTAACCTCCACCACTGTTCCAAGTGGCATTGATATTGTCTTTTTATTCCACTGTTACCTCCATCACTCTTCCAAGGGGCATTCATATTGTCTTTTTATTCCACTGCGACCTCCACCACTCTTCCAAGGGGCATTCATATTGTCATTTTAATCCACTGCGACCTCCACCACTTTTCCAAGGGGCATTAAAACCTTCTTGTTAAGCTACTGTCACCTCCACGTTCCTTCGAAGGGGCATTAAAACCGTCAATTTAAACCACTCTGAACTCCACATCTCTTGCAAGGGGCATTAATATTGTCTTTTTATTCCAATGTAACCTCTAGCACTCTTCCAAGGGGCATTCATATTGTCTTTTAATTCCACTGCATCTTACACCTCTCTTCCGAGGGGCATTAAAACCGTCTTGTTAAGCTACTGTGACCTCCACGTCTCTTTCACGGTGCATTGATATTGTCTTTTTATTCCACTGTAACCTCAACCACTCTTCCAAGGGGCATTGATATTGTTTTTTTATTCCACTGGGACCTTCACCACTCTTCCATGTGGCATTGATATTGTCTTTTAAATCCACTGCGACCTCCACCACTTTTCCAAGGGGCATTAAAACCATCTGGTTAAACCACTCTATACTCCATAGCTCTTTCAAGAGGCATTAAAACCGTCTGGTTAAACCACTCTGAACTCCACAGCTCTTCCAAGGGGCATTGATATTGTCTTTTTCTTCCACTGTAACCTCCACCATTCTTCCAAGGGGTATTGATATTGTCTTTTTAACGCACTGTGACCTCCATCACTCTTCCAAGGGGCATTAAAACCATCTGGTTAAACCACTCTATACTCCATAGCTCTTTCAAGAGGCATTGATATTGTCTTTTTATTTCACTGTAACCTCCACCACTCTTTCAATGGGCATTGATAATGTCGTTTTATTCCACTGCGACCTCCACCACTCTTCCAAGGGGCATTAAAACTGTCTTGTTAATCTACTGTGACCTCCACATCTCTTCCAAGGGGCATTAAAACCGTCTGGTTAAACCACTTTGAACTCCACAGCTCTTCCAAGGGGCATTGATATTGTCTTTTTCTTCCACTGTAACCTCCACCATTCTTCCAAGGGGTATTGATATTGTCTTTTTAACGCACTGTGACCTCCACCACTCTTCCAAGAGGCATTAAAACCATCTGGTTAAACCACTCTATACTCCATAGCTCTTTCAAGAGGCATTGATATTGTCTTTTTATTTCACTGTAACCTCCACCACTCTTTCAATGGGCATTGATAATGTCTTTTTATTCCACTGCGACCTCCACCACTCTTCCAAGGGGCATTAAAACTGTCTTGTTAAGCTACTGTGACCTCCACGTGTCTTCCACGGGGCATTGATATTGACTTTTTAATCCACTGTGACCTCCACCACTTTTACAAGGGGCATTAAAACCAACTTGTTAATTTATTGTGACCTCCTCGTCTCTTCCAAGGGGCAATAAAACCATCTGGTTAAACCACACTGAACTCCACAGCTCTTCCAAGGGGCACTGGTATTGTCTCTTTATTCCACTCTAAACTCCACCACTCTTCCAAGGGGCATTGACATTGTCTTTTTATTCCACTGCGACCTCCATCAGTCTTCCAAGGGCATTGATATTGTCTTTTTATTCCACTCCCACCTCCACAACTCTTCCAAGGGGCATTGATATTTTCTTTTTAATCCACTGCGACCTCCACCAATTTTCCAAGGGGCATTAAAAACGTCTTTTTAAGCTACTGTGACCTCCACGTCACTTCCAATGGGCATTAAAACTGTCTGGTTAAACCACTCTGAACACCACAGCTCTTCCAAGGGGCATTGGTATTGTCTTTTTATTCCACTCTAACCTCCACAACTCTTCCAAGGGGTATTGACATTGCCTTTTTATTCCACTGCGACCCCCACCATTCTTCCAAATGGCATTGATATTGTCTTTTTAATCCACTGCGACCTCCACCACTCTTTCAAAGGGCATTAAAACCATCTTGTTAAGCTACTGTGACCTCCACGTCGCTTCCACGGGGCATTGACATTGTCTATTTATTCCACTGCGACCTCCACCACTCTTCCTCGGGGCATTGATATTGTCTATTTATTCCACTGCAACCTCCACCATTCTTCCAAGGGGCATTAAAACCGTCTGGTTAAACCACTCTGAATTCCACAGCTCATCAAAGGGGCATTGATATTGTCTTTTTATTCCACTGCGACCTCCACCACTCTTCCAAGGGGCATTCATATTGTCATTTTAATCCACTGCGACCTCCACCACTTTTCCAAGGGGCATTAAAACCGTCTTGTTAAGCTACTGTCACCTCCACGTTCCTTCGAAGGGGCATTAAAACCGTCAATTTAAACCACTCTGAACTCCACATCTCTTGCAAGGGGCATTAATATTGTCTTTTTATTACAATGTAGCCTCTAGCACTCTTCCAAGGGGCATTCATATTGTCTTTTAATTCCACTGCAACTTACACCTCTCTGCCGAGGGCCATTAAAACCGTCTTGTTAAGCTACTGTGACCTCCACGTCTCTTTCACGGTGCATTGATATTGTCTTTTTATTCCACTGTAACCTCAACCACTCTTCCAAGGGGCATTGATTTTGTTTTTTTATTCCACTGGGACCTTCACCACTCTTCCAAGTGGCATTGATATTGTCTTTTAAATCCACTGCGACCTCCACCACTTTTCCAAGGGGCATTAAAACCATCTGGTTAAACCACTCTATACTCCATAGCTCTTTCAAGAGGCATTAAAACCGTCTGGTTAAACCACTCTGAACTCCACAGCTCTTCCAAGGGGCATTGATATTGTCTTTTTCTTCCACTGTAACCTCCACCATTCTTCCAAGGGGTATTGATATTGTCTTTTTAACGCACTGTGACCTCCACCACTCTTCCAAGGGGCATTAAAACCATCTGGTTAAACCACTCTATACTCCATAGCTCTTTCAAGAGGCATTGATATTGTCTTTTTATTTCACTGTAACCTCCACCACTCTTTCAATGGGCATTGATAATGTCTTTTTATTCCACTGCGACCTCCACCACTCTTCCAAGGGGCATTAAAACTGTCTTGTTAATCTACTGTGACCTCCACATCTCTTCCAAGGGGCATTAAAACCGTCTGGTTAAACCACTTTGAACTCCACAGCTCTTCCAAGGGGCATTGATATTGTCTTTTTCTTCCACTGTAACCTCCACCATTCTTCCAAGGGGTATTGATATTGTCTTTTTAACGCACTGTGACCTCCACCACTCTTCCAAGGGGCATTAATACCATCTGGTTAAACCACTCTATACTCCATAGCTCTTTCAAGAGGCATTGATATTGTCTTTTTATTTCACTGTAACCTCCACCACTCTTTCAATGGGCATTGATAATGTCTTTTTATTCCACTGCGACCTCCACCACTCTTCCAAGGGGCATTAAAACTGTCTTGTTAAGCTACTGTGACCTCCACGTGTCTTCCACGGGGCATTGATATTGACTTTTTAATCCACTGTGACCTCCACCACTTTTACAAGGGGCATTAAAACCAACTTGTTAATCTATTTTGACCTCCTCGTCTCTTCCAAGGGGCAATAAAACCATCTGGTTAAACCACACTGAACTCCACAGCTCTTCCAAGGGGCACTGGTATTGTCTCTTTATTCCACTCTAACCTCCACCACTCTTCCAAGGGGCATTGACATTGTCTTTTTATTCCACTGCGACCTCCATCAGTCTTCCAAGGGGCATTGATATTGTCTTTTTATTCCACTCCCACCTCCACAACTCTTCCAAGGGGCATTGATATTGTCTTTTTAATCCACTGCGACCTCCACCACTTTTCCAAGGGGCATTAAAAATGTCTTTTTAAGCTACTGTGACCTCCACGTCACTTCCAATGGGCATTAAAACTGTCTGGTTAAACCACTCTGAGATCCACAGCTCTTCCTAGGAGCATTGATATAGTCTTTTTATTCCTCTGTAACCTCCACCACTCTTCCAAGGGGTATTGATATTATCTTTTTATTCCACTGTAACCTTCAACACTCTTCCAAAGGGCATTGATATTGTCTTTTTATACACTGTTACCTCCACCACTCTTCCAAGGGGCATTGATATTGTCTTTTTATTCCACTGCGACCTCCACCACTCTTTCTAGGGGCATTGATATTGTCTTTTTAATCCACTGCGACCTCCACCACTCTTCCAAGGGCATTACAACCATCATTTTAAGCTACTGTGACCTCCACGTCTCTTCCAAGGGGCATTAAAACCGTCTGGTTAAACCACTCTGAACTCCACAGCTCTTCCAAGGGGCAATGGTATTGTCTTTTTATTCCACTCTAACCTCCACCACTCTTCCAAGGGGTATTGACATTGCCTTTTTATTCCACTGCGACCCCCACCATTCTTCCAAATGGCATTGATATTGTCTTTTTAATCCACTGCGACCTCCACCACTCTTTCAAAGGGCATTAAAACCATCTTGTTAAGCTACTGTGACCTCCACGTCTCTTCCACGGGGCATTGATATTGTCTATTTATTCCACTGCGACCAACACCACTCTTCCTCGGGGCATTGATATTGTCTATTTATTCCACTGCAACCTCCACCATTCTTCCAAGGGGCATTAAAACCGTCTGGTTAAACCACTCTGAATTCCACAGCTCATCAAAGGGGCATTGATATTGTCTTTTTATTCCACTGTAACCTCCACCACTTTTCCTATGGGAATTGATATTGTCTTTTTATTATTATTATTATTATTAATTATTATTATAGCGCCATTTATTCTATGGCGCTTTACATGTGTTAGGAATATACATAACAAAAGCATTTACATAATCTTAACAAAACGAGTCAGCTACTGGAACAGGATGAGCGAGGACCCTGCCCGCGAGGGCTCACATTCTATAAGGGATGGGTGAGTATACATTAGGTGAGGGTAGAGCTGGTCGTGCAGCGGTGGTTACTGCAGGTTTTAGGCTTGTCGGAAGAGGTGGGTCTTCAGGTTTCTTTTGAAGGTTTCCACGGTCAGCGAGAGTCTGATGTGTTGGGGTAGAGAGTACCAGAGTAGGGGGGATGCACAGGAGAAATCTTGTATACGATAGGGGGAGGAGGAGATAAGAGGGGAGTAGAGAAGGAGATCTTGTGAGGATCTGAGGTTGCGTGCAGGTAAGTACCGGGAGACTAGGTCACAGATGTATGGGGGAGACAGGTTTTGGATGGCTTTGTATGCCATGGTTAGAGTTTTGAACTGGATTCTCTGGGCAATGGGGAGCCAGTGAAGAGATTGACAGAGAGGAGAGGCCAGGGAATAGCGGGGGGACAGGTGAATTATTCGAGCAGCAGAGTTTAGGATAGGTTGGAGAGGCGCAAGAGTGTTGTACGGGAGGCCACGGAGAAGGAGGTTGCAGTAGTCGAGGCGGGATACGATGAGGGCATGCACTAGTGTTTTTGCAGAGTCTTTGCTGAGGAATGCACGGATCCGGGAGATATTTTTGAGTTGAAGTAGGAAGGAAGTTGAAAGGGCTTGGATATGTGGCTTGAAGGTGTCATCAGAGTCCAGGGTTACTCCAAGGCAGTGAGCTTGTGGGACTGGGGAGAGTGAACAGCCATTGACGTTGATGGCTAGGTCAGATGGGGGATGTGAATGAGAGGGTGGAAAGATGATGAACTCTGTTTTATCCATGTTGAGTTTTCGAAATCTGTCAGAGAAGAAGGATGACATGGCGGACAGACATTGTGGGATTTTGGTTAGTAGGGAGGAGATATCGGGTCCAGAGAGGTAGATCTGTGTGTCGTCAGCATAGAGTAGATGCTGAAAACCGTGAGACTCTATGAGCTGTCCCAGGCCAAAGGTGTAGATGGAGAAGAGCAGAGGTCCTAGAACTGAACCTTGAGGGACACCGACAGATAGGGGGCGAGATGAGGAGGTGGTGCGTGAGTGGGAGACGCTGAATGTCCTGTCTGTTAAGTATGAGGAGATTCAAGATAGAGCCAAGTCCGTGATGCCAAGAGATGAGAGAATCTGGAGTAAGAGGGAATGGTCCACTGTGTCAAAGGCAGATGACAGGTCCAGAAGGAGGAGGATGGAGTAGTGTCTCTTGGATTTGGCATTTAGTAGGTCGTTGGTGACTTTGGTCAGGGCAGTTTCAGTCGAGTGATGCGGTCGGAAGCCAGATTGCAGGCGGTCAAAGAGGGAGCAGGAGGAGAGGTGGGAGGACAGTTCAAGGTGGACATGTTGTTCTAGTAGTTTTGAGGCAAAGGGGAGGAGTGATATGGCGCGGTAGCTAGTCAGAGAGCAAGGGTCAAGGGAGGCCTTTTTGAGGATGGGTGTGATTGCGGCATGTTTGAAACATGAGGGGAAGACACCGGTTGTTAGTGCCAGATCGAAGAGGTGGGTTAGGGTTGGGTTGAAGACTGTGGTAAGGTTAGTGATGAGGTGGGATGGGATTGGTTCAAGTTCGCAGCTGGTGAGGTGTGATTTGGAGAGTAAAGAGGAGACTTGACCTTCTGTAATGGTGGAGAAGTGGGTGTTTGGAGGAGGAGGGTTGAATAGATATGAGGAGGGGTTGTGTGGACTTTAGGCAAAAGTTTTGTCTGATGGTGTCAATCTTCTGTTTGAAGAATGAGGCAAAGTCGTCGGCTGAGATGTGAGAAGAGGGAGGAGGTGCTGGGGGACGAAGGAGAGAGTTGAAAGTGTTAAATAGCTGTTTAGGGTTGTGAGATAGGGAGGATATGAGAGATGAGAAGTAGGTTTGTTTTGCTGTAGTGAGTGAGGACTTGAAATTAGTGAGGGATTGCTTGAATGCGATGAAGTGCTCGATGGAGTGAGACCTTTTCCATGACCGCTCCGCAACCCTGGAGGCCCGGCGCAGTTCTTTATTAAGTTTAGTGTGCCAGGGTTGCCTGTTGAATGTGCGAGATGTGGTGTGTGTGAGACGGGCGATCGAGTCAAGAGCTGCAGCTATTGTGGTGTTATATGAAGCAGCAGCAACGTCTGCATCGTGTAAGGAATTTATGTCTGTAAGAGGGAGGAGGAATTCAGAGAGTGAGTGTAAGTCAAGGTGTTTGAGATTTCTGCGAGGGTATGCAAGTTTGTGGAGTGGGGATTGTTCCCCCGGGGAGGAGAGAGAAGAGAATGTAAGTAGGTTGTGATCAGAGAGAGAGAGAGGTGAGTTAGAGAGTTTAAATAGGGAACAGAGGCGGGTGAAGATGAGGTCCAGTGTGTGGCCATCTTTGTGGGTGGGTGTGGAAGACCATTGAGTGAGTCCGAAGGAGGAAGTGAGAGATTGGAACTTAGAGACAGACGAGTGGGAAGTGTTAATGGGGATGTTGAAGTCACCCATTATGATAGTGGGGAAGTCAGTGGAGAGGAAGTGAAGCAGGCAGGTGGTGAAGTGGTCTAAGAAGGTGGTGGCTTGCCCTGGGGGTCGGTAAACTACGGCCAGTTGGAGGTTGGAGGGGGAATAGATGCGCACACAGTGCACCTCAAAAGAGGGGAGTGTAACGGAGGGTGGCAGTGGGATTTGGGTGAAAGCGCAGTGTTCTGATAGGAGAAAACCTACGCCTCCGCCATGTTTGCCGTTGGGGCGGGGGGTGTGGGAAAGGTGGAATACGCCATATGAAAGTGCAGCTGGGAAGGCTGTGTCAGAGGGGGTGAGCCAGGTTTCAGTGATGGCGAGGAAGGAAAGTTTGTTTATAATGAAAAGATGAAGGAAAGTTTGTTGCAATACAGAGCGAGCGTTCCATAGAGCTCCTGTTAGAGCAACTAAGGGAGTGGGGATTGGTTGGATGGGTATGAGGTTAGAAGGGTTGCGACAGTTTGTGGAAGGTCGTGGATAGGAGGAAGAAGTAACTGTGTGGATATGGCGAGGAGGACCAGGATTTGGAGAGATATCTCCAGCAGTGAGGAGGAGCAGAGAAAGTGTTAGCAGGTGGGAGCAAGAGAGAGCATGAGGTGGCTGTCTGTGTTTGGAGATCCAGGATTGAATGTTTAGGAATAATTTGGAGGAGGAGGTGAGATGAATGGGGAGGATGGAGGGAGAGATGAAGAGTTTCTTACTAGGTGTAGGGATTTGAGGGGTCACTAGAAAGTGGAGGACTATAGAGCAAAAAGTGATTGCTAACAGAAACATAGTTAAAAGAGAGAAAGTGGTCAAAGTGTTGGTTACCTGACTCCTGCCCTGACTAACTGCCTCTGAAATAACTGCCACTTGTCTCCGAAGCCACTTTGCACAAGAAGACACGTGCACACCCCAGCATAAGTGCACCCCTTACATAGCTTCTAAATATATAGGGCACATTAAACTATCAGGTGAAAGGCATTGTGGGAGCTGCATATGGCTAAATTAGCAGCTGGTCGTCTCACCAGGAGATGGCTGGGAGATCAAACACAGAGCTAGGACTCTAGTCTCTGCAGATTAGCACCTCTAAAAATCAGATAAGCTCTATAGTGGGGAAGGGACAGACATAATGTGGGTATTGAATGGAGTGGGACAGATAAAGCAGAGAAGTTATGCAGAGCATGTACCAGTGAGGTGAATCAGCAAAGCAGAGCATTATATTACAGCAGACGCAGCAAGCAGAGAAGTAATGCAGAGCATTTACCAGTGAGGTGAATCAGCAAAGCAGAGCATTAGATTACAGCAGACACAGCAAGCAGAGAAGTTATGCAGAGCATGTACCAGTGAGGTGAATCAGCAAAGCAGAGCATTAGATTACAGCAGACTCAGCAAGCAGAGAAGTTATGCAGAGCATGTACCAGTGAGGTTATTCCACTGCGACCTCCACCACTGTTCTAAGGGGCATTAAAAATGTCTTGCTAAGCTACTGTGACCTCCAAGTTTCTTACACAGGGCATTGATATTGTCTTTTTATTCCTCTGTAACCTCCACCACTCTTCCAAGGGGCATTGATATTGTTTTTTTATTCCACTGTAACCTCCACCAATCTTCCAAGGGGCATTGATATTGTCTTTTTATTCCACTGCGACCTCCACCACTCTTCTAAGGGGCAGTAATATTGTCTTTTAAATCCACAACGATCTCCAAAACTCTTCCAAGGGGCATTAAAACAGCTTTCTTAAGCTACTGTGACCTCCTCATCTCTTCCAAGGGGCATTAAAACCATCTGGTTAAACACTCTGAGCTCCACAGCTCTTACCAGAGGCATTGATATTGTCTTTTTATTCGACTGTAACATCCACCACTCTTCCAAGCAGCATTGATGTTGTCTTTTTATTCCACTGCGACCTCCACCACTCTTCCAAGGGGCATTGATATTGTCTTTTCAATCAACTGCTTCCTCCACCTCTCTTCCACGGGGCATTAAAACCGTCTTGTGTAGCTACTGTGACCTCCATGTCTCTTCCACGGGGCATTGATATTGTCTTTTTATTCCACTGCGACCTCCACCACTCTTCCAAGGGGCATTGATATTGTCTTTTTAATCCACTGCGACCTCCACCACTCTTCCAAGGGGCTTTTATATTGTCTTTTTAATCCACTGTGACCTCAACGTCTCTTCCAAGGGAGCATTAAAACCGTCAATTTAAACAACTCTGAACTCCACAGCTCTACCAAGGAGCACTGGTATTGTCTTTTTATTCCACTCTAACCTCCACCACTCTTCCAAGGGGCATTGACATTGTCTATTTATTCCATTGCGACCTCCACCACTCTTCCAAGGGGCATTAAGACCATCTTGTTAAGCTACAGTGACCTCCACAACTCTTCCATGGGGCATTGATATTGTCTTTTTGTTCCACTGTAACCTCCACTACTCTTCCAAGTGGCATTCATTTTGTCTTTTTAATCCACTGCAACCTCCACCACTCTTCCAAGGGGCATTAAAGCCGTCTTGTTAAGCAACTGTCACGTCAATGTCTATTCCTTGGGGCATTGATATTGTCTATTTATTCCACTGTAACCTCCACCACTCTTCCAAGTGGCATTGACATTGTCTTTTTATTCCACTGCGACTTCTACCTCTCTTCTAAGGGGCATTGATATTGTCTTTTTAATCCACTGTGACCTCCACCACTCTTCCAAGGGGCATTAAAACAGTCTTGTTAAGCTACTGTGACCTCCACGTCTCTTCCAAGGAGCATTAAAACCGTCTGTTTAAACCAATCTGAACTCCACAGCTCCTCCAAGGGGCATTTATATTGTCTTTTTATTCCACTGTAACCTCCACCACTCTTCCAAGGGGCATTGATTTTGTCTTTTTATTCCACTGTGACCTCCACCACTCTTCCAATGGGCATTGTTATTGTCTTTTTAATCGCCTACAACCTCCACCACTCTTCCAAGGGGCATTAAAACCGTCTTGTTAAGCTACTGTGACCTCCACGTCCCTTCCACGGGGCATTGATATTGTCTTTTTATTCCACTGCGACCTCCACCACTCTTCCAAGGGGCATTGATATTGTCTTTTTAATCCACTGCGAACTCCACCACTCTTCCATGGGGCATTGATATTGTCTTTTTAATCCACTGTGACCTTCACGTCTCTTCCAAGGGGCATTAAAACTGTCAATTTAAACCACTCTGATCTCCACAGCTCTTCCAAGAAGCACTGGTATTGTCTTTTTATTCCACTCTAACCTCCACCACTCTTCCAAGGGGCATTGACATTGTCTATTTATTCCACTGCGACCTCCACCACTCTTCCAAGGGGCATTAAGACCATCTTGTTAAGCTACAGTGACCTCCACCACTCATCCAAGGGGCATTGATTTTGTCTTTTTATTCCACTGCGACCTCTACCACTCTTCCAATTGTCATTGATTTTGTCTTTTTAATCCACTGCAACCTCCACCACTCTTCCAAGGGGCATTAAAGCCGTCTTGTTTAGCTACTGTCACGTCCATGTCTATTCGACGGGGCATTGGTATCGTCTTTTTATTCCACTGTAACCTCCACCACTCTTCCAAGTGGCATTTACATTGTGTTTATATTCCACTGCGACTTCCACCCCTCTTCTAAGGGGCATTGATATTGTCTTTTTAATCCACTGCAACCTCCACCACTCTTCCAAGGGGCATTAAAACAGTCTTGTTAATCTACTGTGACCTCCATGTCTCTTCCAAGGGGCATTAAAATCGTCTGGTTAAACCACTCTGAACTGCACAGCTCTTCCAAGGGGCATTGATATTGTCTTTTTATTCCACTGTAACCTCCACCACTCTTCCAAGGGGCATTGATTTTGTCTATTTATTCCACTGCGACCTCCACCACTCTTACAATGGGCATTGTTATTGTCTTTTTAATCCCCTGCAACCTCCACCACTATTACAAGGGGCATTAAAACCGACTTGTTAAGCTACTGTGACCTCCACGTCCCTTCCACTGGGCATTGATAGTGTCTTTTTATTCCACTGCGACCTCCACCACTCTTCCAAGGGGCATTGATATTGTCTTTTTAATCCACTGCGAACTCCACCACTCTTCCAAGGGGCATTAAAACTGTCTTGTTATGCTACTGTGACGTCAACTTCTCTTCCAAGGGGCATTAAAAACATCTGGTTAAACCACTCTGAACTCCACAGCTCTTCCAAGGGGCATTTGTATTGTCTTTTTATTCCACTCTAACCTCCACCACTCTTCCAAGAGGCATTGACTATGTCTTTTTATTCCACAGCGACCTCCACCACTCTTCAAAGGTGCATTAAAACCATATTGTTAAGCTACAGTGACCTCTACATCTCTTCCACGGGGCATTGATATTGTCTTCTTATTCCACTGTAACCTCCACCAATCTTCCAAGGGGCATTGATGTTGTTTTTTTATTCCACTGCGACCTTCACCACTCTTCCAAGGGGCATTAAAACCGGCTTGTTAAGTTACTGTGACCTCCACGTCTCTTCCAAGGAGCGTTAAAACCATCTGGTTATACGACTCTGAACACCACAGCTCTTCCAAGGGGCATTATTATTGTCTTTTTATTCCACTGTAACCTCCACCAGTCCTCCAAGAGGCATTAAAACCGTCTTGTAAAGCTATTGTGACCTCCACGTCTCTTCCACGGGGCATTGAAATTGTCTTTTTATTCCACTGTAACCTCCACCACTCGTCCAAGGGGCATTGATATTGTCTTTTTATTCCACTGCGACCTGCACCACTCTACCAAGGGGCATTGATAATGTCTTTTTATTCCTCTGCGACCTCCACCACTCTTCCAAGGCTCAATGATATTGTCTTTTTAATCCAATGCGACCTCCACCACTCTTCAAAGGGGCATTAAAACCGTCTTGTTAAGCTATTTTGATCTGCACATCGCTTCCACGGGGCATTGATATTGTCTTTTTATTTAACTGTAACCTCCACCACTGTTCCAAGGGGCATTGATATTGTCTTTTTATTCCACTCTAACCTCCATCACTCTTCCAAGGGGCATTGATATTGTCTTTTTATTCAACTCTAACATCTACCACTCTTCCAAGGGGCATTGATATTGTCTTTTTATTCCACTGCGACCTCCACCACTCTTCCAAGGGGCATTCATATTGTCTTTTTAATCCACTGTGACCTCCACCACTCTTCCAAGGGGCATTAAAACCATCTTGTTAAGCTACTGTCACCTCCACGTCCCTTCCAAGGGGCATTAAAACCGTCAATTTAAACCACTCTGAACTCCACAGCTCTTGCAAGGGGCATTGATATTGTCTTTTTATTCCAATGTAACCTCCAGCACTCTTCCAAGGGGCATTGATATTGTCTTTTTATTATACTGCAACTTCCATCCCTCTTCCAAGGGGCATTAAAACTGTCTTGATAAGCTACTGTGACCTCCACGTGTCTTCCACGGAGCATTGATATTGTCTTTTTAATCCACTGTGACCTCAACCACTTTTCCAAGGGGCATTGAAACCATCTTGTTAATCTACTGTGATCTTCAAGTCTCTTCCAAGGGGCAATAAAACCATCTGGTTAAACCATCCTGAACTCCACAGCTCTTCCAAGGGCCATTGGTATTGTCTTTTTATTCCACTCCAACCTCCACCACTCTTCCAAGGGGCATTGACATTGTATTTTTATTTCACTGCGACCTCCATCATTCTTCCAATGGGCATTGATATTATCTTTTTATTCCACTGCCACCTCCACCACTCTTCCAAGGGGCATTGATATTGTCTTTTTAATCCACTGCGACCTCCACCACTCTTCCAAGGGGCATTAAAAACGTCTTTTGAAGCTACTGTGACCTCCCCGTCACTTCCAATGGGCATTAATACCGTCTGGTTAAACCACTCTGAACGCCACATCTCTTCCAAGGGGCATTGGTATTGTCTTTATTTCCACTCTAACCTCCGCCACTCTTCCAAGGGGCATTGACATTGTCTTTTTATTCCACTGTGACCTCCAGCATTCTTCCAAGGGGCATTAAAACTGTCTTGTTAAGCTTCAGTGACCTCCACATATCTTCCACGGGGCATTGATATTGTCTTTAAATTCCACTGTAACCTCCACCACTCTACCAAGGGGCATTGATATTGTATTTTTATTCCACTGCGACATCCACCACTCTTCCACGGGGCATTGATATTGTCTTTTTATTCCACAGCGACTTCCAACACTCTTCCTCGGTGCATTGATATTGTCTTTTTCATCCACTGCAACCTCCAACTCTCTTCCGTGTGGCATTAAAACTGTCTTGTTAAGCAACTGTTAAGCAATTCTCTTCCAAGTGGAATTAAAACCGTATGTTTAAACCAATCTGAACTCCACAGTTCTTCCAAGGAGTATTGATATTGTCTTTTTATTCCACTGTATCCTCCACCACTCTTCCAAGGGGCATTGATATTATCTTTTTATTCCACTGCAACCTCCACCACTCTTCCAAGGGGCATTAAAACCGTCTTGTTAAGCTACTGCGACCTCCATGTCTCTTCCACAGGGCATTCTTATTGTGTGTTCATTCCACTGGAACCTCCAACACTCTTCCAAGGTGCATTGATATTGTCTTTATTCCACTGAGATTTCAACCACTCCTTCAAGGAGCATTGACATTGTCTTTTTAATCCACTGCGACCTCAACCACTCTTCCAAGGGGCTTTAAAACAGTCTTGTTAATCTACTGTGACCTCCACGTCTCTTCCAAGGGGCATTAAAACCGTCAATTTAAACCACTCTCAACTCTACAGCTCTTGCAAGGGGCTTTGATATTGTTTTTTATTCCACTGTAACCTCCAGCACTCTTCCAAGGGGCATTGATATTGTCTTTTTATTCCACTGCGACTTTCACCTCTCTTCCAAAGGGCATTGATATTGTCTTTTTAATCCACTTCGACCTCCACCGCTCTTCCAAGGGCATTAAAACAGTCTTGTTAAGCTACTGTGACGTCCATGTTTCTTCCAAGGGGCATTAAAACCGTCTGGTTAAACCACTCTGAACTCCACAGCTCTTCCAAGGGGCATTGATATTGTCTTTTTTTTCCACTGTAACCTCCAAAACTCTTCCAAGGAGCATTGATTTTGTCTTTTTAATCCACTGCGACCTTAAAAACTCTTCCAATGCGCATTGATATTGTCTTTTTAATCCACTGCGACCTCCACCACTCTTCCAAGGGGCATTAAAACCGTCTTGTTAAGCTACTGTCACGTCCATGTCTATTCCACGGGGCATTGATATTGTCTTTTTATTTCACTGTAACCTCCACCTCTCTTCCAAGGGGCATTGATATTGTCTTTTTATTCCACTGCGACATCATCCTCTCTTATAAGGGGCATTGATAGTTTTTTAATCCACTGCGACCTCCACCACTCTTACAAGAGGCATTAAAACAGTCTTGTTAAGCTATTGTGTCCTCCACATCTCTTCCAAGTGGCATTAAAACCTTTTAGTTAAACCACTCTTTCAAGGGGCATTGATAATGTCTTTTTATTCCACTGCGACCTCCACCACTCTTCCAAGGATCATTGATATTGTCTTTTTAATCCAATGCGACCTCCACCGCTCTTCCAAGGGGCATTAAAACCGTCTTGTTAAGCTCTTTTGACCTGCACATCTCTTCCACGGGGCATTGATATTGTATTTTTATTTAACTGTAACCTCCACCACTGTTCCACGGGGCATTGATATTGTCTTTTGATTCCACTGTAACCTCCCTCACTCTTCCAAGGGGCATTGATATTGTCTTTTTATTCAACTATAACCTCCACCACTCTTCCAAGGGGCATTGATATTGTCTTTTTATTCCGCTGCCACCTCCACCACTCTTCCAAGGGGCATTGATATTGTCTTTTTAATCCACTGCGACCTCCACCACTTTTCCAAGGGGCATTAAAAACGTCTTTTTAAGCTACTGTGACCTCCCCGTCACTTCCAATGGGCATTAAAACCGTTTGGTTAAACCACTCTGAACTCCACAGCTCTTCCACGGGGCATTGATATTGTCTTTAAATTCCACTGTAACCTCCACCACTCTACCAAGGGGCATTGATATTGTATTTTTATTCCACTG
This sequence comes from Phyllobates terribilis, assembly GCF_046119375.1. Classification (NCBI taxonomy): domain Eukaryota; kingdom Metazoa; phylum Chordata; class Amphibia; order Anura; family Dendrobatidae; genus Phyllobates; species Phyllobates terribilis. The sequence continues at coordinate 2,757,089 of NW_027362799.1, read as the reverse complement.
CGACCTCCACCACTCCTCCACGGGGCATTGATATTGTCTTTTTATTCCACTGCGACCTCCACCACTGTTCCTCGTGCATTGATATTGTCTTTTTAATCCACTGCAACCTCAACCACTCTTCCATGTGGCATTAAAACCGTCTTGTTAAGCTACTGTGATCTCCACGTCTCTTCCAAGGGGCATTAAAACCGTATGGTTAAACCAATCTGAACTCCACAGTTCTTCCAAGCGGCATTGATATTGTCTTTTTATTCCACTGTATCCTCCACCACTTTTCCAAGGGGCATTGATATTGTCTTTTTATTCCACTGCGACCTCCACCTCTCTTCCAATGGGCATTAAAACCATCTGGTTAAACCACTCTGAACTCCATAGCTCTTTCAAGAGGCATTGATATTGTCTTTTTATTTCACTGTAACCTCTACCACTCTTCCAAGGGGCATTGATTTTGTCTTTTTATTCCACTGCGACCTTAACAACTCTTCCAATGGGCATTGATATTGTCTTATTTATCCACTGCGACCTCCAACACTCTTCCAAGGGGCATTAAAACCGTATTGATAAGCTACTGTGACCTCCACGTCTCTTTCAAGGTGCATTAAAACCGTCAAATTAAACCAATCTAAACTCCACAGCTCTTGCAAGAGGCATTGATATTGTCTTTTTACTCCACAGTAACCTACACCACTCTTCCAAGGGGCATTAATATTGTCTTTTAATTCCACTGTGTCCTCCACGTCTCTTCCAATGGGCATTGATATTGTCTTTTTACTCCACAGTAACCTCCACCACTCTTCCAAGGGGCATTTATATTGTCTTTTTATTCCACTGTAACCTCCAACATTCTTCCAAGGGACATTGATATTGTCTTTTTATTCCACTGTAACCACCACCACTCTTCCAATGGGCATTGATATTGTCTTTTTAATCCACTGTGACCTCTACCACTCCTCCAAGGGCATTAAAACAATCTTATTAAGCTACTGTGACCTCCACATCTCTTCCAAGGGGCATTAAAACCGTCCGGTTAAACCACTCTGAACTCCACAGCTCTTCCAAGGGGCATTGATATTGTCTTTTTTTTCTACTGTAACCTCCAAAACTCTTCCAATGGGCATTGATTTTGTCTTTTTATTCCACTGCGACCTTAACCAGTCTTCCAATGGGCGTTGATATTGTCTTTTTAATCCACTGCGACCTCCACCACTCTTCCAAGGGGCATTGATATTGTCTTTTTAATCCACTGTGACCCCCACGTCTCTTCCAAGGGGCATTAAAACCGTCAATTTAAACCACTCTGAACTCCAAAGCTCTTCCAAGGAGCACTGGTATTGTCTTTTTATTCCACTCTAGCCTCCACCACTCTTCCAGGGGCATTGACATTGTCTATTTATTCCACTGCGACTTCCACCACTCTTTCAAGGGGCATTAAGACCATCTTGTTAAGCTACAGTGACCTCCACAACTCTTCCATGAGGCATTGATATTGTCTTTTTATTCCACTGTAACCTCCACCACTCTTCCAAGCGGCATTTATATTGTCTCTTTATTCCACTGTAACCTCCACCACTCTTCCAAGATGACATTAAAACCGTCTTGATAAGCTACTGTCACGTCCATGTCTATTCCACGGGGCATTGATATTGTCTTTTTATTCCACTGTAACCTCCACCACTCTTCCAAGTGGCATTGACATTGTCTTTTTATTCCACTGCGACCTCCACCACTCTTCCAAGGGGCATTAAAACCATATTGCTAAGCTACAGTGACCTCCACATCTCTTCCACTGGGCATTGATATTGTCTTTTTATTTAACTGTAACCTCCACCACTGTTCCAAGTGGCATTGATATTGTCTTTTTATTCCACTGTAACCTCCATCACTCTTCCAAGGGGCATTGATATTGTCTTTTCATTCAACTGTAACCTCCACCACTCTTTCAAGGGGCATTGAAATTGTTTTTTTATTCCTCTGCGACCTCCACCACTCTTCCAAGTGGCATTAAAACCGTCTTGTTAAGTTACTGTGACTTCCAGGTCTCTTCCAAGGAGCGCTAAAACCGTTTGGTTATACCACTCTGAACTCCACAGCTCTTCCAAGGGGCATTATTATTGTCTTTTTAATCCACTGCGACCTCCATCAGTCTTCCAAGGGGCATTAAAACCATCTTGTTAAGCTATTGTGACCTCAACATCTCCTCCACGGGGCATTGATATTGTCTTTTTATTTAACTGTAACCTCCACCACTGTTCCAAGTGGCATTGATATTGTCTTTTTATTCCACTACGACCTCCACCACTCTTCCAAGGGGCATTCATATTGTCTTTTTAATCCACTGCGACCTCCACCACTCTTCCAAGGGGCATTAAAACCATCTTGTTAAGCTACTGTCACCTCCACGTCCCTTCCAAGGGGCATTAAAACAGTCAATTTAAACCACTCTGAACTCCACAGCTCTTGCAAGGGGCATTGATATTGTCTCTTTATTCCAATGTAACCTCCAGCACTCTTCCAAGGGGCATTGATATTGTCTTTTTATTCCACTGCAACTTCCACCTCTCTTCCAAGGGGCATTAAAACCGTCTTGTTAAGCTACTGTGACCTCCACGTCTCTTTCACGGGTATTTGATATTGTCTTTTTATTCCACTGTAACCTCCACCACTCTTCCAATGGGCATTAATATTGTCTTCTTATTCCACTGGGAACTTCACCACTCTTCCAAGTGGCATTGATATTGTCTTTTTAATCCACTGCGACCTCCACCACTCTTCCAAGGGGCATTAAAACTGTATTGTGAAGCTACTGTGACCTCCACGTCTCTTCCAAGGTGCATTAAAACCATCAATTTAATCCACTCTGAACTCCACAGCTCTTGCAAGAGGCATTGATATTGTCTTTTTACTCCACTGTAACCTACAGCACTCTTTCAAGGGGCATTGATATTGTCTTTTTATTCCACTACGACTTCCACCACTCTCCCAAGGTGCATTAAAAACATCTTGCTTAGCTACTGCAATGTCCATGTCTATTCCACGGGGCAGTGATATTGTCATTTTATTCCACTGTATCCTCCACCACTCTACCAAGGGTTATTGATATTGTATTTTATTCCACTGCGACTTCCACCTCTCTTCTAAGGGGCATTGATATTGTCTTTTTAATCCACTGCGACCTCCACCACTCTTTCAAGAGGCATTAAAACAGTCTTCTTAAGCTACTGTGACCTCCACATCTCTTCCAAGGGGCATTAAAACCGTCTGGTTAAACCACTCTGAACTCCACAGCTCTTCCAAGGGGCATTCATATTGTCTTTTTATTCCACTGTAACCTGCACCATTCTTCCAAGGGGTATTGATATTGTCTTTTTAATGCACTGCGACCTCCACCACTCTTCCAAGGGGCATTAAAACCAACTGGTTAAACCACTCTGAACTCCACAGCTCTTTCAAGAGGCATTGATATTGTCTTTTTATTTCACTGTAACCTCTACCACTCTTTCAAGGGGCATTGATATTGTCTTTTTATTCCACTGCGACCTCCACCACTCTTCCAAGGTGCATTAAAACTATCTTGTTAAGCTACTGTGACCTCCACGTGTCTTTCACGGGGCATTGATTTTGTCTTTTTAATCCACTGTGACCTCCACCACTTTTCCAAGGGGCAATAAAAACATCTGGTTAAATCACTCTGAACTCCACAGCTCTTCCAAGGGCCATAGGTATTGTCTTTTTATTCCTCTCTAACCTCCACCACTCTTCCAAGGGGCATTGACATTGTCTTTTTATTCCACTGCGAACTCCATCATTCTTCCAAGGGGCATTGATATTTTCTTTTTATTCCACTGAACCTCCACCACTCTTCCAAGGGGCATTGATATTGTCTTTTTAATCCCCTGCAACCTTCACCACTTTTCCAAGGGGCATTAAAAACGTCTTTTTAAGCTACTGTGACCTCCCCGTCACTTCCAATGGGCATTAAAACCGTCTGGTTAAACCACTCTGAACTCCACAGCTCTTCCAATGGGCATTAGTATTGTCTTTTTATTCCACTCTAACCTCCACCACTCTTCCAAGGGGCATTAAAACTGTCTTGTTAAGCTGCTGTAACCTCCATGCCTATTCCACGAGTCATTGATATTGTCTTTTTATTCCAATGTAACCTCCACCACTCTTCTAAGGGGCAGTGATATTGTCTTTTTAAACCTCTGCGACCTCCACCACTCTTCCAAGAGGCATTACTTACATCTTATTAAGCTACTATGACCTCCACGTCTCTTCCAAGGGGCAATAAATCTGTCTGGTTAAACCACTCTGAATTCCACAGCTCATCAAAGGGGCATTGATATTGTCTTTTTATTCCCCTGTAACCTCAACCACTCTTCCAAGGGGCATTGATTTTGTCTTTTTATTCCACTGTAACCTCCACCACTTTTCCTATCGGAATTGATATTGTCTTTTTATTATTATTATTTATTATTATAGCGCCATTTATTCCATGGAGCTTTACATGTGATAGGGATATACGTAACAAAAGCATTTACATAATCTTAACAAAACGAGTCAGCGACTGGTACAGGAGGAGCGAGGACCCTGCTCGCGAGGGCTCACATTCTAGAAGGAATGGGTGAGGATACACTGGTGAGGTTAGAGCTGGTCGTGCTGCGGTGGTTACTGCAGGTTGTAGGCTTGTCGGAAGAGGTGGGTCTTCAGGTTTCTTTTGAAGGTTTCCACGGTCGGCGAGAGTCTGATGTGTTGGGGTAGAGAGTTCCAGAGTAGGGGGGATGCACGGGAGAAATCTTGTATACGATTGTGGGAGGAGGAGATAAGAGGGGAGTAGAGAAGGAGATCTTGTGAGGATCAGAGGTTGCGTGCAGGTAAGTACCGGGAGACTAGGTCACAGATGTATGGGGGAGACAGGTTGTGGATAGCTTTGTATGCCATGGTTAGAGTTTTGAACTGGATTCTCTGGACAATGGGGAGCCAGTGAAGAGATTGACAGAGAGGAGAGGCCGGGGAATAGCGGGGGGACAGGTGAATTAGTCGAGCAGCAGAGTTTAGGATAGATTGGAGAGGCGCAAGAGTGTTGTAAGGGAGGCCACGGAGCAGGAGGTTGCAGTAGTCGAGGTGGGATATGATGAGGGCATGCACTAGTGTTTTTGCAGAGTCTTTGCTGAGGAATGCACGGATCCGGGAGATGTTTTTGAGTTGGAGTCGGCAGGAAGTGGAAAGGGCTTGGATATGTGGCTTGAAGGAGAGATCAGAGTCCAGGGTTGCTACAAGGCAGCGAGCTTGTGGGACTGGGGAGAGTGAACAGCCATTGACTTTGATGGCTTGGTCAGATGGGGGATGTGAATGAGAGGGTGGAAAGATGATGAACTCTATTTTATTCATGTTGAGTTTTAGAAATCTGTCAGAGAAGAAGGATGACATGGCGGACAAACATTGTGGGATTTTGGTTAGTAGGGAGGAAATATCGGGTCCAGAGAGGTAGATCTGTGTGTCATCAGCATAGAGGTGATACTGAAAACCGTGAGACTCTATGAGCTGTCCCAGGCCAAAGGTGTAGATGGAGAAGAGCAGAGGTCCTAGAACTGAACCTTGGGGGACACCGACAGATAGGGGGCGAGATGAGGAGGTGGTGCATGAGTGGGAGACGCTGATTGTCCCGTCTGTTAAGTATGAGGAGATCCAAGATAGAGCCAAGTCCGTGATGCCAAGAGATGAGAGAATCTGGAGTAAGAGGGAATGGTCCACTGTGTCAAAGGCAGATGACAGGTCCAGAAGGAGGAGGATGGAGTAGTGTCGCTTGGATTTGGTATTTAGTAGGTCGTTGGTGACTTTGGTCAGGGCAGTTTCAGTCGAGTGATGCGGTCGGAAGCCAGATTGCAGGCGGTCGAAGAGGGAGCAGGAGGAGAGGTGGGAGGACAGTTCAAGGTGGACATGTTGTTCTAGTAGTTTTGAGGCAAAGGGGAGGAGTGATATAGGGCGGTAGCTAGTCAGAGAGGAAGGGTCAAGGGAGGGCTTTTTGAGGATGGGTGTGATTGCGGCATGTTTGAAACATGAGGCTCAGACACCGCTTGTTAGTGACAGATTGAAGAGGTGGGTTAGGGTTGGGATGAAGACTGTGGTAAGGTTAGTGATGAGGTGGGATGGGATTGGGTCAAGTTCGCAGGTGGTGAGGTGTGATTTGGAGGGTAAAGCGGAGACTTGACCTTCTGTAATGGTGGAGAAGTGGGGTTCGGAGGAGGAGGGTTGAATAGATATCAGGAGGGGTTGTGTGGACTTTAGGCAAAAGTTTTGTCTGATGGTGTCAATCTTCTGTTTGAAGAATGAGGCAAAGTCGTCGGCTGAGATGAGAGAAGAGGGAGGAGGTGCTGGGGGACGAATGAGAGAGTTGAAAGTGTTAAATAGCTGTTTAGAGTTGTGAGATAGGGAAGATATGAGAGATGAGAAGTAGGTTTGTTTTGCTGTAGTGAGTGCGGACTTGAAATTAGTGAGGGATTGCTTGAATGCGATGAAGTGCTCGATGGATTGAGACCTTTTCCATCTCCGCTCCGCAACCCTGGAGGCCCGGCGCAGTTCTTTAGTAAGTTTAGTGTGCCAGGGTTGCCTGTTGAATGTGCGAGATGTGGTGTGTGTGAGAGGGGCTATTGAGTCTAGAGCTGCAGCTATTGTGGTGTTATACGAAGCAGCAGCAACGTTGGCATCATGTAAGGAATTTATGTCTGTAAGAGGGAGGAGAGATTCAGAGAGTGAGTGTAAGTCAAGGTGTTTGAGATTTCTGCGAGGGTATGCAAGTTTGTGGAGTGGGGATTGTTGCCCCGGGGAGGAGAGAGAAGAGAATGTAAGTAGGCTGTGATCAGAGAGAGGGAGAGGTGAGTTAGAGAGGTTAGATAGGGAACAGAGGCGGGTGAAGATGAGGTCCAGTGTGTGGCCATCTTTGTGGGTGGGTGTGGAAGACCATTGAGTGAGTCCGAAGGAGGAAGTGAGAGATAGGAACTTAGAGACAGACGAGTGGGAAGTGTTAATGGGGATGTTGAAGTCACCCATTATGATAGTGGGGATGTCAGTGGAGAGGAAGTGAAGCAGCCAGGTGGTGAAGTGGTCTAAGAAGGTGGTGGCTTGCCCTGGGGGTCGGTAAACGACGGCCAGTTGGAGGTTGGAGGGGGAATAGATATGCACACAGTGCACCTCAAAAGAGGGGAGTGTAACGGAGGGTGGCATTGGGATTTGGGTGAAAGCGCAGTGTTCTGATAGCAGAAAACCTACGCCACCGCCATGTTTGCCGTTGGGGCGGGGGGTGTGGGAAAGGTGGAATCCGCCATATGAAAGTGCAGCTGGGGAGGCTGTGTCAGAGGGGGTGAGCCAGGTTTCAGTGATGGCGAGGAAGGAAAGTTTGTTAGTAATGTAAAGATCGTGGATGAAGGAAAGTTTGTTGCAGACAGAGCGAGCGTTCCATAGAGCTCCTGTTAGAGCGACTAAGGGAGTGGGGATTGGTTGGATGGTTATGAGGTTAGAAGGGTTGCGACAGTTTGTGGAAGGTCATGGATAGGAGGAAGAAGTAACTGTGGGGATATGGTGAGGAGGACCAGAATTTGGAGAGATATCTCCAGCATTGAGGAGGAGCAGAGAAAATGTTAGCAGGTGGGAGAAAGAGAGAGCATGAGGTGGCTGTCTGTGTTTGGAGATCAAGGATTGAATGTTTAGGAATAATTTGGAGGAGGAGGTGAGATGAATGGGGATGATGGAGGGAGAGATGAAGAGTTTTTTTCTAGTTGTAGGGATTTGAGGGGTTACTAGAAAGTGGAGGACTATAGAGGAAAAAGTGAGAGCTAATAGAGACATAGTTATAGAAGAGTAAATGGTCAAAGTGTTGGTTACCTGACTCCTGCCCTGACTAACTGCCTCTGAAATAACTGCCACTTATCTCCGAAGCCACTTTGCACAAGAAGACGCGTGCACACCCCATCACAAGTGCACCCCTTACAGAGCTTCTAAATATATAGGGCACATTAAACTATCAGGTGAAGGCCATTGTGGGAGCTGCATATGGCTAAATTAGCAGCTGGTCTTCTCACCAGGAGATGGCTGGGTGATCAAACACAGAGCTAGGACTCTAGTCTCTGCAGTTTAGCACCTCTAAAATTCAGATAAGATCTAGAGTGGGGAAGGGATAGACATATGTGGGTATTGACTGGAGTGGGACAGATAAAGCAGAGAAGTTATGCAGAGCATGTACCAGTGAGGTTAATCAGCAAAGCAGAGCATTAGATTACAGCAGACACAGCAAACAGAGAAGTTATGCTGCGCATGTACCAGTGAGGTGAATCAGCAAAGCAGAGCATTAGATTACAGCCGACACAGCAAACAGAGAAGTTATGCAGAGCATGTACCATTGAGGTTATTCCACTGTGACCTCCACAACTCTTCCAAGGGGCATTGATATTTTTTTTTATTCCACTGCGACCTCCGCCACTCTTCCAAAGGGCATTGATAATGTCTTTTATTCCACTGTAAACTCCACCACTGTTCTAAGGGGCATTAAAACCGTCTTGTTAAGCTACTGTGACCTCCACGTCTCAACCACAGGGCATTGATTTTGTCTTTTTATTCCACTGCGAACTCCACCACTCTGCCAAGGGGCATTAAAACCGTCTTGTTAAGCTACAGTGATGTCCACGTCTCTTCCACGGGGCATTGATATTGTCTTTTTTTTCCACTGTAACCTCCACCACTCTTCCAAGAGGCATTGATATTGTCTTTTTATTCCACTGTAACTTCCACCACTCTTCCAAGGAGCATTGATATTGTGTTTTTATTCCACTGCGACCTCCACCACTCTTCCAAGGTTCATTGATATTGTCTTTTTTATCCACTGCGACATCCAACACTCTTCCAAGGGTCATTAAAACCATCTTGTTAAGCTACTGTGACCTCCAAGTCTCTTCCAAGGGGCACTAAAACCGTTTGGTTAAACCACTCTGTACTCCACAGCTCTTCCAAGGGGCATACATCTTGTCTTTTTATTTCACTGTAACTTCCACCACTCTTTCAAGGGGCATTGATATTGTATTTTTATTCCACTGTAACCTCCACCACTCTTCCAAGGGGCATTGATATTGTCTTTTTAATCAACTGCGACCTCCATCACTCTTCCAAGCAGCATTGAAACCGTCTTGTTAAGGTCCTGTGACCTCCACGTCTATTCCACGGTGTATTAAAACTTTCTGGTTAAACCACTGTGAACTCCTCAGCTCTTCCAAGGGGCATTGATATTGTCTTTTTATTCCACTGTAACCTCCACCACTCTTCCAAGGGGCATTGATATTGTCTTTTTATTTTACTGCGATCTCCACCACTCTTCCAAGGGGCATTAATATTGTCTTTTTATTCCACTGTGACCTCCACGTCTCTTCCAAGGGGCATTGATATTGTCTTTTTATTTAATTGGAACCTCCACCACTCTTCCAAGGGGCATTGATATTGTCTTTTTATTCCACTGTAACCTCCACCATTCTTCCAAGGGACATTGATATTGTCTTTTTATTCCACTGTAACCTCCACCACTCTTCCAAGGGGCATAGATGTTGTCTTTTTATTCCACTGTAACCTCAACCACTCTTCCAAGGGGCAGGGCATTGATATTGTCTTTTTAATCCACAGCGACCTCTACATCTCCTCCAAGTGGCTTTAAAACAGTCTTGATAAGCTTCTGTGACCTCCACGTCTATTCCAAGGGGCATTAAAACTGCATGGTTAAACCATTGCGACCTCCACCACTCTTCCAAGGGGATTTGATAGTCTTTTTAATCCACTGCGACCTCCACCACTCTTCCAAGGGGCATTAAAACTGTCTTGTTAAGCTACTGTGACCTCCACGTCCCATCCACTGGGCATTGATATTGTCTTTTTATTCCACTGCGACCTCCACCACTCTTCCAAGGGGCTTTGATATTGTCATTTTAAGCCACTGCGACCTCCACCACTCTTCCAAGGGACATTGATATTGTTTTTTTATTCCACTGCGACTTTCACCCCTCTGCAAAGGAACATTGATATTGTCTTTTTTTTCCACTGTAACCTCCACAACTCTTTTAATGCGAATTGATATTTTCTTTTTATTCCACTGCGACCTCCACCAATCTTCCAAGGGGCATCGATAATGTCTTTTTAATCCACTGCGACCTCCACCACTCTTCCAAGTGGCATTAAAACCGTCTTGTTAAGCTACTGTGACCTCCACTTCTCTTCCAAGGGGCATTAAAACCGTCAATTTAAACAACTCTGAACTCCACAGCTCTTGCAAGAGGCATTGATATTTTCTTTTTATTCCACTGCGACCTCCAACACTCTTCCAAGGGCCATTGATTTTGTCTTTTTAATCCACTGTGACCTCCATCTCTCTTCCAAGAAGAATTAAAACCGTCTTCTTTAGCTACTGTGACCTCCACGTCTATTCCACGGTGCCTTAAAACCTTCTGGTTAAACCACTGTGAACTCCACAGCTCTTCCAAGGGGCATTGATATTGTGTTTTTATTCCACTGTAACCTCCACCACTCTTCCAAGGGGCATTGATATTGTCTTTTTATTTTACTGCGACCTCCACCACTCTTCCAAGGGGCATTAATATTGTCTTTTTATTCCACTGCGACCTCCACCACTCTTCCAATGGTCATTGATATTGTCTTTTTATTCCACTGTAACCTCCACCACTCTTCCAAGGGGCTTTGAAATTGTCTTTTTATTCCACTGCGACCTCCACCTCTCTTCCAAGGGGCATTAAAACCATCTTGATAAGCTACTGTGACATCCAAGTCTCTTCCACGAGGCATTGATATTGTGTTTTTATTCCTCTGCGACCTCCACATCTCTTCCAAGTGGAATTGATATTGTCTTTTTATTCCACTGCGACCTCCACCACTCTTCTAAGTGGCATTGATATTGTCTTTTTAATCCACTGCGACCTCCACCACTCTTCCAAGGGGCATTAAAACAGTTTTGATAAGCTACTGTGACCTCCACGTCTCTTCCAAGGGGCATTAAAACCGTCTGGTTAAACCACTCTGAACTCCACAGCTCTTCCAAGAGGCATTGATATTGTCTTTTTATTCGACTGTAACCTCCACCACTCTTCCAAGGGGCATTAAAACCATCTTGTTAAGCTACTGTGACCTCCACGTCTCTTCCAAGGGGCATTAAAACCTTCAATTTAAACCACTCTGACCTCCACAGCTCTTGCAAGAGGCATTGATATTGTCTTTTTATTCCACTGTAACCTCCACCACTCTTCCAATGGGCATTGATTTTGTCTTTTTAATCCACTGCGACCTCCATCACTCTTCCAAGAAGCATTAAAACCGTCTTATTTAGCTACTGTGACCTCCACGTCTATTCCACGGTGCCTTAAAACCTTCTGGTTAAACCACTGAGAACTCCACAGCTCTTCCAAGGGGCATTGATATTGTCTTTTTATATCACTGTAACCTCCACCACTCTTCCAAGGGGCATTGATATTGTCTTTTTATTTTACTGCGACCTCCACCACTCTTCCAAGTGTCATTGATATTGTCTTTTTATTCCACTGTAACCTCCATCACTCTTCCAAGGGGCATTGATATTGTCTTTTTATTCCACTGTAACCTCCATCACTCTTCCAAGGGGCATTAATATTGTCTTTTTATTCCACTGCGACCTCTACCACTCATCTAAGGGGCATTGATATTGTCTTTTTAATCCACTGCGACCTCCACCACTCTTCCAAGTGTCATTGATATTGTCTTTTTATTCCACTGTAACCTCCATCACTCTTCCAAGGGGCATTGATATTGTCTTTTTATTCCACTGCAACTTCCACCTCTCTTCCAAGGGGCATTAAAACCATCTTGAGAAGCTACTGTGACCCCCATGTCTCTTCCACGAGGCATTGATATTGTCTTTTTATTCCACTGCGACCTCCACCACTCTTCTAAGGGGCATTGATATTGTCTTTTTATTCCACTGCGACCTCCACCACTCTTCCAAGGGGCATTAAAAATGTCTTGATAAGCTACTGTGACCTCCACGTCTCTTCCAAGGGGCATTAAACCGTCTGGTTAAACCACTCTGTACTCCACAGCTCTTCCAAGAGGCATTGATATTGTCTTTTTATTCGACTGTAACCTCCACCACTCTTCCAAGGGGCATTGATATTGTCTCTGTTTTCCACTGCGACCTCCACCACTCTTCCAATGGGATTTGATATTGTTTTTTTTATCCACTGCGACCTCCACCACTCTTCCAATGGGCATTAAAACCGTCTTGTTATGCTACTTTGACCTCCACGTCCCTTCCACGGGGCACTAAAACCGTTTGGTTAAACCACTCTGTACTCCACAGCTCTTCCAAGGGGCATTGATATTGTCTTTTTATTTCACTTTAACTTCCACCACTCTTTCAAGGGGCATTGATATTGTATTTTTATTCCACTGTAACCTCCACCACTCTTCCAAGGGGCATTGATTTTGTATTTTTGATCAACTGCGACCTCCATCACTCTTTCAAGAAGCATTGAAACCGTCTTGTTAAGCTACTGTGACCTCCACGTCTATTCCACGGTGTATTAAAACTTTCTGGTTAAACCACTGTGAACTCCACAGCTCTTGCAAGGGGCATTGATATTGTCTTTTTATTCCACTCTAACCTCCACAACTCTTCCAAGGCTCATTGATATTGTCTTTTTATTTTACTGTGACCTCCACCACTCTTCCAAGGGGCAATAATATTGTCTTTTTATTCCACTGTGACCTCTACGTCTCTTCCAAGGGGCATTGATATTGTCTTTTTATTTAATTGGAACCTCCACCACTCTTCCAAGGGGCATTGATATTGTCTTTTCATTCCACTGTAACCTCCACCATTCTTCCAAGGGACATTGATATTGTCTTTTTATTCCACTGTAACCTCCACCACTCTTCCAAGGGGCATTGATTTTGTCTTTTTATTCCACTGTAACATCCACCACTCTTCCAAGGGACATTGATATTGTCTTTTTAATCCACTGCGACCTCTACCACTGCTCCAAGTGGCTTTAAAACAGTCTTGATAAGCTTCTGTGACCTCCACGTCTCTTCCAAGGGGCATTAAAAAAGCATGGTTAAACCACTCTGAACTCCACAGCTCTTCCAAGAGGCATTGATATTGTCTTCTTATTCAACTGTAACCTCCACCACTCTACCAAGGGGCATTGATATTGTCTTTTTTTTCCACTGCGACCTCCACCACTCTTCCAAGGGGAATTGATATTGTCTTTTTAATCCACTGCGACCTCCACTACTCTTCCAAGGGGCATTAAAACCGTCTTGTTAAGCTGCTGTGACCTCCACGTCCCTTCCACGGGGCATTGATTTTGTCTTTTTATTCCACTGCGACCTCCACCACTCTTCCAAGGGGCATTGATATTGTCTTTTTAATCCACTGCGACCTCCACCACTCTTCCAAGGGACATTGATATTGTCTTTTTATTCCACTGCGACCTTCACCCCTCTACAAAGGAACATTGATATTGTCTTTTTTTTCCACTGTAACCTCCACAACTCTTTTAAGGGGCATTGATATTTTCTTTTTATTCCACTGCGACCTCCACCAATCTTCCAAGGGGCATCGATAATGTCTTTTTAATCCACTGCGACCTCCACCACTCTTCCAAGGGGCATTAAAACCATCTTGTTAAGCTACTGTGACATCCACGTCTCTTCCAAGGGGCATTAAAACTGTCAATTTAAACAACTCTGAAATCCACAGCTCTTGCAAGAGGCATTGATATTGTCTTTTTATTCCACTGAGACCTCCAACACTCTTCCAAGGGCCCTTGATTTTGTCTTTTTAATCCACTGCGACCTCCATCTCTCTTCCAAGAAGAATTAAAACTGTCTTGTTTAGCTACTGTGACCTCCACGTCTATTCCACGGTGCCTTAAAACCTACTGGTTAAACAAGTGTGAACTCCACAGCTCTTCCAAGGTGCATTGATATTGTCTTTTTATTCCACTGTAACCTCCACCACTCTTTCAAGGGGCATTGATATTGTCTTTTTATTTTTCTGCGACCTCCACCACTCTTCCAAGAGGCATTAATATTGTCTTTTTATTCCACTGCGACCTCTACCACTCATCTAAGGGGCATTGATATTGTCTTTTTAATCCACTGCAACCTCCACCACTCTTCCAAGGGGCATTAAAACAGTCTTGATAAGCTACTGTGACCTCCACGTCTCTTCCAAGGGGCATTAAACCATCTGGTTAAACCACTCTGTACTCCACAGCTCTTCCAAGAGGCATTGATATTGTCTTTTTATTCGATTGTAACCTCCACCACTCTTCCAAGGGGAATTGATATTGTCTCTGTTTTCCACTGCTACCTCCACCACTCTTCCAAGGGGATTTGATATTGTCTTTTTTATCCACTGCGACCTCCACCACTCTTCCAATGGGCATTAAAACGTCTTGTTATGCTACTGTGACCTCCACGTCTCTTCCAAGGGGCATTAAAACCGTCTGGTTAAACCGCTCTGAGCTCCACAGCTCTTCCAAGGTGCATTGACAATGTCTTTTTATTCCATTGTAACCTTTTGCACTCTTCCAAGCGCTTTGATATTGTCTTTTTATTCCTCTGCGACATCCACGACTCTTCCAAGGGGCATTAAAACCGTCTTGTTAAGCTACTGTGACCTCCAAGTTTCTTAAACAGGGCATTGATATTGTCTTTTTATACCACTGTAACCTCCACCACTCTTCCAAAGGGCATTGATATTGTCTTTTTATTCCACGGCGACCTCCACCACTCTTCTAAGGGGCATTGACATTGTCTTTTAAATCCACAACGATCTCCACCACTCTTCCAAGGGGCATTAAAACAGTCTTGTTTAGCTACTGTGACCTCCTCGTCTCTTCCAAGGGGCATTAAAACAGTCTGGTTAAACACTCTGAACTCCACAGCTCTTACAATAGGCATTGATATTGTCTTTTCATTTGACTGTAACATCCACCACTCTTCCAAGCGGCATTGATATTGTCTTTTTATTCCACTGCGACCTCCACCACTCTTCCAAGGGGCATTGATATTGTCTTTTTAATCAACTGCGACCGCCACCTCTCTTCCAAGGGGCATTAATATTGTCTTTTTATTACACTGCGACCTCCACCACTCTTCCAAGGGTCATTGATATTGTCTTTTTATTCCACTGTAACTTCCACCACTCTTCCAAGGGGCATTAATATTGTCTTTTTATTCAACTGCGACCTCCACGACTCTTCCAAGGGTCATTGATATTGTCTTTTTATTCCACTGTAACCTCCACCACTCTTCCAAGGGGCATTGATATTGTCTTTTCATTCCACTGTAACCTCCACCATTCTTCCAAGGGACATTGATACTGTCTTTTTATTCCACTGTAACCTCCACCACTCTTCCAAGGGGCATTGATTTTGTCTTTTTATTCCACTGTAACATCCACCACTCTTCCAAGGGGGAATTGATATTGTCTTTTTAATCCACTGCGACCACTTCCACTGCTCCAAGTGCCTTTAAAACAGTCTTGATAAGCCTCTGTGACCTCCACGTCTCTTCCAATGGGCATTAAAAAAGCATGGTTAAACCACTCTGAACTCCACAGCTCTTCCAAGAGGCATTGATATTGTCTTCTTATTCAACTGTAACCTCCACCACTCTACAAAGGGGCATTGATATTGTCTTTTTTTTCCACTGCGACCTCCACCACTCTTCCAAGGGGCATTAAAACCGTCTTTTTAAGCTACTGTGACCTCCACGTCCCTTCCACGGGGCATTGATTTTGTCTTTTTATTCCACTGCAACCTCCACCACTCTTCCAAGGGGCATTGATATTGTCATTTTAATCCACTGCGACCTCCACCACTCTTCCAAGGGACATTGATATTGTCTTTTTATTCCACTGCGACCTTCACCCCTCTACAAAGAAACATTGATATTGTCTTTTTTTTCCACTGTAACCTCCACAACTCTTTTAAGGGGCATTGATATTTTCTTTTTATTCCACTGCGACCTCCACCAATCTTCCAAGGGGCATCGATAATGTCTTTTTAATCCACTGCGACCTCCACCACTCTTCCAAGGGGCATTAAAACTGTCAATTTAAACAACTCTGAACTCCTCAGCTCTTGCAAGAGGCATTGATATTGTCTTTTTATTCCACTGAGACCTCCAACACTCTTCCAAGGGCCATTGATTTTGTCTTTTTAATCCACTGCGACCTCCATCTCTCTTCCAAGAAGAATTAAAACTGTCTTGTTTAGCTACTGTGACCTCCACGTCTATTCCACGGTGCCTTAAAACCTACTGGTTAAACAAGTATGAACTCCACAGCTCTTCCAAGGGGCATTGATATTGTCTTTTTATTCCACTGTAACCTCCACCACTCTTCCAAGGGGCAGTAAAACCGTCTTGTTATGCTACTGTGACCTCCACGTCTCTTCCAAGGGGCAATAAAACCGTCAATTTAAACCACTCTGAACTCCACAGCTCTTGCAAGAGGCATTGATATTGTCTTTTCATTCCACTGCAACCTCCACCACTCTTCCAAGGGGCATTGATATTGTCTTTTTATTTTTCTGCGACCTCCACCACTCTTCCAAGGGGCATTAATATTGTCTTTTTTTTCCACTGCGACCTCTACCACTCTTCCAAGGGTCATTAATATTGTCTTTTTATTACACTGCGACCTCCACCACTCTTCCAAGGGTCATTGATATTGTCTTTTTATTCCACTGTAACTTCCACCACTCTTCGAAGGGGCATTAATATTGTCTTTTTATTCAACTGCGACCTCCACCACTCTTCCAAGGGTCATTGATATTGTCTTTTTATTCCACTGTAACCTCCAAGACTCTTCCAAGGGGCATTGATATTGTCTTTTTATTCCACTGCGACCTCCACCACTCTTCCAAGGGTCATTGATATTGTCTTTTTATTCCACTGTAACCTCCACCACTCTTCCAAGGGTCATTGATATTGTCTTTTTATTCCACTGTAACCTCCACCACTCTTCCAAGGGGCATTGATATTGTCTTTTTATTCCACTGCAACCTCCACCTCGCATCCAAGGGGCAATAAAACCATCTTGTTAAGCTACTGTGACCTCCAGGTCTCTTCCAGGAGGCATTGATATTGTCTTTTTATTCCTCTGTGACGTCCACGACTCTTCCAAGGGGCATTAAATCCGTCTTGTTAACCTACTGTGACCTCCAAGTTTCTTACACAGGGCATTGGTATTGTCTTTTTATTCCACTGTAATCTCCATCACTCTTCCAAAGGGCATTGATATTGTCTTTTTATTCCTCTGTAACCTCCACCAATCTTCCAAGGTGCATTGATATTGTCATTTTATTCCACGGCGACCTCCACCACTCTTCTAAGGGGCATTGACATTGTCTTTTAAATCCACAACGATCTCCGCCACTCTTCCAAGGGTCATTGATATTGTCTTTTTATTCCACTGTAACCTCCACCACTCTTCCAAGGGGCATTGATATTGTCTTTTTATTCCACTGCGACGTACACCTCTCTTCCAAGGGGCATTAAAACCATCTTGTTAAGCTACTGTGACCTCCAAGTCTCTTCCACAAGGCATTGATATTGTCTTTTTATTCCACTGCGACCACCACATCTCTTCCAAGGGGGATTGATATTGTCTTTTCATTCGACTGTAACATCCACCACTCTTCCAAGTGGCATTGATATTGTCTTTTTATTCCACTGCGACCTCCACCACTCTTCCAAGGGGCATTGATATTGTCTTTTTAATCAACTGTGACCTCCACCTCTCTTCCAAGGGGCATTAAAACCGTCTTGTGAAGCTACTGCGACCTCTACGTCCCTTCCACGGGGCATTGATATTGCCTTTTTATTCCACTGCGACCTCCACCACTTTTCCAAGTGGCATTGATATTGTCTTTTTAATCTACTGTGACCTCCATGTCTCTTCCAAGGGGCATTAAAACCGTCAATTTAAACCACTCTGTACTACACAGCTCTTACAAGCTGCACTGGTATTGTCTTTTTATTCCACTCTAACCTCTACAACTCTTCCTAGAGGCATTGACATTGTATATTAATTCCACTGCGACCTCCACCACTCTACCAAGGGGCATTAAGACCTTCTTGTTAAGCTACAGAGACCTCCACAACTCTTCCATTGGGCATTGATATTGTCTTTTTACTCCACTGTAACCTCCACCACTCTTCCAATGGGCATTGATTTTGTCTTTTTATTCCACTGCGACCTCTACCACTCTTCCAATGGGCATTGATATTGTCTTTTTAATCCACTGCCACCTCCACCACTCTTCCAAGGAGCATTAAAGCCATCTTGTTAAGCTACTGTCATGTCCATGTCTATTCCACAGGGCATTGATATTGTATTTTTATTCCACTGTAACCTCCACCACTCTTCCAAGTTGCATTGACATTGTCTTTTTATTCCACTGCGACTTCCACCTCTCTTCTAAGGGGCATTGATATTGTCTTTTTAATCCACTGCGACCTCCACCACTCTTCCAAGGGGCATTAAAACAGTCTTTTTAAGCTACTGTGACCTCCACGTCCCTTCCAAGGGGCATTAAAACCGTCTGGTCAAACCACTCTGAACTCCACAGCTCTTCCAAGGGGCATTGATATTGTCTTTTTATTCCACTGTAACCTCCACCACTCTTCCAAGGGGCATTGATTTTGTCTTTTTATTCCATTGCGACCTCCACCACTCTTCCAATGGGCATTGTTATTGTCTTTATAATCCCCTGCAACCTCCACCACTCTTCCAAGGGGGATTAAAACCGTCTTGTTAAGCTACTGTGACCTCCACGTCCCTTCCACGGGGCATTGGTATTGTCTTTTTATTCCACTGCGACCTCTACCACTCTTCCAAGGGACATTGATATTGTCTTTTTAATCCACTGCGAACTCCACCACTCTTGCAAGGGGCATTAAAACCGTCTTGTTATGCTACTGTGACGTCGACTTCCCTTCCAAGGGGCATTAAAACCATCTTGTTAAAAAACTCTGAACTCCACAGCTCTTCCAAGGGGCATTTGTATTGTCTTTTTATTCCACTCTAACCTCCACCACTCTTCCAAAGGGCATTGACGTTGTCTTTTTATTCCACTGCTTCCTCCACCACTCTTCTAAGGTGCATTAAAACCATATTGTTAAGCTACAGTGACCTCCACATCTATTCCACGGGGCATTGATATTGTCTTTTTATTCCACTGTTACCTCCACCAATCTTCCAAGGGGCATTGATATTGTTTTTTTATTCCACTGCTACGTCCACCACTCTTCCAAGGGGCATTAAAACCGTGTTGTTAAGTTACTGTGACCTCCACGTCTCTTCCAAGGAGCGTTAAAACCATCTCGTTATACCTCTCTGAACTCCACAGCTCTTCCAAGGGGCATTATTATTGTCTTTTTATTCCACTGTAACCTCCACCACTCTTCCAAGGGGCTTTGATATTGTCTATTTATTCCACTGCGACCTCCACCAGTCTTCCAAGAGGCATTAAAACCATCTTGTTAAGCTACTGTGACCTCCACGTCTCTTCCACGGTGCATTGAAATTGTCTATTTATTCCACTGTAACCTCCACCACTCGTCCAAGGGGCATTTATATTGTCTTTTTATTCCACTGCGACCTCCACCACTCTTCAAAGGGGCATTGATAATGTCTTTTTATTCCACTGCGACCTCCACCACTGTTCCAAGGGGCATTAAAACCGTCTTGTTAAGCTATTGTGACATCCACATCTCTTCCACGGGGCATTGATATTGTCTTTTTATTTAACTGTAACCTCCACCACTGTTCCAAGGGGCATTGATATTGTCTTTTTATTCCACTGTAACCTCCATCACTCTTCCAAGGGGACTTGATATTGTCTTTTTATTCAACTGTAACCTCCACCACTCTTCCAAGGGGCATTGATATTGTCTTTTGATTCCACTGCGACCTCCACCACTCTTCCAAGGGGCATTCATATTGTCTTTTCAATCCACTGCGACCTACACCACTCTACCAAGGGGCATGAAAACCGCCTTGTTAAGCTACAGTCACCTCCACGTCACTTCCGAGGAGAATTAAAACCGTCAATTTAAACCCCTCTGAACTCCACAGCTCTTGCAACGGGCATTGATATTGCCTTTTTATTCCAATGTAACTTCCAACACACTTCCAAGGGGCATTAATATTGTCTTTTTATTCCACTGCAACTTCCACCTCTCTTCAAAGGGGCATTAAAACCGTCTTGTTAAGCTACTGTGACCTCAACGTCTCTTTCACGGGGCATAGATATTGTCTTTTTATTCCACTGTATCCTCCACCACTCTTCCAAGGGGCATTGATATTGTCTTTTTATTCCTCTGGGACCTTCACCACTCTTCCAAGTGGCATAGATGTTGTCTTTTTAATCCACTGCGACCTCCACCACTCTTCCAAGGGGCATTAAAACCGTATTGTTAAGCTACAGTGAACTCCACGTCTCTTCCAAGGTGCAATAAAACCGTCAATTTAAACCACTTTGAACTCCACAGCTCTTGCAAGAGGCATTGATATTGTCTTTTTACTCCACTGTAACCTACAGCAATCTTTCAAGGGGCATTGATATTGTCTTTTTATTCCACTACGACTTCCACCTCTCTTCCAAGGGGCATTAAAACAGCCTTGTTAAGATACTGTGATCTCCACGTCTCTTTCACTCAGCATTGATATTGTCTTTTTATTCCACTGTATCCTCCACCACTCTTCCAAGGGGCATTGATATTGTCTTTTTATTCCACTGGGACCTTCACCACTCTTCCAAGTGGCATTGATATTGTCTTTTTAATCCACTGCGACCTCCACCACTTTTCCAAGGGGCATTAAAACCGTCTTGTTAATATACTGTGACCTCCACGTCTCTTCCAAGGGGCAATAAAACCATCTGGTTAAACCACTCTGATCTCCACAGCTCTTCCAAGGGGCATTGGTATTGTCTTTTTATTCCTCTCTAACCTCCACCACTCTTCAAAGGGGCATTGACATTGTCTTTTTATTCCACTGCGACCTCCATCATTCTTCCAAGAGGCATTAAAACCATCTTGTTAAGCTACGGTGACCTCCACGTCTCTTCCACTGTGCATTGAAATTGTCTATTTATTCCACTGCGACCTCCACCACTCTTCCAAGGGGCATTGATAATGTCTTTTTATTCCACTGCGACCTCCACCACTGTTCCAAGGGGCATTAAAAGCGTCTTGTTAAGCTATTGTGACATCCACATCTCTTCCAAGGGGCATTGGTATTGTCTTTTTATTCCACTCTGACCTCCACCACTCTTCAAAGGGGCATTGACATTGTCTATTTATTCCACTGCGACCTCCATCATTCTTCCAAGGGGCATTGATATTGTCTTTTTTTTCCACTGCCACCTCCCCCACTCTTCCAAGGGGAATTGATATTGTCTTTTTAATCCACTGCGACCTCCACCACTTTTCCAAAGGGCATTAAAAACGTCAATTTAAACCATTCTGAACTCCACAGCTATTCCAAGAAACATTGATATTGTCTTTTTATTGGACTGTAACCTCCAACACTCTTCCAAGGGGCATTAAAACCGTCTTCTTAAGCTACTGTGATCTCCACGTCTCTTCCAATGGGCATTAAAACCATCAATTTAAACCACTCTGAACTCCACAGCTCTTGCAAGAAGCATTGATATTGTCTTTTTATTCCACTGTAACCTCCACCACTCTTCCAAGGGGCATTGATTTTGTCTTTTTAAACCTCTGCAACCTCCAACACTCATCCAAGAAGCATTAAAACCGTCTTGTTTACCTACTGTGACCTCCACGTCTATTCCACGGTGCATTAAAACCTTCTGGTTAAACCACTGTGAACTCCACAGCTCTTCCAAGGGGCATTGATATTGTCTTGTTATTCCACTGTAACCTCCACCACACTTCCAAGGGGCATTGATATTGTCTTTTTATTCTACTGCGACCTAAAACAATCTTCCAAGGGGCATTAATATTGTCCTTTTATTCCACTGCGACCTCCACCATTCTTCCAAAGATCATTGATATTGTCTTTTTATTCCACTGTAACCTCCACCACTCTTCCAAGGGGCATTGATATTGTCTTTCTATTCCACTGCGACCTCCACCTCTCTTCCAAGGGGCATTAAAACCATCTTGTTAAGCTACTGTGACCTCCAAGTCTCTTCCATGAGGCATTGATATTGTCTTTTTATTCCACTGCGACCTCCACATCTCTTCCAAGGGGAATTGATATTGTCTTTTTAATCCACTGCGATCTCCACCATTCTTCCAAGGGGCATTAAAACTGTCTTGTTAAGCTACAGTGACCTCCACATCTCTTCCACGGGGCATTGATATTGTCTTTAAATTCCACTGTAACCTCCACCACTCAACCAAGGGGCATTGATATTGTATTTTTATTCCACTGCGACCTCCACCACTCTTCCAAAGGACATTGATATTGTCTTTTTAATCCACTGCGACCTCCACCACTCTTCCAAAGGGCATTAAAACCATCTTGTTAAGCTATTGTGACCTCCACGTCTCTTCCACGGAGCATTGATATTGTCTTTTTAATCCACTGCGACCTCCGCTACTCTTCCAAGGGGCAATGATATTGTCTTTTTTTCCACTGCGACTACCACCACTCTTACAAGGGGCATTTATATTGTCTTCTTAATCAACTGCGACCTCCACCACTCTTCAAAGAGGCATGAAAACCGTCTTGTTAACCTACTTTGACATCCACGTCAATTCCACGGGGCATTGATATTGTCTTTTTATTCCACTGCGACTTACACCACTCTTACAAGGGGCATTAAAACCTTATTTGTTAAGCTACTGTGACCTCCATGTCTCCTCCAAGGTGCATTACAACCGTCAATTTAAACCACGCTGAACTCCACAGGTCTTGCAAGAGGCATTGATATTGTCTTTTTGCTCCACTGTAACCTACAGCACTCTTTCAAGTGGCATTGATATTGTCTTTTTATTCCACTACGACTTCCACCACTCTCCCAAGGTGCATTAAAAACATCTTGTTTAGCTACTGTAACGTCCATGTCTATTCCACCGGGCATTAATATTGTCTTTTTATTCCACTGTATCCTCCACATCTCTTCCAAGGGGAATTGATATTGTCTTTTTATTCCACTGCGATCTCCACCATTCTTCCAAGGGGCATTAAAACTGTCTTGCTAAGCTACAGTGACCTCCACATCTCTTCCACGGGGCATTGATATTGTCTTTAAATTCTACTGTAACCTCCATCACTCAACCAAGGGGCATTGATATTGTATTTTTATTCTACTGCGACCTCTGCCACTCTTCCAAAGGGCATTGATATTGTCTTTTTAATCCACTGCGACCTCCACCACTCTTCCAAAGAGCATTAAAACCATCTTGTTAAGCTACTGTGACCTCCACGTCTCTTCCACGGAGCATTGATATAGTCTTTTTAATCCACTGCGACCTCCGCTACTCTTCCAAGGGGCATTGATATTGTCTTTTTTTCCACTGCGACTACCACCACTCTTACAAGGGGCATTTATATTGTCTTCTTAATCAACTGCGACCTCCACCACTCTTCAAAGAGGCATGAAAACCGTCTTGTTAACCTACTTTGACATCCACGTCAATTCCACGGGGCATTGATATTGTCTTTTTATTCCACTGCGACCTACACCACTCTTCCAAGGGGCATTAAAACCTTATTGTTAAGCTACTGTGACCTCCACGTCTCTTCCAAGGTGCATTAAAACCATCAATTTAAACCACTCTGAACTCCACAGGTCTTGCAAGAGGCATTGATATTGTCTTTTTACTCCACTGTAACCTACAGCACTCTTTCAAGTGGCATTGATATTGCCTTTTTATTCCACTACGACTTCCACCACTCTCCCAAGGTGCATTAAAAACATCTTGTTTAGCTACTGTAACGTCCATGTCTATTCCACCGGGCATTGATATTGTCTTTTTATTCCACTGTATCCTCCACATCTCTTCCAAGGGGAATTGATATTGTCTTTTTATTCCACTGCGATCTCCACCATTCTTCCAAGGGGCATTAAAACTGTCTTGTTAAGCTACAGTGACCTCCACATCTCTTCCACGGGGCATTGATATTGTCTTTAAATTCCACTGTAACCTCCACCACTCAACCAAGGGGCATTGATATTGTATTTTTTTCCACTGCGACCTCCACCACTCTTCCAAAGGGCATTGATATTGTCTTTTTAATCCACTGCAACCTCCACCGCTCTTCCAAAGGGCATTAAAACCATCTTGTTAAGCTACTGTGACCTCCACGTCTCTTCCACGGAGCATTGATATTGTCTTTTTAATCCACTGCGACCTCCGCTACTCTTCCAAGGGGCATTGATATTGTCTTTTTTTCCACTGCGACTTCCACGACTCTTACAAGGGGCATTTATATTGTCTTCTTAATCAACTGCGACCTCCACCACTCTTCAAAGGGGCATGAAAACCGTCTTGTTAACCTACTTTGACATCCACGTCAATTCCACGGGGCATTGATATTGTCTTTTTATTCCACTGCGACCTACACCACTCTTCCAAGGGTCTTTGATATTGTCTTTTTAATTAACTGTGACCTCCACCACTCTTCCAAGGGGCATTAAAACTGTCTGGTTAAACCACTCTGAACTCCACAGCTCTTCCAAGGGGCATTGATATTGTCGCTCTTTTCCACTGTAACCTCCACCACTCTTCCAAGGGGCATTGATTTTGTCTTTTTATTCCACTGCGACCTTAACCATTCTTCCATTGGGCATTGATATTGTCTTTTTAAATCACTGCGACCTCCACCACTATTCCAAGGGGCATTAAAACCGTATTGTTAAGCTACTGTGACCTCCACGTCTCTTCCAAGGTGCATTAAAACCGTCAATTTAAACCACTCTGAACTCCACAGATCTTGCAAGAGGCATTGATGTTGTCTTTTTTCTCCACTGTAACCTACAGCACTCTTTCAAGTGGCATTGATATTGTCTTTTTATTCCACTACGACTTCCACCACTCTACCAAGGTGCATTAAAAACATCTTGTTTAGCTTCTGTAAAGTCCATGTCTATTCCACCGGGCATTGATATTGTCTTTTTATTCCACTGTATCCTCCACCACTCTTCCAAGTGGTATTGATATTGTCTTTTTATTCCACGGTGACTTCCACCTCTCTTCTAAGGGGCATTGATATTGTCTTTTTAATCCACTGCGACCTCCACCACTCTTCCAAGGGGCATTAAAACAGTCTTGTTAATCTACTGTGACCTCCACGTCTCATCCAAGGGGCATTAAAACCGTCAATTTAAACCACTCTCAACTCCACAGCTCTTGCAAGGGGCTTTGATATTGTTCTTTATTCCACTGTAACCTCCACCACTCTTCTAAGGGGCATTGATATTGTCTTTTTAATCCACTGCGACCTCCACCACTCTTCCAAGGACCATTAAAACAGTCTTGATAAGCTACTGTGACCTCCACGTCTCTTCCAAGGGGCAATAAACCGTCTGGTTAAACCACTCTGTACTCCACAGCTCTTCCAAGAGGCATTGATATTGTCTTTTTATTCGACTGTAACCTCCACCACTCTTCCAAGCGGCATTGATATTGTCTCTGTTTTCCACTGCGACCTCCACCACTCTTCCAAGTGTCTTTGATATTGTCTTTTTTATCCACTGCGACCTCCACCACTCTTCCAATGGGCATTAAAATAGTCTTGTTCTGCTACTGTGACCTTCACGTTCCTTCCACGGGGCATTGATATTGTCTTTTTGTAACATACCTGGCGGCGTCCTTGCATAGTGGTTCATCTCCCACTGTGCAAGAGCGCGCACTTGATCTCCAATCCAGAATGTCTCTCTGGCTTCCCTCCATGCTGTCTGTTTGCTTCTGTTTCTGCTGCTTAAGGGCGGCGCCCGATGACTTCCTGCTTTTTGTACCTGCTGCAGGCACACCCCTTGTGCGTCCTCAGCCTATTGCTGTCTGTCACCTGGTATTTAAACCAGCTGCTCCAATTAACCCATGCCTGAGCATTGTGTTCTGTCAGTTGGCTTCTGGTCACTGATATGCCCGGTCCCGTTTATGATTCCTGCCTTCGGTATCAGTTCCCGTGTCTGAACTGTGTCCTGTCTGTATTATCTTCTAGCCTGTTGTCTTCTGCCTATCCTGGAGGCTGTATTTCCAGACCTGTGTGAACACGCTCCTAGCCTGTTCTTTCTGCCTTTTAGTGGCCGCATATCTAGACCCGCTCCTGTATCTTGCTGCTGTGTCTGTTCTTGTCTGAATACTCTCCTAGCCTGTTTCCTGTTTTTCTCTATGTCCGTACCTTCCCTTTTTCTGCAGAGTCTGAACTCGTACCTAACTCCTGCTCGTTGTCACTGTACTTCCGTTTGTGAGTTTGTAGTCCACTCGCTACTTCACTGCAAGTACCCTGTGGGTATCTGGTTCTGCCTTTCCCTTCCTGTCTGTTCCGTGTGAACTGAGCCCTGTCCCCTCCGCTCTGCCTTGCTTGCCGCTTCGGAGGTTCTTGGTTGCTCAGCCCTGTCCACCGTGTCTGCGGTTTCGCTTTACTCAGCCCTGTCCACCGCGTCTGCGGTTTCGCTTTGCTCAGCCTTGTCCACCGCGTCTGCGGTTTCGCTTTGCTCAGACCTGTCCACCGCGTCTGCGGTTTCGCTTTGCTCAGCCTTGTCCACCGCGTCTGCGGTTTCGCTTTGCTCAGCCCTGTCCACCGCGTCTGCGGTTTCGCTTTGCTCAGCCCTGTCCACCGCGTCTGTGGTTTCGCTTTGCTCAGCCCTGCCAACCGCGTCTGCGGTTTCGCTTTGCTCTGCCCTGTCCACCGCGTCTGCGGTTTCGCTTTGCTCAGCCCTGTGCACCGCGTTTGCGGTTTTGCTTTGCTCAGCCCTGTCCACCGCGTCTGCGGTTTCGCTTTGCTCAGCCCTGTCCACCGCGTCTGCGGTTTCGCTTTGCTCAGCCCTGTCCACCACGTCTGCGGTTTCGCTTTGCACTGCCCTGTCCACTGCGTCTGCGGTTTCGCTTCGCTCAGCCCTGTCCACCGCGTCTGCGGTTTCGCGTTGCTCAGCCCTGTCCACCGCGTCTGCGGTTTCGCTTTGCTCAGCTTTGTCAACCGCGTCTGCTTTTTCGCTCTGCTCAGCCTTGTCTACCGCGTCTACGTTTTTGCTCTGCTCAGCCTTGTCTACTGCGTCTGCGGTTCTGCTCTGCTCGGCCTTGACTACCGCAACTGCGGTTTCGCTTTACTTTGTTTGTTTACCGCATCTGCGGCTCCGAATCTGTCTCCCAGTCTGTACTGGACCCTATCCAGCCTGCGCTCTAGTCTGCCTGTTCCTGTATTCCCCGGTGTGGGTCAACAGCCGTGTCCGGAGTCTGACCTGGAGTAGACCCTGGTCCCTCTGCTCGGTTCCTCCCTCGTGCACGGGCGTCATATGCCGTCGTGCGACCTTGGTCGGATCGGGCAGATACTTAGTTACGCCCATCCAGACACTCTCCGGTTCATGGCACAGTGGAACCACTAAACACGCACACGCCAGTCAGTCCGGGCGTGTGCATTACAGCATGCTCAGGCCATGGTTCCCGTTGAGTCCCACGGCCTTCGCTCTCTGAGACGTTTTCCAGCGAATACGTGCATTAAAAATAAATTAAAAAAATTATATATATATATTTTTTTTTTTCTTTAGCTGAGTTCCAGGCGAATTATGCACCCATCCAGATGGATCTTTCTGCACTCGTTCCTGCGGATCCGCCACGGTACTATGGAGATCCAAGACAGAGTCGTGCATTTGTGGAGCAATGCATGCTACACTTCAAATTCTACCCTCTTTGTTTTCCCACCGATCGGGCTAAGGTGGGATTCATGATGTCTTACCTAGCGGGTGATGCCTTGAAATGGATCACCCCCCTATGGGATGCACAGGATTCTATCGTCCTGGACATAATGGCCTGCCTGGTGGCCTTTCTAATGGTCTTCGATGATCCTAACCCGGAGGCTCCTGCGGAAGCTTCACTTCCCAATATCCCGGTGCAGCCCCGATGAGTAAAGTGTGTAGGTAGCGCACTAGTCCTCCTGCCCGAAGAGACTACTGCCCATCCAGAATCCACACAGGATGACTACGCTCTTCGGAATACTTCTCCCAACCTCAAGAGGCAGTCCAGGCGTGCTAGGCGTAGAGGCAAGCCGTCATGCCTGGGTCTGTCCTCCCAAAGACCTCCTGATCCCAACCTTGAAATCCCTGCTGAAGCTTCCTTTCCCTGTATCCCGGAGCAGCCCCTATAGGTAATATGCGTGGGTAGCGCACCTGTTCTCCTGCCCGAAGAGACTTCTGCCCACCTAGAATCCTCCGGGATACCACCTGATGACAAATGGAGAGAGACTTCCCTACACCAGGTACCCGATACTTCATCCGCTCCGTCCTGTGAGCCTGACAATGGGTACCTCAAAGCGTTAGTTAACTCAGAGTCTCTACACCCCTCCGACCATGCGGAGGACCTCCACTTGTCTCCAGAACCCTTTGGGGTGCCACCTGGTGGTGAATGGACAGAGACTTTCCTATGCTCGGCACCCGTTCCTCGCCTGCTTCGTCCAGTGAGTCCGACCTAGTGTTTTCTGAAGCAGAGGTTACCCCCGAGTCTCTGCACTCCTCTGACCCGGCAGTGGACCCCCAGGTGTCTCCTGAACCCTTCAGGGTGCTACTTGATAGCGAATGGACAGAGACTCTCCTATACTCGGTACCTGATACCTCGCCTGCTTCATCCAGTGAGTCTGAACAAGTGTAATCCGAAGCGGAGGTTACCCCCGAGTCTCTGCCCCCCTCCAACCCGGCAGAGGACTTCCAGTTGTCTTCTGTACCCTCTGGGGTGCCACCTGAAAATATGTGGAGAGAGACTTCCTTGTGTGCTGTTCCTGGTACTCCACCCGTTTCGTCTGTTGCTGAGGATGGCTGGATAGGAGGTAGCATCCTAGCTAACCAAATGAGACCAGTTTTTCCACGGACAGTGGAAGTGATCTCCTTGAAGTGAAGGATTGGCCCTCGAATTCCCTGCGGAAGATTCTGGCAGGCTTGAAGAAAAGGGGGCGTAAGGGGGGGGGTACTGTAACATACCTGGCGGCGTCCTTGCATAGTGGTTCATCTCCCACTGTGCAAGAGTACGCACTTGATCTCCAATCCAGAATGTCTCTCTGGCTTCCCTCCATGCTGTCTGTTTGCTTCTGTTTCTGCTGCTTAAGGGCGGCGCCCGATCACTTCCTGCTTTTTGTACCTGCTGCAGGCACACCCCTTGTGCGTCCTCAGCCTATTGCTGTCTGTCACCTGGTATTTAAACCAGCTGCTCCATTTAACCCATGCCTGAGCATTGTGTTCTGTCAGTTGGCTTCTGGTCACTGATATGCCAGGTCCCGTTTATGTTTCCTGCCTTCGGTATCGGTTCCCGTGTCTGAACTGTGTCCTGTCTGTATTATCTTCTAGCCTGTTGCCTTCTGCCTATCCTGGAGGCTGTATTTCCAGGCCTGTGTGAACACGCTCCTAGCCTGTTCTTTCCGCCTTCTAGGGGCCACATACCTAGACCCGCTCCTGTATCTTGCTGCAGTGTCTGTTCTTGTCTGAATACTCTCCTAGCCTGTTTCCTGCTTTTCTCTATGTCCGTACCTTCCCTTTTTCTGCAGAGTCTGAACTCGTACCGAACTCCTGCTCGTTGTCACTGTACTTCCGTTTGAGAGTTTGTGGTCCACTCGCTACTTCACTGCAAGTACCCTCTGGGTATCTGGTTCTGCCTTTCCCTTCCTGTCTGTTCCGTGTGAACTGAGCCCTGTCCCCTCCGCTCTGCCTTGCTTGCCACTTCGGTGGTTCTTGCTTGCTCAACCCTGTCCACTGCGTCTGCGGTTTCGCTTTGCTCAGCCTTGTCCACCGCGTCTGCGGTTTCGCTTTGCTCAGCCTTGTCCACCGCGTCTGCAGTTTCGCTTTACTCAGCCCTGTCCACCGCGTCTGTGGTTTCGCTTTGCTCAGCCTTGTCCACCTTTTCTGCGGTTTCGCTTTGCTCAGCCCTGTCCACCGCGTCTGTGGTTTCGCTTTGCTCAGCCTTGTCCACCTTTTCTGCGGCTTCGCTTTGCTCAGCCCTGTCCACCGCGTCTGCGGTTTCGCTTTGCTCAGCCTTGTCCACCGCGTCTGCGGTTTCGCTTTGCTCAGCCCTGTCCACCGCGTCTGCGGTTTCGCTTTGCTCAGCCCTGTCCACCGCGTATGCGGTTTCGCTTTGCTCAGCCCTGTCCACCGCGTCTGCGGTTTCGCTTTGCTCAGCCCTGTCCACCGCGTCTGCGGTTTCGCCTTGCTCAGCCCTGTCCACCTTTTCTGCGGTTTCGCTTTACTCAGCCCTGTCCACCGCGTCTGCGGTTTCGCTTTGCTCAGCCTTGTCCACCGCATCTGCGGTTTTGCTCTGCTGAGCCTTGTTTACCGCGTCTGCGGTTTTGCTCTGCTCAGCCTTGTCTACCGCGTCTGCGGTTCTGCTCTGTTCGGCCTTGACTACCGCACCTTCGGTTTCGCTTTACTCTGTTTGTTTACCGCATCTGCGGCTCCGAATCTGTCTCCCAGTCTGTACTGGACCCTACCCAGCCTGCGCTCTAGTCTGCCTGTTCCTGTATTCCCCGGTGTGGGTCAACAGCCGTGTCCGGAGTCTGACCTGGAGTAGACCCTGGTCCCTCTGCTCGGTTCCTCCCTGGTGCACGGGCGTCGTATGCCGTCGTGCGACCTTGGTCGGATCGGGCAGATACTTAGTTACGCCCCTCCAGACACTCTCCGGTTCATGGCACAGTGGAACCACTAAACACGCACACGCCAGTCAGTCCGGGCGTGTGCATTACAGCATGCTCAGGCCATGGTTCCCGTTGAGTCCCACGGCCTTCGCTCTCTGAGACGTTTTCCAGCGAATACGTGCATTAAAAATAAATAAAAAAATATATATATATATATATTTTTTTTCTTTAGCTGAGTTCCAGGCGAATTACGCACCCATCCAGATGGATCTTTCTGCACTCGTTCCTGCGGATCCTCCACGGTACTACGGGGATCCAAGACAGAGTCGTGCATTTGTGGAGCAATGCATGCTACACTTCAAGTTCTACCCTCTTTGTTTTCCCACCGATCGGGCTAAGGTGGGATTTATGATGTCTTACCTAGCGGGTGATGCCTTGAAATGGATCACCCCCCTATGGGACGCACAAGATTCTATCGACCTGGACATAATGGCCTTCCTGGTGGCCTTTCTAATGGTCTTCGATGATCCTAACCCGGAGGCTCCTGTGGAAGCTTCACTTCCCAATATCCCGGTGCAGCCCCGATGAGTAATGTGTGTAGGTAGCGCACTAGTCCTCCTGCCCGAAGAGGCTACTGCCCATCCAGAATCCACACAGGATGAATACGCTCTTCGGAATACTTCTCCCAACGTCAAGAGGCAGTCCAGGCGTGCTAGGCGTAGAGGCAAGCCGTCACGCCTGGGTCTGTCCTCCCAAAGACCTCCTGATCCCAACCTTGAAGTCCCTGCTGAAGCTTCATTTCCCTGTATCCCGGAGCAGTCCCTACGGGAAATATGCGTGGGTAGCGCACCTGTTCTCCTGCCCGAAGAGACTTCTGCCCACCTAGAATCCTCCGGGATACCACCTGATGACAAAAGGAGAGAGACTTCCCTACACCCGGTACCCGATACTTCGTCCGCTCCGTCCTGTGAGCCTGACAATGGGTACCTCAAAGCGGTAGTTAACCCCGAGTCTCTACACCCCTCCAACCAGGCGGAGGACCTCCAGTTGTCTCCAGAACCCTTCGGGGTGCCACCTGGTGGTGAATGGACAGAGACTTTCCTATGCTCGGCACCCGATACCTCGCCTGCTTCGTCCAGTGAGTCCGACCTAGTGTTTTCTGAAGCAGAGGTTACCCCCGAGTCTCTCCACTCCTCTGACCCGGCAGAGGACCTCCAGTTGTCTCCTGAACCCTTCGGGGTGCTACTTGATAGCGAATGGACAGAGACTCTCCTATACTCGGTACCTGATACCTCGCCTGCTTCATCCAGTGAGTCTGAACAAGTGTAATCTGAAGCGGAGGTTACCCCCGAGTCTCTGCCCCCCTCCAACCCGGCGGAGGACTTCCAGTTGTCTTCTGTACCCTCTGGGGTGCCACCTGAAAATATGTGGAGAGAGACTTCCTTGTGTGCTGTTCCTGGTACTCCACCCGTTTCGTCTGTTGCTGAGGATGGCTGGATAGGAGGTAGCATCCTAGCTAACCAAATGAGACCAGTTTTTCCTGTGGACAGTGGAAGTGATCTCCTTGAAGTGAAGGCTTGGCCCTCGAATTCCCTGCGGAAGATTCTGGCAGGCCTGAAGAAGAGGGGGCGTAAGGGGGGGGGGGTACTGTAACATACCTGGCGGCGTCCTTGCATAGTGGTTCATCTCCCTCTGTGCAAGAGCACGCACTTGATCTCCAATCCAGAATGTCTCTCTGGCTTCCCTCCATGCTGTCTGTTTGCTTCTGTTTCTGCTGCTTAAGGGCGGTGCCCGATCACTTCCTGCTTTTTGTACCTGCTGCAGGCACACCCCTTGTGCGTCCTCAGCCTTTTGCTGTCTGTCACCTGGTATTTAAACCAGATGATCCAATTAACCCATGCCTGAGCATTGTGTTCTGTCAGTTGGCTTCTGGTCACTGATATGCCAGGTCCCGTTTATGTTTCCTGCCTTTGGTATCAGTTCCCGTGTCTGAACTGTGTCCTGTCTGTATTATCTTCTAGCCTGTTGTCTTCTGCCTATCCTGGAGCCTGCATTTCCAGGCCTGTGTGAACACGCTCCTAGCCTGTTCTTTCCGCCTTCTAGGGGCCGCATACCTAGACCCGCTCCTGTATCTTGCTGCTGTGTCTGTTCTTGACTGAATACTCTCATAGCCTGTTTCCTGTTTTTCTCTATGTCCGTACCTTCCCTTTTTCTGCAGAGTCTGAACTCGTACCTAACTCCTGCTCGTTGTCACTGTACTTCCGTTTGTGAGTTTGTGGTCCACTCGCTACTTCACTGCAAGTACCCTGTGGGTATCTGGTTCTGCCTTTCCCTTCCTGTCTGTTCCGCGTGAAATGAGCCCTGTCCCCTCCGCTATGCCTTGCTTGCCGCTTCGGCGGTTCTTGCTTGCTCAACCTTGTCCACCGCGTCTGCGGTTTCGCTTTGCTCAGCCTTGTCCACCGCGTCTGCGGTTTCGCTTTGCTCAGCCCTGTCCACCGCGTCTGCGGTTTCGCTTTACTCAGCCCTGTCCACCGCGTCTGCGGTTTCGCTTTGCTCAGCCTTGTCCACCGCGTCTGCGGTTTCGCTTTGCTCAGCCCTGTCCACCGCGTCTGCGGTTTCGCTTTGCTCAGCCCTGTCCAAAACGTCTACGGTTTCGCTTTGCTCAGCCCTGTCCACCGCATCTGCGATATCGCTTTGCTCAGCCCTGTCCACCGCGTCTGCGTTTTCGCCATGCTCAGCCCTGTCCACCGAGTCTGCGGTTTCGCTTTGCTCAGCCCTGTCCACCGTGTCTGCGGTTTCGCTCTGCTCAGCCCTGTCCACCGCGTCTGCGGTTTCGCTCTGCTCAGCCTTGTCAACCGCGTCTGCGGTTTTGCTCTGCTCAGCCTTCTCTATCGCGTCTGCGGTTCTGCTCTGCTCGGCCTTGACTACCGCACCTGCGGTTTCGCTTTACTCTGTTTGTTTACCGCATCTGCGGCTCCGAATCTGTCTCCCAGTCTGTACTGGACCCTACCCAGCCTGCGCTCTAGTCTGCCTGTTCCTGTATTCCCCGGTGTGGGTCAACAGCTGTGTCCGGAGTCTGACCTGGAGTAGACCCTGGTCCCTCTACTCGGTTCCTCCCTGCACGGGCGTCGTATGCCATCGTGCGACCTTGGTCGGATCGGGCAAATACTTAGTTACACCCCTCCAGACACTCTCCGGTTCATGGCACAGTGGAACCACTAAACACACACACGCCAGTCAGTCCGGGCATGTGCATTACACTTTTTATTCCATTGCGACCTCCACCACTCTTCCATGGGGCATTAAAACCGTCTTGTTAAGCTACTTTGACCTCCAAGTCTCTTCCAAGGGGCATTAAAACGTCTGGTTGAACCGCTCTGAGCTCCACAGCTCTTCCAAGGGGCATTGACAATATCTTTTTATTCCATTGTAACCTTCTGCACTCTTCCAAGTGCATTGATAATGTCTTTTTATTCCTCTGCGACGTCCACGACTCTTCCTTGGGGCATTAAAACCGTCTTGTTAAGCTACTGTGACCTTCAAGTTTCTTACACAGGGCATTGATATTGTCTTTTTATTCCACTGTAACCTCCAACACTCTTCCAAGGGGCATTGATATTGTCTTTTTATTCCACTGTAACCTCCACCAATCTTACAAGGGGCATTGATATTGTCTTTTTAATCCACTGCAACCTTCACTACTCTTCCAAGGGGCATTAAAACCGTCTTGTTAAGCTACTGTCACGTTCATGTCTATTCCACGGGGCATTGATATTGTCTTTTTATTCCACTGTAACCTCCACCACTCTTCCAAGTGGCATTGACATTGTCTTTTTAATCCACTGCGACCACCACCACTCTTCCAAGGGGCATTAAAACAGTATTGTTAAGCTACTGTGACCTCCACGTCTCTTCCAATGGGGATTAAAACCGTCTGGTCAAACCACTCTGAACTCCACAGCTCTTCCAAGGGGCATTGATATTGTCTTTTTATTCCACTGTAACCTCCACCACCCTTCCAAGGGGTATTGATTTTGTCTTTTTATTCCACTGCGACCTCCACCTCTCTTCCAATGGGCATTGTTATTGTCTTTTTAATCCCCTGCAACCTCCACCACTCTTCTAAGGGGCATTAAAACCGCCTTGTTAAGCTACTGTGACCTCCACGTCCCTTCCACGGGGCATTGATATTGTCTTTTTATTCCACTGCGACCTCCACCACTCTTCCAAGGGGCATTGATATTGTCTTTTTTATCCACTGCAACCTCCAC
The DNA here is from genome assembly GCF_046119375.1 of Phyllobates terribilis. Lineage (NCBI taxonomy): Eukaryota > Metazoa > Chordata > Amphibia > Anura > Dendrobatidae > Phyllobates > Phyllobates terribilis. Next base: position 2,721,971 of record NW_027362799.1, on the reverse strand, counting down.
CACTCTTCCAAGGGGCATTAAAACCGTCTTGTTAAGCTACTGTGACCTCCATGTCCCTTCCACGGGGCATTGATATTGTCTTTTTATTCCACTGCGACCTCCACGATTCTTCCAAGGGACATTGATATTGTCTTTTTAATCCACTGTGAACTCCACCACTCTTCCAAGGGGCATTAATACCGTCTTGTTATGCTACTGTGACGTCGACTTCTCTTCCAAGGGGCATTAAAACCATCTGGTTAAACCACTCTGAACTCCACAGCTCTTCCAAGGGGCATTTGTATTGTCTTTTTATTCCACTCTAATCTCCACCACTCTTCCAAGGGGCATTGACATTGTCTTTTTATTAAACTGCGACCTCCACCACTCTTCCAAGGGGCATTAAAACCATATGGTTAAGCTACAGTGACCTCCATATCTCTTCCATGGGGCATTGATATTGTCTTTTTATTCCACTGTAACCTCCACCACTCGTCCAAGGGGCATTGATATTGTCTTTTTATTCGACTGCGACCTCCATCACTCTTTCAAGGGGCATTGATAACGTCTTTTTATTCCACTGCGACCTCCACCACTCTTCCAAGGCCCATTGATATTGTCTTTTTAATCCACTGCGACCTCCACCACTCTTCCAAGGGGCATTAAAACCGTCTTGTTAAGCTATTGTGACCTCCACATCTCTTCCACAGGGCATTGATATTGTCTTTTTATTTAACTGTAACCTCCACCACTGTTCCAAGGGGCATTGATATTGTCTTTTTATTCCACTGTAACCTCCATCACTCTTCCAAGGGGCATTGATATTGTCTTTTTATTCAACTGTAACCTCCACCACTCTTCCAAGGGGCATTGATATTGTCTTTTTATTCCACTGCAACCTCCACCACTCTCCCAATGGGAATTCATATTGTCTTTTTAATCCACTGCGACCTCCACCACCCTTCCAAGGGGCATTAAAACCGTCTTGTTAAGCTACTGTCAACTCCACGTCCCTTCCAAGGGGCATTAAATCCGTCAATTTAAACCACTTTGAACTCCACAGCTCTTGCAAGGGGCATTGATATTGTCTTTTTATTCCAATGTAACCTCCAGCACTCTTCCAAGGGACATTGATATTGTCATTTTATTCCACTGCAACTACCACCTCTCTTCCAAGGGACATTAAAACCGTCTTGCTAAGCTACTGTGACATCCACGTCTCTTTCACGGGGCATTGATATTGTCTTTTTATTCCACTGTAAACTCCACCACTCTTCCAAGGGGCATTGATATTGTCTTTTTATTCCACTGCCATCTCCACCACTCTTCCAAGGGTCATTGATATTGTCTTTTTAATCCAGTGCGACCTACACCACTTTTCCAAGGGGAATTAAAAACGTCTTTTTAAGCTACTGTGACCTCCACGTCACTTCCAATGGGCATTAAAACCGTCTGGTTTAACTACTCTGAACTCCACTGCTCTTCCAAGGGGCATTGATATTGTCTTTTTAATCCACTGTCACCTCCACCACTCTTCCAAGGGGCATTGATATTGTTTTTTTATTCCACTGCGATTTCCACTACTCTTCCAAGGGACATTGATATTGTCTTTTTAATCCACTGTGACCTCCACGTCTCTTCCAAGGGGCATTAAAACCATCAATTTAAACCACTCTGAACTCAACAGCTCTTCCAAGGAGCACTGGTATTGTATTTTTATTCCACTCTAACCTCCACCACTCTTCCAAGGGGCATTGACATTGTCTTTTTATTCCACTGCGACCTCTATCATTCTTCCAAGGGGCATTGATATTGTCTTTTTAATCCACTGCAACCTCCACCACTTTTCCAAAGGGTATTAAAAGCGTCTTTTTAAGCTACTGTGACCTCCACGTCACTTCCAATGGGCATTAAAACCGTCTGGTTTAACTGCTCTGAACTACACTGCTCTTCCAAGGGGCTTTGATATTGTCTTTTTAATCCACTGTTACCTCCACCACTGTTCCAAGGGGCATTAATATTGTCTTTTTAATCCACTGTGACCTCCACGTCTCTTCCAAGGGGCATTAAAACCATCAATTTAAACCACTCTGAACTCCACAGCTCTTCCAAGGAGCACTGGTATTGTCTTTTTATTCCACTCTAACCTCCTCCACTCTTCCTAGGGGCATTGACATTGTCTTTTTATTCCACTGCGACCTCCATCATATTTCCAAGGGGCATGGATATTGTCTTTTTAATCCACTGCGACCTCCACCACTCTTCCAAGGGACATTAAAACCGTGTTGTTAAGCTACTTTGACCTCCACGTCAATTCCACGGGGCATTAAAACCGTCAATTTAATCTACTCTGAACTCCACAGCTCTTGCAAGGGGCATTGATATTGTCTTTTTATTCCAATGAAACCTCCAGCACTGTTCCAAGAGGCATTGAGATTGTCTTTTTATTCCACTGCAACTTCCACCTCTCTTCCAAGTGGCATTAAAACCGTCTTGTTAAGCTACTGTGACCTCCACGTCTCTTTCACGGGACATTGATATTGTCTTTTTATTCCCCTGTAACCTCCACCACTCTTCCAAGGGGCATTGATATTGTCTTTTTATTCCACTGGGACCTTCACCACTCTTCCAAGGGGCATTAAAACCATCTTGTTAAGCTACTGTGACCTCCACGTCTCTTCCAAGGTGCATTAAAACCGTCATTTTAAACCACTCTGAACCCCACAGCTCTTGCAAGAGGCATTGATATTGTCTTTTTGTTCCACTGTAACCTACAGCACTCTTTCAAGGGGCATTGATATTGTCTTTTTACTCCACTACGACTTCCACCACTCTCCCAAGGTGCATTAAAAACATCTTGTTTAGCTACTGTAACGTCCATGTCTATTCCACGGGGCATTGATATTATCTTTTTATTCCACTGTATCCTCCACCACTCTTCCAAGGGCCATTGATATTGTCTTTTTATTCCAATGCGACTTCCACCTCTCTTCTAAGGGGCATTGATATTGTATTTTTAATCCACTGCGACCTCCACCACTCTTCCAAGAGGCCTGAAAACAGTCTTGTTAATCTACTTTGACCTCCACATCTTTTCCAAGGGGCATTAAAACCGTCTGGTTAAACCACTCTGAACTCCACAGCTCTTCCAAGGGGCATTGATATTGTCTTTTTATTCCACTGTAAACTCCACCATTCTTCCAAGGGATATTGATATTGTCTTTTTAATGCACTGCGACCTCCACCACTCTTCCAAGGGGCATTAAAACCATCTCGTTAAACCACTCTGAACTCCACCACTCTTTCAATGTGCATTGATATTGTCTTTTTATTCCACTGCAACCTCCACCACTCTTCCAAGGGGCATTAAAACTGTTACCTCCACGTGTCTTCCATGGGGCATTGATATTGTCTTTTTAATCGACTGTGACCTCCACCACTTTTCCAAGGGGTATTAAAACCGTCTTGTTTATCTACTGAGACCTCCACGTCTCATCCAAGGGGCAATAAAACCATCTGGTTAAACCACTGTGAACTCCACAGCTCTTCCAAGGGGCATTGGTATTGTCTTTTTTTTCCACTCTAACCTCCACCACTCTTCCAAGGGGCATTGACATTGTCGTTTTATTCCACTGTGACCTCCATCATTCTTACAAGGGGCATTGATATTGTCTTTTTATTCCACTGCCACCTCCACCATTTTTCCAAGGGGGATTGACATTGTCTTTTTAATCAACTGCGACCTCCACCACTTTTCCAAGGGGCATTAAAAATGTCTTTTGAAGCTACTGTGACCTCCACTTCACTTCCACGGGGCATTGATCTTGTCTTTTAATTCCACTGCGACCTCAACCACTCTTCCTCGGGGCATTGATATTGTCTTTTTATTCCACTGCGACCTCCACCACTCTTCTAAGGGGCATTGATATTGTTTTTTAAATCCACAACGATCTCCACCACTCTTCCAAGGGGCATTAGAACAGTCTTGTTAAGCTACTGTGACCTCCTCGTCTCTTCCAAGGGGCATTAAAACTGCATGGTTAAACCACTCTGAACTCCACAGCTCTTCCAAGAGGCATTGATATTGTCTTTTTATTCAACTGTAACCTCCACCACCCTTCCAATGGGCATTGATATTGTCTTTTTCTTCCACTGCGACCTCCACCACTCTTCCTAGGTGATTTGATAGTCTTTTTAATCCACTGCGACCTCCACCACTTTTCCAAGGGGCATTAAAAAAGTCTTGTTAAGCTACTGTCACCTCCATGTCCCTTCCACGGGGCATTGATATTGTCTATTTTTTCCACTGCGACCTCCACCACTCATCCAAGGGGCATTGATATTGTGTTTTTAGTCCACTGCGTCCTCCACCACTCTTCCAAGGGACATTGATATTGTCTTTTTATTCCACTGCGACCTTCACCCCTCTTCCAAGGAACATTGATGTTGTCTTTTTTTGCCACTGTAATCTCCACCACTCTTCTAAGGGGCATTGAAATTTTCTTTTTATTCCACTGCGACCTCCACATCTCTTCCAAGTGGAATTGATATTGTCATTTTATTACACTGCAACCTCCACCACTCTTCTAAGGGGCATTGATATTGTCTTTTTAATCCACTGCGACCTCCACCACTCTTCCAAGGGGCATTGATTTTGTCTTTTCATTCCATTGCGACCTCCACCTCTCTTCCAAGGGGCATTAAAACCATCTTGTTAAGCTAATGTGACCTCCAAGTTTCTTCCACGAGGCATTGATATTGTCTTTTTATTCCACTTCGACCTCCACCACTCTTCTAAGGGGCATTGATATTGTCTTTTTAATCCACTGAGACCTCCACCACTCTTCCAAGGGGCATTAAAACAGACTTGATAAGATACTGTGACCTCCAAGTCTCTTCCAAGGGGCATTAAACCGTCTGGTTAAACCACTCTGTACTCCACAGCTCTTCCAAGAGGCATTGATGTTGTCTTTTAATTCAACTGTAACATCCACCACTCTTCCAAGCGGCATTGATATTGTCTTTTTATTCCACTGCGACCTCCACCACTCTTCCAAGAGGCATTGATATTGTCTTTTTAATCAACTGCGACCTCCACCTCTCTTCCGAAGGGCATTAAAACCATCTGGTTAAACCACTCTGATCTCCACAGCTCTTCCAAGGGGCATTGGTATTGTCTTTTTATTCCACTCTAACCTCCACCACTCTTCCAAGGGGCATTAATATAGTCTTTTTAATCCAATGCGACCTCCACCACTATTCCAAGGGGCGTTGATATTGTCTTTTTAATCCACTGTGACCTCCATGTCTCTTCCCAGGGGCATTAAAACCGTCAATTTAAACAACTCTGAACTCCACAGCTCTTCCAAGGTGCATTGACATTGTCTATTTATTCCACTGCGACCTCCACCACTCTTCCAAGGGGCATTAAGACCATGTTTTTAAGCAACAGTGACCTACACAACTCTTCCATGGGTCATTGATATTGTCTTTTTATTCCACTGTAACCTCCACCACTCTTCCAAGTGGCATTAATTTTGTCTTTTTATTCCACTGCGAGCTCCACCACTCTTCCAATGGGCATTGTTTTTGTGTTTTTAATCCCCTGCAACCTCCAACACTCTTCCAAGGGGCATTAAAACCGTCTTGTTAATCTACTTTGACCTCCACGTCCCTTCCACGGGGCATTGATATTGTCTTTTTATTCCACTGCGAAATCCAGCACTCTTCCAAGGAGCATTGATATTGTCTTTTTAATCCACTGCGAACTCCACCACTCTTCCAAGGGGCCTTAAAACCGTCTTGTTATGCTTCTGTCACGTCGACTTCTCTTCCAAGGGGCATTAAAACCATCTGTTTAAACCACTCTGAACTCCACAGCTCTTCCAAGGGGCATTTGTATTGTCTTTTATTCCACTCTAACCTCCACCACTCTTCAAAGGGGCATTGACATTGACTTTTTATTCCACTGCTACCTCCACCACTCTTCCAAGGGGCATTAAAACCATATTGTTAAGCTACTGTAACCTCCATCACTCTTCCAAGAGGCATTGATATTGTCTTTTTATTCAGCTGTAACCTCCACCACTCTTCCAAGGGGAATTGATATTGTCTTTTTATTCCACTGCGACCTCCACCACTCTTCCAAGGGGCATTCATATTGTCTTTTTAATCCATTGCGACCTCCACCACTCTTCCAAAGGGCATTAAAACCGTCTTGTTAAGCTACTGTCACCTCCACGTCCCTTCCAAGGGTCATTAAAACCGACAATTTAAACCACTCTGAACTCCACAGCTCTTGGAAGGGGCATTGATATTGTCTTTTTATTCCAATGTAACCTCCAGCACTCTTCCAAGGGGCATTGATATTGTCTTTTTATTCCACTGCAACTTCCACCTCTCTTCCAAGGGAATTAAAACCGTCTTGTTAAGCTACTGTGACTTCCACGTCTCTTTCACGGGGCATTGATATTGTCTTTTTATTCCACTGTAACCTCCACCACTATTCCAAGGGACATTGATATTGACTTTTTATTCCACTGTGACCTCCACGTATCTTCCTAGGTGCATTAAAACCGTCAATTTAAACCACTCTGAACTCCACAGCTCTTGCAAGAGGCATTGAAATTGTCTTTTTACTCCACTGTAATCTACAGTACTCTTTCAAGGGGCATTGATATTGTATTTTTATTCCACTACGACTTCCACCACTCTCCCAAGGTTCATTAAAAACATCTTGTTTAGCTACTGTAACGTCCATGTCTATTGCACGGGGCATTGATATTGTCTTTATATTCCACTGTATCCTCCACAATTCTTCCAAGTGGTATTGATATTGTCTTTTTATTCCACTACGACTTCCACCTCTCTTCTAAGGGGCATTGATTAATCCACTTCGATCTCCACCACTCTTCCAAGAGGCATTAAAACAGTCTTGTTAAACCACTCTGAACTCCACAGCTCTTCCAAGGGGCATTGATATTGTCTTTTTATTCCACTGTAACCTCCACAATTCTTCCAAGGGGTATTGATATTGTCTTTTTAATGCAATGTGACCTCCCCCACTCTTCCATGGGGCATTAAAACCATCTGGTTAAAGCATTCTGAACTCCATAGCTCTTTCAAGAGGCATTGATATTGTCTTTTTATTTCACTGTAACCTCCAACACTCTTTCAAGGGGCATTGATATTGTCTTTTTATTCCACTGCGACCTCCACCACACTTCCAAGGGGCATTAAAACTGTCTTGTTAAGCTACTGTGACCTCCACGTGTCTTCCACGGGGCATTGATATTGTCTTTTTAATCCATTGTGACCTCCACCACTATTCCAAGGGGCATTAAAACCGTCTTGTTAATCTACTGTGACCTCCACGTGTCTTCCAAGGGGCAATAAAACCATCTGGTTAAACCACTCTGAACTCCACAGCTCTTCCAAGGGGCATTGATATTGTCTTTTTATTCCACTCTAACCAACACCACTCTTCCAAGGGGCATTAAAACTGTCTTGTTAAGCTGCTGAAACCTCCATTTCCTTTCCACGGGGCATTGATATTGTCTTTTTATTCCAATGTAACCTCCACCACTCTTCTAAGGGGCAGTGATATTGTCTTTTTAAACCACTGCGACCTCCACCACTCTTCCAAGAGGCATTAAAAACATCTTATTAAGCTACTATGACCTCCACATCTCTTCCAAGGGGCATTAAAACCGTCTGATTAAACCACTCTGAATTCCACAGCTCATCAAAGGGGCATTGATATTGTCTTTTTATTCCACTGTAACCTCCACCACTTTTCCTATGGGAATTGATATTGTCTTTTTATTATTATTATTATTATTATTTGTTATTATAGCGCCATTTATTCCATGGCGCTTTACATGTGATAGGGATATACATAACAAAAGCATTTACATAATCTTAACAAAGCGAGTCAGCGACTGGTACAGGAGGAGCGAGGACCCTGCTCGCGAGGGCTCACATTCAAGAAGGGATGGGTGAGGATACATTAGGTGAGGGTAGAGCTGGTCGTGCAGCGGTGGTTACTGCAGGTTGTAGGCTTGTCGGAAGAGGTGGGTCTTCAGGTTTCTTTTGAAGGTTTCCACGGTCGGCGAGAGTCTGATGTGTTGGGGTAGAGAGTTCCAGATTGTGGGAGGAGGAGATAAATGGGGAGTAGAGAAAGAGATCTTGTGAGGATCAGAGGTTGCGTGCAGGTAAGTACCGGGAGACTAGGTCACAGATGTATGGGGGAGACAGGTTGTGGATGGCTTTGTATGCCATGGTTAGAGTTTTGAACTGGATTCTCTGGGCAATGGGGAGCCAGTTAAGAGATTGACAGAGAGGAGAGGCTGGGGAATAGCGGGGGCACAGGTGAATTAGTCGAGCAGCAGAGTTTAGGATAGATTGGAGAGGCGCAAGAGTGTTGTAAGGGAGGCCACGGAGCAGGAGGTTGCATTAGTCGAGGCGGGATATGATGAGGGCATGCACTAGTGTTTTTGCAGAGTCTTTGCTGAGGAATGCACGGATCCGGGAGATGTTTTTGAGTTGGAGTCAGCAGGAAGTGGAAAGGGCTTGGATATGTGGCTTGAAGGAGAGATCAGAGTCCAGGGTTACTCCACGGCATCGAGCTTGTGGGACTGGGGAGAGTGAACAGCCATTGACGTTGATGGCTAGGTCAGATGGGGGATGTGAATGAGAGGGTGGAAAGATGATGAACTCTGTTTTATCCATGTTGAGTTTTAGAAATCTGTCAGAGAAGAAGGATGACATGGCGAACAGATATTTTGGGATTTTGGTTAGTAGGGAGGAGATATCGGGTCCAGAGAGGTAGATCTGTGTGTCGTCAGCATAGAGATGATACTGAAAACCGTGAGACTGTATGAGCTGTCCCAGGCCAAAGGTGTAGATGGAGAAGAGCAGAGGTCCTAGAACTGAACCTTGGGGGACACCGACAGATAGGGGGCGAGATGAGGAGGTGGTGCGTGAGTGGGAGACGCTGAATGTCCTGTCTGTTAAGTATGAGGAGATCCAAGATAGAGCCAAGTCCGTGATGCCAAGAGATGAGAGAATCTGGAGTGAGAGGGAATGGTCCACTGTGTCAAAGGCAGATGACAGGTCCAGAAGGAGGATGATGGAGTAGTGTCGCTTGGATTTGGCATTTAGTAAGTCGTTGGTGACTTTGGTCAGGGCAGTTTCAGTCGAGTGATGCGGTCGGAAGCCAGATTGCAGGCGGTCGAAGAGGGAGCAGGAGGAGAGGTGGGAGGACATTTCAAGGTGGACATGTTGTTCTAGTAGTTTTGAGGCAAAGGGGAGGAGTGAGGAAGGGTCAGAGAGGAAGGGTCAAGGGAGGGCTTTTTGAGGATGGGTGTGATTGCGGCATGTTTGAAACATGAGGGGAAGACACCGGTTGTTAGTGACAGATTGAAGAGATGGGTTAGGGTTGGGATGAAGACTGTGGTAAGGTTAGTGATGAGGTGGGATGGGATTGGGTCAAGTTCGCAGGTGGTGAGTTGTGATTTGGAGAGTAAAGAGGAGACTTGACCTTCTGTAATGGAGGAGAAGTGGGGTTTGGAGGAGGAGGGTTGAATAGATATGAGGAGGCGTTGTGTGGAGTTTAGGCTAAAGTTTTGTCTGATGGTGTCAATCTTCTGTTTGAAGAATGAGGCAAAGTCATCGGCTGAGATGAGAGAAGAGGGAGGAGGTGCTGGGGGACGAAGGAGAGACTTGAAAGTGTTAAATAGCTGTTTAGGGTTGTGAGATAGGGAGGATATGAGAGATGAGAAGTAGGTTTGTTTTGCTGTAGTGAGTGCGGACTTGAAATTAGTGAGGGATTGCTTGAATGCGATGAAGTGCTCGATGGAGTGAGACCTTCTCCATCTCCGCTCCGTAACCCTGGAGGCCCGGCGCAGTTCTTTAGTAAGTTTAGTGTGCCAGGGTTGCCTGTTGAATGTGCGAGATGTGGTGTGTGTGAGAGGGGCGATCGAGTCTAGAGCTGCAGCTATTGTGGTGTTATATGAAGCAGCAGCAACGTCTGCATCGTGCAAGGAATTTATGTCTGTAAGAGGGAGGAGGGATTCAGAGAGTGAGTGTAAGTCAAGGTGTTTGAGATTTCTGCGAGGGTATGCTAGTTTGTGGAGTGGGGATTGTTGCCCCGGGGAGGAGAGAGAAGAGAATGTAAGTAGGCTGTGATCAGAGAGAGGGAGAGATGAGTTAGAGAGGTTAGCTAGGGAACAGATGCGGGTGAAGATGAGGTCCAGTGTGTGGCCATCTTTGTGGGTGGGTGTGGAAGACCATTGAGTGAGTCCGAAGGAGGAAGTGAGAGATAGGAACTTAGAGACAGACGAGTGGGAAGTGTTAATGGGGATGTTGAAGTCACCCATTATGATAGTGGGGATGTCAGTGGAGAGGAAGTGAAGCAGCCAGGTGGTGAAGTGGTCTAAGAAGGTGGTGGCTTGCCCTGGGGGTCGGTAAACGACGGCCAGTTGGAGGGGGAATAGATGCGCACACAGTGCACCTCAAAAGAGGGGAGTGTAACGGAGGGTGGCTGTGGGATTTGGATGAAAGTGCAGTGTTCTGATAGGAGAAAACCTACGCCTCCGCCATGTTTGCCATTGGGGTGGGGGGTGTGGGAAAGGTGGAATCCGCCATATGAAAGTGCAGCTGGGGAGGCTGTGTCAGAGGGGGTGAGCCAGGTTTCAGTGATGGCGAGGAAGGAAAGTTTGTTTGTAATGAAAAGATCGTGGATGAATGAAAGTTTGTTATAGACAGAGCGAGCGTTCCATAGAGCTCCTGTTAGAGCAACTAAGGGAGTGGGGATTGGTTGGATGGGTATGAGGTTAGAAGGGTTGCGACAGTTTGTGGAAGGTCGTGGATAGGAGGAAGAAGTAATTGTGGGGATATGGCGAGGAGGACCAGGATTTGTAGAGATATCTCCAGCAGTGAGGAGGAGCAGAGAAAGTGTTAGCAGGTGGGAGCAAGAGAGAGCATGATGTGGTTGTCTGTGTTTGGAGATCCAGGATTGAATGTTTAGGAATAATTTGGAGGAGGAGGTGAGATGAATGGGGAGGATCGAGGGAGAGATGAAGAGTTTGTTACTAGGTGTAGGGATTTGAGTGGTTACTAGAAAGTGGAGGACTATAGAGGAAAAAGTGAGAGCTAACAGAAACATAGTTAAAAGAGAGTAAGTGGTCAAAGTGTTGGGTTCCTGACTCCTGCCCTGACTAACTGCCTCTGAAATAACTGCCACTTATCTCCGAAGCCACTTTGCACAAGAAGACGTGTGCACCCCCCAGCACAAGTGCACCCCTTACAGAGCTTCTAAATATATAGGGCACATTAAACTATCAGGTGAAGGGCATTGTGGGAGCTGCATATGGCTAAATTAGCAGCTGGTCGTCTCACCAGGAGATGCCTGGGTGATCAAACACAGAGCTTGGACTCTAGTCTCTGCAGTTTAGCACCTCTAAAAATCAGATAAGAGCTATAGTGGGGAAGGGACAGACATATGTGGGTATTGAATGGAGTGGGACAGATAAAGCAGAGAAGTTATGCAGAGCATGTACCAGTGAGGTGAATCAGCAAAGCAGAGCATTAGATTACAGCAGACACAGCAAGCAGAGAATTTATGCAGAGCATGTACCAGTGAGGTGAATCAGCAAAGCAGAGCATTAGATTACAGCAGACACAGCAAGCAGAGAAGTCATGCAGAGCATGTACCAGTGAGGTGAATCAGCAAAGCAGAGCATTAGATTACAGCAGACACAGCAAGCAGAGAAGTTATGCAGAGCATGTACCAGTGAGGTTATTCCACTGCGACCTCCACCACTTTTCCAAGGGGCATTGATATTGTCTTTTATTCCACTGCGATCTCCACCACTCTTTCAAGGGGCATCGATAATGTCTATTTAATCCACTGCGACCTCCACCAATCTTCCAAGGGGCATTAAAACCGTCTTGTTAAGCTACTGTGACCTCCACGTCTCTTCCACAGGGCATTGTTATTGTCTTTTTATTCCACTGCGACATCCACCACTCTGCCAAGGGGCATTAAAACCATCTTGTTAAGCTGCTGTGATGTCCACGTCTCTTCCATGGGGCATTGATAATGTCTTTTTGTTCCACTGTAACCTCCACCACTCTTCCAAGAGGCATTGATATTGTATTTTTATTTCACTCTAACCTCCACCACTCTTCCAAGGGGCATTGATATTGTCTTTTTATTCCACTGCGACCTCCACCACTCTTCCAAGGTTCATTGATATTGTCTTTTTAATCCACTGCGGCCTCCACCACTCTTCCAAGGGGCATTAAAACCGTCTTGTTAAGCTACGGAAACCTCCACATCTCTTCCAAGGGGCAGAAAAACCGTTTTGTTAAAACACTCTGTACTCCACAGCTCTTCCAAGGGGCATTGATATTGTCTTTTTATTTCACTGTAACTTCCACCACTCTTTCAAGGGGCATTGATATTGCATTTTTATTCCACTGTGACCTCCACCACTCTTCCAAGGGGCATTAAAACCGTCTTGTTAAGCTACTGTGACCTCCAAGTCTCTTCCAAGGGCCATTGACAATGTCTTTTTATTCCATTGTAACCTTCTGCACTCTTCCAAGTGCATTGATATTGTCCTTTTATTCCTCTGCAACGTCCACGACTCTTCCAAGGTGCATTAAAACCGTCTTTTTAAGCTACCGTGACCTCCAAGTTTCTTACACAGGTCATTGATATTGTCTTTTTATTCCACTGTAACCTCCACCACTCTTCCAAGGGGCATTGATATTGTCTTTTTTTTCCACTCTAACCTCCACCACTCTTCCAAGGGGCATTGATATTGTCTTTTTATTTTACTGCGACCTCCACCACTCTTCCAAGGGGTATTAATATTGTTTTTTTATTACACAGTGACCTCCACAACTCTTCCAAGTGGCATTAAAACCGCATGGTTAAACCACTTTGAACTCCACAGCTCTTCCAAGAGGCAATGATATTGTCTTTTTATTCAACTGTAACCTCCACCACTCATCCAAGGGGCATTGATATTGTCTTTTTTTTCCACTGCGACCTCCACCACTCTTCCAAGGGGATTTGAAAGTCTTTTTAATCCACTGCGACCTCCACCAGTCTTCCAAGGGGCATCAAAACCGTCTTGTTAAGCTACTGTGACCTCCATGTCCCTTCCAAGAGGCATTGATATTGTCTTTTTATTCCACTGCGACCTCCACCACTCTTCCAAGGGGCATTGATATTGTCTTTTTAATTCACTGCGACCTCCACCACTCTTCCAAGGGTCATTCATATTGTCTTTTTAATCCACTGCGACCTCCACCACTCTTCCAAGGGGCATTAAAACTGTCTTGTTAAGCTACTGTCACCTCCACGTCCCTTCCAAGGGTCATTAAAACCTACAATTTAAACCACTCTGAACTCCACAGCTCTTGGAAGGGGCATTGATATTGTCTTTTTATTCCAATGTAACCTCCAGCACTCTTCCAAGGGGCATTGATATTGTCTTTTTATTCCACTGCAACTTCCACCTCTCTTCCAAGGGAATTAAAACCGTCTTGTTAAGCTACTGTGACTTCCACGTCTCTTTCACGGGGCATTGATATTGTCTTTTTATTCCACTGTAACCTCCACCACTATTCCAAGGGACATTGATATTGACTTTTTATTCCACTGTGACCTCCACGTATCTTCCTAGGTGCATTAAAACCGTCAATTTAAATCACTCTGAACTCCACAGCTCTTGCAAGAGGCATTGATATTGCCTTTTTACTCCACTGTAACCTACAGTACTCTTTCAAGGGGCATTGATATTGTATTTTTATTCCACTACGACTTCCACCACTCTCCCAAGGTGCATTAAAAACATCTTGTTTAGCTACTGTAACGTCCATGTCTATTGCACGGTGCATTGATATTGTCTTTATATTCCACTGTATCCTCCACCACTCTTCCAAGTGGGATTGATATTGTCTTTTTATTCCACTACGACTTCCACCTCTCTTCTAAGGGGCATTGATATTGTCTTATTAATCCACTTCGTCCTCCACCACTCTTCCAAGAGGCATTAAAACAGTCTTGTTAAGCTACTGTGACCTCCACATCTCTTCCAAGGGGCATTAAAACCGTCTGGTTAAACCACTCTGAACTCCACAGCTCTTCCAAGGGGCATTGATATTGTCTTTTTATTCCACTGTAACCTCCACAATTCTTCCAAGGGGTATTGATATTGTCTTTTTAATGGAATGTGACCCCCCCACTCTTCCAAGGAGCATTAAAACCATCTGTTTAAAGCACTCTGAACTCCATAGCTCTTTCAAGAGGCATTAATATTGTCTTTTTATTTCACTGTAACCTCCAACACTCTTTCAAGGGGCATTGATATTGTCTTTTTATTCCACTGCGACCTCCACCACACTTCCAAGGGGCATTAAAACTGTCTTGTTAAGCTACTGTGACCTCCACGTGTCTTCCACGGGGCATTGATATTGTCTTTTTAATCCATTGTGACCTCCACCACTATTCCAAGGGGCATTAAAACCATCTTGTTAATCTACTGTGACCTCCACGTCTCTTCCAAGGGGCAATAAAACCATCTGGTTAAACCACTCTGAACTCCACAGCTCTTCCAAGGGGCATTGATATTGTCTTTTTATTCCACTCTAACCAACACCACTCTTCCAAGGGGCATTAAAACTGTCTTGTTAAGCTGCTGAAACCTCCATGTCCTTTCCACGGGGCATTGATATTGTCTTTTTATTCCAATGTAACCTCCACCACTCTTCTAAGGGGCAGTGATATTGCCTTTTTAAACCACTGCGACCTCCACCACTCTTCCAAGAGGCATTAAAAACATCTTATTAAGCTACTATGACCTCCACATCTCTTCCAAGGGGCATTAAAACCGTCTGATTAAACCACTCTGAATTCCACAGCTCATCAAAGGGGCATTGATATTGTCTTTTTATTCCACTGTAACCTCCACCACTTTTCCTATGGGAATTGATATTGTCTTTTTATTATTATTATTATTTGTTATTATAGCGCCATTTATTCCATGGCGCTTTACATGTGATAGGGATATACATAACAAAAGCATTTACATAATCTTAACAAAGCGAGTCAGCGACTGGTACAGGGGGAGCGAGGACCCTGCTCGCGAGGGCTCACATTCAAGAAGGGATGGGTGAGGATACATTAGGTGAGGGTAGAGCTGGTCGTGCAGCGGTGGTTACTGCAGGTTGTAGGCTTGTCGGAAGAGGTGGGTCTTCAGGTTTCTTTTGAAGGTTTCCACGGTCGGCGAGAGTCTGATGTGTTGGGGTAGAGAGTTCCAGATTGTGGGAGGAGGAGATAAATGGGGAGTAGAGAAAGAGATCTTGTGAGGATCAGAGGTTGCGTGCAGGTAAGTACCGGGAGACTAGGTCACAGATGTATGGGGGAGACAGGTTGTGGATGGCTTTGTATGCCATGGTTAGAGTTTTGAACTGGATTCTCTGGGCAATGGGGAGCCAGTTAAGAGATTGACAGAGAGGAGAGGCTGGGGAATAGCGGGGGCACAGGTGAATTAGTCGAGCAGCAGAGTTTAGGATAGATTGGAGAGGCGCAAGAGTGTTGTAAGGGAGGCCACGGAGCAGGAGGTTGCATTAGTCGAGGCGGGATATGATGAGGGCATGCACTAGTGTTTTTGCAGAGTCTTTGCTGAGGAATGCACGGATCCGGGAGATGTTTTTGAGTTGGAGTCAGCAGGAAGTGGAAAGGGCTTGGATATGTGGCTTGAAGGAGAGATCAGAGTCCAGGGTTACTCCACGGCATCGAGCTTGTGGGACTGGGGAGAGTGAACAGCCATTGACGTTGATGGCTAGGTCAGATGGGGGATGTGAATGAGAGGGTGGAAAGATGATGAACTCTGTTTTATCCATGTTGAGGTTTAGAAATCTGTCAGAGAAGAAGGATGACATGGCGAACAGATATTTTGGGATTTTGGTTAGTAGGGAGGAGATATCGGGTCCAGAGAGGTAGATCTGTGTGTCGTCAGCATAGAGGTGATACTGAAAACCGTGAGACTGTATGAGCTGTCCCAGGCCAAAGGTGTAGATGGAGAAGAGCAGAGGTCCTAGAACTGAACCTTGGGGGACACCGACAGATAGGGGGCGAGATGAGGAGGTGGTGCGTGAGTGGGAGACGCTGAATGTCCTGTCTGTTAAGTATGAGGAGATCCAAGATAGAGCCAAGTCCGTGATGCCAAGAGATGAGAGAATCTGGAGTAAGAGGGAATGGTCCACTGTGTCAAAGGCAGATGACAGGTCCAGAAGGAGGATGATGGAGTAGTGTCGCTTGGATTTGGCATTTAGTAAGTCGTTGGTGACTTTGGTCAGGGCAGTTTCAGTCGAGTGATGCGGTCGGAAGCCAGATTGCAGGCGGTCGAAGAGGGAGCAGGAGGAGAGGTGGGAGGACATTTCAAGGTGGACATGTTGTTCTAGTAGTTTTGAGGCAAAGGGGAGGAGTGACATGGGGCGGTAGCTAGTCAGAGTGGAAGGGTCAAGGGAGGGCTTTTTGAGGATGGGTGTGATTGCGGCATGTTTGAAACATGAGGGGAAGACACCGGTTGTTAGTGACAGATTGAATAGATGGGTTAGGGTTGGGATGAAGACTGTGGTAAGGTTAGTGATGAGGTGGGATGGGATTGGGTCAAGTTCGCAGGTGGTGAGGTGTGATTTGGAGAGTAAAGAGGAGACTTGACCTTCTGTAATGGAGGAGAAGTGGGGTTTGGAGGAGGAGGGTTGAATAGATATGAGGAGGCGTTGTGTGGAGTTTAGGCTAAAGTTTTGTCTGATGGTGTCAATCTTCTGTTTGAAGAATGAGGCAAAGTCATCGGCTGAGATGAGAGAAGAGGGAGGAGGTGCTGGGGGACGAAGGAGAGACTTGAAAGTGTTAAATAGCTGTTTAGGGTTGTGAGATAGGGAGGATATGAGAGATGAGAAGTAGGTTTGTTTTGCTGTAGTGAGTGCGGACTTGAAATTAGTGAGGGATTGCTTGAATGCGATGAAGTGCTCGATGGAGTGAGACCTTTTCCATCTCCGCTCCGTAACCCTGGAGGCCCGGCGCAGTTCTTTAGTAAGGACATTTCAAGGTGGACATGTTGTTCTAGTAGTTTTGAGGCAAAGGGGAGGAGTGAGGAAGGGTCAGAGAGGAAGGGTCAAGGGAGGGCTTTTTGAGGATGGGTGTGATTGCGGCATGTTTGAAACATGAGGGGAAGACACCGGTTGTTAGTGACAGATTGAAGAGATGGGTTAGGGTTGGGATGAAGACTGTGGTAAGGTTAGTGATGAGGTGGGATGGGATTGGGTCAAGTTCGCAGGTGGTGAGTTGTGATTTGGAGAGTAAAGAGGAGACTTGACCTTCTGTAATGGAGGAGAAGTGGGGTTTGGAGGAGGAGGGTTGAATAGATATGAGGAGGCGTTGTGTGGAGTTTAGGCTAAAGTTTTGTCTGATGGTGTCAATCTTCTGTTTGAAGAATGAGGCAAAGTCATCGGCTGAGATGAGAGAAGAGGGAGGAGGTGCTGGGGGACGAAGGAGAGACTTGAAAGTGTTAAATAGCTGTTTAGGGTTGTGAGATAGGGAGGATATGAGAGATGAGAAGTAGGTTTATTTTGCTGTAGTGAGTGCGGACTTGAAATTAGTGAGGGATTGCTTGAATGCGATGAAGTGCTCGATGGAGTGAGACCTTTTCCATCTCCGCTCCGTAACCCTGGAGGCCCGGCGCAGTTCTTTAGTAAGTTTAGTGTGCCAGGGTTGCCTGTTGAATGTGCGAGATGTGGTGTGTGTGAGAGGGGCGATCGAGTCTAGAGCTGCAGCTATTGTGGTGTTATATGAAGCAGCAGCAACGTCTGCATCGTGTAAGGAATTTATGTCTGTAAGAGGGAGGAGGGATTCAGAGAGTGAGTGTAAGTCAAGGTGTTTGAGATTTCTGCGAGGGTATGCTAGTTTGTGGAGTGGGGATTGTTGCCCCGGGGAGGAGAGAGAAGAGAATGTAAGTAGGCTGTGATCAGAGAGAGGGAGAGATGAGTTAGAGAGGTTAGCTAGGGAACAGATGCGGGTGAAGATGAGGTCCAGTGTGTGGCCATCTTTGTGGGTGGGTGTGGAAGACCATTGAGTGAGTCCGAAGGAGGAAGTGAGAGATAGGAACTTAGAGACAGACGAGTGGGAAGTGTTAATGGGGATGTTGAAGTCACCCATTATGATAGTGGGGATGTCAGTGGAGAGGAAGTGAAGCAGCCAGGTGGTGAAGTGGTCTAAGAAGGTGGTGGCTTGCCCTGGGGGTCGGTAAACGACGGCCAGTTGGAGGGGGAATAGATGCGCACACAGTGCACCTCAAAAGAGGGGAGTGTAACGGAGGGTGGCTGTGGGATTTGGATGAAAGTGCAGTGTTCTGATAGGAGAAAACCTACGCCTCCGCCATGTTTGCCATTGGGGTGGGGGGTGTGGGAAAGGTGGAATCCGCCATATGAAAGTGCAGCTGGGGAGGCTGTGTCAGAGGGGGTGAGCCAGGTTTCAGTGATGGCGAGGAAGGAAAGTTTGTTTGTAATGAAAAGATCGTGGATGAATGAAAGTTTGTTATAGACAGAGCGAGCGTTCCATAGAGCTCCTGTTAGAGCAACTAAGGGAGTGGGGATTGGTTGGATGGGTATGAGGTTAGAAGGGTTGCGACAGTTTGTGGAAGGTCGTGGATAGGAGGAAGAAGTAATTGTGGGGATATGGCGAGGAGGACCAGGATTTGTAGAGATATCTCCAGCAGTGAGGAGGAGCAGAGAAAGTGTTAGCAGGTGGGAGCAAGAGAGAGCATGATGTGGTTGTCTGTGTTTGGAGATCCAGGATTGAATGTTTAGGAATAATTTGGAGGAGGAGGTGAGATGAATGGGGAGGATCGAGGGAGAGATGAAGAGTTTGTTACTAGGTGTAGGGATTTGAGTGGTTACTAGAAAGTGGAGGACTATAGAGGAAAAAGTGAGAGCTAACAGAAACATAGTTAAAAGAGAGTAAGTGGTCAAAGTGTTGGGTTCCTGACTCCTGCCCTGACTAACTGCCTCTGAAATAACTGCCACTTATCTCCGAAGCCACTTTGCACAAGAAGACGTGTGCACCCCCCAGCACAAGTGCACCCCTTACAGAGCTTCTAAATATATAGGGCACATTAAACTATCAGGTGAAGGGCATTGTGGGAGCTGCATATGGCTAAATTAGCAGCTGGTCGTCTCACCAGGAGATGCCTGGGTGATCAAACACAGAGCTTGGACTCTAGTCTCTGCAGTTTAGCACCTCTAAAAATCAGATAAGAGCTATAGTGGGGAAGGGACAGACATATGTGGGTATTGAATGGAGTGGGACAGATAAAGCAGAGAAGTTATGCAGAGCATGTACCAGTGAGGTGAATCAGCAAAGCAGAGCATTAGATTACAGCAGACACAGCAAGCAGAGAATTTATGCAGAGCATGTACCAGTGAGGTGAATCAGCAAAGCAGAGCATTAGATTACAGCAGACACAGCAAGCAGAGAAGTCATGCAGAGCATGTACCAGTGAGGTGAATCAGCAAAGCAGAGCATTAGATTACAGCAGACACAGCAAGCAGAGAAGTTATGCAGAGCATGTACCAGTGAGGTTATTCCACTGCGACCTCCACCAGTTTTCCAAGGGGCATTGATATTGTCTTTTATTCCACTGCGATCTCCACCACTCTTTCAAGGGGCATCGATAATGTCTATTTAATCCACTGCGACCTCCACCAATCTTCCAAGGGGCATTAAAACCGTCTTGTTAAGCTACTGTGACCTCCACGTCTCTTCCACAGGGCATTGTTATTGTCTTTTTATTCCACTGCGACATCCACCACTCTGCCAAGGGGCATTAAAACCATCTTGTTAAGCTGCTGTGATGTCCACGTCTCTTCCACGGGGCATTGATAATGTCTTTTTGTTCCACTGTAACCTCCACCACTCTTCCAAGAGGCATTGATATTGTATTTTTATTTCACTCTAACCTCCACCACTCTTCCAAGGGGCATTGATATTGTCTTTTTATTCCACTGCGACCTCCACCACTCTTCCAAGGTTCATTGATATTGTCTTTTTAATCCACTGCGGCCTCCACCACTCTTCCAAGGGGCATTAAAACCGTCTTGTTAAGCTACGGAAACCTCCACATCTCTTCCAAGGGGCAGAAAAACCGTTTTGTTAAAACACTCTGTACTCCACAGCTCTTCCAAGGGGCATTGATATTGTCTTTTTATTTCACTGTAACTTCCACCACTCTTTCAAGGGTCATTGATATTGCATTTTTATTCCACTGTGACCTCCACCACTCTTCCAAGGGGCATTAAAACCGTCTTGTTAAGCTACTGTGACCTCCAAGTCTCTTCCAAGGGGCATTGACAATGTCTTTTTATTCCATTGTAACCTTCTGCACTCTTCCAAGTGCATTGATATTGTCCTTTTATTCCTCTGCAACGTCCACGACTCTTCCAAGGTGCATTAAAACCGTCTTTTTAAGCTACCGTGACCTCCAAGTTTCTTACACAGGTCATTGATATTGTCTTTTTATTCCACTGTAACCTCCACCACTCTTCCAAGGGGCATTGATATTGTCTTTTTTTTCCACTCTAACCTCCACCACTCTTCCAAGGGGCATTGATATTGTCTTTTTATTTTACTGCGACCTCCACCACTCTTCCAAGGGGTATTAATATTGTTTTTTTATTACACAGTGACCTCCACAACTCTTCCAAGTGGCATTAAAACCGCATGGTTAAACCACTTTGAACTCCACAGCTCTTCCAAGGGGCATTGATATTGTCTTTTTATTTCACTGGAACTTCCACCACTCTTTCAAGGGGCATTGATATTGCATTTTTATTCCACTGTGACCTCCACCACTCTTCCAAGGGGCATTAAAACCGTCTTGTTAAGCTACTGTGACCTCCAAGTCTCTTCCAAGGGGCATTAAAACTGTCTTGTTAAGCCGCTCTGAGATCCACAGCTCTTCCAAGGGGCATTGACAATGTCTTTTTATTCCATTGTAACCTTCTGCACTCTTCCAAGTGCATTGATATTGTCCTTTTATTCCTCTGCAACGTCCACGACTCTTCCAAGGTGCATTAAAACCGTCTTTTTAAGCTACCGTGACCTCCAAGTTTCTTACACAGGTCATTGATATTGTCTTTTTATTCCACTGTAACCTCCACCACTCTTCCAAGGGGCATTGATATTGTCTTTTTTTTCCACTCTAACCTCCACCACTCTTCCAAGGGGCATTGATATTGTCTTTTTATTTTACTGCGACCTCCACCACTCTTCCAAGGGGTATTAATATTGTTTTTTTATTACACAGTGACCTCCACAACTCTTCCAAGTGGCATTAAAACCGCATGGTTAAACCACTTTGAACTCCACAGCTCTTCCAAGGGGCATTGATATTGTCTTTTTATTTCACTGGAACTTCCACCACTCTTTCAAGGGGCATTGATATTGCATTTTTATTCCACTGTGACCTCCACCACTCTTCCAAGGGGCATTAAAACCGTCTTGTTAAGCTACTGTGACCTCCAAGTCTCTTCCAAGGGGCATTAAAACTGTCTTGTTAAGCCGCTCTGAGATCCACAGCTCTTCCAAGGGGCATTGACAATGTCTTTTTATTCCATTGTAACCTTCTGCACTCTTCCAAGTGCATTGATATTGTCCTTTTATTCCTCTGCAACGTCCACGACTCTTCCAAGGTGCATTAAAACCGTCTTTTTAAGCTACCGTGACCTCCAAGTTTCTTACACAGGTCATTGATATTGTCTTTTTATTCCACTGTAACCTCCACCACTCTTCCAAGGGGCATTGATATTGTCTTTTTATTCCACTGCGACCTCCATCACTCTTCCAAGAAGCATTGAAACAGTCTTGTTAAGCTACTGTGACCTCCACGTCTTTTCCACGGTGCATTAAAACTTTCTGGTTAAACCACTGTGAACTCCACAGCTCTTCCAAGGGGCATTGATATTGTCTTTTTATTCCACTCTAACCTCCACCACTCTTCCAAGGGGCATTGATATTGTCTTTTTATTTTACTGCGACCTCCACCACTCTTCCAAGGGGTATTAATATTGTTTTTTTATTACACTGAGACCTCCACATCTCTTCCAAGTGGCATTAAAACCGCATGGTTAAACCACTTTGAACTCCACAGCTCTTCCAAGAGGCAATGATATTGTCTTTTTATTCAACTGTAACCTCCACCACTCATCCAAGGGGCATTTATATTGTCTTTTTTTTCCACTGCGACCTCCACCACTCTTCCAAGGG
Source organism: Phyllobates terribilis (assembly GCF_046119375.1). Taxonomy (NCBI): domain Eukaryota; kingdom Metazoa; phylum Chordata; class Amphibia; order Anura; family Dendrobatidae; genus Phyllobates; species Phyllobates terribilis. The sequence continues at coordinate 2,699,650 of NW_027362799.1, read as the reverse complement.
GATTTGATAGTCTTTTTAATCCACTGCGACCTCCACCACTCTTCCAAGGGGCATCAAAACCGTCTTGTTAAGCTACTGTGACCTCCATGTCCCTTCCAAGGGGCATTGATATTGTCTTTTTATTCCACTGCGACCTTCACCCTTCTTCCAAGGAACATTGATATTGTCTTTTTTTTCCACTGTAATCTCCACCACTCTTCTAAGGGGCAATGATATTTTCTTTTTATTCCACTGCGACCTCCACCACTCTTCCAAGGGGCATTTATAATGTCTTTTTAATCCACTGCGACCTCCACCACTCTTCCAAGGGGCATTATAACCGTCTTTTTAAGCTACTGTGACCTCCATGTCTCTTCCAAGGGGTCATTAAAACCATCAATTTAAACCACTGTGAACTCCACAGCTCTTGCAAGAGGCATTGATATTGTCTTTTTATTCCACTGTAACCTCCACCACTCTTCCAAGGGGCATTGATTTTGTCTTTTTAATCCACAACGACCTCCATCTCTCTTCCAAGAAGCATTAAACCTGTCTTGTTTAGCTACTGTGACCTCCACGTCTATTCCACGGTGCCTTAAAAACTTCTGGTTAAACCACTGTGAACTCGAGAGCTCTTCCAACGGGCATTGATATTGTCTTTTTATTCCACTGCGACCTCTACCACTCTTCCAACGGGCATTGATATTGTCTTTTTAATCCACTGCAGCCTCCACTACTCTTCCAAGGGGCAATAAAGCGGTCTTGTTAAGCTATTGTCACATCCATGTCTATTCCACGGTGCATTGATATTGTCTTTTTATTCCACTGTAAGCTCCACCACTCTTCCAATTGGCATTGACATTGTCTTTCTATTCCACTGCGACTTCCACCTCTCTTCTAAGGGGCATTGATATTGTCTTTTTAATCCACGGCGTCCTCCACCACTCTTCCAAGGGGCATTAAAACCGTCTTGTTAAGCGACTGTGACATCCAAGTTTCTTACACAGGGCATTGATATTGTCTTTTTATTCCACTGTAACCTCCACCACTCTTCCAAGGGGCATTGATATTGTCTTTTTATTCCACTGTAACTTCGACCAATCTTCCAAGGGGCATTGATATTGTCATTTTATTCCACTGCGACCTCCACCACTCTTCTAAGGGGCATTGATATTGTCTTTTAAATCCACAACGATCTCCACCACTCTTCCAAGGGGCATTAAAACAGTCTTGTTAAGCTACTGTGACCTCCTCGTCTCTTCCAAGGGGCATTAAAACCATCTAGTTAAACACTCTGAACTCCACAGCTCTTACAAGAGGCATTGATATTGTCTTTTTATTCGACTGTAACATCCACCACTCTTCCAAGCAGCATTGATATTGTCTTTTTATTCCACTGCGACCTCCACCACTCTTCCAAGGGGCATTGATATTGTCTTTTTAATCCACTGCGACCTCCACCACTCTTCCAAGGAGCATTGATATTGTCTTTTTAATCCACTGTCACCTCCACGTCTCTTCCAAGGGGCATTAAAACCGTCAATTTAAACCACTCTGAACACCACAACTCTTCCAAGGAGCACTGGTATTGTCTTTTTATTCCACTCTAACCTCCACCACTCTTCCAAGGGGCATTAAGACCATGTTGTTAAGCTACAGTAACCTCCACAACTTTTCCATGGGGCATTGATATTGTCTTTTTATTCCACTGTAACCTCCACCATTCTTCCAAGGGGCATTGATATTGTCTTTTTATTCCACTGTAACCTCCACCAATCTTCCAAGGGGCATTGACATTGTCTATTTATTCCACTGCGACCTCCACCACTCTTCCAAGGGGCATTAAGACCATCTTGTTAAGCTACAGTAACCTCCACAACTCTTCCATGGGGCATTGATATTGTCTTTTTATTCCACTGTAACCTCCACCACTCTTCCAAGGGGCATTGATTTTGTCTTTTTATTCCACTGCGACCTCTACCACTCTTCCAATGGGCATTGATTTTGTCTTTTTAATCCACTGCAACCTCCACCACTCTTCCAAGGGGCAATAAAGCCGTCTTGTTAAGCTACTGTCACGTCCATGTCTGTTCCACGGTGCATTGATATTGTCTTTTTATTCTACTGTAACCTCCACCACTCTTCCAAGTGGCATTGACATTGTCTTTTTATTCCACTGCGACTTCCACCTCTCTTCTAAGGGGCATTGATATTGTATTTTTAATCCACTGCGACCTCCACCACTCTTCCAAGGGGCATTAAAACCGTTTTGATAAGCGACTGTGACATCCAATTTTCTTACACAGGGCATTGATATTGTCGTTTTATTCCACTGTAACCTTCACCAATCTTCCAAGGGGCACTGATATTGTCTTTTTATTCCACTGCGACCTCCACCACTCCTCTAAGGGGCATTGATATTGTATTTTAAATCCACAACGATCTCCACCACTCTTCCAAGGGGCATGAAAACAGTCTTGTTAAGCTACTGTGACCTCCTCGTCTCTTCCAAGGGGCATTAAAGCTGTCTGGTTAAACACTCTGAACTCCACACCTCTTACAAAAGGCATTGATATTGTCTTTTTATTTGTCTGTAACATCCACCACTCTTCCAAGCGGCATTGATATTGTTTTTTTACTCCACTGCGACCTCCACCACTCATCCAAGGGGCATTGATATTGTCTTTTTAATCAACTGCGACCTCCACCTCTCTTCCAAGGGGCATTAAAACCGTCTTGTGAAGCTACTGTGACCTCCACGTCCCTTCCACGGGGCATTGATATTGTCTTTTTATTCTACTGAGACCTCCACCACTATTCCAAGGGGCATTGATATTGACTTTTTAGTCCACTGCGACCTCCACCACTCTTCCAAGGGGCATTGATATTGTCATTTTAATCCACTGCGACCTCCACCACTCTTCCAAGGGGCATTGATTGTGTCTTTTTATTCCACTGCGACCTCTACCACTCTTCCAATGGGCATTGATTTTGTCTTTTTAATCCACTGCGAACTCCACCACTCTTCCAAGGGGCATTAAAACCGTCTTGTTATGCTACTGTGACGTTGACTTCTCTTCCAAGGGGCATTGAAACCATCTGGTTAAACCACTCTGACCTCCACATTTCTTCCAAGTTGCATTTGTATTGTCTTTTTATTCCACTCTAACCTCCACCACTCTTCCAAGGGGCATTGACATTGTCTTTTTGTTCCACTGTGACATCCAAAACTCTTCCAAGGGGCATTAAAAACATATTGTTAAGCTACAGTGACCTCCACATCTCTTCCAAGGGGCGTTAAAACCATCTGGTTATACCACTCTGAACTCCACAGCTCTTCCAAGTGGCATTATTATTGTCTTTTTATTTCACTGTAACCTCCACCACTCTTACAAGGGGCATTGATATTGTCTTTTTATTTCACTGCGACCTCCACCAGTCCTCCAAGAGGCATTAAAACCATCTTGTTAAGCTACTGTGACCTCCACGTCTCTTCCACGGGGCATTGAAATTGTCTTTTTATTCCACTGTAACCTCCACCACTCGTCCAAGGGGCATTGATATTGTCTTTTTATTCCACTGCGACCTCCACCACTCTTCCAAGGGGCATTGATAATGTCTTTTTATTCCACTGCGACCTCCACCACTCTACCAAGGCTCATTGATATTGTCTTTTTTATCCACTGCGACCTCCGCCACTCTTCCAAGGGGCATTAAAACCGTCTTGTTAAGCTATTGTGACCTCCAAATCTCTTCCACAGGGCATTGATATTGTCTTTTTATTTAACTGTAACTTCCTCCACTGTTCCAAGGGGCATTGATATTGTCTTCTTATTCCACTGTTATCTCCATCACTCTTCCAAGGGGCATTGATATTGTCTTTTTATTCAACTGTAACCTTCACCACTCTTTCAAGGGGCATTGATTTTGTCTTTTTATTCCACTGCGACCTCCACCACTCTTCCAAGGGGCATTCATATTGTCTTTTTAATCCACTGCGAACTCCACCACTCTTCCAAGGGGCATTAAAACCATCTTGTTAAGCTACTGTCACCTCCACATCCCTTCCAAGGGGAATTAAAACAGTCAATTTAAACCACTCTGAACTCCACAGCTCTTGCAAGGGGCATTGATATTGTCTTTTTATTCCAATGTAACCTCCAGCACTCTTCCAAGGGGCATTGATATTGTATTTTTATTCCACTGCAACTTCCACCTCTCCTCCATGGGGCATTAAAACAGTCGTGTTAAGGTACTGTGAAATCCACGTCTCTTTCACGGGGCATTGATATTGTCTTTTTATTCCACTGTAACCTCCACCACTCTTCCAAGGCTCATTGATATTGTCTTTTTATTCCACTGGGACTATCACCACTCTTCCAAGTGGCATTGATATTGTCTTTTTATTCAACTGTATCCTCCACCACTCTTCCAAGTGGTATTGATATTGTCTTTTTATTCCACTGCTACTTCCACCTCTCTTCTAAGGGGCATTGATATTGTCTTTTTAATCCACTGCGACCTCCACCACTCTTCCAAGAGGCATTTAAACAGTCTTGTTAAGCTACTGTGACCTCCACATCTCTTCCAAGGGGCATTAAAACCGTCTGGTTAAACCACTCTGAACTCCACAGCTCTTCCAAGAGGCATTGATATTGTCTTTTTATTCCACTGTAACATCCACCATTCCTCGAAGGGGTATTGATATTGTCTTTTTAATGCACTGCGACCTCCACCACTCTTCCAAGGGGCATTAAAACCATCTGGTTAAACCACTCTGAACTCCATAGCCCTTTCAAGAGGCATTGATATTGTCTTTTTATTTCACTGTAACCTCCACCACTCTTTCAAGGGGCATTGACATTGTCTTTTTATTCCACTTCGACCTCCACCACTCTTCCAAGGGGCATTAAAACTGTCTTGTTAAGCTACTGTGACCTCCACTTGTCTTCCATGGGGCATTGATATTGTCTTTTTAATCCACTGTGACTTCCACCACTTTTCCAATGGGCATTATAACCGTCTTGTTAATCTACTGTGACCTCCACGTCTCTTCCAAGGGGCAATAAAACCATCTGGTTAAACCACTCTGAACTCCACAGCTCTTCCAAGGGGCATTGGTATTGTCTTTTTATTCCACTCTAACCTCCACCACTCTTCCAAGGGGCATTGACATTGTCTTTTTATTCCACTGTGACCTCCATCATTCTTCCAAGGGGCATTGATATTGTCTTTTTATTCCACTGCCACCTCCACCACTCTTCCAAGGGGCATTGATATTGTCTTTTTAATCCACTGCGACCTCCACCACTTTTCCAAGGGGCATTAAAAACGTCTTTTTAAGCTACTGTGACCTCCACGTCACTTCCAATGGGCATTAAAACCGTCTGGTTAAACCACTCTGCACTCCACAGCTCTTCCAAGGGGCATTGGTATTGTCTTTTTATTCCACTCTAACCTCCACCACTCTTCCAAGGGGCATTGACATTGTCTTTTTATTCCATTGCGACCTCCACCATTCTTCCAAGGGGCATTAAAACTGTCTTGTTAAGCTACAGTGACCTCCACATCTCTTCCATGGGGCATTGATGTTTTCTTTAAATTCCACTGTAACCTCCACCATTCTACCAAGGTGCATTGATATTGTATTTTTATTGCACTGCGACCTCCACCACTCTTCCAAAGGGCATTGATATTGTCTTTTTAATCCACTGAGACCTCCACCACTCTTCCAAAGGGAATTAAAACCATCTTGTTAAGCTACTGTGACCTCAACGTCTCATCCACGGGGCATTGATATTGTCTTTTTATTCCACTGCAACCTCCACCACTCTTCCATGTGGCATTAAAACCGTCTTGTTAAGCTACTGTGACCTCCACGTCTCTTCCAAGGGGCATTAAAACCGTATGTTTAAACCAATCTGAACTCCACAGATCTTCCAAGGGGCATTGATATTGTCTTTTTATTCCACTGTAACCTCCACCATTCTTCCAAGGGGTATTGATATTGTCTTTTTAATGCACTGCGACCTTCACCACTCTTCCAAGGGGTAATTAAACCATCTGGTTAAACGACTCTGAACTCCATAGCTCTTTCAAGAGGCATTGATATTGTCTTTTTATTTCACTGTAACCTGCACCACTCTTTCAAGGGGCATTGATATTGTCTTTTTATTCCACTGCGACCTCCACCACTTTTCCAAGGGGCATTAAAACTGTCTTGCTAAGCTACTGTGACCTCCACGTGTCTTCCACGGGGCATTGATATTGTCTTTTTTATCCACTCTGACCTCCACCACTTTTCCAAGGGGCATTAAAACCATCTTATTAATCAACTGTGACCTCCACGTTTCTTCCATGGGGCAATAAAACCGTCTGGTTAAACCATTCTGAGCTCCACACCTCTTCCAAGGGGCATTGATATTGTCTTTTTATTCCACTGTAATCTCTACCACTTTTCCTATGGGAATTGATATTGTCTTTTTATTATTATTATTATTATTATTATTATTTATTATTATAGCGCCATTTATTCCATGGCGCTTTACATGTCATAGGGATATACATAACAAAAGCATTTACAAAATCTTAACAAAATGAGTCAGCGACTGGTACAGGAGGAGCGAGGACCCTGCTCGCGAGGGCTCACATTCTAGAAGGGATGGGTGAGGATACATTAGGTGAGGGTAGAGCTGGTTGTGCAGCGGTGCTTACTGCAGGTTGTATGCTTGAAGGAAGAGGTGGGTCTTCAGGTTTCTTTTGAAGGTTTCCACGGTCGGCGAGAGTCTGATGTGTTGGGGTAGAGAGTTCCAGAGTAGGGGGGATGCACGGGAGAAATCTTGTATACGATGGTGGGAGGAGGAGATAAGAGGGGAGTAGAGAAGGAGATCTTGTGAGGATCGGAGGTTGCCTGCAGGTAAGTACCGGGAGACTAGGTCACAGATGTATGTGGGAGACAGGTTGTGGATGGCTTTGTATGCCATGGTTAGAGTTTTGAACTGGATTCTCTGGGCAATGGGGAGCCAGTGAAGAGATTGACAGAGAAGAGAGGCCGGGGAATAGCGGGGGGACAGGTGAATTAGTCGAGCAGCAGTGTTTAGGATAGATTGGAGAAGTGCAAGAGTGTTGTAATTGAGGCCACGGAGCAGGAGGTTGCAGTAGTCGAGGCGGGATATGATGAGGGCATGCACTAGTGTTTTTGCAGAGTCTTTGCTGAGGAATGCACGGATCCGGGAGATGTTTTTGAGTTGGAGTCGGCAGGAAGTGGAAAGGGCTTGGATATGTGGCTTGAAGGAGAGATCAGAGTCCAGGGTTACTCCAAGGCAGCGAGCTTGTGGGACTGAGGAGAGTGAACAGCCATTGACGTTGATGGCTAGGTCAGATGGGAGATGTGAATGAGAGGTTGGAAAGATGATGAACTCTGTTTTATCCATGTTGAGTTTTAGAATTCTGTCACAGAAGAAGGATGACATGGCGGACAGACATTGTGGCATTTTTGTTAGTAGGGACGAGATATCGGGTCCAGAGAGGTAGCTCTGTGTGTCGTCAGCATAGAGGTGATACTGAAAACTGTGAGGCTCTATGAGCTGTCCCAGGCCAAAGGTGTGGATGGAGAAGAGCAGAGGTCCTAGAACTGAACCTTGGGGGACACCGACAGATAGGGGGCGAGATGAGGAGGTGGTGCGTGAGTTGGAGACGCTGAATGTCCTGTCTGTTAAGTATGAGGAGATCCAAGATAGAGCCAAGTCCATGATGCCAAGAGATGAGAGAATCTGGAGTAAGAGGGAATGGTCCACTGTGTCAAAGGCAGATGACAGGTCCAGAAGGAGGAGGATGGAGTAGTGTCGCTTGGATTTGGCATTTAGTAGGTCGTTGGTGACTTTCGTCAGGGCAGTTTCAGTCGAGTGATGCGGTCGGAATCCAGATTGCAGGCGGTCGAACAGGGAGCAGGAGGAGAGCTGGGAGGACAGTTCAAGGTGGACATGTTGATCTAGTAGTTTTGAGGCAAAGGGGAGGAGTGATATGGGATGGTAGCTAGTCAGAGAGGAAGGGTCAAGGGGGGGCTTTTGAGGATGGGTGTGATTGCAGCATGTTTGAAACATGAGGGGAAGACACCGGTTGTTAGTGACAGATTGAAGAGGTGAGTTAGGGTTGGGATGAAGACTGTGGTAAGGTTAGTGATGAGGTGGGATGGGATTGGGTCATGTTCGCAGGTAGTGAGGTGTGATTTGGAGAGTAAAGAGGAGACTTGACCTTCTGTAATGGTGGAGAAGTGGGGTTTGGAGGAGGAGGGTTGAATAGATATGAGGAGGGGTTGTGTGGACTTTAGGCAAAAGTTTTGTCTGATGGTGTCAATCTTCTGTTTGAAGAATGAGGTAAAGTCGTCGGCTGAGATGAGAGAAGAGGGAGGAGTTGCTGGGGGAAGAAGGAGAGAGTTGAAAGTGTTAAATAGCTGTTTAGGGTTGTGAGATAGGGAGGATATGAGAGATGAGAAGTAGGTTTGTTTTGCTGTAGTGAGTGCGGACTTGAAATTAGTGAGGGATTGCTTGAATGCGATGAAGTGCTCGATGGAGTGAGACCTTTTCCATCTCCGCTCCGCAACCCTGGAGGCCCGGCGCAATTCTTTAGTAAGTTTAGTGTGCCAAGGTTGCCTGTTGAATGTTCGAGCTGTGGTGTGTGTGAGAGGGGCGATCGAGTCTAGAGCTGCAGCTATTGTGGTGTTATATGAAGTAGCAGCAACATCTGCATCATGTAAGGAATTTATGTCTGTAAGAGGGAGGAGGGATTCAGAGAGTGAGTGTAAGTCAAGGTGTTTGAGATTTCTGCGAGGGTATGCAAATTTGTGGAGTGGGAATTGTTGCCCCAGGGAGGAGAGAGAAGAGAATGCAAGTAGGCTGTGATCAGAGAGAGGGAGAGGTGAGTTGGAGAGGTTAGATAGGGAACAGAGGCGAGTGAAGATGAGGTCCAGTGTGTGGCTATCTTTGTGGGTGGGTGTGGAAGACCATTGAGTGAGTCCGAAGGAGGAAGTGAGAGATAGGAACTTAGAGACAGACGAGTGGGAAGTGTTAATGGGGATGTTGAAGTCACCCATTATGATAGTGGGGATGTCAGTGGAGAGGAAGTGAAGCAGCCAGGTGGTGAAGTGGTCTACGAAGGTGGAGGCTTGCCCTGGGGGTCGGTAAACGACGGCCAGTTGGAGGTTGGAGGGGGAATAGATGCGCACACAGTGCACCTCAAAAGAAGGGAGTGTAATGGAGGGTGGCAGTGGGATTTGGGTGAAAGCGCAATGTTCTGATAGGAGAAAATCTCCGCCTCCGCCATGTTTGCCGTTGGGGCGGGGGGTGCGGGAAAGGTGGAATCCGCCATATGAAAGTGCAGCTGGGGAGGCTGTGTCAGAGGGGGTGAGCCAGGTTTCAGTGATGGCGAGGAAGGAAAGTTTGTTTGTAATGAAAAGATCGTGGATGAAGGAAAGTTTGTTGCAGACAGAGCGAGCGTTCCATAGAGCTCCTGTTAGAGCAACTAAGGGAGTGGGGATTGGTTGGATGGGTATGAGGTTAGAAGGGTTGCGACAGTTTGTGGAAGGTCGTGGATAGGAGGAAGAAGTAACTGTTAGGATATGGCGAGGAGGACCAGGATTTGGAGAGATATCTCCAGCAGTGAGGAGGAGCAGAGAAAGTGTTAGCAGGTGGGAGCAAGAGAGAGCATGAGGTGGCTGTCTGTGTTTGGAGTTCCAGGATTGAATGTTTAGGAATAATTTGGAGGAGGAGGTGAGATGAATGGGGAGGATGGAGGGAGAGATGAAGAGTTTCTTACTAGGTGTAGGGATTTGAGTGGTTACTAGAAAGTGGAGGACGATAGAGGAAAAAGTGAGAGCTAACATGTACCAGTGAGGTGAATCAGCAAAGCAGAGCATTCGATTACAGCAGACACAGCAAGCAGAGAAGTTATGCAGAGCATGTACCAGTGAGGTGAATCAGCAAAGCAGAGCATTAGATTACAGCAGACACAGCAAGCAGAGAAGTTATGCAGAGCATGTACCAGTGAGGTGAATCAGCAAAGCAGAGCATTAGATTACAGCAGACACAGCAAGCAGAGAAGTTATGCAGACCATGTACCAGTGAGGTTATTCCACTGCGAACTCCACCACTGTCCAAGGGGCATTGATATTGTCTTTTTATTCCACTGCGACCTCCGCCACTCTTCCAGAGGGCATTGATATTGTCTTTTTAATCCACTGCGACCTCCACAACTCTTCCAAGGGGCATTGATATTGTCTTTTTAATCCACTGTGACCTCCATGTCTCTTACAAGGGGCATTAAAACCGTCAATTTAAACAACTCTGAACTAAACAGCTCTTCCAAGGAGCACTGGTATTGTCTTTTTATTCCACTCTAACCTCCACCACTCTTCCAAGGGGCATTGACATTGTCTATTTATTCCACTGCGACCTCCACCACTCTTCCAAGAGGCATTAAAGCCATCTTGTTAAGCTACTGTCACGTCCATGTCTATTCCACGGGGCATTGATATTGTCTTTTTATTCCACTGTAACCTCCACCACTCTTCCAAGTGGCATTAAAACCGTCTTGTTAAGCTACTGTGACCTCCACGTCTCTTTCAAGGGGCATTAAAACCGTCAATTTAAACCACTCTGAACTCCACAGCTCTTGCCAGAGGCATTGATATTGTCTTTTTTTTCCACTGTAACCTCCACCACTCTTCCAAGGGGCATTGATTTTGTCTTTTTAATCCACTGCGACCTCCATCTCTCTTCCAAGAAGCATTAAAACTGTCTTGTTTAGCTACTGTGACCTCCACGTCTATTCCACGGTGCCTTAAAACCTTCTAGTTAAACCACTGTGAACTCCACAGCACTTCCAAGATACATTGATATTGTCTTTTTATTCCACTGTAACCTCCACCACTCTTCCAAGGGGCATTGATATTGTCGTTTTATTTTACTGCGACCTCCACCATTCTACCATGGGGCATTAATATTGTATTTTTATTCCACTACGACCTCGACCACTCTTCCAAGGGCCATTGATATTGTCTTTTTATTCCACTGTAACCTCCACCACTCTTCCAAGGGGCATTGATATTGTCTTTTTATTCCACTGCGACCTCCACCTCTCTTCCAAGGGGCATTAAAACCATCTTGTTAAGCTACTGTGACCTCCAAGTCTCTTCCACGAGGCATTGATATTGTCTTTTTATTCCACTGCGTCCTCCACATCTCTTCCAAGGGGAATTGATATTGTCTTTTTATTCCACTGCGACCTCCACCACTCATCTAAGGGGCATTGATATTGTCTTTTTAATCCACTGCGACCTCCACCACTCTTCCAAGGGGCATTAAAACAGTCTTGATAAGCTACTGTGACCTCCACGTTGTAATGCACACGCCTGGGCTGAGTGGCGTGTGCGTGTATATGTAGTGATTCCACTGGAACGTGCTGGAGAGTGAATGCCTGGAGGGGCGTAACTAAGTATCCACCCGATCCGACCAGGGTCGCACGACGGCATATGACGCCAGTTCACCAAGCAGGAACCGAGCAGAGGCACCAGGTGCTACTCCAGGACAGACCCCGGACACGGCTGTTGACCCACACAGGGGAGTACAGGAACATGCAGGTTAGGCTGGCACATACACTGTTGGGTATAGGCAGACACGGCTGGTATGCAGACTGGCGGATGCTGGTAAGCACGACTGGTATGCAGGCAGGGAGGTACTGGCAGGTACGACAGGTTGGAGCACCGAGTGGATAGGATCCAGTACAGACTGGGACTCAGGAACAGAACCGCAGATGCGGTGGACAAACAACAGAGTGAGGCCGCCCAGAGCGGCGAGCAAGAGCAGAACAAGACGAGACCGCCTGGAGCGGTGAGCGAGAGAAGAGCAGGACAAGGCCGCCTGGAGCGGTGAGCGAGAGAGGAGCAGGACGAGACTGCTGAAGCAGCGAGAGAGGAGCAGGACGACACTGCCGAAGCAGCGAGCAAAGGGTCAGAGCAGAGCGAGACTGCCGGAGCAGCGAGCAAAGGGTCAGAGCAGAGCGAGACTGCCGGAGCAGCGAGCAAAGGGTCAGAGTAGAGTGAGACTGCCGGAGCAGCGAGCAAAGGGTCAGAGGAGAGCGAGACTGCAGCAGCAGTGAGCAAAGGGTCAGAGCAGAGCGAGACTGCCGGAGCAGCGAGCAAAGGGTTAGAGCAGAGCGAGACTGCCGGAGCAGCGAGCAAAGGGTCAGAGCAGAGCGAGACTGCCGGAGCAGCGAGCAAAGGGTCAGAGCAAAGCGAGACTGCCGGAGCAGCGAGCAAGGCAGAGCAAAGGGGATAGGGCTCTGTTCACACGGAACAGACTGGAAGGGAAAGGCAGAACCAGGTACACACAAGATACTTGCAATGAAGCAGCAAGTGGACTCTAAACTCACAAAAGGGAGTACAGGGACAACGAGTAGGAGTTAGGTACGGGATCATATTCTGCAGGAAAAGGGAAGGTATGGACATAGAGAAAAACAGGTAACAGGCTAGGAAAGTATTCAGATGAGAAAAGACACAGCAGCAAGATACAGGAGCGGGTCTAAGTATGCGGCCCCCTAGAAGGCGGAACGAATAGGCTAGGAGCGTGTTCAGACAGGAACAGGCAAGATACAGGAATGGGTCTAGGTATGCGGCCCCTAGAAGGCGAAAGGAACAGGCTAGGAGCGTGTTCACACTGGCCTGGAAATACAGCCTCCAGGATAGGCAGAAGACAACAGGCTAGAAGATAGTTCAGACAGGACACAGTTCAGACACGGGAACTGATACTGCAAGGCAGGAAGCATAGACAAGACCTGGCACATCAGTGACTGGAAGCCAACTGACAGAATACAGTGCTCAGGCATGGATTCCAGGGAGGAGCTGGGTTAAATACCAGGTGACAGACAGCAATAGGCTGAGGACTCACAAGGGGTGTGCCTGCAGCAGCTACAGGAAGCAGGAAGTGGTCGGGCGCCGCCCTTAAGCAGCAGAAACAGAGGCAAGCAGACAGCATGGAGGGAAGCCAGGCTAGCAGACTGGACTGGAGATCAAGTGCGCGCTCTTGCACAGTGGGAGATGGACCACTATGCAAGGACGCCGCCAGGTATGTTACACACGTCTCTTCCAAGGGGCATTAAACCGTCTGGTAAAACCACTCTGTACTCCACAGCTCTTCCAAGAGGCACTGATATTGTCTTTTTTTTCGACTGTAACCTCCACCACTCTTCCAAGGGGCATTGATATTGTCTCTGTTTTCCACTGCAACCTCCACCACTCTTCCAAGGGGCTTTGATATTGTCTTTTTTATCCACTGCGACCTCCACCACTCTTCCAATGGGCATTAAAACCGTCTTGTTAAGCTACTGTGACCTCCACGTCCCTTCCACGGGGCATTCATATTGTCATTTTATTCCATTGCGAACTCCACCACTCTTCCAAGGGGCATTAAAACCATCTTGTTAAGCTACTGTGACCTCCAAGTCTCTTCCAAGAGGCATTAAAACCGTCTGGTTAAACCGATCTGAGCTCCACAGCTCTTCCAAGGGGCATTGGCAATGTCTTTTTATTCCATTGTAACCTTCTGCACCCTTCCAAGTGCATTGATATTGTCTTTTTATTCCTCTGCGACGTCCACGACTCTTCCAAGGGTCATTAAAACCGTCTTGTTAAGCTACTGTGACCTCCAAGATTCTTACACAGGGCATTGATATTGTCTTTTTATTCCACTGTAACCTCCACCACTCTTCCAAGGGGCATTGATATTGTCTTTTTATTCCACTGTAACCTCCACCAATCTTCCAAGGAGCATTGATATTGTCTTTTTAGTCCACAACGATCTCCACCACTCTTCCACGGGGCATTAAAACAGTCTTGTTAAGCTACTGTGACCTCCTCGTCTCTTTCAAGGGGCATTAAAACCGTCTGGTTAAACACTCTGAACTCCACAGCTCTTACAAGAGGCATTGATATTGTCTTTTTATACGACTGTAACATCCACCACTCTTCCAAGCGGCATTGATATTGTCTTTTTATTCCACTGCGACCTCCACCACTCTTCCAAGGGGCATTAAAACCATCTTGTGAAGCTACTGTGACCTCCACGTCCCTTCCACGGGACATTGATATTGTATTTTTATTCCACTGCGAACTCCACCACTCTTCCAAGGGGCATTGATATTGTCTTTTTAATCCACTGCGACCTCCACCACTCTTCCAAGGGGCATTGATATTGTCTTTTTAATCCACTGTGACCTCCACGTCTCTTCCAAGGGGCATAAAAAGCGTCAATTTAAACCACTCTGAACTGCACAGCTCTTCCAAGTAGCACTGGTATTGTCTTTTTATTCCACTATAACCTCCAACACTCTTCCAAGGGGCATTGTCATTGTCTATTTAATCCACTACGACCTCCACCACTCTTCCAAGGGGCATTAAGACCATCTTGTTAAGCTACAGTGACCTCCACAACTTTTCCATGGGGCATTGATATTGTCTTTTTATTCCACTGTAACCTCCACCACTCTTCCCAGGGGACACTGATTTTGTCTTTTTATTCCACTGCGACCTCTACCACTCTTCCAATGGGCACTGATATTGTCTTTTTAATCCACTGCAACCTCCACCACTCTTCCAAGGAGCATTTAAGCCGTCTTGTTAAGCTACTGTCACGTCCATGTCTATTCCACGGGGCATTGATATTGTCTTTTTATTCCACTGTAACTTCCACCACTCCAAGGGCATTGACATTGTCTTTTTATTCCACTGCGACTTCTACCTCTCTTCTAAGGGGCATTGATATTGTCTTTTTAATCCACTGCGAACTCCACCACTCTACCAAGGGGCATTAAAACAGTCTTGTTAAGCTACTGTGACCTCCACGTCTCTTCCAAGGGGCATTAAAACTGTCTGGTTAAACTACTCTGAACTCCACCACTCTTCCAAGGGGCATTGATATTGTCTTTTTATTCCACTGCCACCTCCACCACTCTTCCAAGGGGCATTGATATTGTCTTTTTAATCCACTGCGACCTCCACCACTTTTCCAAGGGGCATTAAAAACGTCTTTTTAAGCTACTGTGACCTCCACGTCACTTCCAATGGGCATTAAAATCGTCTGGTTTAACTACTCTTATTTCCATTGCTCTTCAAGGGGCATTGATATTGTCTTTTTAATCCACTGTTACCTCCACCACTCTTCCAAGGGGCATTGATATTGTTTTTTTATTCCACTGCGACGTCCACTACTTTTCCAAGGGGCATTGATATTGCCTTTTTATTCCACTGCGAACTCCACCACTCTTCCAAGGGGCATTGATATTGTCTTCTTAATCAACTGTGACCTTCACCACTCTTCCAAGGGGCATTAAAACCGTCATGTTAAGCTACTGTGAACTACACGTCTCTTCCACGGGGCATTGATATTGTCTTTTTTTTCCACTGTAACCTCCACCACTCTTCCAAGGGGCACTCATATTGTCTTTTTATTCCACTGCGACCTCCACCATTCTTCCTCGGGGCATTGATATTGTCTTTTTAATCCACTGCGACCTCCACCACTTTTCCATGTGGCATTAAAACCGTCTTATTAAGCTACTGTGACCTCCACTTCTCTTCCAAGGGGCATTAAAGCCGTCAATTTAAAACACTCTGAACTCCACAGCTCTTGCAAGAGGAATTGATATTGTCTTTTTATTCCATTGTAATCTCCAGCACTCTTCCAAGGGGCATTGATATTGTCTTTTTATTATTATTATTATTATTATTATTATTTATTATTATAGCGCCATTTATTCCATGGCACTTTACATGTGATAGGGATATACATAACAAAAGCATTTACATAATCTTAACAAAACGAGTCAGCGACTGGTACAGGAGGAGCGAGGACCCTGCCCGCGAGGGCTCACATTCCAGAAGGGATGGGTGAGGATACATTAGTTGAGGGTAGAGCTGGTCGTGCAGCGTTGGTTACTGCAGGTTGTAGGCTTGTCGGAAGAGGTGGGTCTTCAGGTTTCTTTTGAAGGTTTCCACGGTCAGCGAGAGTCTGATGTGTTGGGGTAGAGGGTTCAAGAGTAGGGGGGATGCATGGGAGAAATCTTGTATACGATTGTGGGAGGAGGAGATAAGAGGGGAGTAGAGAAGGATATCTTGTGAGGATTGGAGGTTGCGTGCAGGTAAGTACCGGGAGACTAGGTCACAGATGTATGGGGGAGACAGGTTGTGGATGGCTTTGTATGCCATGGTTAGACTTTTGAACTGGATTCTCTGGGCAATGGGGAGCCAGTGAAGAGATTGACAGAGAGGAGAGGCTGGGGAATAGTGGGGGGACAGGTGAATTAGTCGAGCAGCAGTGTTTAGGATAGATTGGAGAGGCGCAAGAGTGTTGTAAGGGAGGCCACAGAGCAGGAGGTTGCAGTAGTCAAGGCGGGATATGATGAGGGCATGCACTAGTGTTTTCGCAGAGTCTTTGCTGAGGAATGCATGGATGCGGGAGATGTTTTTGAGTTGGAGTCCGCAGGAAGTGGAAAGGGCTTGGATATGTGGCTTGAAGGAGAGATCAGAGTCCAGGGTTGCTACAAGGCAGCAAGCTTGTGGGACTGGGGAGAGTGAACAGCCATTGATGTTGATGGCTAGGTCAGATGGGGGATGTGAATGAGAGGGTGGAAAGATGATCAACTCTGTCTTATCCATGTTGAGTTTTAGAAATCTGTCAAAGGAGAAGGATGACATGGCGGACAGACATTGTGGGATTTTGGTTAGTAGGGAGGAGATATCGGGTCCAGAGAGGTAGATCTGTGTGTCGTCAGCATAGAGGTGATACTGAAAACCGTGAGACTCTATGAGCTGTCCCAGGCCAAAGGTGTAGATGGAGAAGAGCAGAGGTCCTAGAACTGAACCTTGGGGGACACCGACAGATAGGGGGCGAGATGAGGAGGTGGTGCGTGAGTGGGAGACGCTGAATGTCCTGTCTGTTAAGTATGAGGAGATCCAAGATAGAGCCAAGTCCGTGATGCCAAGAGATGAGAGAATCTGGAGTAAGAGGGAATGGTCCACTGTGTCAAAGGCTGATGACAGGTCCAGAAGGAGGAGGATGAAGTAGTGTCGCTTGGATTTGGCATTTAGTAGGTCGTTGGTGACTTTGGTCAGGGCAGTTTCAGTCGAGTGATGCTGTTGGAAGCCAGATTGCAGGCGGTCGAAGAGGGAGCAGAAGGAGAGGTGGGAGGACAGTTCAAGGTGGACATGTCGTTCTAGTAGTTTTGAGGCAAAGGTGAGGTGTGATATGGGGCGGTAGCTAGTCAGAGAGGAAGGGTCAAGGGAGGGTTTTTTGAGGATGGGTGTGATTGCGGCATGTTTGAAACATGAGGGGAAGACACCGGTTGTTAGTGACAGATTGAAGAGGTGGGTTAGGGTTGGGATGAAGATTGTGGTAAGGTTAGTGATAAGGTGGGATGGGATTGGGTCAAGTTCGCAGGTGGTGAGGTGTGATTTGGAGAGTAAAGAGGAGACTTGACCTTCTGTAATGGTGGAGAAGTGGGGTTTGGAGGAGGAGGGTTGAATAGATATGAGGAGGGGTTGTGTGGACTTTAGGCAAAAGTTTTGTCTGATGGTGTCAATCTTCTGTTTGAAGAATGAGGCAAAGTCGTCGGCTGAGATGAGAGAAGAGGGAAGAGGTGCTGGGGGACGAAGGAGAGAGTTGAAAGTGTTAAATAGCTTTTTAGGGTTGTGAGATATGAGAGATGAGAAGTAGGTTTGTTTTGCTGTAGTGAGTGTGGACTTGAAATTAGTGAGGGATTGCTTGAATGCGATGAAGTGCTCGATGGAGTGAGACCTTTTCCATCTCCGCTCCGCAACCATGGAGGCCCGGCGCAGTTCTTTATTAAGTTTAGTGTGCCAGGGTTGCCTATTGAATGTGCGAGATGTGGTGTGTGTGAGAGGGGCGATCAAGTCTAGAGCTGCAGCTATTGTGGTGTTATATGAAGCAGCAGCAATGTCTGCATCGTGTAAGGAATTTATGTCTGTAAGAGGGAGGAGGGATTCAGAGAGTGAGTGTAAGTCAAGGTGTTTGAGATTTCTGCGAGGGTATGCAAGTTTGTGGAGTGGGGATTGTTGCCCCGGGGAGGAGAGAGAAGAGAATGTAAGTAGGCTGTGATCAGAGAGAGGGAGAGGTGAGTTAGAGAGGTTAGATAGGGAACAGAGGCGGGCGAAGATGAGGTCCAGTGTGTGGCCATCTTTGTGGGTGGGTGTGGAAGACCATTGAGTGAGTCCGAAGGAGGAAGTGAGAGATAGGAACTTAGAGACAGACGAGTGGGAAGTGTTAATGGGGCTGTTGAAGTCACCCATTATAATAGTGGGGATGTCAGTGGAGAGGAAGTGAAGCAGCCAGGTGGTAGAGTGGTATAAGAAGGTGGTGGCTTGCCCTGGGGGTCGGTAAACGACGGCCAGTTGGAGGTTGGAGGGGGAATAGATGCGCACACAGTGCACCTCAAAAGAGGGGAGTGTAACGGAGGGTTGCAGTGGGATTGTTTGCCGTTGGGGCGGGGGGTGTGGGAAAGGTGGAATCCGCCATATGGAAGTGCAGCTTGGGAGGCAGTGTCAGAGGGGGTGAGCCAGGTTTCAGTGATGGCGAGCAAGGAAAGTTTGTTTGTAATGAAAAGATCGTGGATGAAGGAAAGTTTGTTGCAGACAGAGCGAGCGTTCCATAGAGCTCCTGTTAGAGCAACTAAGGGAGTGGGGATTGGTTGGATGGGTATGAGGTTAGAAGGGTTACGACAGTTTGTGGAAGGTCGTGGATAGGAGGAAGAAGTAACTGTGGGGATATGGCGAGGAGGAACAGGATTTGGAGAGATATCTCCAGCAGTGAGGAGGAGCAGAGAAAGTGCTAGCAGGTGGGAGCAAGAGAGAGCATGAGGTGGCTGTCTATGTTTGGAGATCCAGGATTGAATGTTTAGGAATAATTTGGAGGCGGAGGTCAGATGAATGGGGAGGATGGAGGGAGAGATGAAGAGTTTCTTACTAGGTGTAGGGATTTGAGGGGTTACTATAAAGTGGAGGACTATAGAGGAAAAAGGGAGAGCTAACAGAAACATAGTTAAAAGAGAGTAAGTGGTCAAAGTGTTGGTTACCTGATTCCTGCCCTGACTAACTGCCTCTGAAATAACTGCCACTTATCTCCGAAGCCACTTTGCACAAGAAGACGCGTGCACCCCTTACAGAGCTTCTAAATATATAGGGCACATTAAACTATCAGGTGAAGGGCATTGTGGGAGCTGCATATGGCTAAATTAAAAGCGGGTCGTCTCACCAGGAGATGGCTGGGTGATCAAACACAGAGCTAGGACTCTAGCAGTCTCTGCAGTTTAGCACCTCTAAAAATCAGATAAGATCTATAGTGGGGAAGGGACAGACATATGTGGGTATTGAATGGAGTGGGACAGATAAAGCAGAGAAGTTATGCAGAGCATGTACCAGTGAGGTGAATCAGCAAAGCAGAGCATTAGATTACAGCAGACACAGCAAGCAGAGAAGTTATGCAGAGCATGTACCAGTAAGGTAAATAAGCAAAGCAGAGCATTAGATTACAGCAGACACAGCAAGCAGAGAAGATATGCAGAGCATGTACCAGTGGAGTTATTCCACTGCGACCTCCACCACTCTTCCAAGGGGCATTGATATTGTATTTTTATTCCACTGCGACCTCCGCCACTCTTCCAAAGGGCATTGATATTGTCTTTAATTCCACTGCAACATCCACCACTGTTCTAAGGGGCATTAATACCGTCTTGATAAGCTACTGTAACCTCCACGTCTCTTCCACAGGGCATTGTTATTGTCTTTTTATTCCACTGCGACCTCCACCACTCTGCCAAGGGGCATTAAAACCATCTTGTTAAGCTACTGTGATGTCCACGTCTCTTCCACGGGGCATTGATATTGTCTTTTTATTCCACTGTAACCTCCACCACTCTTCCAAGAGGCATTGATATTGTCTTTTTATTCCACTGTAACCTCCACCACTCTTCCAAGGGGCATTGATAATGTCTTTTTATTCCACTGCGACCTCCACCACTCTTCCAAGGTTCATTGATATTGTCTTTTTAATCCACTGCAACCTCCTCCACTCTTCCAAGGGGCATTAAAACCGTCTTGTTAAGCTACTGTGACCTCCACGTTTCTTCCAGGGGGCACTAAAACTGTTTGGTTAAACCACTTGGGCATTGACAATGTCTTTTTATTCCATTGTAACCTTCTGCACTCTTCCAAGTGCATTGATAATGTCTTTTTATTCCTCTGCGACGTCCACGACTCTTCCAAGGGGCATTAAAACCGTCTTGTTAAGCTACTGTGACCTCTAAGTTTCTCACACAGGGCATTGATGTTGTCTTTCTATTCCACTGTAACCTCCACCACTCTTCCAAGGGGCATTGATATTGTCTTTTTAATCCACTGCGACCTCCATCACTCTTCCAAGAAGCATTGAAACCGTCTTGTTAAGCTACTGTGACCTCCACGTCTATTCCACGGTGCATTAAAACTTTCTGGTTAAACCACTGTGAACTCCACAGCTCTTCCAAGGGGCAATGATATTGTCTTTTTATTCCACTCTAACCTCCACCACTCTTCCAAGGGGCATTGATATTGTCTTTTTATTTTACTGCGACCTCCACCACTCTTCCAATGGGCATTAATATTGTCTTTTTATTCCACTGTGACCTCCACGTCTCTTCCAAGGGGCATTGATATTGTCTTTTTATTTAATTGTAACCTCAACCACTCTTCCAAGGGGCATTGATATTGTCTTTTTATTCCACTGTAACCTCCACCATTCTTCCAAGGGACATTGATATTGTCTTTTTATTCCACTGTAACCTCCACCACTCTTCCAAGGGGCATTGATATTGTCTTTTTATTCCGCTGTATCCTCCGCCACTCTTCTAAGGGGCATTGATATTGTCTTTTTAATCCACTCCGACCTCTACCACTACTCCAAGGGGCTTTAAAACAGTCTTGATAAGCTTCTGTGACCTCCACGTCTCTTCCAAGGGGCATTAAAACCGCATGGTTAAAACACTCTGAACTCCACAGCGTTTCCAAGAGGCATTGATATTGTCTTTTTATTCAACTCTAACCTCCACCACTCTACCAAGGGGCATTGATATTGTCTTTTTTTTCCACTGCGACCTCCACCAATCTTCCAATTGGATTTGATAGTCTTTTTAATCCACTGCGACCTCCAACACTCTTCCAAGAGGCATTAAAACCGTCTTGTTAAGCTACTGTGACCTCCACCTCTCTTCCAAGGGACATTGGTATTGTCTTTTAATTCCACTGCGACCTCCACCACTCTTCCAAGGGGCATTGATAATGTCTTTTTAATCCACGGCGACCTCCACCACTCTTCCAAGGGACATTAAAACCGTTAATTTAAACCACTCTGAACTCCACAGCTCTTGCAAGAGTCATTGATATTGTCTTTTTATTCCACTGTAACCTCCACCACTCTTCCAAGGGCATTGATTTTGTCTTTTTAATCCACTGCGACCTCCATCTCTCTTCCAAGAAGCATTAAAACCATCTTGTTTAGCTACTGTGACCTCCACGTCTATTCCTCGGTGCCTTAAAACCTTCTGGTTAAACCACTGTGAACTCCACAGCTCTTCCAAGGGGCATTTATATTGTCTTCTTATTCCACTGTAACCTCCACCACTCTTCCAAGGGGCATTGATATTGTCTTTTTATTTTACTGCGACCTCCACCACTCTTCCAAGGGGCATTAATATTGTCTTTTTATTCCACTGCGACCTCCACCACTGTTCCAACGGTCATTGATATTGTCTTTTTATTCCACTCTAACCGCCACCACTCTTCCAAGGGGCATTGATATTGTCTTTTTATTCCACTGCGACCTCCACCTCTCTTCTAAGGGGCATTAAAACCATCATGTTAAGCTACTGTGACATCCAAGTCTATTCCACGAGGCATTGATATTGTCTTTTTATTCCACTGCGACCTCCACATCTTTTTAAGTGGAATTGATATTGTCTTTTTATTCCACTGCGACCTCCACCACTCTTCTAAGGGGCATTGATATTGTCTTTTTAATCCACTGCGACCTCCACCTCTCTTCCAAGGGGCATTAAAACAATCTTGTGAAGCTACTGTGACCTCCACGTCCCTTCCACGGGGCATTGATATTGTCTTTTTATTCCACTGCGAACTCCACCACTCTTCCAAGGGGCATTGATATTGTCTTTTTAATCCACTGCGACCTCCACAGCTCTTCCAAGGGGCATTGACAATGTCTTTTTATTCCATTGTAACCTTCTGCACTCCTCTAAGAGCATTGATATTGTCTTTTTATTCCTCTGCGACGTCCACGACTCTTCCGAGGGGCATTAAAACCGTGTAGTTAAGCTACTGTGATCTCCAAGTTTCTTACACAGGGCATTGATATTGTCTTTTTATTCCACTGTAACCTTCACCACTCTTCCAAGGGGCATTGATATTGTCTTTTTATTCCACTGTAACCTCCACCAATCTTCCAAGCGGCATTGATATTGTATTTTTATTCCACTGCGACCTCCTCCACTCTTCCAAGGGGCATTGATATTGTCTTTTTAGTCAACTGCGACCTCCACCTCTATTCCAAGGGGCATTAAAACCGTCTTGTGAAGCTACTGTGACTTCCACTTCCCTTCTACGGGGCATTGATATTGTCTTTTTATTCCACTGCGACCTCCACCACTCTTCCAAGGGGCATTGATATTGTCTTTTTATTCTACTGCGACCTTCACCTCTCTTCCAAGGGGCATTAAAACCATCTTGTTAAGCTACTGTGACCTCCAAGTCTCTTCCACGAGGCATTGATATTGTCTTTTTATTCCACTGCGACCTCCACATCTCTTCCAAGGGGAATTGATACTGTCTTTTTTTTCCACTGCGACCTCTACCACTCATCTAAGGGGCATTGTTATTGTCTTTTTATTCCACTGCGACCTCCACCACTCTGCCAAGGAGCATTAAAACCGTCTTGTTAAGCTACTGTGATGTCCACGTCTCTTCCACGGGGCATTGATATTGTCTTTTTATTCCACTGTAACCTCCACCACTCTTCCAAGAGGCATTGATATTGTCTTTTTATTCCACTGTAACCTCGACCACTCTTCCAAGGGGCATTGATATTGTCTTTTTATTCCACTGCGACCTCCACCACTCTTCCCAGGTTCAATGTTATTGTCTTTTAATCCACTGCGACCTCCGCCACTCTTCCAAGGGGCATTATAACCGTCTTGTTAAGCTACTGTGACCTTCACGTCTCTTCCAAGGGGCACTGAAACCGTTTGGTTAAACAACTCTGTACTCCACAGCTCTTCCAAGGGGCATTGATATTGTCTTTTTATTTCACTGTAACTTCCACCACTCTTTCAAGGGGCATTGGTATTGTATTTTTATTCCACTGTGACCTCCACCAATCTTCCAATGGGCATTAAAACCGTCTTCTTAAGCTACTGTGACCTCCAAGTCTCTTCCATGGGGCATTAAAACCATCTGATTAAACCGCTCTGAGCTCCACAGCTCTTTCAAGGGGCATTGACAATGTCTTTTTATTCCATTGTAACCTTCTGCACTCTTCCAAGTGCATTGATATTGTCTTTTTAATCAACTGCAACCTCCACCTCTCTTCCAAGGGGCATTAAAACCGTCTTGTGAAGCTACTGTGACCTCCACGTCCCTTTCAAGGGGCATTGATATTGTCTTTTTATTCCACTGCGACCTCCACCACTCTTCCAAGGGACATTAATGTTGTCTTTTTATTCCACTGTGACCTCCACGTCTCTTCCAAGGGGCATTGATATTGTCTTTTTATTTAATTGGAACCTCCACCACTCTTCCACGGGGCATTAATATTGTCTTTTTATTCCACTGCGACCTCCACCACTCTTCCAAGGGACATTGATATTGTCTTTTTAATCCACTGCGACCTCCACCACTCTTCCAAGGGGCATTGATATTGTCTTTTTAATCCACTGTGACCTCCACGTCTCTTCCAAGGGGCATTAAAACCGTCAATTTAAACCACTCTGAACTCCACAGCTCTTCCAAGGAGCACTGGTATTGTCTTTTTATTCCACTCTAACCTCCATCACTTTTCCAAGGGGCATTGACATTGTCTATTTATTCCACTGCGACCTCCACCACTCTTCCAAGGGGCATTAAGACCATCTTGTTAAGCTACAGTGACCTCCACAACTCTTCCTAGTGGCATTGAAATTGTCTTTTTATTCCACTGCGACTTCCACCTCTCTTCTAAGGGGCATTTATATTGTCTTTTTAATCTACTGCGACCTCCACCACTCTTCCAAGGGGCATTAAAACAGTCTTGTTAAGATACTGTGACCTCCACGTCTCTTCCAAGGGGCATTAAAACCGTCTGGTTAAACCACTCTGAACTTCACCACTTTTCCAAGGGGCATTGATGTTGTCTTTTTATTCCACTGCTAACTCCACCACTCTTCCAAGGGGCATTGATATTGTCTTTTAAATCCACTTCGACCTCCACCACTTTTCCAAGGGGCATTAAAAACATCTTTTTAAGCTACTGTGACCTCCACGTCACTTCCAATGGGCATTAAAACCGTCTGGTTTAACTACTCTAAACTCCACTGCTCTTCCAATGGGCATTGATATTGTCTTTATAATGCACTGTTACCTCCACCACTCTTCCAAGGGGCATTGATATTGTTTTTTATTCCACTGCGACCTCCACTACTCTTCCAAGGGGCATTGATATTTTCTTTCTATTCCACTGCGACCTCCACCACTCTTCCAAGGGCCATTAAAACCGTGTTGTTAAGCTACTGTGACCTCCACGTCTCTTCCACGGGGCATTGATATTGCCTTTTTATTCCACTGCAACCTCCACCTCTCTTCCAAGGGGCATTGATATTGTCTTTTTAATCAACTGTGACCTTCACAACTCTTCCAAGGGGCATTAAAACCGTCTTGTTAAGCTACTGTGACCTCCACGTCTCTTCCACGGGGCATTGATATTGTCTTTTTTTTCTACTGTAACCTCCACCACTCTTCCAAGGGGCATTGATATTGTCTTTTTATTCCACTGCGACATCCACCACTCTTCTTCGGGGCATTGATATTGTCTTTTTAATCCACTGCGACCTCCACCACTTTTCCATGTGGCATTAAAACAGTCTTATTAAGCTACTGTGACCTCCACTTCTCTTCCAAGGGGCATTAAAGCCGTCTATTTAAACCACTCTGAACTCCACAGCTCTTGCAAGAGGCATTGATATTGTCTTTTTATTCCACTGTAATCTCCAGCACTCTTCCAAGGGGCATCGATATTGTCTTTTCATTCCACTTCGACTTCCACCACTCTCCAAAGGGGCATTAAGACCGTCTTGTTAAGCTGCTGTAACCTCCATGACTATTCCACGGGGCATTGATATTGTCTTTTTATTCCTGTGTAACCGTCACCATTCTTATAAGGGGCAGTCATATTGTCTTTTTAAACCACTGCGACCTTCACCACTCTTCCAAGAAGCATTAAAACAGTCTTGATAAGCTACTGTGAACTCTACGTCTCAAACAAGGGGCAATAAAACCGTCTGGTTAAACCATTCTGTACTCCACAGTTCTTCCAAGGAGCATAGATATTGTCTTTTTATTCGAAAGTATCCTCCACCACTCTTCCAAGGGGCATTGATATTGACTTTTTAATCCACTGCTACCTCCACGACACTTCCAAGTGGCATTGATATTGTCTTTTTAATCAACTGCGACCTCCACCTTTCTTCCAAGGTGCATTAAAACCGTCTTGTTAAGCTACTGTGACCTCCACGTCCCTTCCACGTGGCATTGATATTGTCTTGTTAATCCACTGTTACCTCCACCACTCTTCTAAAGGTTATTGATATTGTCTTTTTAATCCACTGCAACCTCCACCACTCTTCCAAGGGCATAAATATAGTCTTGTTAAGCTACTGTGACCTTCACGTCTCTTCCAAGGGGTATTAAAACCGTCTGGTTAAACCACTCTGAACTCTACAGCTCTTCCAAGGAGCATTGGTATTGTCTATTTATTCCACTCTAACCTCCACCACTCTTCCAAGGGGCATTGACTTTGTCTTTTTATTCCACTGCGACCTCCACCACTCTTCCAAGAGGCATTAAGACCATCTTGTTAAGCTACAGTGACCTCCACAACTCTTCCACGGGTCATTGATATTGTCTTTTGTTCCACTGTAACCTCCACCACTCTTCTAAAGGTTATTGATATTGTCTTTTTAATCCACTGCGACCTCCACCACTCTTCCAAGGGCATTAAAATAGTCTTGTTAAGCTACTGTGACCTCCACATCTCTTCCAAGGGGCATTAAAACCGTCTGGTTAAACCACTCTGAACTCCTCAGCTCTTCCAGGGGGCATTGATATTGTCTTTTTATTCCACTGTAACCTCCACCATTCTTCCGAGGGGTATTGATATTGTCTTTTTAATGCACTGTGACCTCCACCACTCTTCCAAGGGGAATTAAAACCATCTGGTTAAACCACTCTGAACTCCATAACTCTTTCAAGAGGCATTGATATTGTCTTTTTATTTCACTGTAACCTCCACCACTATTCCAAGGGGTATTGATATTGTCTTTTTATTCCACTGCGACATCCACCACTCTTCTTCGGTTCATTGATATTGTCTTTTTAATCCACTGCGACCTCCACCACTTTTCCATGTGGCATTACTACCGTCTTATTAAGCTACTGTGACCTCCACTTCTCTTCCAAGGGGCATTAAAGCCGTCTATTTAAACCACTCTGAACTCCACAGCTCTTGCAAGAGGCATTGGTATTGTCTTTTTATTCCACTGTAATCTCCAGCACTCTTCCAAGGGGCATCGATATTGTCTTTTCATTCCACTTCGACTTCCACCACTCTCCAAAGGGGCATTAAGATCGTCTTGTTAAGCTGCTGTAACCTCCATGACTATTCCACGGGGCATTGATATTGTCTTTTTATTCCTGTGTAACCGTCACCATTCTTCTAAGGGGCAGTCATATTGTCTTTTTAAACCACTGCGACCTTCACCACTCTTCCAAGAGGCATTAAAACAGTCTTGATAAGCTACTGTGACCTCTACGTCTCAAACAAGGGGCAATAAAACCGTCTGGTTAAACCATTCTGTACTCCACAGTTCTTCCAAGGAGCATTGATATTGTCTTTTTATTCGAAAGTATCCTCCACCACTCTTACAAGGGGCATTGATATTGACTTTTTAATCCACTGCGACCTCCACGACACTTCCAAGTGGCATTGATATTGTCTTTTTAATCAACTGCGACCTCCACCTTTCTTCCAAGGTGCATTAAAACCGTCTTGTTAAGCTACTGTGACCTCCACGTCCCTTCCACGTGGCATTGATATTGTCTTGTTAATCCACTGTGACCTCCACCACTCTTCTAAAGGTTATTGATATTGTCTTTTTAATCCACTGCGACCTCCACCACTCTTCCAAGGGCATAAATATAGTCTTGTTAAGCTACTGTGACCTTCACGTCTCTTCCAAGGGGTATTAAAACCGTCTGGTTAAACCACTCTGAACTCTACAGCTCTTCCAAGGAGCATTCGTATTGTCTATTTATTCCACTCTAACCTCCACCACTCTTCCAAGGGGCATTGACTTTGTCTTTTTATTCCACTGCAACCTCCACCACTCTTCCAAGAGGCATTAAGACCATCTTGTTAAGCTACAGTGACCTCCACAACTCTTCCACGGGGCATAGATATTGTCTTTTGTTCCACTGTAATCTCCACCACTCTTCTAAAGGTTATTGATATTGTCTTTTTAATCCACTGCGACCTCCACCACTCTTCCAAGGGCATTAAAATAGTCTTGTTAAGCTACTGTGACCTCCACATCTCTTCCAAGGGGCATTAAAACCGTCTGGTTAAACCACTCTGAACTCCTCAGCTCTTCCAGGGGGCATTGAAATTGTCTTTTTATTCCACTGTAACCTCCACCATTCTTCCAAGGGGTATTGATATTGTCATTTTAATGCACTGTGACCTCCACCACTCTTCCAAGGGGAATTAAAACCATCTGGTTAAACCACTCTGAACTCCATAACTCTTTCAAGAGGCATTGATATTGTCTTTTTATTTCACTGTAACCTCCACCACTATTCCAAGGGGTATTGATATTGTCTTTTTAATCCACTGTTACCTCCACCACTCTTCCAAGTGGCATTGATATTGTTTTTTATTCCACTGCGACCTCCACTACTCTTCCAAGGGGCATTGATATTGTCTTTTTATTCCACTGCGATCTCCACCACTCTTCTAAGGGGCATTTATATTGTCTTTTTAATCAACTGTGACCTCCACCACTCTTCCAAGGGGCATTAAAACTGTCTTGTTAAGCTGCTGTAACCTCCATGTCTATTCCACGGGGCATTGATATTGTCTTTTTATTCCAATGTAACCTCCACCACTCTTCTAAGGGGCAGTGATATTGTCTTTTTAAACAACTGCGACCTCCACCACTCTTCCAAGAGGCATTAAAAACATCTTATTAAGCTACTATGACCTCCACGTCTCTTCCAAGGGGCATTAAAACCGTCTAGTTAAACCACTCTGAATTCCACAGCTCATCAAAGGGGCATTGATATTGTGTTTTTATTCCACTATAACCTCCACCACTTTTCCTATGGGAATTGATATTGTCTTTTTATTATTATTATTATTATTATTATTTATTATTATAGCGCCATTTATTCCATGGCGCTTTACATGTAATAGGGATATAAATAACAAAAGCATTTACATAATCTTAACAAAACGAGTCAGCGACTTGTACAGGAGGAGCGAGGACACTGCCCGCGAGGGCTCACATTCTAGAAGGGATGGGTGAAGATACATTAGGTGAGGGTAGAGCTGGTCGTGCAGCGGTGGTTACAGCAGGTTGTAGGCTTATCGGAAGAGGTGGATCTTCAGGTTTCTTTTGAAGGTTTCCAGGGTCGGCGAGAGTCTGATGTGTTGGGGTAGAGAGTTCCAGAGTAGGGGGGATGCACGGGAGAAATCTTGTATACGATTGTGGGAGGAGGAGATAAGAGGGGAGTAGAGAAGGAGATCTTGTGAGGATCGGAGGTTGCGTGCAGGTAAGTACCGGGAGACTAGGTCACAGATGTATGGGGGAGACAGGTTTTGGATGGCTTTGTATGCCATGGTTAGAGTTTTGAACTGGATTCTCTGGGCAACGGGGAGCCAGTGAAGAGATTGATAGAGAGGCCGGGGAATAGCGCAGGGACAGGTGAATTAGTCGAGCAGCAGAGTTTAGGATTGATTGGAGAGGTGCAAGAGTGTTGTAAGGGAGCACGAGGTTGCAGTAGTCGAGGCGGTATATGATGAGGGCATGCACTACTGTTTTTGCAGAGTCTTTGCTGAGGAATGCACGGATCCGGGAGATGTTTTTGAGTTGGAGTCGGCAGGAAGTGGAAAGGGCTTGGATATGTGGCTTGAAGGAGAGATCAGAGTCCAGGGTTACTCCAAGGCTGCGAGCTTGTGGGACTGGGAAGCGTGAACAGCCATTGATGTTGATGGCTAGGTCAGATGGGGGATGTGAATGAGAGGGTGGAAAGATGATGAACTCTGTTTTATCCATGTTGAGTTTTAGAAATCAGTCAGAGAAGAAGGATGACATGGCGACCAGACATTGTGGGATTTTGGTTAGTAGGGAGGAGATATCGGGTCCAGAGAGGTAGATCTTTGTGTCGTCAGCATAGAGGTGATACTGAAAACCGGGAGACTCTATGAGCTTTCCCAGGCCAAAGGTGTAGATGGAGAAGAGCAGAGGTCCTAGAACTGAACCATTGGGGACACCGACAGATAGGGGGCGAGATGAGGAGGTGGTGCGTGAGTGGGAGACGTTGAATGTCCTGTCTGTTAAGTATGAGAAAATCCAAAATAGAGCCAAGTCCGTGATGCCAAGAGATGAGAGAATCTGGAGTCAGAGGGAATGGTCCACTGTGTCAAAGGCAGATGACAGGTCCAGAAGGAGATGGATGGAGTAGTATCACTTGGATTTGGCATTTAGTAGGTCGTTGGTGAGTTTGGTCAGGGCAGTTTCAGTCGAGTGATGCAGTCGGAAGCCAGATTGCAGGCGGTCGAAGAGGGAGCAGGAGGAGAGGTGGGAGGACAGTTCAAGGTGGACATGTTGTTCTAGTAGTTTTGAGGCAAACTGGAGGAGTGATATGGGGCGGTAGCTAGTCAGAGAGTAAGGGTCAAGGGAGTGCTTTTTGAGGATGGGTGTGATTGCGGCATGTTTGAAACATGAGGGGAAGACACCGGTTGTTAGTGACAGATTGAAGAGGTGGGTTAGGGTTGGGATGAAGGCTATGGTAAGGTTAGTGATGAGGTGGGATGGGATTGGGTGAAGTTCGCAGGTGGTGAGGTGTGATTTGGAGAGTAAAGAGGAGACTTGACCTTCTGTAATGGTGGAGAAGTGGGATTTGGAGGAGGAGGGTTGAATAGATATGAGGAGGGGTTGTGTCGACTTTAAGCAAAAGTTTTGTCTGATGGTGTCAATCTTCTGTTTGAAGAATGAGGCAAAGTCTTCGGCTGAGATGAGAGAAGAGGGAGGAGGTGCTGGGGGACGAAGGAGAGAGTTGAAAGTGTTAAATAGCTGTTTAGGGAAGTGAGATAGGGAGAATATGAGAGATGAGAAGTAGGTTTGTTTTGCTGTAGTGAGTGCGGACTTGAAATTAGTGAGGGATTGCTTGAATGCGATGAAGTGCTCGATGGAGTGAGACCTTTTCATCTCCGCTCCGCAACCCTGGAGGCCCGGTGCAGTTCTTTAGTAAGTTTAGTGTGCCAGGGTTGCCTGTTGAATGTGCGAGATGTGGTGTGTGTGAGAGGGGCGATCAAGTCTAGAGCTGCAGCTATTGTGGTGTTATATTAAGCAGCAGCAACGTCTGCATCGTGTAAGGAATTTATGTCTGTAAGAGGGAGGAGGGATTCAGAGAGTGAGTGTAAGTCAAGGTGTTTGAGATTTCTGTGAGGGTATGCAAGTTTGTGGAGTGGGGATTGTTGCCACGGGGAGAAGAGACACGAGAATGTAAGTAGACTGTGATCAGAAAGAGGGAGAGGTGAGATAGAGAGGTTAGATAGGGAACAGAGGTGGGTGAAGATGAGGTCCAGTGTGTGGCCATCTTTGTGGATGGGTGTGGAAGACCATTGAGTGAGTCCGAAGGAGGAAGTGAGAGATAGGAACTTAGAGACAGACGAGTGGGAAGTGTTAATGGGGATGTTGATGTCACCCATTATGATAATGGGGATGTCAGTGGAGAGGAAGTGAAGCAGCCAGGTGGTGAAGTGGTCTAAGAAGGTGGTTGCTTGCCCTGGGGGTCGGTACACGACGGCCAGTTGGAGGTTGGAGGGGGAATAGATGTGCACACAGTGCACGTCAAAAGAGGGGAGTGTAACAGAGGGTGGCAGTGGGATTTGGGTGAAAGCGCAGTGTTCTGATAGGAGAAAACCTACGCCTCCGCCATGTTTGCCGTTGGGGCGGGGGGTGTGGGAAAGGTGGAATCCGCCATATGAAAGTGCAGCTGGGGAGGCTGTGTCAGAGGGGGTGAGCATGAGGTGGCTGTCTGTGTTTGGAGATCCAGGATTGAATGTTTAGGAATAATTTGGAGGAGGAGGTGAGATGAATGGGGAGGATGGAGGGAGAGATGAAGCATTTCTTACTAGGTGTAGGGATTTGAGGGGTTAATAGAAAGTGGAGTACTATAGAGGAAAAAGGGAGAGCTAACAGAAACATAGTTAAAAGAGAGTAAGTGGTCAAAGTGTTGGTTACCTGACTCCTGCCCTGACTAACTGCCTCTGAAATAACTGCCACTTATCTCCGAAGCAACTTTGCACAAGAAGACTCGTGCACACCCCAGCACAAGTGCACCCCTTACAGAGCTTCTAAATATATAGGGCACATTAAACTATCAGGTGAAGGGCATTGTGGGAGCTGCATATGGCTAAATTAGCAGCTGGTCGTCTCACCAGGAGATGGCTGGGTGATCAAACACAGAGCTAGGACTCTAGTCTCTGCAGTTTAGCACCTCTAAAAATCAGATAAGATCTATAGTGGGGAAGGGACAGACATATGTGGGTATTGAATGGAGTGGGACAGATAAAGCAGAGAAGTTATGCAGAGCATGAACCAGTGAGGTGAATCAGCAAAGCAGAGCATTAGATTACAGCAGACACAGCAAGCAGAGAAGTTATGCAGAGCATGTACCAGTGAGGTGAATCAGCAAAGCAGAGCATTAGATTACAGCAGACACAGCAAGCAGAGAAGTTATGCAGAGCATGTACCAGTGAGGTGAATCAGCAAAGCAGAGCATTAGATTACAGCAGACACAGCAAGCAGAGAAGTTATGCAGAGCATGTACCAATGAGGTTATTCCACTGCGACCTCCACCATTGTTCTAAGGGGCATTAAAACCGTCTTGTTAACCTACTGTGACCTCCACGTCTCTTCCACAGGGCATTGTTATTGTCTTTTTATTCCACTGAGACCTCCACCACTCTGACAAGGGGCATTAAAACCGTCTTGTTAAGCTTCTGTGATGTCCACGTCTCTTCCACGGGGGATTGATATTGTCTTTTTATTCCACTGTAACCTCCACCACTCATCCAAAAGGCATTGATATTGTCTTTTTATTCCACTGTAACGTCCACCACTCTTTCAAGGGGCATTGATATTGTCTTTTTATTCCATTGCGACCTCCACGACTGTTCCAAGGGGCATTTAAACCGTCTTGTTAAGCTACTGTGACCTCCAAGTCTCTTCCAAGGGGCATTAAAACCGTCTGGTTAAACCGCTCTGAGCTCCACAGCTCTTCCAAGGGGCATTGACAATGTCTTTTTAATCCATTGTAACCTTCTGCACTCTTCCAAGTGCATTGATATTGTCTTTTTATTCCTCTGCGACGTCCACGACTCTTCCAAGGGGCATTAAAACCGTCTTGTTAATCTACTGTGACCTCCAAGTTTCTTACACAGGGCATTGATAATGTCTTTTTATTCCACTGTCACCTCCACCACTTTTCCAAGGGGCATTGATATTGTCTTTTTAATCCACTGCGACCTCCATCACTCTTCCAAGAAGCATTGAAACCGTCTTGTTAAGCTACTGTGACCTCCACGTCTATTACACGGTGCATTAAAACTTTATGGTTAAACCACTGTGAACTCCACACCTTTTCCAAGGGGCATTGATATTGTCTTTTTATTCCACTCTAACCTCCACCACTCTTCCAAGGGGCATTGATATTGTCTTTTAATTTTACTGCGACCTCCACCACTCTTCCAAGGGGCATTAATATTGTCTTTTTATTCCACTATGACCTCCATCTCTCTTCCAAGGGGCAATGATATTGTCTTTTTATTTAATTGGTACCTCCACCACTCTTCCAAGGGGCATTGATATTGTCTTTTTATTCCACTGTAACCTCCACCACTCTTCCAAGGGGCATTGATATTGTCTTTTTATTTTACTGCAACCTCCACCACTCTTCCAAGGGGCATTGATATTGTCTTTTTATTCCACTGTAACCTCCACCACTCTTCCAAGGGGCATTAATATTGTCTTTTTATTCCACTATGACCTCCATCTCTCTTCCAAGAAGTATTAAAACCGTCTTGTTTAGCTACTGTGACCTCCACGTCTATTCCACGGTGTCTTAAAACCTTCTGGTTAAACCACTGTGAACTCCACAGCTCTTCCAATGGGCATTGATATTGTCTTTTTAAACAACTGCGACCTCCACCACTCTTCCAAGGGGCATTACAACAGTCTTGATAAGCTACTGTGACCTCCACGTCTCTTCCAAGGGGCAATAAACGGTCTGGTTAAACCACTCTGTACTCGACAGCTCTTCCAAGAGGCATTGATATTGTCTTTTTATTCGACTGTAACCTCCACCACTCTTCCAATGGGCTTTGATATTGTCTTTTTATCCACTGCGACCTCCACCACTCTTCCAATGGGCATTAAAACCCTCTTGTTATGCTTCTGTGACCTCCACGTCCCTTCCACGGGGCATTGATATTGCCTTTTTATTCAATTGCGACCTCCAAGTCTCTTCCAAGGGGCATTAAAAATGTCTGGTTAAACCGCTCTGAGCTCCACAGCTCTTCCAAGGGGCATTGACAATGTCTTTTTTTTCCATTGTAACCTTCTGCACTCTTCCAAGTGCATTGATATTGTCTTTTTATTCCTCTGCGACGTCCACGACTCTTCCAAGGGACATTAAAACCGTCTTGTTAAGCTACTGTGACCTCCAAGTTTCTTACACAGGGCATTGATATTGTCTTTTTATTCCACTGTAACCTCCACCACTCTTCCAAGGGGCATTGATATTGTCTTTTAATTCCACTGTAACCTCCGCCAATCTTCCAAGGGGCATTGATATTGTCTTTTCATTCCACTGCGACCTCCACCACTCTCTTAAGGGGCATTGATATTGTCTTTTAAATCCACAACGATCTCCACCACTCTTCCAAGGGGCATTAAAACCGTCTTGTTAAGCTACTGTTACCTTCACGTCCCTTCCAAGGGGCATTAAAACCGTCAATTTAAACCACTCTGAACTCCACAGCTCTTGCAAGGGGCATTGATATTGTCTTTTTATTCCACTCTAACCTCCATCACTCTTCCAAGGGGCATTAATATTGTCTTTTTATTCCACTGTGACCTCCACGTCTCTTCCAAGGGGCATTGAAATTGTCTTTTTATTTAATTGGAACCTCCACCACTCTTCCAAGAGGCATTGATGTTGTCTTTTTATTCCACTGTAACATCCACCATTCTTCCAAGGGACATTGATATTGTCTTTTTATTCTACTGTAACCTCCACCACTCTTCCAAGGGGCATTGATATTGTCTTTTTAATCCACTGCGACCTCTACCACTCCTCCAAGGGGCTTTAAAACAGTCTTGATAAGATTCTGTGACCTCCACGTCTCTTCCAAGGGGCATTAAAACTGCATGGTTAAACCACTCTGAACTCCACAGCTCTTCCAAGAGGCATTGATATTGTCTTTTTATTCAACTGTAACCTCCACCACTCTTCCAGGGGCATTGATATTGTCTTTTTTTCCACTGCGACCTCCACCACTCTTCCAAGGTGATTTGATAGTCTTTTTAATCCACTGCGACCTCCACCACTCTTCCAAGGGGCATTAAAACCGTCTTGTTAAGCTACTGTGACCTCCACGTCCATTCCACCGGGCATTGATATTGTCTTTTTATTCAACTGCGACCTTTACCACTCTTCCAAGGAGCATTGATATTGTCTTTTTAATCCACTGTGACCTCCACTACTCTTCCAAGGGACATTGATATTGTCTTTTTCTTCCACTGCGACCTTCACCCCTCTTCCAAGGAACATTGATATTGTCTTTTTTTCCACTGTAACCTCCACCACTCTTCTAAGGGGCATTGATATTTTCTTTTTATTCCACTGCGACCTTCACCACTCTTCCAAGGGCATCGATAATGTCTTTTTAATCCACTGCGACCTCCACCACTCTTCCAAGGGGCATTGATATTGTCTTTTAATCCACTCTTACCTCCACGTCTCTACCAAGGGGCATTAAAACCGTCAATTTAAACCA
This sequence comes from Phyllobates terribilis, assembly GCF_046119375.1. Classification (NCBI taxonomy): domain Eukaryota; kingdom Metazoa; phylum Chordata; class Amphibia; order Anura; family Dendrobatidae; genus Phyllobates; species Phyllobates terribilis. The sequence continues at coordinate 2,663,972 of NW_027362799.1, read as the reverse complement.
CTCTCAACTCCACAGCTCTTGGAAGGGGCTTTGATATTGTTTTTTATTCCACTGTAACCTCCAGCTCTCTAACAAGGGGCATTGATATTGTCTTTTTATTCCACTGCGACTTTCACCTCTCTTCCAAGGGACATTAAAACCCTCTTGTTAAGCTACTGTGACATCCACGTCACTTTCATGGGGCATTGATATTGTCTTTTTATTCCACTGCCACCTCCACCACTCTTCCAAGGGGCATTGGTATTGTCTTTTTAATCCACTGCGACCTCCACCACTTTTCCAAGGGGCATTAAAAACGTCTTTTTAAGCTACTGTGACCTCCACGTCACTTCCAAATGGCATTAAGACCGTCTGGTTTAACTACTCTGAACTCCACAACTCTTCCAAGGGGCATTGATATTGTCTTTTTAATCTGCTCTTACCTCCACTACTCTTCCAAGGGGCATTGATATGGTCTTTTTATTCCACTGCGACCTCCACCACTCTTCTAAGGGGCATTTATATTGTCTTTTTAATCAACTGCGACCTCCACCATTCTTCCAAGGGCCATTAAAACCATGTTGTTAAGCTACTTTGACCTCCACGTCAATTCCTCGTGGCATTAATACCGTCAATTTAATCCACTCTGAACTCCATAGCTCTTGCAAGGCACATTGATATTGTCTTTTTATTCCAATGTAACCTCCAGCACTCTTCCAAGAGGCATTGATATTGTCTTTTTATTCCACTGCAACTTCCACCTCTCTTCCAAGGGACATTAAAACCGTCTTGTTAAGCTGCTGTAACCTCCACGTCTCTTTCACGAGGCATTGATATTGTCTTTTTATTCCACTGTAACCTCCACCACTCTTCCAAGGGGCATTGATATTGTCTTTTTATTCCACTGGGACCTTCACCACTCTTCCAGGTGGCATTGATATTGTCTTTTTAATCCACTGCGACCTCCACCACTCTTCCAAGGTGCATTAAAACCGTCAATTTAAACCACTCTGAACTCCACAGGTCTTGCAAGAGGCATTGATATTGTCTTTTTATTCCACTGTAACCTACAGCAGTCTTTCAAGGGGCATTGATATAGTATTTTTATTCCACTACGACTTCCACCACTCTCTCAAGGTGCTTTGAAAGCATCTTGTTTAGCTACTGTAACGTCCATGTCTATTCCACGGGGCATTGATATTGTCTTTTTATTCCACTGTATCCTCCACCACTCTTCCAAGGGGTATTGTTATTGTCTTTTTATTCGACTGCGACTTCCACCTCTCTTCTAAGGGGCATTGATATTGTCTTTTTAATCCACTGCGACCTCCACCACTCTTCCAAGAGGCATTAAAACAGTCTTGTTAAGCTACTGTGACCTCCACATCTCTTCCAAGGGGCATTAAAACCGTCTGGTTAAACCACTCTGAACTCCACAGCTCTTCCAAGGGGCATTGATATTGTCTTTTTATTCCACTGTAACCCCCACCATTCTTCCAAGGGGTATTGATATTGTCTTTTTAATGCACTGCGACCTCCACCACTCTTCCAAGGGGCATTAAAACCAAATGGTTAAACCACTGTGAACTCCATAGCTCTTTCAAGAGGCATTGATATTGTATTTTTATTTCACTGTAACCACCACCACTCTTTCAAGGGGCATTGATATTGTCTTTTTATTCCAATGCGACCTCCACCACTCTTCCAAGGGGCATTAAAACTGCTTTGTTAAGCTACTGTGACCTCCACGTCTCTTCCACGGGGCATTGATATTGTCTTTTTAATCCACTGTGACCTCCACCACTTTTCCAAGAGGCATTAAAACCGTCTTGTTAATCTACTGTGACCTCCACGTCTCTTCCAAGGGGCAATATAACCATCTGGTTAAACCACTCTGAACTCCACAGCTCTTCCAAGGGGCATTGGTATTGTCTTTTTATTCCACTCTTACCTCCACCACTCTTCAAAGGGGCATTGACATAGTCTTTTTATTCCACTGTGACCTCCATCATTCTTCCAAGGGGCATTGATATTGTCTTTTTTTTTCCACTGCCACCTCCACCACTCTTCCAATTGGCATTGATATTGTCTTTTTATTCCATTGCGACCTCCACGACTGTTCCAAGGGGCATTTAAACCGTCTTGTTAAGCTACTGTGACCTCCAAGTCTCTTCCAAGGGGCATTAAAACCGTCTGGTTAAACCGCTCTGAGCTCCACAGCTCTTCCAAGGGGCATTGACAATGTCTTTTTAATCCATTGTAACCTTCTGCACTCTTCCAAGTGCATTGATATTGTCTTTTTATTCCTCTGCGACGTCCACGACTCTTCCAAGGGGCATTAAAACCGTCTTGTTAATCTACTGTGACCTCCAAGTTTCTTACACAGGGCATTGATATTGTCTTTTTATTCCACTGTCACCTCCACCACTTTTCCAAGGGGCATTGATATTGTCTTTTTAATCCACTGCGACCTCCATCACTCTTCCAAGAAGCATTGAAACCGTCTTGTTAAGCTACTGTGACTTCCACGTCTATTACACGGTGCATTAAAACTTTATGGTTAAACCACTGTGAACTCCACACCTTTTCCAAGGGGCATTGATATTGTCTTTTTATTCCACTCTAACCTCCACCACTCTTCCAAGGGGCATTGATATTGTCTTTTAATTTTACTGCGACCTCCACCACTCTTCCAAGGGGCATTAATATTGTCTTTTTATTCCACTATGACCTCCATCTCTCTTCCAAGGGGCAATGATATTGTCTTTTTATTTAATTGGTACCTCCACCACTCTTCCAAGGGGCATTGATATTGTCTTTTTATTCCACTGTAACCTCCACCACTCTTCCAAGGGGCATTGATATTGTCTTTTTATTTTACTGCAACCTCCACCACTCTTCCAAGGGGCATTGATATTGTCTTTTTATTCCACTGTAACCTCCACCACTCTTCCAAGGGGCATTAATATTGTCTTTTTATTCCACTATGACCTCCATCTCTCTTCCAAGAAGTATTAAAACCGTCTTGTTTAGCTACTGTGACCTCCACGTCTATTCCACGGTGTCTTAAAACCTTCTGGTTAAACCACTGTGAACTCCATAGCTCTTCCAATGGGCATTGATATTGTCTTTTTAAACAACTGCGACCTCCACCACTCTTCCAAGGGGCATTACAACAGTCTTGATAAGCTACTGTGACCTCCACGTCTCTTCCAAGGGGCAATAAACGGTCTGGTTAAACCACTCTGTACTCGACAGCTCTTCCAAGAGGCATTGATATTGTCTTTTTATTCGACTGTAACCTCCACCACTCTTCCAATGGGCTTTGATATTGTCTTTTTATCCACTGCGACCTCCACCACTCTTCCAATGGGCATTAAAACCCTCTTGTTATGCTTCTGTGACCTCCACGTCCCTTCCACGGGGCATTGATATTGCCTTTTTATTCAATTGCGACCTCCAAGTCTCTTCCAAGGGGCATTAAAAATGTCTGGTTAAACCGCTCTGAGCTCCACAGCTCTTCCAAGGGGCATTGACAATGTCTTTTTTTTCCATTGTAACCTTCTGCACTCTTCCAAGTGCATTGATATTGTCTTTTTATTCCTCTGCGACGTCCACGACTCTTCCAAGGGACATTAAAACCGTCTTGTTAAGCTACTGTGACCTCCAAGTTTCTTACACAGGGCATTGATATTGTCTTTTTATTCCACTGTAACCTCCACCACTCTTCCAAGGGGCATTGATATTGTCTTTTAATTCCACTGTAACCTCCGCCAATCTTACAAGGGGCATTGATATTGTCTTTTCATTCCACTGCGACCTCCACCACTCTCTTAAGGGGCATTGATATTGTCTTTTAAATCCACAACGATCTCCACCACTCTTCCAAGGGGCATTAAAACCGTCTTGTTAAGCTACTGTCACCTTCACGTCCCTTCCAAGGGGCATTAAAACCGTCAATTTAAACCACTCTGAACTCCACAGCTCTTGCAAGGGGCATTGATATTGTCTTTTTATTCCACTCTAACCTCCATCACTCTTCCAAGGGGCATTAATATTGTCTTTTTATTCCACTGTGACCTCCACGTCTCTTCCAAGGGGCATTGAAATTGTCTTTTTATTTAATTGGAACCTCCACCACTCTTCCAAGAGGCATTGATATTGTCTTTTTATTCCACTGTAACATCCACCATTCTTCCAAGGGACATTGATATTGTCTTTTTATTCTACTGTAACCTCCACCACTCTTCCAAGGGGCATTGATATTGTCTTTTTAATCCACTGCGACCTCTACCACTCCTCCAAGGGGCTTTAAAACAGTCTTGATAAGATTCTGTGACCTCCACGTCTCTTCCAAGGGGCATTAAAACTGCATGGTTAAACCACTCTGAACTCCACAGCTCTTCCAAGAGGTATTGATATTGTCTTTTTATTCAACTGTAACCTCCACCACTCTTCCAGGGGCATTGATATTGTCTTTTTTTTCCACTGCGACCTCCACCACTCTTCCAAGGTGATTTGATAGTCTTTTTAATCCACTGCAACCTCCACCACTCTTCCAAGGGGCATTAAAACCGTCTTGTTAAGCTACTGTGACCTCCACGTCCATTCCACCGGGCATTGATATTGTCTTTTTATTCCACTGCGACCTTTACTACTCCTCCAAGGAGCATTGATATTGTCTTTTTAATCCACTGTGACCTCCACTACTCTTCCAAGGGACATTGATATTGTCTTTTTCTTCCACTGCGACCTTCACCCCTCTTCCAAGGAACATTGATATTGTCTTTTTTTCCACTGTAACCTCCACCACTCTTCTAAGGGGCATTGATATTTTCTTTTTATTCCACTGCGACCTTCACCACTCTTCCAAGGGGCATCGATAATGTCTTTTTAATCCACTGCGACCTCCACCACTCTTCCAAGGGGCATTGATATTGTCTTTTAATCCACTCTTACCTCCACGTCTCTACCAAGGGGCATTAAAACCGTCAATTTAAACCACTCTCAACTCCACAGCTCTTGGAAGGGGCTTTGATATTGTTTTTTATTCCACTGTAACCTCCAGCTCTCTAACAAGGGGCATTGATATTGTCTTTTTATTCCACTGCGACTTTCACCTCTCTTCCAAGGGACATTAAAACCCTCTTGTTAAGCTACTGTGACATCCACGTCACTTTCATGGGGCATTGATATTGTCTTTTTATTCCACTGCCACCTCCACCACTCTTCCAAGGGGCATTGGTATTGTCTTTTTAATCCACTGCGACCTCCACCACTTTTCCAAGGGGCATTAAAAACGTCTTTTTAAGCTACTGTGACCTCCACGTCACTTCCAAATGGCATTAAGACCGTCTGGTTTAACTACTCTGAACTCCACAACTCTTCCAAGGGGCATTGATATTGTCTTTTTAATCTGCTCTTACCTCCACTACTCTTCCAAGGGGCATTGATATGGTCTTTTTATTCCACTGCGACCTCCACCACTCTTCTAAGGGGCATTTATATTGTCTTTTTAATCAACTGCGACCTCCACCATTCTTCCAAGGGCCATTAAAACCATGTTGTTAAGCTACTTTGACCTCCACGTCAATTCCTCGTGGCATTAATAACGTCAATTTAATCCACTCTGAACTCCATAGCTCTTGCAAGGCACATTGATATTGTCTTTTTATTCCAATGTAACCTCCAGCACTCTTCCAAGAGGCATTGATATTGTCTTTTTATTCCACTGCAACTTCCACCTCTCTTCCAAGGGACATTAAAACCGTCTTGTTAAGCTGCTGTGACCTCCACGTCTCTTTCACGAGGCATTGATATTGTCTTTTTATTCCACTGTAACCTCCACCACTCTTCCAAGGGGCATTGATATTGTCTTTTTATTCCACTGGGACCTTCACCACTCTTCCAGGTGGCATTGATATTGTCTTTTTAATCCACTGCGACCTCCACCACTCTTCCAAGGTGCATTAAAACCGTCAATTTAAACCACTCTGAACTCCACAGCTCTTGCAAGAGGCATTGATATTGTCTTTTTATTCCACTGTAACCTACAGCAGTCTTTCAAGGGGCATTGATATAGTATTTTTATTCCACTACGACTTCCACCACTCTCTCAAGGTGCTTTGAAAGCATCTTGTTTAGCTACTGTAACGTCCATGTCTATTCCACGGGGCATTGATATTGTCTTTTTATTCCACTGTATCCTCCACCACTCTTCCAAGGGGTATTGTTATTGTCTTTTTATTCGACTGCGACTTCCACCTCTCTTCTAAGGGGCATTGTTATTGTCTTTTTAATCCACTGCGACCTCCACCACTCTTCCAAGAGGCATTAAAACAGTCTTGTTAAGCTACTGTGACCTCCACATCTCTTCCAAGGGGCATTAAAACCGTCTGGTTAAACCACTCTGAACTCCACAGCTCTTCCAAGGGGCATTGATATTGTCTTTTTATTCCACTGTAACCCCCACCATTCTTCCAAGGGGTATTGATATTGTCTTTTTAATGCACTGCGACCTCCACCACTCTTCCAAGGGGCATTAAAACCAAATGGTTAAACCACTGTGAACTCCATAGCTCTTTCAAGAGGCATTGATATTGTATTTTTATTTCACTGTAACCACCACCACTCTTTCAAGGGGCATTGATATTGTCTTTTTATTCCAATGCGACCTCCACCACTCTTCCAAGGGGCATTAAAACTGCTTTGTTAAGCTACTGTGACCTCCACGTCTCTTCCACGGGGCATTGATATTGTCTTTTTAATCCACTGTGACCTCCACCACTTTTCCAAGAGGCATTAAAACCGTCTTGTTAATCTACTGTGACCTCCACGTCTCTTCCAAGGGGCAATATAACCATCTGGTTAAACCACTCTGAACTCCACAGCTCTTCCAAGGGGCATTGGTATTGTCTTTTTATTCCACTCTTACCTCCACCACTCTTCAAAGGGGCATTGACATAGTCTTTTTATTCCACTGTGACCTCCATCATTCTTCCAAGGGGCATTGATATTGTCTTTTTTTTTCCACTGCCACCTCCACCACTCTTCCAATTGGCATTGATATTGTCTTTTTATTCCATTGCGACCTCCACGACTGTTCCAAGGGGCATTTAAACCGTCTTGTTAAGCTACTGTGACCTCCAAGTCTCTTCCAAGGGGCATTAAAACCGTCTGGTTAAACCGCTCTGAGCTCCACAGCTCTTCCAAGGGGCATTGACAATGTCTTTTTAATCCATTGTAACCTTCTGCACTCTTCCAAGTGCATTGATATTGTCTTTTTATTCCTCTGCGACGTCCACGACTCTTCCAAGGGGCATTAAAACCGTCTTGTTAATCTACTGTGACCTCCAAGTTTCTTACACAGGGCATTGATATTGTCTTTTTATTCCACTGTCACCTCCACCACTTTTCCAAGGGGCATTGATATTGTCTTTTTAATCCACTGCGACCTCCATCACTCTTCCAAGAAGCATTGAAACCGTCTTGTTAAGCTACTGTGACTTCCACGTCTATTACACGGTGCATTAAAACTTTATGGTTAAACCACTGTGAACTCCACACCTTTTCCAAGGGGCATTGATATTGTCTTTTTATTCCACTCTAACCTCCACCACTCTTCCAAGGGGCATTGATATTGTCTTTTAATTTTACTGCGACCTCCACCACTCTTCCAAGGGGCATTAATATTGTCTTTTTATTCCACTATGACCTCCATCTCTCTTCCAAGGGGCAATGATATTGTCTTTTTATTTAATTGGTACCTCCACCACTCTTCCAAGGGGCATTGATATTGTCTTTTTATTCCACTGTAACCTCCACCACTCTTCCAAGGGGCATTGATATTGTCTTTTTATTTTACTGCAACCTCCACCACTCTTCCAAGGGGCATTGATATTGTCTTTTTATTCCACTGTAACCTCCACCACTCTTCCAAGGGGCATTAATATTGTCTTTTTATTCCACTATGACCTCCATCTCTCTTCCAAGAAGTATTAAAACCGTCTTGTTTAGCTACTGTGACCTCCACGTCTATTCCACGGTGTCTTAAAACCTTCTGGTTAAACCACTGTGAACTCCATAGCTCTTCCAATGGGCATTGATATTGTCTTTTTAAACAACTGCGACCTCCACCACTCTTCCAAGGGGCATTACAACAGTCTTGATAAGCTACTGTGACCTCCACGTCTCTTCCAAGGGGCAATAAACGGTCTGGTTAAACCACTCTGTACTCGACAGCTCTTCCAAGAGGCATTGATATTGTCTTTTTATTCGACTGTAACCTCCACCACTCTTCCAATGGGCTTTGATATTGTCTTTTTATCCACTGCGACCTCCACCACTCTTCCAATGGGCATTAAAACCCTCTTGTTATGCTTCTGTGACCTCCACGTCCCTTCCACGGGGCATTGATATTGCCTTTTTATTCAATTGCGACCTCCAAGTCTCTTCCAAGGGGCATTAAAAATGTCTGGTTAAACCGCTCTGAGCTCCACAGCTCTTCCAAGGGGCATTGACAATGTCTTTTTTTTCCATTGTAACCTTCTGCACTCTTCCAAGTGCATTGATATTGTCTTTTTATTCCTCTGCGACGTCCACGACTCTTCCAAGGGACATTAAAACCGTCTTGTTAAGCTACTGTGACCTCCAAGTTTCTTACACAGGGCATTGATATTGTCTTTTTATTCCACTGTAACCTCCACCACTCTTCCAAGGGGCATTGATATTGTCTTTTAATTCCACTGTAACCTCCGCCAATCTTACAAGGGGCATTGATATTGTCTTTTCATTCCACTGCGACCTCCACCACTCTCTTAAGGGGCATTGATATTGTCTTTTAAATCCACAACGATCTCCACCACTCTTCCAAGGGGCATTAAAACCGTCTTGTTAAGCTACTGTCACCTTCACGTCCCTTCCAAGGGGCATTAAAACCGTCAATTTAAACCACTCTGAACTCCACAGCTCTTGCAAGGGGCATTGATATTGTCTTTTTATTCCACTCTAACCTCCATCACTCTTCCAAGGGGCATTAATATTGTCTTTTTATTCCACTGTGACCTCCACGTCTCTTCCAAGGGGCATTGAAATTGTCTTTTTATTTAATTGGAACCTCCACCACTCTTCCAAGAGGCATTGATATTGTCTTTTTATTCCACTGTAACATCCACCATTCTTCCAAGGGACATTGATATTGTCTTTTTATTCTACTGTAACCTCCACCACTCTTCCAAGGGGCATTGATATTGTCTTTTTAATCCACTGCGACCTCTACCACTCCTCCAAGGGGCTTTAAAACAGTCTTGATAAGATTCTGTGACCTCCACGTCTCTTCCAAGGGGCATTAAAACTGCATGGTTAAACCACTCTGAACTCCACAGCTCTTCCAAGAGGTATTGATATTGTCTTTTTATTCAACTGTAACCGCCACCACTCTTCCAGGGGCATTGATATTGTCTTTTTTTTCCACTGCGACCTCCACCACTCTTCCAAGGTGATTTGATAGTCTTTTTAATCCACTGCAACCTCCACCACTCTTCCAAGGGGCATTAAAACCGTCTTGTTAAGCTACTGTGACCTCCACGTCCATTCCACCGGGCATTGATATTGTCTTTTTATTCCACTGCGACCTTTACTACTCCTCCAAGGAGCATTGATATTGTCTTTTTAATCCACTGTGACCTCCACTACTCTTCCAAGGGACATTGATATTGTCTTTTTCTTCCACTGCGACCTTCACCCCTCTTCCAAGGAACATTGATATTGTCTTTTTTTCCACTGTAACCTCCACCACTCTTCTAAGGGGCATTGATATTTTCTTTTTATTCCACTGCGACCTTCACCACTCTTCCAAGGGGCATCGATAATGTCTTTTTAATCCACTGCGACCTCCACCACTCTTCCAAGGGGCATTGATATTGTCTTTTAATCCACTCTTACCTCCACGTCTCTACCAAGGGGCATTAAAACCGTCAATTTAAACCACTCTCAACTCCACAGCTCTTGGAAGGGGCTTTGATATTGTTTTTTATTCCACTGTAACCTCCAGCTCTCTAACAAGGGGCATTGATATTGTCTTTTTATTCCACTGCGACTTTCACCTCTCTTCCAAGGGACATTAAAACCCTCTTGTTAAGCTACTGTGACATCCACGTCACTTTCATGGGGCATTGATATTGTCTTTTTATTCCACTGCCACCTCCACCACTCTTCCAAGGGGCATTGGTATTGTCTTTTTAATCCACTGCGACCTCCACCACTTTTCCAAGGGGCATTAAAAACGTCTTTTTAAGCTACTGTGACCTCCACGTCACTTCCAAATGGCATTAAGACCGTCTGGTTTAACTACTCTGAACTCCACAACTCTTCCAAGGGGCATTGATATTGTCTTTTTAATCTGCTCTTACCTCCACTACTCTTCCAAGGGGCATTGATATGGTCTTTTTATTCCACTGCGACCTCCACCACTCTTCTAAGGGGCATTTATATTGTCTTTTTAATCAACTGCGACCTCCACCATTCTTCCAAGGGCCATTAAAACCATGTTGTTAAGCTACTTTGACCTCCACGTCAATTCCTCGTGGCATTAATAACGTCAATTTAATCCACTCTGAACTCCATAGCTCTTGCAAGGCACATTGATATTGTCTTTTTATTCCAATGTAACCTCCAGCACTCTTCCAAGAGGCATTGATATTGTCTTTTTATTCCACTGCAACTTCCACCTCTCTTCCAAGGGACATTAAAACCGTCTTGTTAAGCTGCTGTGACCTCCACGTCTCTTTCACGAGGCATTGATATTGTCTTTTTATTCCACTGTAACCTCCACCACTCTTCCAAGGGGCATTGATATTGTCTTTTTATTCCACTGGGACCTTCACCACTCTTCCAGGTGGCATTGATATTGTCTTTTTAATCCACTGCGACCTCCACCACTCTTCCAAGGTGCATTAAAACCGTCAATTTAAACCACTCTGAACTCCACAGCTCTTGCAAGAGGCATTGATATTGTCTTTTTATTCCACTGTAACCTACAGCAGTCTTTCAAGGGGCATTGATATAGTATTTTTATTCCACTACGACTTCCACCACTCTCTCAAGGTGCTTTGAAAGCATCTTGTTTAGCTACTGTAACGTCCATGTCTATTCCACGGGGCATTGATATTGTCTTTTTATTCCACTGTATCCTCCACCACTCTTCCAAGGGGTATTGTTATTGTCTTTTTATTCGACTGCGACTTCCACCTCTCTTCTAAGGGGCATTGATATTGTCTTTTTAATCCACTGCGACCTCCACCACTCTTCCAAGAGGCATTAAAACAGTCTTGTTAAGCTACTGTGACCTCCACATCTCTTCCAAGGGGCATTAAAACCGTCTGGTTAAACCACTCTGAACTCCACAGCTCTTCCAAGGGGCATTGATATTGTCTTTTTATTCCACTGTAACCCCCACCATTCTTCCAAGGGGTATTGATATTGTCTTTTTAATGCACTGCGACCTCCACCACTCTTCCAAGGGGCATTAAAACCAAATGGTTAAACCACTGTGAACTCCATAGCTCTTTCAAGAGGCATTGATATTGTATTTTTATTTCACTGTAACCACCACCACTCTTTCAAGGGGCATTGATATTGTCTTTTTATTCCAATGCGACCTCCACCACTCTTCCAAGGGGCATTAAAACTGCTTTGTTAAGCTACTGTGACCTCAACGTCTCTTCCACGGGGCATTGATATTGTCTTTTTAATCCACTGTGACCTCCACCACTTTTCCAAGAGGCATTAATACAGTCTTCTTAATCTACTGTGACCTCCACGTCTCTTCCAAGGGGCAATATAACCATCTGGTTAAACCACTCTGAACTCCACAGCTCTTCCAAGGGGCATTGGTATTGTCTTTTTATTCCACTCTAACCTCCACCACTCTTCAAAGGGGCATTGACATAGTCTTTTTATTCCACTGTGACCTCCATCATTCTTCCAAGGGGCATTGATATTGTCTTTTTTTTTCCACTGCCACCTCCACCACTCTTCCAATTGGCATTGATATTGTCTTTTTAATCCACTGCGACCTCCACCACTTTTCCAAGGGGCATTAAAAAGTCTTTTTAAGCTATTTTGACCTCCACGTCACTTCCAAAGGGCATTAAAACCGTCTGGTTAAACCACTCTGAACTCCACAGCTCTTCCAAGGGGCATTGGTATTGTCTTTTTATTCCACTCTAACCTCCACCACTCTTCCAAGGGGTATTGATATTGTCTTTTTAATGCACTGGGACCTCCACCACTCTTCCAAGGGGCATTAAAACCATCCGGTTAAACCACCCTGAACTCCATAGCTCTTTCAAGAGGCATTGATATTGTATTTTTATTTCACTGTAACCTCCACCACTCTTTCAAGGGGCATTGATATTGTCTTTTTATTCCACTGCGACCTCCACCAATCTTCCAAGGGGCAATACAACTGTCTTGTTAAGCTACTGAGACCTCCATGTGTCTTTCACGGGGCATTGATATTGTCTTTTTAATCCACTGTGACCTCCACCACTTTTCCAAGGGGCATTAAAACCGTTTTGTTAATCTACTGTGACCTCCACGTCTCTTCCAAGGGGCAATAAAACCATCTGGTTAAACCACTCTGAACTCCACAGCTCTTCCAAGGGGCATTGGTATTGTCTTTTTATTCCACTCTAACCTCCACCACTCTTCCAAGGGGCATTGACATTGTCTTTTTAGTTAAATGTGACCTCCATCATTCTTCCAAGGGGCATTGATATTGTCTTTTTATTCCACTGCCACCTCCACCACTCTTCCAAGTGGCATTGATATTGTCTTTATAATCCACTGCGACCTCCAACACTTTTCCAAGGGGCATTAAAACCGTCTTGTTAATCGACTGTGACCTCCACGTCTCTTCCAAGGGGCAATAAAACCATCTGGTTAAACCACTCTGAACTCCACAGCTCTTCCAAGGGGCATTGGTATTGTCTTTTTATTCCACTCTAACCTCCACCACTCTTCCAAGGGGCATTGACATTGTCTTTTTAGTTAAATGTGACCTCCATCATTCTTCCAAGGGGCATTGATTTTGTCTTTTTATTCCACTGCAACCTTAACCACTCTTCCAATGGAAATTGATATTGTCTTTTTAATCCACTGCGACCTCCACCACTCTTCAAAGGGGCATTAAAACCGTCCTGTTAAGCTACTCTGACCTCCATGTCTCTTCCACAGGGCATTGATATTGTCTTTTTTTTCCACTGTAACCTCCACCACTCTTCTAAGGGGCTTTGATATTGTCTTTTTATTCCACTGCGACCTCCACCATTCTTCCTCGGGGCATTGATTTTGTCTTTTTAATCCACTGCGACCTCCACCACTTTTCCATGTGGCATTAAAACCGTCTTATTAAGCTATTGTGACCTCCACTACTCTTCCAAGGGGCATTAAAGCCGTCAATTTAAACCACTCTGAACTCCACAGCTCTTGCAAGAGGCATTGATATTGTTTTTTTATTCCATTGTAATCTCCAGCACTCTTCCAAGGGGCATTGATATTGTCTTTTCATTCCACTGCGACTTCCACCTCTCTCCCAAGGGACATTAAAACCGTCTTGTTAAGCTGCTGTAACCTCCATATCTATTCCACGGGGCATTGATATTGTCTTTTTATTCCAATGTGACCGTCATCACTCTTCTAAGGGGCAGTGATATTGTCTTTTTAATCCACTGAGACCTCCACCACTTTTCCAAGGGGCATTAAAACCGTCTTGTTAAGCTACTGTGACGTCGAAGTCTCTTCCAAGGGGCATTAAAACCATCTGGTTAAACCACTCTAAACTCCACAGCTCTTCCAAGGGGCATTTGTATTGTCTTTTTATTCCACTCTAACCTCCACCACTCTTCCAAGGGGCATTGACATTGTCTTTTTATTCCACTGGGACCTCCACCACTCTTCCAAAGGGCATTGATATTGTCTTTTTAATCCACTGCGACCTCTTCCACTCTTCCAAGGGCATTAAAACAGTCTTGTTAAGCTACTGTGACCTCAACGTCTCTACCAAGGGGCATTAAAACCGTCTTGTTAAGCTACTGTGACCTCCACGTGTTTTCGAAGGAGCATTGATATTGTCTTTTTATTCATCTGTAACCTCCACCAATCTTCCAAGGGGCATTGATATTGTTTTTTTACTCCACTGCGACCTCCACCACTTTTCCAAGGGGCATTAATATTGTCTTTTTAATCCACTGCGACCTCCACCACTCTACCAGGGGGCAATAATACTGTCTTGATAAGTTACTGTGACCACCACGTCTCTTCCAAGGGGCTTTAAAACCATCTGGTTATTCCACTCTGAACTCCACAACTCTTCTAAGGGGCATTATTATTGTCTTTTTATTCCACTTTAACCTCCACCTCTCTTCCAAGGGGCATTGATATTGTCTTTTCTTTCCACTACGACCTTCACCAGTCCTCCAAGGGGCATTAAAACCATCTTGCTAAGCTACTGTGACCTCCACATCTCTTCCACGGGGCATTGGTATTGTCTTTTAATTCCACTGTAACATCCACCACTCGTCCAAGGGGCAATAAAACCTTATTGTTAAGCTACTTTGACCTTCACGTCAATTCCACGGGGCATTAAAACCGTCAATTTAAACCACTCTGAACTTCACAGCTCTTGCAAGGGGCATTGATATTGTCTTTTTAGTCCAATGTAACCTCCACCACTCTTCCAAGGGGCATTGATATTGTCTTTTTATTCCACTGCAACTTCCACCTCTCTTCCAAGGGGCATTAAAACCGTCTTGCTAAGCTACTGTGACCTCCACGTCTCTTTCACGGGGCATTGATATTGTCTTTTTATTCCACTGTAACCTCCACCACTCTTCCAAGGGGCATTGATATTGTCTTTTTATTCCAATGTGACCGTCACCACTCTTCTAAGGGGCAGTGATATTGTCTTTTAAAACGACTGCGACCTTCACAACTCTTCCAAGGGGCATTAAATCAGTCTTGACAAGCTACTGTGACCTCTACGTCTCTTACAACGGGCAATAAAAGCGTCTGGTTAAACCATTCTTTACTCCACAGTTCTTCCAAGGAGCATTGATATTGTCTTTTTATTCAACTGTAACCTCCACCACTCTTCCAAGGGGCATTGATATTGACTTTTTATTCCACTGCGACCTACACCACTCTTCCAAGTGGCATTGATATTGTCTTTTTAATCAACTGCGACCTCCACCTCTCTTCCAAGGGGCATTAAAACCGTCTTGTTAAGCTACAGTGACCTTCATGTCTCTTCCACGGGGCATTGATATTGTCTTTTTTTCCACTGTATCCTCCACCACTCTTCTAAGGGGCATTGATATTGTCTTTTTATTCCACTGCGAACTCCACCATTCTTCCTCGGGGCATTGATAATGTCTTTTTAATCCACTGCGACCTCGACCACTTTTCCATGTGGCATTAAAACCGTCTTATTAAGCTACTGTGACCTCCACTTCTCTTACAAGGGGCATTAAAGCCGTCAATTTAAACCACTCTGAACTCCACAGCTCTTGCAAGAGGCATTGATATTGTTTTTTTATTCCATTGTAATCTCCAGCTCTCTTCCAAGGGGCATTGATATTGTCTTTTCATTCCATTGCGACTTCCACCTCTCTCCCAAGGTACATGAAAACCGTCTTGTTAAGCTGCTGTAACCTCCATGTCTATTCCACCGGGCATTGATATTGTCTTTTTATTCCAATGTGACCGTCACCACTCTTCTAAGGGGCAGTGATATTGTCTTTTTAAACCACTGCGACCTTCACCACTCTTCCAAGGGGCATTAAATCAGTCTTGATAAGCTACTGTGACCTCTACGTCTCTTACAAAGGGCAATAAAACCGTCGGGTTAAACCATTCTATACTCCACAGTTCTTCCAAGGAGCATTGATATTGTCTTTTTATTCGACTGTAACCTCCACCACTCTTCCAAGGGGCATTGATATTGACTTTTTATTCCACTGCGACCTACACCACTCTTCCAAGTGGCATTGATATTGTCTTTTTAATAACCTGCGACCTCCACCTCTCTTCCAAGGGGCATTAAAACCGTCTTGTTAAGCGACTGTGACCTCCAAGTCCCTTCCATTGGGCATTGATATTGTCCTTTTAATCCACTGCGACCACAACCATTTTACCAAGGGGCATTGATATTGTCTTTTTAATCCACTGTGACCTCCACGTCTCTTCCAACGGGCATTAAAACCGTCAATTTAAACCACTCTGAACTCTACAGCTCTTCCAAGGAGCATTGGTCTTGTCTTTTTATTCCACTGCGACCTCCACCACTCTTCCAAGCGGCATTAAGACCATCTTGTTAAGCTGCAGTGACCTTCACAACTCTTCCACGGGGCATTAATATTGTCTTTTATTCCACTGTAACCTCCACCACTCTTCCAAGGGGCATTGATATTGTTTTTAAATTCCACTGCGACCTCCACCACTCTTACAAAGGGCATTGATATTGTCTTTTTAATCCACTGCGACCTCCACCACTCTTCCAAGGGCATTAAAACAGTGTTGTTAAGCTACTGTGACCTCCACATCTCTTCCAAGGGGCATTAAAACTGTCTGGTTAAACATCTCTGAACTCCTCAGCTCTTCCAAGGGGCATTGATATTGTCTTTTTTTTTCCACTGTAACCTTCAAGACTCTCCCAAGGGGCATTGATTTTGTCTTTTTATTCCACTGCAACCTTAACCACTCTTCCAATGGGCATTGATATTGTCTTTTTAATCCACTGCGACCTCCACCACTCTTCCAACGGGCATTAAAACCATCTTGTTAAGCTACTGTGACCTCCATGTCTCTTCCACGGGGCATTGATATTGTCTTTTTTTTCCACTGTAACCTCCACCACTCTTCTAAGGGGCATTGATATTGTCTTTTTTTCCACTGCGACCTCCACCATTCTTCCTCGGGGCATTGATATTGTCTTTTTAATCCACTGCGACCTCCACCACTTTTCCATGTGGCATTAAAACCGTCTTATTAAGCTACTGTGACCTCCACTTCTCTTCCAAGGAGCATTAAAGCCGTCAATTTAAACCACTCTAAACTCCACAGCTCTTGCAAGAGGCATTGATATTGTTTTTTTATTCCATTGTAATCTCCAGCACTATTTCAAGGGGCATTGATATTGTCTTTTCATTCCACTGCGACTTCCACCTCTCTCCCAAAGGACATTAAATTCATCTTGTTAAGCTGCTGTAACCTCCATGTCTATTCCACGGGGCATTGATATTGTCTTTTTATTCCAATGTGACCATCACCACTCTTCTAAGGGGCAGTAATATTGTCTTTTTAATTCACTGCGACCTCCAACACTCTTCCAAGGGGCATTAAAACAGTCTTGTTAAGCTACTGTGACGTCGAAGTCTCTTCCAAGGGGCATTAAAACCATCTGGTTAAACCACTCTGAACTCCACAGCTCTACCAAGGGGCATTTGTATTGTCTTTTTATTCCACTCTAACCTTCACCACTCTTCCATGGGGCATTGACATAGTCTTTTTATTCCACTGCGACCTCCACCACTCTTCCAAAAGGGAATTGATATTGTCTTTTTAATCCACTGCGACCTCTTCCACTCTTCCAAGGGCATTAAAACAGTCTTGTTAAGCTACTGTGACCTCAACGTCTCTTCCAAGGGGCATTAAAACTGTCTGGTTAAACCACTCTGAACTCCACAGCTCTTCCAAGGGACATTGATATTGTCTTTTTTTTCCACTGTAACCTCCAAAACTCTTCCAAGGGGCATTGATTTTGACTTTTTATTCCACTGCGACCTTAACCACTCTTCCAAGGGACATTAAAACCGTCTTATTAAGCTACTTTCACGTCCATGTCTATTCCACGGGGCATTGATATTGTCTTTTTAATCCACTGTAACCTCCACCACTCTTCCAAGGGGCATTGATATTGTCTTTTTATTCCACTGCGACTTCAACCTCTCTACTAAGGGACATTGATATTGTCTTTTTAATCATCTGCGACCTTCACCACTCTTCCAAGGGGCATTAAAACAGTCTTGTTAAGCTACTGTGACCTCCACGTCTCTTCCAAGGGGCATTAAAACCGTCTGGTTAAACCACTCTGAACTCTACAGCTCTTCCGAGGGGCATTGATATTGTCTTTTTATTCCTCTGTAAACCCCACCACTCTTCCAAGGGGCATTGATTTTGTCTTTTTATTCCACTGCGACCTCCAACACTCTTCCAAGGGACATTGATATTGTCTTTTTAATCCACTGCGACCTCCACCACTCTTCCAAGGGGCATTAAAACTGGCTTGTTAAGCTACTGTGACGTCGAAGTCTCTTCCAAGGGGCATTGGGATTGTCTTTTAATTCCACTGTAACATCCACCACTCGTCCAAGGGGCATTAAAACCGTATTGTTAAGCTACTTTGACCTCCACGTCAATTTCACTGGCATTAAAACCGTCAATTTAAACCACTCTGAACTCCATAGCTCTTGCAAGGGGCATTGATATTGTCTTTTTAGTCCAATGTAACCTTCACCACTCTTCCAAGGGGCATTGATATTGTCTTTTTATTCCACTGCAACTTCCACCTCTCTTCCAAGGGGCATTAAAACCGTCTTGTTAAGCTACTGTGACCTCCACGTCTCTTTCACGGGGCATTGATATTGTCTTTTTATTCCACTGTAACCTCCACCACTCTTCCAAGGGGCATTGATATTGTCCTTTTAATCCACTGCGACCACGACCACTCTACCAAGGGGCATTGATATTGTCTCTTTTATCCACTGTGACCTCCACGACTCTTCCAAGGGGCATTAAAACAGTCTTGTTAAGCTACTGTAACCTCCAGGTCTCTTCCAAGGGGCATTAAAACCGTCCGGTTAAACCACTCTGAACTCCACAGCTCTTCTGAGGGGCATTGATATTATCTTTTTATTCCACTGTAACATCCACCAATCTTCCAAGGGGCATCGATTTTGTCTTTTTATTCCACTGTGACCTACACCACTCTTCCAAGGGGCATTGATATTTTCTTTTTATTCCACTGTAACCCCCACCACTCTTCCGAGGGCAATTGATATTCTCTTTTTATTTCACTGTGACTTCAACCTCTCTTCTAAGGGGCATTGATATTGTCTTTTTAATTCACTGCGACCTCCACGACTCTTCCAAGGGGCATTAAAACAGTCTTGTTAAGCTACTGTGAACTCCATGTCTCTTCGAAGGGGCATTAAAACCGTCTGGTTAAACCACTCTGAACTCCACAGCTCTTCCGAGGGGCATTGATATTGTCTTTTTATTCCACTGTAACCTCCACCACTCTTTCAAGGGGCATTGATATTGACTTTTTATTCCACTGGGACCTACACCACTCTTCCAAGTGGCATTAATATTGTCTTTTTAATCAACTGCGACCTCCACCTCTCTTCCAAGGGGCATTAAAATCGTCTTGTTAAGCTAATGTGACCTCCATGTCTCTTCCACGGGGCATTGATATTGTCTTTTTTTTCCACTGTATCCTCCACCACTCTTCTAAGGGGCATTGATATTGTCTTTTTATTCCACTGCGAACTCCACCATTCTTCCTCGGGGCATTGATATTGTCTTTTTAATCCACTGCGACCTCTACCACTTTTCCATGTGGCATTAAAACCGTCTTATTAAGCTACTGTGACCTCCACTTCTCTTACAAGGGGCATTAAAGCCGTCAATTTAAAACACTTTGAACTCCACAGCTCTTGCAAGAGGCAATGATATTGTTTTTTTATTCCATTGTAATCTCCAGCTCTCTTCCAAGGGGCATTGATATTGTCTTTTCATTCCATTGCGACTTCCACCTCTCTCCCAAGGGACATTAAAACCGTCTTGTTAAGCTGCTGTAACCTCCATGTCTATACCACCGGGCATTGATATTGTCTTTTTATTCCAATGTGACCGTCACCACTCTTCTAAGGGGCAGTGATATTGTCTTTTTAAACCACTGCGACCTTCACTACTCTTCCAAGGGGCATTAAAACAGTCTTGATAAGCTACTGTGACCTCTATGTCTCTTACAAGGGGCTTTAAAACCGTCTGGTTAAACCATTCTGTACTCCACAGTTCTTCCAAGGAGCATTGATATTGTCTTTTTATTCGACTGTAACCTCCACCACTCTTCCAAGGGGCATTGATATTGACTTTTTATTCCACTGTGACCTACACCACTCTTCCAAGTGGCATTGATATTGTCTTTTTAATCAACTGCGACCTCCACCTCTCTTGCAAGGGGCATTAAAACCGTCTTGTTAAGCTACTGTGACCTCCACGTCCCTTCCTTTGGGCATTGATATTGTCCTTTTAATCCACTGCGACTACGACCACTCTTCCAAGGGGCATTGATATTGTCTCTTTAATCCACTGTGACCTTCATGACTCTTTCAAGGGGCATTAAAACAGTCTTGTTAAGCTACTGTGACCTCCAGGTCTCTTCCAAGGGGCATTAAAACCGTCCGGTTAAACCACTCTGAACTCCACAGCACTTCCGAGTGGCATTGATATTGTCTTTTTATTCCACTGTAACATCCACCACTCTTCCAAGGGGCATTGATTTTGTCTTTTTATTCCACTGTGACCTACACCACTCTTCCAAGGGGCATTGATATTGTCTTTTTATTCCACTGTAACCCCCACCACTCTTCCGAGGGGCATTGATATTGTCTTTTTATTTGACAGCGACTTCAACCTCTCTTCTATGGGGCATTGATATTGTCTTTTTAATTCACTGCGACCTCCACGACTCTTCCAAGGGGCATTAAAACAGTCTTGTTAAGCTACTGTGAACTCCATATCTCTTCCAAGGGGCATTAAAACCGTCTGGTTAAACCACTCTGAACTCCACAGCTCTTCCGAGGGGCATTGATATTGTCTTTTTATTCCACTGTAACATCCACCACTCTTCCAAGGGGCATTGATTTTGTCTTTTTATTCCACTGTGACCTACACCACTCTTCCAAGGGGCATTGATATTGTCTTTTTAATCCACTGCGACCTCCACCACTCTTCCAAGGGACAGTAAAACCGTCTTGTTAAGCTACTGTGACATCGAAGTCTCTTCCAAGGGGCATTAAAACCATCTGGTTAAACCACTCTGAACTCCACAGCTCTTCCAAGGGGCATTTGTATTGTATTTTTATTCCACTCTAACCTCCACCACTCTTCCAAGGGGCATTGACATTGTCTTTTTATTCCACTGCGACCTCCACCACTCTTCCAAACGGCATTAAGACCATCTTGTTAAGCTACAATGACCTCCACAACTCTTCCACGGGGCATTGATATTGTCTTTTATTCCACTGTAACCTCCACCACTCTTCCAAGGGGCATTGATATTGTCTTTAAATTCCACTGCGACCTCCACCACTCTTACAAAGTGCATTGATATTGTCTTTTCAATCCACTGCGACCTCCACCACTCTTCCAATGGGCATTAAAACAGTCTTGTTAAGCTACTGTGACCTCCACTTCTCTTCCAAGGGGCATTAAAACCGTCTGGTTAAACCACTCTGAACTCCACAGCTCTTCCGAGCGGCATTGATATTGTCTTTTTATTCCACTCTAACCTCCACCACTCTTCCAAGGGGCATTGACATTGTCTTTTTATTCCACTGCGACCTCCACCACTCTTCCAAACAGCATTAAGACCATCTTGTTAAGCTACAGTGACCTCCACAACTCTTCCACGGGGCATTGATATTGTCTTTTATTCCACAGTAACCTCCACCACTCTTCAAAGGGGCATTGATATTGTCTTTAAATTCCACTGCGACCTCCACCACTCTTACAAAGGGCATTAATATTGTCTTTTTAATCAACTGCGACCTTCACCACTCTTTCAAGAGCATTAAAACAGTCTTGTTAAGCTACTGTGACCTCCTCGTCTCTTCCAAGGGGCATTAAAACTGTCTTGTTAAACCACTCTGAACTCCTCAGATCTTCCAAGGGGCATTGATATTGTCTTTTTTTTCCACTGTAACCTCCAAAACTCTGCCAAGGACCATTGATTTTGTCTTTTTATTCCACTGCGACCTTAACCACTCTTCCAATGGGCATTGATATTGTCTTTTTAATCCACTGCGACCTCCACCACTCTTCCAAGGGGCATTAAAACAGTCTTGTTAAGCTACTGTGACCTCCATGTCTCTTTCAAGGGGCATTAAAAACGTCTGGTTAAACCACTCTGAACTCCACAGCTCTTCCGAGGGGCATTGATATTGTGTTTTTATTTCACTGTAACATCCACTACTCTTCCAAGGGGCATTGATTTTATCTTTTTATTCCACTGCGATCTCCACCACTCTTCCAAGGGGCATTGGTATTGTCTTTTTAATCCACTGCGACCTCCACCACTCTTCCAAGGGGCATTAAAACCGTTTTGTTAAGCTACTGTGACGTCGAAGTCTCTTCGAAGGGGCATTAAAACCATCTGGTTAAACCATTCTGAACTCCACAGCTCTTCCAAGGGGCATTTGTATTGTCTTTTTATTCCACTCTAACCTCCACCACTCTTCCAAGGGGCATTGACATTGTCTTTTTATTCCACTGCGACCTCCATCACTCTTCCAAAGGGCATTGATATTGTCTTTTTAATCCACTGCGACCTCCTCCACTCTTCCAAGGGCATTAAAACAGTCTTGTTAAGCTACTGTGACCTCAACGTCTCTTCCAAGGGGCATTAAAACCGTCTGGTTAAACCACTCTGAACTCCACAGCTCTTCCAAGGGACATGGATATTGTCTTTTTTTTCCACTGTAACCTCCAAAACTCTTCCAAGGGGCATTGATATTGTCTTTTTAATCCACTGCGAACTCCACCACTTTTCCAAGGGGCATTAAAACCGTCTTGTTAAGCTACTTTCATGTCCATATCTATTCCACGGGGCATTGATATTGTCTTTTAATTCCATTGTAACCTCCACCACTCTTCCAAGGGGCATTGATATTGTCTTTTTATTCCACTGTGACTTCAACCTCTCTACTAAGGGGCATTGATATTGTCTTTTTAATCATCTGCGGCCTTCATTACTCTTCCAAGGGGCATTAAAACAGTCTTGTTAAACTACTGTGACTTCCACGTCTCTTCCAAGGGGCATTAAAACCGTCTGGTTAAGCCACTCTGAACTCCATAGCTCTTCCGAGGGTATTGATATTGTCTTTTTATACCACTGTAACCCCCACCACTCTTCCAAGGGGCATTGATTTTGTCTTTTTAATCCACTGCGACCTCCACCACTCTTCCAAGGGGCATTAAAACTGTCTTGTTAAGCTACTGTGACGTCGAAGTCTCTTCCAAGGGGCATTAAAACCATCTGGTTAAGCAACTCTGAATTCCACAGCTCTTCCAAGGGGCATTTGTATTGTCTTTTTATTCCACTCTAACCTCTACCACTCTTTTAAGGGGCATTGACATTGTCTTTTTATGCCACTGCGACCTCCACCACTCTTCCAAGGGGCATTGATATTGTATTTTTAGTCCACTGCGAACTCCACCTCTCTCCAAGGGGCATTAAAACTGTCTTGTTAAGCTACTGTGACCTCCACGTGTCTTCGAAGGGGCATTGATATTGTCTTTTTATTCATCTGTAACCTCCACCAATCTTCCAAGGGGCATTGATATTGTTTTTTTACTCCACTGCGACCTCCACCACTCTTCCAAGGGACATTAATATTGTCTTTTTAATCCACTGCGACCTCCACCACTCTACCAGGGGGCAATAAAACCGTCTTGATAAGTTACTGTGACCACCACGTCTCTTCCAAGGGGCGATAAAACCATCTGGTTGTTCCACTCTGAACTCCACAGCTCTTCTAAGGGGCATTATTATTGTCTTTTTAGTCCACTGTAACCTCCACCACTCTTCCAAGGGGCATTGATAATGTCTTTTTATTCCACTGCGACCTTAACCAGTCCTCCAAGGGGCATTAAAACCAGCTTGTTAAGCTGCTGTGACCTCCACATCTCTTCCACGGGGCATTGGGATTGTCTTTTAATTCCACTGTAACATCCACCTCACGTCCAAGGGGCATTAAAACTTTATTGTTAAGCTACTTTGACCTCCACGTCAATTCCACGGGGCATTAAAACCGTCAATTTAAACCACTCTGAACTCCACAGCTCTTGCAAGGGGCATTGATATTGTCTTTTAATTCCAATGTAACCTCCACCACTCTTCCAAGAGGCATTGTTATTGTCTTTTTATTCCACTGCAACTTCCACCTCTCTTCCAAGAGGCATTAAAACCGTCTTGATAAGCTACTGTGACCTCCACGTCTCTTTCACGGGGCATTGATATTGTCTTTTTATTCCACTGTAACCTCCACCACTCTTCCAAGGGGTATTGATATTGCCTTTTATTCCACTGGAACCTTCACCACTCTTCCAAGTGACATTGATATTGTCTTTTTAATCCACTGCGACCTCCACCACTCGTCCAAGGGGCATTAAAACCCTGTTGTTAAGCTACTGTGACCTCCACGTCTCTTCCAAGGTGCATTAAAACCGTTAATTTAAACCACTCTGAACTCCACAGCTCATGCAAGAGGCATTGATATTGTCTTTTTATTCCACTGTAACCTACAGCACTCTTTCAAGGGGCATTGATATTGTCTTTTTATTCCACTACGACTTCCACCACTCTCCCAAGGTGCATTAAAAACACCTTGTTTAGCTACTGTAACGTCCATGTCTATTCCACGGGGCATTGATATTGTCTTTTTATTCCACTGTATCCTCCACCACTCTTCCAAGGTGTATTAATATTGTCTTTTTATTCCACTGCGACTACCACCTCTCTCCTAAGGGGCATTGAAATTGTCTTTTTAATCCACTGCGACCTCCACCACTCTTCCAAGAGGCATTAAAACAGTCTTGTTAAGCTACTGTGACCTCCACATCTCTTCCAAGGGGCATTAAAACCGTCTGGTTAAACCACTCTGAACTCCATAGCTCTTCCAAGGGGCATTGATATTGTCTTTTTATTCCACTGTAACCTCCACCATTCTTCCAAGGGGTATTGATATTGTCTTTTTAATGCACTGCGACCTCCACCACTCTTCCAAGGGGCATTAAAACCATCTGGTTAAACCACTCTGAACTCCATAGCTTTTTCAAGAGGCATTGATATTGTCTTTTTATTTCACTGTAACCTCCACCACTCTTTCAAGGGGCATTGATAATGTCTTTTTATTCCTCTGCGACCTCCGCCACTCTTCCAAGAGGAATTAAAAACATCTTATTAAGCTAATATGACCTCCACGTCTCTTCCAAGGGGCATTATAACTATCTGGTTAAACCACTCTGAATTCCACAGCTCATCAAAGGGGCATTGATATTGTCTTTTTATTCCACTGCGACCTCCACCACTCTTCCACGGGGCATTAAAGCCGTCTTGTTAAGCTACTGTCACGTCCATGTCTATTCCACGGGGAATTGATATTGTCTTTTTATTCCGCTGTAACCTCCACCACTCTTCCAAGTTGCATTGATATTGTCTTTTTATTCCACTGCGACTTCAAACTCTCTTCTAAGGGGCATTGATATTGTTTTTTCAATCCACTGCGACCTCCACCACTCTTCCAAGGGGCATTAAAACAGTCTTGTTAAGCTACTGTGACCTCCACATCTCTTCCAAGGGGCATTAAAACCGTCTGGTTAAACCACTCTGAACTCCATAGCTCTTCCAAGGGGCATTGATAATGTCTTTTTATTCCACTGTAACCTCCACCACTCTTCCAAGGTTCATTGATATTGTCTTTTTAATCCACTACGACCTCCACCACTCTTCCAAGGGGCATTAAAACCGTCTTGTTAAGCTCCTGTGACCTCCATGTCTCTTCCAAGGGGCACTAGAACCGTTTGGTTGAACCACTCTGTACTCCACAGCTCTTCCATGGGGCATTGATATTGTATTTTTATTTCACTGTAACTTCCACCACTCTTTTAAGGGGCATTGATATTGTATTTTTTTTCCACTGTGACCTCCACCACTCCTCCAAGGGGCATTAAAACCGTCTTGTTAAGCTATTGTGACCTCCAAGTCTCTTCGAAGGGGTATTAAAACGGTCTGGTTAAACCGCTCTGAGCTCCACACCTCCTCCAAGGGGCATTGACCATGTCTTTTTATTCCAATGTAACCTTCTGCACTCTTCCAAGTGCATTGATATTGTCTTTTTATTCCTCTGCGACGTCCACGACTCTTCCAAGGGGCTTTAAAACCGTCTTGTTAAGCTACTGTGACCTCCATGTCTCTTCCACGGGGCATTGATATTGTCTTTTTTTTCCACTGTAACCTCCACCACTCTTCCAAGGGTTATTGATATTGTCTTTTTTTTCCACTGTAACCTCCACCAATCTTCCAAGGGGCAATGATATTGTCTTTTTATTCCGCTGCGACCTCCACCATTCTTCTAAGGGGCATTGATATTGTCTTTTAAATCCACAACGATCTCCACCACTCTTCCAAGGGGCACTAAAACAGTCTTGTTAAGCTACTGTGACCTCCTCGTCTCTTCCAAGGGGCATTAAAACCGTCTGATTAAACACTCTGAACTCCACAGCTCTTACAAGAGGCATTGATATTGTCTTTTTATTCGACTGTAACATCCACCACTCTTCCAAGCGTCATTGATATTGTCTTTCTATTCCACTGCGACCTCCACCACTCTTCCAATAGGCATTGATATTGTCTTTTTAATCAACTGCGACCTCCACCTCTCTTCCAAGGGGCATTAAAAACGTCTTGTGAAGCTACTTTGACCTCCACGTCCATTCCACTGGGCATTGATATTGTCTTTTTACTCCACTGCGACCTCCACCAGTCTTCCAAGAGGTATTGAAATTGTCTTTTTAATCCACTGCGACCTCCACCACTCTTCTAAGGGGCATTGATATTGTCTTTTTAATCCACTGTGACCACCACGTCTCTTCCAAGGGGCATTAAAACTGTCAATTTAAACCACTCTGAACTCCATAGCTCTTCCAAGGAGCACTGGTATTGTCTTTTTATTCCACTCTAACCTCCCCCACTTTTCCAAGGGGCATTGACATTGTCTATTTATTCCACTGCAAACTCCACCACTCTTCCAAGGGGCATTAAGGCCATCTTATTTAGCTACAGTGACCTCCACAACTCTTCCATGGGGCATTGATATTGTCTTTTTATTCCACTGTAACCTCCACCACTCTTCCAAGGGGCATTGATTTTTTACTTTTTATTCCACTGCGACCTCTACCACTCTTACAATGGGCATTGATATTGTCTTTTTAATCCACTGCAACCTCCACCACTCTTCCAAGGGGCATTACAGAAGTCTTGTTAAGCTACTGTCACGTCCATGTCTATTCCACGTAGCATTGATGTTGTCTTTTTATTCCACTGTAACCTCCACCACTCTTCCAAGTGGTATAGACATTGTCTTTTTATTCCACTGCCACTTCCACCTCTCTTCTAAGGGGCATTGATATTGTTTTTTTAATCCACTGCGCATTCCACGTCTCTTCCAAGGGGCATTAAAACCATCTTGTTAAGCTACTGTGACCTCCACGACTCTTTCATGGGGCATTGATATTGTCTTTTTATTCCACTGTAACCTCCACCACTCTTCCAAGGGGCATTGATATTGTCTTTTTATTCCGCTGGGAGCTTCACCACTCTTCCAAGTGGCATTGATATTGTCTTTTTAATCGACTGCGACCTCCACCACTTTTCCAAGGGGCATTAAAACCGTATTGTTAAGCTACTGTGATCTCCACATCTCTTCCAAGGTGCATTAAAACCGTCAATTTAAACCACTCCACAGCTCTTGCAAGAGGCATTGATATTGTCTTTTTTCTCCACTGTAACCCACAGCACTCTTTCAAGGGGCATTGATATTCTCTTTTTATTCCACTACGACTTCCACCACTCTCCCAAGGGGCAATAAGACCATCTTGTTAAGCAACAGTGACCTCCACAACTCTTCCATGGGGCATTGATATTGTCTTTTTATTCCACTGTAAACTCCACCACTCTTCCAAGGGGCATTGGTTTTGTCTTTTTATTCCACTGCGACCTCTACCACTCTTCCAATGGGCATTGATATTGTCTTTTTATTTCACTGTGACGTCTACCACTCTTCCAATGGGCATTGATATTGTCTTTTTAATCCACTGCAACCTCTACCACTCTTCCAATGGGCATTGATATTGTCTTTTTATTCCACTGCGACGTCTACCACTCTTCCACGGGGCATTGATATTGTCTTTTTAATCCACTGTGACCTCCATGTCTCTTCCAAGGGGCATTAAAACCGTCAATTTAAACCACTCTAAACTCCACAGCTCTTCCAAGGAGCACTGGTATTGTCTTTTTATTCCACTCT
Source organism: Phyllobates terribilis (assembly GCF_046119375.1). Lineage (NCBI taxonomy): Eukaryota > Metazoa > Chordata > Amphibia > Anura > Dendrobatidae > Phyllobates > Phyllobates terribilis. The sequence continues at coordinate 2,635,563 of NW_027362799.1, read as the reverse complement.
AACATCCACCACTCTTCCAAGGGGCATTGACATTGTCTATTTATTCCACTGCGACCTCCACAACTCTTCCATGGGGCATTGACATTGTCTTTTTTTTCCACTGTAACCTCCACCACTCTTCCAAGGGGCATTGACAATGTCTTTTTATTCCATTGTAATCTTCTGCACTCTTCCAAGTGTATTGATAATGTATTTTTATTCCTCTGCAACGTCCACGACTCTTCCAAGGGGCATTAAAAAAGTCTTATTAAGCTACTCTGACCTCCAAGATTCTTACACAGGGCATTGATATTGTCTTTTTATTACACTGTAACCTCCACCACTCTTCCAAGGGGCATTGATATTGTCTTTTTATTCCACTGTAACCTCCACAGCTCTTCCAAGGGGCATTGATATTGTCGTTTTAATCCACTGCAACCTCCACCACTCTTCCAACAGACATTGATATTGTCTTTTTTTTCCACTGCGACCTTCACCCCTCTTCCAAGGAACATTGATATTGTCTTTTTTTCCTTTGTAACCTCCACCACTTTTCTAAGGGGCATTGATATTTTCTTTTTATTCCACTGCGACCTCCACAACTCTTGCAAGGGGCATCGATAATGTCTTTTTAACCCACTGCGACCTCCACCACTCTTCCAAGGGGCATTAATCCCGTCTTCTTAAGCTACTGCGACCTCAACGTCGCTTCCAAGGGGCATTATAACCTTCAATTTAAACCACTCTGAACTCCACAGCTCTTGCAAGAGGCATTGATATTGTCTTTTTATTCCACTGTAACCTCCACCACTCTTCCAAGGGGCATTGATATTGCTTTTTTTTTTACTGCGACCTCCACCACTCTTCCAAGGGGCATTAAAACCGTCTTGTTTAGCTACTGTGACCTCCACGTCTATTCCACGGTGCCTTAAAACCTTCTGGTTAAACCACTGTGAACTCCAGAGTTCTTCCAAGGGGCATTGATATTGTCTTTTTATTCCACTGTAAATTCCACAACTCTTCCAAGGGGCATTGATATTGTCTTTTTTTTTTACTGCGATCTCCACCACTCTTCCAAGGGGCATTAATATTGTCCTTTTATTCCACTGCGACCTCCACCACTCTTCCAAGGGTCATTGATATTGTCTTTTTATTCCACTGTAACCTCCACCACTCTTCCAAGGGGCATTAATATTGTCTTTTTATTCCACTGCGACCTCCACCTCTCTTGCAAGGGGCATTAAAACCATCTTGTTAAGCTACAGTGACCTCCAAGTCTCTTGCACGAGGCATTGATATTGTCTTTTTATTCCACTGCAACCTCGACATCTCTTCCAAGGGGAATTGATATTGTCTTTTCATTCCACTGCGACCTCCACAACTCTTCTAAGGGGCATTGATATTGTCTTTTTAATCCACTGCGACCTCCACCACTCTTCCAAGGGGCATTAAAACAAATTTGTTAAGCTACTGTGACCTCCACGTCTTTTCCAAGGGGCATTAAAACCGTCTGGTTAAACCACTCTGAACTCCACAGCTCTTAAAAGAGGCATTGATATTGTCTTTTTATTCGACTGTCACCTCCACCACTCTTCTAAGGGGCATTTAAACCGTCTTGTTAAGCTACTGTGACCTCGAAGTCTCTTCCACGAGGCATTGATATTGTCTTTTTATTCCACTGCAACCTTCACATCTCTTCCAAGGGGAATTGATATTGTCTTTTCATTGCACTGCGACCTCCACAACTCTTCTAAGGGGCATTGATATTGTCTTTTTAATCCACTGCGACCTCCACCACTCTTCCAAGGGGCATTAAAACAGATTTGTTAAGCTACTGTGACCTCCACGTCTCTTCCAATTGGCATTAAAACGGTCTGGTTAAACCACTCTGAACTCCACAGTTCTTCCAAGGGGCATTGATATTGTCTTTTTATTCCACTGTAACCTCCACCACTCTTCCAAGGGGAATTGATTTTGTCTTTTTATTCCACTGCGACCTTCACCAATCTTCCAATGGGCATTGTTATTGTCTTTTTAATCCCCTGCAACCTCCACCACTTTTCCAAGGGGCATTAAAACAGTCTTGTTAAGCTACTGTGACCTCCACTTCCCTTCCACGGGGCATTGATATTTTCTTTTATTCCACTGCGACCTCCACCACTCTTCCAAGGGGCATTAAAACCATCTTGTTAAGCTACTGTGACCCCCACGTCCCTTCCACGGGGCATTGATATTTTCTTTTATTCCACTGCGACCTCCAACACTCTTCCAAGGGGCATTGATATTGTCTTTTTAATCCACTGCGACCTCCACCACTCTTCCAACAGACATTGATATTGTCTTTTTATTCCACTGCGACATTCACCCCTCTTCCAAGGAACATTGATATTTTCTTTTTTTCCACTGTAACCTCCACCACTCTTTTAAGGGGCATTGATATTTTCTTTTTATTCCACTGCGACCTCCACCACTCTTCCAAGGGGCATTGATTTTGTCTTTTTAATCCACTGTGACCTCCATCTCTCTTCCAAGAAGCATTAAAACCGTCTTGTTTAGCTACTGTGACCTCCACGTCTATTCCACGGTGCCTTAAAACCTTCTGGTTAAACCACTGTGAACTCCAGAGTTCTTCCAAGGGTCATTGATATTGTCTTTTTATTCCACTGTAACCTCCACCACTCTTCCAAGGGGCATTGAAATTGTCTTTTTTTTTTCTGCGACCTCCACCACTCTTTCAAGGGGCATTAATATTGTCTCTTTATTCCACTGCGACCTCCACCACTCTTCCAAGGGTCATTGATATTGTCTTTTTATTCCACTGTAACCTCCACCACTCTTCCAAGGTGCATTGATATTGTCTTTTTATTCCACTACGACCTCCACATCTCTTCCAAGGGGAATTGATATTGTCTTTTCATTCCACTGCGACCTCCACCACTCTTCTAAGGGGCATTGATATTGTCTTTTTAATCCACTGCGACCTCCACCACTCTTCCAAGGGGCATTAAAACAGTTTTGTTAAGCTACTGTGACCTCCACGTCTTTTCCAAGGGGCACTAAAACCGTCTGGTTAAACCACTCTGAACTCCACAGCTCTTCCAAGAGGCATTGATATTGTCTTTTTATTCGACTGTCACCTCCACCACTCTTCCAAGGGGCATTAAAACCGTCTTGTTAAGCTATTGTGACCTCCACGTCTCTTCCAAGGGGCATTAAAACCATCAATTTAAACCTCTCTGAACTCCACAGCTCTTGCAAGAGGCATTAATATTGTCTTTTTATTCCACTGTAACCTCCACCACTCTTCCAAGGGGCATTGATTTTGTATTTTTAATCCACTGCGACCTCCATCACTCTTCCAAGAAGCATTGAAAACATCTTGTTTAGCTACTGTGACCTCGACTTCTATTCCACGGTGCCTTAAAACCTTCTGGTTAAACCACTGTGAACTCCACAGCTCTTCCAAGGGGCATTGATATTGTCTTTTCAATCCACTGTAACCACCACTCTTCCCAGGGGCATTGATATTGTCTTTTTATTTTACTGCGACCTCCACCACTCTTCCAATGGGCATTAATATTGTCTTTTTATTCCACTGCGACCTCCACCACTCTTCCAAGGGTCATTGATATTGTCTTTTTATTCCACTGTAACCTCCACCACTATTCCAAGGGGCATTGATATTGTCTTTTTAATCCACTGCGACTTCCACCTCTCTTCCAATGGGCATTAAAAACATCTTGTTAAGCTACTGTGACGTCCAAGTCTCTTCCACGAGGCATTGATATTGTCTTTTTATTCCACTGCGACCTCCACATCTATTCCAAGGGGAATTGATATTGTCTTTTTATACCACTGCGATCTCCATCACTTGTCTAAGTTGCATTGATATTATCTTTTTAATCCACTGCGACATCCACCACTCTTCCAAGGGTCATTAAAACAGTCTTGATAAGCTATTGTGACCTCCACGTCTATTCCAAGGGGCATTAAACAGTCTGGTTAAACGAGTCTGTACTCCACAGCTCTTCCAAGAGGCATTGATGTTGTCTTTTTATTCGACTGTAACCTCCACCACTTTCCCAAGGGGCATTGAGATTGTCTGTTTTCCACTGCGACCTCCAACACTCTTCCAAGGGGCTTTGATACTGTCTTTTTTATCCACTGCGACCTCCGCCACTTTACCAATGGGCATTAATACCATCTTGTTATGCTACTGTGACCCCCACGTCCCTTCCACGGGGTATTGATATTGTCTTTTTATTCCACTGCGACCTCCACCACTCTTCCAAGGGGCATTAAAACAGTTTTGTTAAGCTACTGTGACCTCCACGTCTTTTCCAAGGGGCACTAAAACCGTCTGGTTAAACCACTCTGAACTCCACAGCTCTTCCAAGAGGCATTGATATTGTCTTTTTATGCGACTGTCACCTCCACCACTCTTCCAAGGGGCATTAAAACCGTCTTGTTAAGCTATTGTGACCTCCACGTCTCTTCCAAGGGGCATTAAAACCGTCAATTTAAACCTCTCTGAACTCCACAGCTCTTGCAAGAGGCATTAATATTGTCTTTTTATTCCACTGTAACCTCCACCACTCTTCCAAGGGGCATTGATTTTGTATTTTTAATCCACTGCGACCTCCATCACTCTTCCAAGAAGCATTGAAAACATCTTGTTTAGCTACTGTGACCTCGACTTCTATTCCACGGTGCCTTAAAACCTTCTGGTTAAACCACTGTGAACTCCACAGCTCTTCCAAGGGGCATTGATATTGTGTTTTTTGAATCCACTGTAACCACCACTCTTCCCAGGGGCATTGATATTGTCTTTTTATTTTACTGCGACCTCCACCACTCTTCCAATGGGCATTAATATTGTCTTTTTATTCCACTGCGACCTCCACCACTCTTCCAAGGGTCATTGATATTGTCTTTTTATTCCACTGTAACCTCCACCACTATTCCAAGGGGCATTGATATTGTCTTTTTAATCCACTGCGACTTCCACCTCTCTTCCAATGGGCATTAAAAACATCTTGTTAAGCTACTGTGACGTCCAAGTCTCTTCCACGAGGCATTGATATTGTCTTTTTATTCCACTGCGACCTCCACATCTATTCCAAGGGGAATTGATATTGTCTTTTTATACCACTGCGATCTCCATCACTTGTCTAAGTTGCATTGATATTATCTTTTTAATCCACTGCAACATCCACCACTCTTCCAAGGGTCATTAAAACAGTCTTGATAAGCTATTGTGACCTCCATGTCTATTCCAAGGGGCATTAAACAGTCTGGTTAAACGAGTCTGTACTCCACAGCTCTTCCAAGAGGCATTGATGTTGTCTTTTTATTCGACTGTAACCTCCACCACTTTCCCAAGGGGCATTGAGATTGTCTGTTTTCCACTGCGACCTCCACCACTCTTCCAAGGGGCTTTGATACTGTCTTTTTTATCCACTGCGACCTCCGCCACTTTACCAATGGGCATTAAAACCATCTTGTTATGCTACTGTGACCTCCACGTCCCTTCCACGGGGTATTGATATTGTCTTTTTATTCCATTGCGACCTCCACCACTCGTCCAAGGGGCATTAAAACCGTCTTGTTATGCTACTGTGACCTCCAATTCTTTTCCAAGGGGCATTAAAACCGTCTGGTTAAACCGCTCTGAGCTCCACAGCTCTTCCAAGGGGCACTGACAATGTATTTTTCTTCCATTGTAACCTTCTGCACTCTTCCAAGTGCATTGATATTGTCTTTTTATTCCTCTGCGACGTCCACTACTCTCCCAAGGGGCATTAAACCCGTATTGCTTATCTACTGTGACCTCCAAGTTTCTTACACAGGGCATTGGTATTGTCTTTTTATTCCACTGTAACCTCCACCACTCTTCCAAGGGGCATTTATATTGTCTTTTTATTCCACTGTAACCTCCACCAATCTTCCAAGGGGCATTGACATTGTCTTTTAAATCCACAACGATCTCCACCACTCTTCCAAGGGGTTTTAAAACAGTCTTGTTAAGCTACTGTGACCTCCTCGTCTCTTCCAAGGGGCATTAAAACCATCTGGTTAAACACTCTGAACTCCACATCCCTTCCACTGGGCATTCATATTGTCTTTTTATTCCACTGCGAACTCCACCACTCTACCAAGGGGCATTGATATTGTCTTTTTAATCCACTGTGACCTCCATGTCTCTTTCAAAGGGCATTAAAACCGTCAATTTAAACCACTCTGAACTCCACAGCTCTTCCAAGGAGCACTTGTATTGTCTTTTTATTCCACTCTAACCTCCACCACTCTACCAAGGGGCATTGACATTGTCTATTTATTCCACTACGACCTCCACCACTCTTCCAAGGGGCATTAAAACCATCTTGTTAAGCTACTGTGACCCCCACGTCCCTTCCACGGGGCATTGATATTTTCTTTTATTCCACTGCGACCTCCAACACTCTTCCAAGGGGCATTGACATTGTCTTTTTAATCCATTGCGACCTCCACCACTCTTCCAACAGACATTGATATTGTCTTTTTATTCCACTGCGACATTCACCCCTCTTCCAAGGAACATTGATATTGTCTTTTTTTCCACTGTAACCTCCACCACTCTTTTAAGGGGCATTGATATTTTCTTTTTATTCCACTGCGACCTCCACCACTATTCCAAGGGGCATTGATTTTGTCTTTTTAATCCACTGCGACCTCCATCTCTCTTCCAAGAAGCATTAAAACCGTCTTGTTTAGCTACTGTGACCTCCACATCTATTCCACGGTGCCTTAAAACCTTCTGGTTAAACCACTGTGAACTCCAGAGTTCTTCCAAGGGGCATTGATATTGTCTTTTTATTCCACTGTAACCTCCACCACTCTTCCAAGGGGCATTGAAATTGTCTTTTTTTTTTCTGCGACCTCCACCACTCTTCCAAGGTGCATTGATATTGTCTTTTTATTCCACTACGACCTCCACATCTCTTCCAAGGGGAATTGATATTGTCTTTTCATTCCACTGCGACCTCCACCACTCTTCTAAGGGGCATTGATTTTGTCTTTTTAATCCACTGCGACCTCCATCTCTCTTCCAAGAAGCATTAAAACCGTCTTGTTTAGCTACTGTGACCTCCACATCTATTCCACGGTGCCTTAAAACCTTCTGGTTAAACCACTGTGAACTCCAGAGTTCTTCCAAGGGGCATTAATATTGTCTCTTTATTCCACTGCGACCTCCACCACTCTTCCAAGGGTCATTGATATTGTCTTTTTATTCCACTGTAACCTCCACCACTCTTCCAAGGTGCATTGATATTGTCTTTTTATTCCACTACGACCTCCACATCTCTTCCAAGGGGAATTGATATTGTCTTTTCATTCCACTGCGACCTCCACCACTCTTCTAAGGGGCATTGATATTGTCTTTTTAATCCACTGCGACCTCCACCACTCTTCCAAGGGGCATTAAAACAGTTTTGTTAAGCTACTGTGACCTCCACGTCTTTTCCAAGGGGCATTAAAACCGTCTGGTTAAACCACTCTGAACTCCACAGCTCTTCCAAAAGGCATTGATATTGTCTTTTTATTCGACTGTCACCTCCACCACTCTTCCAAGGGGCATTAAAACCGTCTTGTTAAGCTATTGTGACCTCCACGTCTCTTACAAGGGGCATTAAAACCGTCAATTTAAACCTCTCTGAACTCCACAGCTCTTGCAAGAGGCATTAATATTGTCTTTTTATTCCACTGTAACCTCCACCACTCTTCCAAGGGGCATTGATTTTGTATTTTTAATCCACTGCGACCTCCATCACTCTTCCAAGAAGCATTGAAAACATCTTGTTTAGCTACTGTGACCTCGACTTCTATTCCACGGTGCCTTAAAACCTTCTGGTTAAACCACTGTGAACTCCACAGCTCTTCCAAGGGGCATTGATATTGTCTTTTCAATCCACTGTAACCACCACTCTTCCCAGGGGCATTGATATTGTCTTTTTATTTTACTGCGACCTCCACCACTCTTCCAATGGGCATTAATATTGTCTTTTTATTACACTGCGACCTCCACCACTCTTCCAAGGGTCATTGATAATGTCTTTTCATTCCACTGTAACCTCCACCACTATTCCAAGGGGCATTGATATTGTCTTTTTAATCCACTGCGACCTCCACCTCTCTTCCAATGGGCATTAAAAACATCTTGTTAAGGTACTGTGACGTCCAAGTCTCTTCCACGAGGCATTGATATTGTCTTTTTATTCCACTGCGACCTCCACATCTATTCCAAGGGGAATTGATATTGTCTTTTTATACCACTGCGATCTCCATCACTTGTCTAAGTTGCATTGATATTGTCTTTTTAATCCACTGCGACATCCACCACTCTTCCAAGGGTCATTAAAACAGTCTTGATAAGCTACTGTGACCTCCACGTCTATTCCAAGGGGCATTAAACAGTCTGGTTAAACGAGTCTGTACTCCACAGCTCTTCCAAGAGGCATTGAAGTTGTCTTTTTATTCGACTGTAACCTCCACTACTTTTCCAAGGGGCATTGAGATTGTCTGTTTTCCACTGCGACCTCCACCACTCTTCCAAGGGGCTTTGATACTGTCTTTTTTATCCACTGCGACCTCCGCCACTTTACCAATGAGCATTAATACCATCTTGTTATGCTACTGTGACCTCCACGTCCCTTCCACGGGGTATTGATATTGTCTTTTTATTCCTTGCGACCTCCACCACTCGTCCAAGGGGCATTAAAACCGTCTTGTTATGCTACTGTGACCTCCAGTTCTTTTCCAAGGGGCATTAAAACCGTCTGGTTAAACCGCTCTGAGCTCCACAGCTCTTCCAAGGGGCATTGACAATGTATTTTTCTTCCATTGTAATCTTCTGCACTCTTCCAAGTGCATTGATATTGTCTTTTTATTCCTCTGCGACGTCCACTACTCTCCCAAGGGGCATTAAACCCGTATTGCTTATCTACTGTGACCTCCAAGTTTCTTACACAGGGCATTGGTATTGTCTTTTTATTCCACTGTAACCTCCACCACTCTTCCAAGGGGCATTTATATTGTCTTTTTATTCCACTGTAACCTCCACCAATCTTCCAAGGGGCATTGACATTGTCTTTTAAATCCACAACGATCTCCACCACTCTTCCAAGGGGTTTTAAAACAGTCTTGTTAAGCTACTGTGACCTCCTCGTCTCTTCCAAGGGGCATTAAAACCATCTGGTTAAACACTCTGAACTCCACATCCCTTCCACTGGGCATTCATATTGTCTTTTTATTCCACTGCGAACTCCACCACTCTACCAAGGGGCATTGATATTGTCTTTTTAATCCACTGTGACCTCCATGTCTCTTTCAAAGGGCATTAAAACCATCAATTTAAACCACTCTGAACTCCACAGCTCTTCCAAGGAGCACTGGTATTGTCTTTTTATTCCACTCTAACCTCCACCACTCTACCAAGGGGCATTGACATTGTTTATTTATTCCACTGCGACCTCCACCACTCTTCCAAGGGGCATGAAGACCATCTCGTTAAGCTACTGTAACCTCCACAACTCTTCCATGGGGCATTGATATTGTTTTTTTATTACACTGTAACCTCCACCACTCTTCCAAGGGGCATTGATTTTGTCTTTTTATTCCAATGCGACCTCTACCACTCTTACAATGGGCATTGATATTGTCTTTTTAATCCACTACAACCTCCACCACTCTTCCAAGGGGCATTAAAGCCGTTTTGCTAAGCTACTGTCACGTCCTTGTCTATTCCACGGGGCATTGATATTGTCTTTTTATTCCACTGTAACCTCCACCACTGTTCCAAGTGGCATTGACATGGTCTTTTTATAACACTGCGACTTCCACCTCTCTTCTAAGGGGCATTGATATAGTCTTTTTAATCCAATGCGACCCCCACCACTCTTCCAAGGGGCATTAAAACAGTCTTGTTAAGCTACTGTGACCTCCACGTCTCTTCCAAGGGGCATTAAAACCGTCTGGTTAAACCACTCTGAACTGCACAGCACTTCCAAGGGGCATTGATATTGTCTTTTTATTCCACTGTAACCTCCACCACTCTTCCAAGGGGAATTGATTTTGTCTTTTCATTCCACTGCGACCAACACCACTCTTCCAAGGGGCATTGTTATTGTCTTTTTAATCGCCTGCAACCTCCACAACTTTTCCAAGGGGCATTAAAACCATCTGGTTAAACCACTCTGAACTCCACAGCTCTTCCAAGGGGCATTTGTATTGTCTTTTTATTCCACTCTAACCTCCACCACTCTTCCAAGGGCATTGACATTGTCTTTTTATACCACTGCGACCTCCACCACTCTTCCAAGGGGTCATTAAAAAAATATTGTTAAGCTACAGAGACCTCCACATCTCTTCCACGGGGCATTGATATTGTCTTTTTATTCCACTGTAACCTCCACCAATCTTCCAAGGGGCATTGATATTGTTTTTTTATTCCACTGAGACCTCCACCACTCTTCCAAGGGGCATTAAAACCGTCTTGTTAAGTTACTGTGACCTCCACGTATCTTCCAAGGAGAGTTAAAACCATCTGGTTATACCACTCTGAACTCCACAGCTCTTCCAAGTGGCATTATTATTGTCTTTTTATTCCACTGTAACCTCCACCACTGTTCCAAGGGGCATTGATATTGTCTTTTTATTCCTCTGCGACGTCCACGACTCTTCCAAGGGGCATTAAAACTGTCTTGCTAAGCTACTGTGACCAAGTTTCTTACACAGGGCATTGATATTGTCTTTTTATTCCACTGTAACCTCCACCACTCTTCCAAGTGGCACTGTTATTGTCTTTTTATTCCATTGCGACCTCCACCACTCATCTAAGGGGCATTGATAATGTCTTTTAAATCCACAACGATCTCCACCACTCTTCCAAGGGTCATTAAAACAGTCTTGTTAAGCTATTGTGACCTCCTTGTCTCTTCCAAGGGGCATTAAAACCGTCTGGTTAAACACTCTGAACGCCACGTCCCTACCACGGGCATTGATATTGTCTTTTTATTCCACTGTGAACTCCACCACTCTTCCAATGGACATTGATGTTGTCTTTTTTTGCCACTGTAACCTCCACCACTCTTCTAAGGGGCATTGAAATTTTCTTTTTATTCCACTGCGACCTCCACATCTCTTTCAAGTGGAATTGAAATTGTCATTTTATTCCACTGCAACCTCCACCACTCTTCTAAGGGGCATTGATATTGTCTTTTTAATCCACTGCGACCTCCACCACTCTTCCAAGGGTCATTGATATTGTCTTTTTATTCCACTGTAACCTCCACCACTCTTCCAAGGGGCATTGATTTTGTCTTTTTATTCCACTGCGACCTCTACCACTCTTCCAATGGGCATTGATATTGTCTTTTTAATCCACTGCTACCGCCAACACTCTTCCAAGGGACATTAAAGCCGTCTTGTTAAGGTACTGTCACGTCCATGTCTACTCCACGGGGCATTGATATTGTCTTTTTATTCCACTGTAACCTCCACCACTCTTCCAAGTGGCATTGACATGGTCTTTTTATTCCACTGCGACTTCCACCTCTCTTCTAAAGGGCATTGATATTGTCTTTTTAATCTACTGCGACCTCCACCACTCTTCCAAGGGGCATTAAAACAGTCATGTTACGCTACTGTGACCTCCACGTCTCTTCCAAGTGGCATTAAAACAGTCTGGTTAAACCATTCTGAACTCCACAGCTCTTCCAAGGGGCATTGATATTGTCCTTTTGTTCCATTGTAACCTCCACCACTCTTCCAAGGGGCATTGATATTGTCTTTTTAATCCACTGCGAACTCCACCACTCTTCCAAGGGCCATTAAAACTGACTTGTTATGCTACTGTGACGTCGACTTCTCTTCCAAGGGGCATTAAAACCATCTGGTTAAACCACTCTGAACTCCACAACTCTTCCAAGGGGCATTTGTATTGTCTTTTTATTCCACTCTAACCTCCACCACTCTTCCAAGGGGCATTGACATTGTCTTTTTATTCCACTTCGACCTCCACCAATCTTGTAAGGGGCATTAAAACCATCTTGTTAAGCTACTGTGACCTTCACAACTCTTCCATGGGGCATTGCTATTGTCTTTTTATTCCACTGTAACCTCCACCACTCTTCCAAGGGGCATTGATTTTGTCTTTTTATTCCACTGCGACCTCTACCTCTCTTGCAATGGGCACTGATATTGTCTTTTTAATCCACTACAACCTCCACCACTCTTCCAAGGGGCATTAAAGCCGTCTTGCTAAGCTACTGTCACGTCCATGTCTATTCCACGGGGCATTGATATTGTCTTTTTATTCCACTGTAACCTCCACCACTCTTCCAAGTGGCATTTACATTGTCTTTTTATTCAACTGCGACTTCCACCTCTCTTCTAACGGGCATTGATATTGTCTTTTTAATCCGCTGCGACCTCCATCACTCTTCCAAGGGGCATTAAAACAGTCTTGTTAAGCTTCTGTGACCTCCACGTCTCTTCCAAGGGGCATTAAAACCGTCTGGTTGAACCACTCTGAACTCCACAGCTCTTCCAAGGGGCATTGATATTGTCTTTTTATTCCACTGTAACCTCCACCACTCTTCCAAGGGGAATTGATTTTGTCTTTTTATTTCACTGCGACCTCCACCACTCTTCCAAGGGGCATTGTTATTGTCTTTTTAATCCCCTGCTACCTCCACAACTCTTCCAAGGGGCATTGACATTGTCTTTTTATTCCACTTCGACCTCCACCACTCTTCTAAGGGGCATTAAAACCATCTTGTTAAGCTGCTGTGACCTCCACTTCCCTTCCACAGGGCATTGATATTGTCTTTTTATTCCACTGCGACCTCCACCACTCTTCCAAAGGGCATTGATATTGTCTTTTTAATCCACTGCGAACTCCACCACTCTTCCAAGGGGCTTTAAAACCGTCTTGTTATGCTACTGTGACATCGACTTCTCTTCCAAGGGGCATTAAAACCATCTAGTTAAACCACTCTGAACTCCACAGCTCTTCCAAGGGGCATTTGTATTGTCTTTTTATTCCACTCTAACCTCCACCACTCTTCCAAGGGGCATTGACATTGTCTTTTTATTCCACTGCGACCTCCACCACTCTTCCAAGGGGCATTAAAACCATATTGTTAAGCTACAGAGATCTCCACATCTCTTCCACGGGGCATTGATATTGTCTTTTTATTCCACTGTAACCTCCACCAATCTTCCAATTGGCATTGATATTGTTTTTTTATTCCACTGCGACCTCCACCAGTCTTCCAAGGGGCATTAAAACCGTCTTGTTAAGTTACTGTGACCTCCCCGTCTCTTCCAAGGAGAGGTAAAACCATCTGGTTATACCACTCTGAAGTCCACAGCTCTTCCAAGGAGCATTATTATTATCTTTTTATTCCACTGTAACCTCCACCACTGTTCCAAGGGGCATTGATATTGTCTTTTTATTCCACTGTAACCTCCATCACTCTTCCAAGTGCATTGATATTGTCTTTTTATTCCTCTGCGACGTCCACGACTCTTCCAAGGGGCAATAAAACTGTCTTGCTAAGCTACTGTGACCTCCAAGTTTCTTACACAGGGCATTGATATTGTCTTTTTATTCCACTGTAACCTCCAACACTCTTCCAAGTGGCACTGTTATTGTCTTTTTATTCCACTGTAATCTCCACCAATCTTCCAAGGGGCATTGATATTGTCTTTTTATTCCACTGTGACCTCCACCACTCTTCCAAGGGGCATTGATATTGTCTTTTAAATCCACAACGATCTCCACCACTCTTCCAAGGGGCATTAAAACAGTCTTGTTAAGCTACTGTGACCTCCTTGTCTCTTCCAAGGGGCATTAAAACTTTCTGGTTAAACACTCTGAACTCCACGTCCCTACCACGGGCATTGATATTGTCTTTTTATTGCACTGTGAACTCCACCACGCTTCCAATGAGCATTGATATTGTCTTTTTAATTCACTGCGACCTCCACCACTCTTCCAATGGGCATTGATATTGTCTTTTTAATCCACTGCGACCTCCACGTCACTTCCAAGGGCCATTAAAACCGTCAATTTAAAACTCTCTGAACTCCTCAGCTTTTCCAAGGAGCACTGGTATTGTCTTTCTATTCCTCTCTAACCTCCACCACTCTTCCAAGGGGCATTGACATTGTCTATTTATTCCACTGCGACCTCCACCATTCTTCCAAGGGGCATTAAGACCATCTTGTTAATCTACAGTAACCTCCACAACTCTTCCATGGGGCATTGATATTGACTTTTTGTTCCACTGTAACCTCCACCACTCTTCCAAGGGGCATTGATTTTGTCTTTTTATTCCACTGCGACCTCTACCACTCTTCCAATGGGCATTGATATTGTCTTTTTAATCCACTGCTACCTCCACCACTCTTCCAAGGGACATTAAAGCCGTCTTGTTAAGCTACTGTCACGTCCATGTCTATTCCACGGGGCATTGATATTGTCTTTTTATTCCACTGTAACCTCCACCACTCTTCCAAGTGGCATTGACATGGTCTTTTTATTCCACTGCGACTTCCACCTCTCTTCTAAGGGGCATTGATATTGTCTTTTTAATCTACTGCGACCTCCACTACTCTTCCAAGGGGCATTAAAACAGTCATGTTAAGCTACTGTGACCTCCACGTCTCTTCCAAGGGGCATTAAAACAGTCTGGTTAAACCACTCTGAACTCCACAGCTCTTCCAAGGGGCATTGATATTGTCTTTTTATTCCACTGTAACCTCCACCAATCTTCCAAGGGGCATTGATATTGTTTTTATTCCACTGCGACCTCCACCACTCTTTCAAGCGGCATTAAAACCGTCTTGTTAAGATACTGTGACCACCACGTCTCTGCCAAGGAGCGTTAAAACCGTCTGGTTATACCACTCTGAACTCCACAGCTCTTCCAAGGGGCATTATTATTGTCTTTTTATTCCACTGTAACCTCCACCACTGTTCCAAGGGGCATTGATATTGTCTTTTTATTCCACTGCAACTTCCACCTCTCTTCCAAGGGGCATTAAAACCGTCTTGTTAAGCTACTGTGACCTCCACGTCTCTTTCACGGGACATTGATATTGTCTTTTTATTCCACTGTAACCTCCACGGCTCTTCCAAGGGGCATTGATGTTGTCTTTTTATTCCACTGCGACCTCCACCAATCTTCCAAGGCGCATTAAAACCGCATTGTTAAGCTACTGTGACCTCCACGTTTCTTCCAAGGTGCATTAAAACTGTCAATTTAAACCACTCTGAACTCCACAGCTCTTACAAGAGGCATAGATATTGTCTTTTTACTCCACTGTAACCTACAGCACTTTTTCAAGGGGCATTGATATTGTCTTTTATTCCACTACGACTTCCACCACTCTCCCAAGGTGCATTAAAAACATTTTGTTTAGCTACTGTAACGTCCATGTCTATTCCATGGGGCATTGATATTGTCTTTTTATTCCCCTGTATTCTCCACCACTCTTCCAAGGGGTATTGATATTGTCTTTTTATTCCACTGCGACTTCCACCTCTCTTCTAAAGGGCATTGATATTGTCTTTTTTATACTCTGCGACCTCCACGACTCTTCCAAGAAGCATTAAAACAGTCTTCTTAACCTACTGTGACCTCCACATCTCTTCCAAGGGGCATTAAAACCGTCTTTAAACCACTCTGAACTCCACAGCTCTTCCAAGGGGCATTGATGTTGTCTTTTTATATCACTGCAACCTCCACCATTCTTCCAAGGGGTATTGATATTGTCTTTTTAATGCACTGCGACCTCCACCACTCTTCCAAAGGGCATTAAAACTGTCTGGTTAAACCACTCTGAACTCCATAGCTCTTTCAAGAGGCATTGATATTGTCTTTTTATTTCACTGTAACCTCCACCACTCTTTCAAGGGGCATTGATATTGTCTTTTTATTCAACTGCGACCTCCACCACTCTTCCAAGGGGCATTAAAACTGTCTTGTTAAGCTACTGTGACCTCCACGTGTCTTTCACGGGGCATTGATATTGTCTTTTTAATCCACTGTGACTTCCACCACTTTTCCAAGGGGCATTAAAACCGTCTTGTTAATCTACTTTGACCTCCACGTCTCTTCCAAGGGGCAATAAAACCATCTGGTTAAACTACTCTGAACTCCACAGCTCTTCCAAGGGGCATTGGTGTTGTCTTTTTATTCCACTCTAAGCTCCACCACTCTTCCAATGGGCATTGACATTGTCTTTTTATTCTACTGCGACATCCATCATTCTTCCAAGGGGCATTGATATTGTCTTTTTATTCCACTGCCACCTCCACCACTCTTCCAAGGGGCATTGATATCGTCTTTTTAATCCACTGCGACCTCCACCACTTTTCCAAAGGTCATTAAAAACATCTTTTTAACCTACTGTGACCTCCACGTCACTTCCAGTGGGCATTAAAACCGTCTGGTTAAACCACTCTGAACTCCACAGCTCTTCCAAGGGGCATTGGTATTGTCTTTTTATTCCACTGTAACCTTCACCACTCTTCCAAGGGGCATTGACATTGTCTTTTTATTCCACTGCGACCTACACCATTCTTCCAAGGGGCATTAAAACTGTCTTGTTAAGCTACAGTGACCACCACATCTCTTCCACGGGGAATTGATGTTGTCTCTAAATTACAATGTAACCTCCACCACTCTACCAATTGGCATTGATATTGTATTTTTATTCCACTGCCACCTCCACCACTCTTCCAAAGGGCATTGATATTGTCTTTTTAATCCACTGCGACCTCCACCACTTTTCCAAAGGGCATTCAAACCATCTTGTTAAGCTACTGTGACCTCTACGTCTCTTCCACGGGGCATTGATATTGTCTTTTTATTCCACTGCATCCTCCACCACTCTTCCATGTGGCATTAAAACCGTCTTGTTAAGCTACTGTGACCTCCACGTCTCTTCCAAGGGGCATTAAAACCGTATGGTTATCCAATCTGAACTCCACAGATCTTCCAAGGGGCATTGATATTGTCTTTTTAATCCACTGTATCCTCCACCACTCTTCCAAGGGGCATTGATATTGTCTTTTTTTTCCACTACGACCTCCACTACTTTTCCAAGCGGCATTAAAACCGTCTTGTTAAGCTAATGTGACCTCCATGTCTCTTCCACAGGGCATTGATATTGTCTTTTTATTCCACTGGAACCTCCAACACTGTTCCAAGGGGCATTGATATTGTCTTTTTATTCCACGGAGACTTCAACCACTCCTTCAAGGAGCATTGACATTGTCTTTTTAATCCACTTCGACCTCCACCACTCTTCCAAGGGGCATTAAAACAGACTTGTTAATTTACTGTGACCTCCACGTCTCTTCCAAGGGGCATTAAATCCGTCAATTTAAACCACTCTCAACTCCACAGCTCTTGCAAGGGGCTTTGATATTGTTTTTAATTCAACTGTAACCTCCAGCACTCTTCCAAGGGGCATTAAAACTGTCTTGTTAAGCTACTGTGACATCCACGTTTCTTTCACGGGGCATTGAAATTGTCTTTTTATTCCACTGTAAACTCCACCACTCTTCCAAGGGACATTGATATTGTCTTTTCATTCCACTGCCACCTCCACCACTCTTCCAAGGGGCATTGATATTGTCTTTTTAATCCACTGCGACCTCCACCACTTTTCCATGTGGCAATAAAACCATCTTATTAAGCTACTGTGGCCTCCATTTCTCTTCCATTTGGTATTAAAGCCGTCAATTTAAACCACTCTGAACTCCACAGCTCTTGCAAGAGGCATTGATATTGTCTTTTTATTCCTTTGTAATCTCCAGCACTCTTCCAAGGGGCATTGATAATGTCTTTTGATTCCACTGCGACTTCCACCACTCTTCCAAGGGGCATTAAAACCGTCTTGTTAAGCTACTGTGACCGCCACGTCTCTTCCAAGGGGCATTAAAACCGTCAATTTAAACCACTCTAAACTCCACAGCTCTTTCAAAAGGCATTGATATTGTCTTTTTATTCCACTGTAACCTCCACCACTCTTCCAAGGGGCATTGATTTTGTCTTTTTAATCCACTGCGACCTCCATCACTCTTCCAAGAAGCATTAAAACCGTCATGTTTAGCTACTGTGAGCTCGACATCTTATTCACGGTGCCTTAAAACCTTCTGGTTAAACCACTGTGAACTCCACAGCTCTTCCAAGGGGCATTGATATTGTCTTTTTATTCCACTGTAGCCTCCACCACTCTTCCAAGGGGCATTGATATTGTCTTTTTATTTTACTGCGACCTCCACCACTATTCCAAGGGGCATTAATATTGTCTTTTTATTCCACTGCGACCTCCACCACTCTTCCAAGCGTCATTGATATTGTCTTTTTATTCCACTGTAACCTCCACCACTCTTCCAAGAGGCATTGATATTGTCTTTTCATTCCACTGCGACCTCCACCACTTTTCCAAGGGTCATTGATATTGTCTTTTTATTCCACTGCGACATCAACCTCTCTTCCAAGGGGCATTGATATTGTCTTTTTATTCCACTGTAACATCCAATACTCTTCCAAGGGTCATTGATATTGTCTTTTTATTCCACTGTAACCTCCACCACTCTTTCAAGGGGCATCGATAATGTCTTTTTAATCCACTGCGACCTCCACCACTCTTCCAAGGGGCATTAAAACTGTCTTGTTAAGCTACTGTGACCTCCACGTCTTTTCCAAGGGGCATTAAAACCATAAATTTAAACCACTCTGAACTCCACAGCTCTTGCAAGAGGCATTGATATTGTCTTTTTATTCCACTGTAACCTCCAGCACTCTTCCAAGGGGCATTGATATTGTCTTTTTATTTTTCTGGGACCTCCACCACTCTTCCAAGGGGCATTAATATTGTCTTTTTATTGCTCTGCGACCTCCACCACTCTACCAAGGGTCATTGATATTGTCTTTTTATTCCACTGTAACCTCCACCACTCTTCCAATGGGCATTGATATTGTCTTTTTATTCCACTGCGACCTCCATCTCTCTTCCAAGAAGCATTAAAACCGTCTTGTTTAGCTACTCTGACCTCCACGTCTATTCCACGGTGCCTTAAGACCTTCTCGTTAAACCACTGTGAACTCCACAGCTCTTCCAAGGGGCATTGATATTGTCTCTTTATTCCACTGTAACCTGCACCACTCTTCCAAGGGGCATTGATATTGTCTTTTTATTTTACTGCGACCTCCACAACTCTTGCAAGGGGCATTAATATTGTCTTTTTATTCCACTGCGACCTCCACCACACTTCCAATAGTCATTGATATTGTCTTTTTATTCCACTGTAACCTCCATCACTCTTCCAAGAGGCATTGATATTGTCTTTTTATTCCACTGCGACCTCCACCTCTCTACCAAGGGGCATTAAAACCATCTTGTTAATCTACTTTTACCTCCAAGTCTCTTCCACGAGGCATTGATATTGTCTTTTTATTCCACTGCGACCTCCACATCTCTTCCAAGTGGAATTGATATTGTCTTTTTATTCCACTGTGACCTCCACCACTCTTCTAATGGGCATTGATATTGTCTTTTTAATCCACTGCGACCTTCAACACTCTTCCAGGGGGCATTAAAACAGTTTTGATAAGCTACTGTGACCTCCATGTCTCTTCCAAGGGGCATTAAAACCGTATGGTTAAACCACTCTGTACTCCACAGCTCTTCCATGAGGCATTGATATTGTCTTTTTATTCGAATGTAACCTCCACCACTCTTCCAAGGGGCATTAAAACCATCTTGTTAAGCTACTGTGACCTCCACATCTCTTCCAAGGGGCATTAAAACTGTCAATTTAATCCACTCTGAACTCCACAGCTCTTGCAAGAGGCATTGATATTGTCTTTTTATTCCACTGTAACCTCCACCACTCTTCCAAGGGGCATTGATTTTGTCTTTTTCATCCACTGCGACCTCCATCACTCTTCCAAGAAGCATTAAAACCGTCTTGTTTAGCTACTGTCACCTCCACGTCTATTCCACGGTGCCTTAAAACCTTCTGGTTAAAGCCCTGTGAACTCCACAGCTCTTCCAAGCGGCATTGATATTGTCATTTTATTCCACTGTAACCTCCACCACTCGTCCAAGGGGCATTGATATTGTCCTTTTATTCCACTGCGACCTCCACCACTCTTCCAAGGGGCATTGATAATGTCTTTTTATTCCACTGCGACCTCCACCACTCTTACAAGGCTCTTTGATATTGTATTTTTAATCCACTGCGACCTCCACCACTCTTCCAAGGGGCAAAAAACCGTCTTGTTAAGCTATTGTGACCTTCACATCTCTTCCACGGGGCATTGATATTGTCTTTTTATTTAACTGTTACCTCCACCACTGTTCCAAGGGGCATTGATATTGTCTTTTTTTTCCACTGCGACCTCCACCACTCTTCCAAGGGGCATTAAAACGGTATTGTTAAGCTACTGTCACCTCCACGTTTCTTCCAAGGGGTATTAAAATCGTCAATTTAAACCACTCTGAACTCCACAGCTCTTGCAGGGGTCATTGATGTTGTCTTTTTATTCCAATGTAACCTCCAGCACTCTTCCAGGGGGCATTGATATTGTCTATTTATTCCACTTCAACTTACATCTCTCTTTCAGGGGGCATTGATATTGTATTTTATTCCACTGGGACCTTCATCACTCTTCCAAGGGGCATTGATATTGTCTTTTTATTCCACTGCAACCTCCACCACTCTTCCAAGGGGCATTGATATTGTCTTTTTATTCCACTGGGACCTTCACCACTCTTCCAAGTGTCATTGATATTGTCTTTTTATTCCACTGTAACCTCCACCACTCTTCCAAGCGGCATTGATATTGTCTTTTTACTCCGCTGTAAGCTACAGCACTATTTCAAGGGTATTGATATTGTCTTTTTATTCCATTACGACTTCCACCACTCTCCCAAGTTGCATTAAAAACATCTTGTTTAGCTACTGTAAGGTCCATGTCTATTCCACGGGGCATTGATATTGTCTTTTTATTCCACTGTATCCCCCACCACTCTTCTTGGGGGTATTGATATTGTCTTTTTATTCCACTGCGACTTCCACCTCTCTTCTAAGGTGCATTGATATTGTCTTTTTAATCCACTGCGACCTCCACCACTCTTCCAAGAGGCATTAAAACAGTCTTGTTAAGCTACTGTGACCTCCATATCTCTTCCAAGGGGCATTAAAACCGTCTGGTTAAACCACTCTGAACTCCACAGCTCTTCCAAGGGGTATTGATTTTGTCTTTTTATTCCGCTGTAACCTGAACCATTCTTCCAAGGGGTATTGATATTGTCTTTTTAATGCACTGCGACCTCCACCACTCTTCCAAGGGGCATTAAAACCATCTGGTTAAATCACTCTGAACTCCATAGCTCTTTCAAGAGGCATTGATATTGTCTTTTTATTTCACTGTAACCTCCACCACTCTTTCAAGGGGCATTGATATTGTCTTTTTATTCCACTGCGACCTCCACCACTCTTTCAAGTGGCATTAAAACTGTCTTGTTAAGCTACTGTGACCTCCACGTGTCTTCCACGGGGCATTAATATTGTCTTTTTAATCCACTCTGACCTCCACCACTTTTCAAAGGGGCATTAAAACCGTCTTGTTAATCTACTGTGACCTCCACGTCTCTTCCAAGGGGCAATAAAACCATCTGGTTAAACCACTCTGAACTCCACAGCTCTTCGAAGGGGCATTGGTATTGTCTTTTTATTCCACTCCAACCTCCACCACTCTTCCAAGGGGCATCGACATCGTCTTTTTATTCCACTGCGACCTCCATCATTCTTCCAAGGGGCATTGATATTGTCTTTTATTCCACTGCCACCTCCAGCACTCATCCAAGGGGCATTGATATTGTCTTTTTAATCCACTGCGACCTCCACCACTATTCCAAGGGGCATTAAAAATGTCTTTTTAAGCTACAGTGACCTCCACATCTCTTCCACGGCGCATTGATATTGACTTTAAATTCCACTGCCACCTCCAGCACTCATCCAAGGGGCATTGATATTGTCTTTTCATTCCACTGCGATCTCCACCACTCTCGCAAGGGGCATTAAAACCGTCTTGTTAAGCTACTGTGACCTCCATGTCTCTTCCACAGGGCATTGATATTGTCTTTTTATTCCACTGGAACCTGCAACACTCTTCCAAGGTGCATTGATATTGTCTTTCTATTCCACTGAGACTTCAACCACTCCTTCAACGAGCATTGACATTGTCTTTTTAATCCACTTCGACCTCCACCACTCTTCCATGGGGCATTAAAACAGTCTTGTTAATCTACTGTGACATCCACGTCTTTTCCAAGGAGCATTAAAACCGTCAATTTAAACCACTCTCAACTGCACATCTCTTGCAAGGGGCTTTGATATTGTTTTTTATTCCACTGTAACCTCCACCACTCTTCCAAGGGGCATTAATATTGTCTTTTTAATCCACTGCGACCTCCACCTATTTTCCAAGGGGCATTAAAAACGTCTTTTTAAGCTACTGTGACCTCCACGTCACTTCCAATGGGCATTAAAACCATCTGGTTTAACTACTCTGAACTCCACTGCTCTTCCAAGGGGCATTGATATTGTCTTTTTAATCCAATGTTACCTCCACCACTCTTCCAAGGGGCATTGATGTTGTCTTTTTATTCCACTGCGACCTCCACCACTCTTCAAAGGGGCATTTATATTGTCTTTTTAATTATCTGCGACCTCCACCACTCTTCCAAGGGCCATTAAAACCTGTCTTGTTAAGCTACTTTGACCTCCACGTCAATTCCACGAGGCATTAAAACGGTCTTGTTAAGCTTCTGTGACCTCCACGTCTCTTTGACGGGGCATTGATATTGTCTTTTTTTTCCACTGTAACATCCACCACTCTTCCAAGGGGCATTGATATTGCCTTTTTATTCCACTGGAACCTTCACCACTCTTCCAAGTGGCATTGATATTGTCTTTTTAATGCACTGTGACCTCCATCACTCTTCCAAGGAGCATTAAAACGATATTGTTAAGCGACTGTGACCTCCATGTATCTTTCAAGGTGCATTAAAACCGTCTGGTTAAACCACTCTGACCTCCACAGCTCTTCCAAGGGGCATTGATATTGTCTTTTTATTCCACTGTAACCTCCACCATTCTTCCAAGAGGCATTAAAACAGTCTTGTTAAGCTACTGTGACCTCCACATCTCTTCCAAGGGGCATTAAAACCGTCTGGTTAAACCACTCTGAACTCCACAGCTCTTCCAAGGGGCATTGATATTGTCTTTTTATTCCACTGTAACCTCCACCATTCTTCCAAGGGGTATTGATAATGTCTTTTTAAAGCACTGCGACCGCCTCCACTCTTCCAAGGGGCATTAAAACCATCTGGTTAAACCACTCTGAACTCCATAGCTCTTCCAAGAGGCATTGATATTGTCTTTTTATTTCACTGTAATCTCCACCACTCTTTCAAGGGACATTGATGTTGTCTTTTTATTCCACTGCGACCTCCACCACTCCTCCAAGGGGCATTAAAACTGTCTTGTTAAGCTACTGTCACCTCCACGTGTCTTCCACTGGGCATTGATATTGTCTTTTTAATCCACTGTGACCTCCACCACTTTTCCAAGGGGCATTAAAACCGTCTTGTTTATCTACTGTGACCTCCACGTCTCTTCCAAGGGGGAATAAAACCATCTGATTAAACTACTCTGAACTCCACAGCTCTTCCAAGGGGCATTGGTATTGTCTATTTATTCCACTCTAACCTCCACCACTCTTCCAAGGGGCATTGACATTGTCTTTTTATTCCTCTGCGAACTCCATCATTCTTCCAAGGGGCATTGATATTGTCTTTTTGTTCCACTGCCACCTCCACCACTCTTCCAAGGGGCATTGATATTGTCTTTTCAATCCACTGCGACCTCTGCCACTTTTCCAAGGGGCATTAAAAACGTCTTTTTAAGCTACTGTGACCTCCACGTCACTTCCAATGGGCATTAAAACCGTCTGGTTAAAACACTCTGAACTCCACAGCTCTTTCAAGGGGCATTGGTATTGTCTTTTTATTTGAATATAACCTCCACCACTCTTCGAAGGGGCATTAAAACTGTCTTGTTAAGCTGCTGTAACCTCCATGTCTATTCCATGTGGCATTGATTTTGTCATTTTATTCCACTGCGACCTCCATCATTCTTCCAAGGGGCATTGATATTGTCTTTTTTATTCTACTGCCACCTCCACCACTCTTCCAAGGGGCATTGACATTGTCTTTTTATTCCACTGTGACCTCCATCATTCTTGGAAGGGGCATTGATATTGTCTTTTTATTCCACTGCCACCTCCACCACTCTTCCAAGTGGCATTGACATTGTCTTTTTATTCCACTGCGACTACCACCTCTCTTCTAAGTGGCATTGATATTGTCTTCTTAATCCACTGTAACCTCCACCACTTTTCCTATGGGAATTGATATTGTCTTTTTATAATTATTATTATTATTATTATTATTATTAATTATTATAGCGCCATTTATTCCATGGCACTTTACATGTGATAGGGATATACATAACAAAAGCATTTACATAATCTTAACAAAACGAGTCAGCGACTTGTACAGGAGGAGCGAGGACCCTGCCCGTGAGGGCTCACATTCTAGAAGGGATGGGTGAGGATACATTAGGTGAGGGTAGAACTGGTCGTGCAACGGTGGTTACTGCAGGTTGTAGGCTTGTCGGAAGAGGTGGGTCTTCAATTTTCTTTTGAAGGTTTCCACGGTCGGCGAGGGTCTGTTGTGTTGGGGTAGAGCGTTCCAGAGTAGGGGAGATGCAGGGAGAAATCTTGTATACAATTGTGGGAGGAGGATACAAGAGGGGAGTAGAGAAGGAGATCTTGTGAGGATCGGAGGTTGCGTGCAGGTAAGTACCGGGAGACTAGGTCACAGATGTATGGGGGAGACAGGTTGTGGATGGCTTTGTATGCCATGGTTAGAGTTTTGAACTGGATTCTCTGGACAATGGGGAGCCAGTGAAGAGATTGACAGAGAGGATAGATTGGAGAGGCGCAAGAGTGTTGTAAGGGAGGCCACGGAGCAGGAGGTTGCAGTAGTCGAGGCGGGATATGATGAGGGCATGCACTAGTGTTTTTGCAGAGTCTTTGCTGAGGAATGCACGGGTCCGGGAGATGTTTTTGAGTTGGAGTTGACAGGAAGTGGAAAGGGCTTGGATATGTGGCTTGAAGGAGAAATCAGAGTCCAGGGTTACTCCAAGGCAGCGAGCTTGTGGGACTGGGGAGAATGAACAGCCATTGATGTTGATGGCTAGGTCAGATGGGGGATGTGAATGAGAGGGTGAAAAGATGATGAACTCTGTTTTATCCATGTTAATTTTTAGAAATCTGTCGAGAAGAAGGATGACATGGCAGACAGACATTATGGGATTTTGGTTAGTAGGGAGGAGATATCGGGTCCAGAGAGGTAGACCTGTGTGTCGTTACCATAGAGGTGATACTGAAAACCGTGAGACTCGATGAGCTGTCCCAGGCCAAAGGTGTAGATGGAGAAGAGCAGAGGTCCTAGAAGTGAACCTTGGGGGACACCGACAGATAGGGGGCGAGATGAGGAGGTGGTGCGTGAGTGGGAGACGCTGAATGTCCTGTCTGTTAAGTATGAGGAGATTCAAGATAGAGCCAAGTCGGTGATGCCAAGAGATGAGAGAATCTGGAGTAAGAGGGAATGGTCCACTGTGTCAAAGGCAGATGACCGGTCCAGAAGGAGGAGGATGGAGTAGTGTCGCTTGGATTTGGCATTTAGTAGGTTGTTGGTGAGTTTGGTCAGGGCAGTTTCAGTCGAGTGATGCGGTCGGGAGCCAGATTGCAGGCAGTCGAAGAGGGAGCAGGAGGAGAGGTGGGAGGACAGTTCAAGTTGGACATGTTGTTCTAGTAGTTTTGAGGCAAAGGGGAGGAGTGATATGGGGCGGTAGCTAGTCAGAGAGGAGGGGTCAAGGGAGGGCTTTTTGAGGATGGGTGTGATTGCTGCATGTTTGAAACATGAGGGTAAGACACCGGTTGTTAGTGACAGATTGAAGAGGTGGGTTAGGGTTGGGATGAAGACTGTGATAAGGTTAGTGATGAGGTGGGATGGAACTGGGTCAAGTTCGCAGGTGGTGAGGTGTGATTTGGAGAGTAAAGAGGAGACTTGACCTTCTGTAATGGTGGAGAAGTGGGGTTTGGAGGAGGAGGGTTGAATAGATATGAGGAGGGGTTGTGTGGACTTAAGGCAAAAGTTTTGTCTGATGGTGTCAATCTTCTGTTTGAAGAATGAGGCAAAGTCGTTGGTTGAGATGAGAGAAGAGGGAGGAGGTGCTGGGGGACGAAGGAGAGAGTTGAAAGTGTTAAATAGCTGTTTAGGGTTGTGAGATAGGGAGGATATGAGAGATGAGAAGTAGGTTTGTTTTGCTGTAGTGAGTGCGGACTTGAAATTAGTGAGGGATTGCTTGAATGCGATGAAGTGCTCGATAGAGTGAGACCTTTTCCATCTCCGCTCCGCAACCCTGGAGGCCCGGCGCAGTTATTTAGTAAGTTTAGTGTGCCAGGGTTGCCTGTTGCGTGTGCGAGATGTGGTGTGTGTGAGGGGGGCGATCGAGTCTACAGCTGCAGCTATTGTGGTGTTATATGGAGCAGCAGCAACGTCTGCATCGTGTAAGGAATTTAAGAGGGAGGAGGGATTCAGAGAGTGAGTGTAAGTCAAGGTGTTTGAGATTTCTGCGAGGGTATGCAAATTTGTGGAGTGGGGATTGTTGCCCCGGGGAGGAGAGAGAAGAGAATGTAAGTAGCCTGTGATCAGAGAGAGGGAGAGGTGAGTTAGAGAGGTTAGATAGGGAACAGAGGCGGGTGAAGATGAGGTCCAGTGTGTGGCCATCTTTGTGGGTGGGTGTGGAAGACCATTGAGTGAGTACGAAGGAGGAAGTGAGAGATAGGAACTTAGAGACAGACGAGTGGGAAGTGTTAATGGGGATGTTGAAGTCACCCATTATGATAGTCGTGATGTCAGTGGAGAGGAAGTGAAGCAGCCAGGTGGTGAAGTGGTCTAAGAAGGTGGTGGCTTGCCCTGGGGGTCGGTAAAAGACAGCCAGTTGGAGGTTGGAGGGGGAATAGATGCACACACAGTGCACCTCAAAAGAGGGGAGTGTAACGGAGGGTGGCAGTGGGATTTGGGTGAAAACGCAGTGTTCTGATAGGAGAAAACCTACGCCTCCGCCAAGTTTGCTGTTGGGGCGGGGGGTGTGGGAAAGGTGGAATCCGCCATATGAAAGTGCAGCTGGGGAGGCTGTGTCAGAGGGGGTGAGCCAGGTTTCAGTGATGGTGAGGATGTAAAGTTTGTTTGTAATGAAAAGATCGTTGATGAAGGAAAGTTTGTTGCAGACAGAGCGAGCGTTCCATAGAGCTCCTGTTAGATCAACTAAGGGAGTGGGGATTGGTTGGATGGATATGAGGTTAGAAGGGTTGCGACAGTTTGTGGAAGGTCGTGGATAGGAGGAAGAAGTAACTGTGGGGATATGGCGAGGAGGACCAGGATTTGGAGAGATATCTCCAGCAGTGAGGAGGAGCAGAGAAAGTGTTAGCAGGTGGGAGCAAGAGAGAGCATGAGGTGGCTGTCTGTGTTTGGAGATCCAGGATTGAGTGTTTAGGACTAATTTGGAGGAGGAGGTGAGATGAATGGGGAGGATGGAGGGAGAGATGAAGAGTTTCTTACTAGGTGTAGGGATTTGAGGGGTTACTAGAAAGTGGAGGACTATAGAGGAAAAAGTGAGAGCTAACAGAAACATAGTTAAAAGAGAGTAAGTGGTCAAAGTGTTGGTTACCTGACTCCTGCCCTGACTAACTGCGTCTGAAATAACTGCCACTAATCTCCGAAGCCACTTTGCACAAGAAGACGCGTGCACACCCCAGCACAAGTGCACCCCTTACAGAGCTTCTAAATAAATAGGGCACATTAAACTATCAAGTGAAGGGCATTGTGGGAGCTGCATATGGCTAAATTAGCAGCTGGTGGTCTCACCAGGAGATGGCTGGGTGATCAAACACAGAGCTAGGACTCTAGTCTCTGCAGTATAGCACCTCTAAAAATCAGATAAGATCTATAGTGGGGAAGGGACAGACATATATGGGTATTGAATGGAGTGGGACAGATAAACCAGAGAAGTTATGCAGAGCATGTACCAGTGAGGTGAATCAGCAAAGCAGAGAATTAGATTACAGCAGACACAGCATGCAGAGAAGTTATGCAGAGCATGTACCAGTGAGGTGAATCAGCAAAGCAGAGCATTAGATTACAGCAGACACAGCAAGCAGAAAAGTTATGCAGAGCATGTACCAGTGAGGTTATTCCACTGCGACCTCCACCACTCTTCCAAGGGGCATTGATATTGTCTTTTTATTCCACTGCGACCTCCGCCACTCTTCCAAAGGGCATTAAAACCATCTTGTTAAGCAACTGTGACCTCCACGTCTCTACCACAGGGCATTGTTATTGTCTTTTTATTCCACTGCGACCTCCACCACTCTGTCAAGGGCATTAAAACCGTCTTGTTAAGCTACTGTGATGTCCACGTCTCTTCCACGGGGCATTGATATTGTCTTTTTATTCCACTGTAACCTCCACCACTCTTCCAAGAGGCACTGATATTGTCTTTTTAATTCACTGTAACCTCCACCACTCTTCCAAGGGGCATTGATATTGTCTTTTTATTCCACAGCGACCTCCACCACTCTTCCAAGGTTCATTGATATTGTCTTTTTAATCCACTGCGACCTCCACCACTCTTCCAAGGGGCATTAAAACCGTCTTGTTAACCTACTGTGACATCCACGTCTCTTCCAAGGGGCACTAAAACCATTTGGTTAAACCACTCTGTACTCCACAGCTCTTCCAAGGGGCATTGATATTGTCTTTTTATTTCACTGTAACTTCCACCACTCTTTCAAGGGGCATTGATATTGTATTTTTATTCCACTGTGACCTCCACCACTCTTCCAAGGGGCATTAAAACCATCTTGTTAAGCTACTGTGACTTACAAGTCTCTTCCAAGGGGCATTAAAACCGTCTGGTCAAACCGCTCTGAGCTCCACAGCTCTTCCAAGGGGCATTTACATTGTATTTTTTTTCCACTGTAACCTTCTGCACTCTTCCAATTGCATTGATATTGTCTTTTTATTCCTCTGCGACGTCCACGACTCTTCCAAGGGGCATTAAAACCGCCTTCTTGAGCTACTGTGATCTCCAAGTTTCTTACACAGGGCATTGATATTGTCTTTTTAATCCACTGCGACCTCCATCACTCTTCCAAGAAGCATTGAAACCGTCTTGTTAAGCTACTGTGACCTCCACCTCTATTCCACGGTGCATTAAAACTTTCTGGTTAAACCACTGTGAACTCCACAGCTCTTGCAAGGGGCATTGATATTGTCTTTTTATTCCACTTTAACCTTCACCACTATTCCAAGGGGCATTGATATTGTCTTTTCATTTTACTGCGACCTCCACCACTCTTCCAAGGGGCATTAATATTGTCTTTTTATTCCACTGTGACCTCCACGTCTCTTCCGAGGGGCTTTGATATTGTCTTTTTATTAAACTGTAACCTCCACCACTCTTCCAAGAGGCATTGTTATTGTCTTTTTATTCCACTGTAACCTCCACCACTCTTCCAAGAGGCATTGATATTGTCTTTTTATTCCACTGTAACCTCCACCACTCTTCCAAGGGGCATTGATATTGTCTTTTTAATCCACTGCGACCTCTACCACTCCTCCAAGGTGCTTTAAAACAGTCGTAATAAGCTTCTGTGACCTCCACGTCTCTTCCAAGGGGCATTAAAACCGCATGGTTAAACCACCCTGAACTCCACAGCTCTTCCAAGAGGCATTGATATTGTCTTTTTATTCAACTGTAACCTCCACCACTCTTCCAAGGGGCATTGATATTATCTTTTTTTTCCACTGCGACCTCCACCACTCTTCCAAGGGGTATTAGAACCGTCTTGTTAAGTTACTGTGACCTCCACGTCCCTTCCACGGGCATTGATATTGTCTTTTTATTCCACTGCGACCTCCACCACTCTTCCAAGGGGCATTGATATTGTCTTTTTAATCCACTGAGACCTCCACCACTCTTCCAAGGGACATTGATATTGTCTTTTTAATCCACTGCGACCTTCACCCCTCTTCCAAGGAACATTGATATTGTCTTTTTTTTCCACTGTAACCTTCACCACTCTTCTATAGGGCATTGATATTTTCTTTTTATTCCACTGCAACCTCCACCTCTCTTCCAAGGGGCATCGATAATGTCTTTTTAATCCACTGCGACCTCCACCACTCTTCCAAGGGGCATTAAAACCATCTTGTTAAGCTACTGTGACCTCCACGTCTCTTCCAAGGGGCATTAAAACCGTCAATTTAAACCACTCTGAACTCCACAGCTCTTGCAAGAGGCATTGATATTGTCTTTTTATTCCACTGTAACCTCCACCACTCTTCCAAGGGGCATTGATTTTGTCTTTTTAATCCACTGCGACCTCCAACTCTCCTCCAAGAAGCATTAAAAACGTCTTGTTTAGCTACTGTGACTTCCACGTCTATTCCACGGTGCCTTAAGACCTTCTGGTTAAACCATTGTGAACTCCACAGCTCTTCCAAGGGGCATTGATATTGTCTTTTTAATCCACTGCGACCTCTACCACTCCTCCAAGGGTCTTTAAAACAGTCTTGATAAGCTTCTGTGACCTTCACGTCTCTTCCAAGGGGCATTAAAACCGTTTTGTTAAGTTACTGTGACCTCCAGGTCTCTTCCAAGGAGCGTTAAAACCGTCTGGTTATACCACTCTGAACTCCACAGCTCTTCCAAGGGGCATTATTATTGTCTTTTTATTCCACTGAAACCTCCACCACTCTTCCAAGGGGCATTGATATTGTCTTTTCATTCCAGTGCGACCTCCACCAGTCCTCCAAGATGCATTAAAACCGTCTTGTTAAGCTACTGTGACCTCCACGTCTCTTCCACGGGGCATTGAAATTGTCTTTTTATTCCACTGTAACCTCCACCCCTCGTCCTAGGGGCATTTATATTGTCTTTTTATTCCACTGCGACCTCCACCACTCTTCCAAGGGGCAATGATAATGTCTTTTATTCCACTGCGACCTACATCACTCTTACAAGGCTCACTGATATTGTCTTTTTAATCCACTGCGACCTCCACCACTCTTCCAAGGGGCATTAAAACTGTCTTGTTAAGCTATTGTGACATCCACATCTCTTCCACGGGGCATTGATATTGTCTTTTTATTTAACTGTAACCTCCACCACTGTTCCAAGTGGCATTGACATTGTCTTTTTATTCCACTGTAACCTCCATCACTCTTCCAAGGGGCATTGATATTGTCTTTTTATTCAACTGTAACCTCCACCACTCTTCCAAGGGGCATTGATATTGTCTTTTTATTCCACTGCGACCTCCACCACTCTTCCAAGGGGCATTCATATTGTCCTTTTAATCCACTGCGACCTCCACCACTCTGCCAAGCGGCATTAAAACCGTCTTGTTAAGCTACTGTCACCTCCACGTCCTTTCCAAGGGGCATTAAAACCGTCAATTTAAACCACTCTGAACTCCACAGCTCTTGCAAGGGGCATTGATATTGTCTTTTTATTCCAATGTAACCTCCAGCACTCTTCCAAGGGGCATTGATATTGTCTTTTTATTCCACTGCAACTTCCACCTCTCTTCCAAGGGGCATTAAAACCGTCTTGTTAAGCTACTGTGACCTCCACGTCTCTTTCACGGGGCATTGATATTGTCTTTTTATTCCACTGGGACCTTCAACACTCTTCCAAGTGGCATTGATATTGTCTTTTTAATCCACTGCGACCTCCACCACTCTTCCAAGGGGCATTAGAACCGTATTATTAAGCTACTGTGACCTCCACGTCTCTTCCAAGGTGCATTAAAACCGTCAATTTAATCCACTCTGAACTACACAGCTCTTGCAAGAGGCATTGATATTGTCTTTTTACTCCACTGTAACCTACAGCACTCTTTCAAGGGGCATTGATATTGTCTTTTTATTCCACTACGACTTCCACCATTCTCCCAAGGTGCATTAGAAACATCTTGTTTTGCTACTGTAACGTCCATGTCTATTCCACGGGGCATTGATATTGTCTTTTTATTAAACTGTATCCTCCACCACTCTTCCAAGGGGCATTGATATTGTCTTTTTATTCCTTTGCGACTTCCACCTCTCTTCTAAGGGGCATTGATATTGTCTTTTTAATCCACTGCGACCTCCACCACTCTTCCAAGAAGCCTTAAAACCGTCATGCTAAGCTACTGTGACCTCCACGTCTCTTCCACGGGGCATTGAAATTGTCTTTTTATTCCACTGTAACCTCCACCACTCGTCCAAGGTGCATTTAAATTGTCTTTTTATTCCACTGCGCCCTCCACCACTCTTCCAAGAGGCATTGATAATGTCTTTTTATTCCTCTGCGACCTCCACCACTCTTACAAGGCTCATTGATATTGTCTTTTTAATCCACTGCGACCTCCACCACTCTTCCAAGGGCCATTAAAAGCACCTTGTTAAGCTATTGTGACCTCCACATCTCTTCCACGGGGCATTGATATTGTCTTTTTATTTAACTGTAACCTCCACCACTGTTCCAAGGGGCAATGACATTGTCTTTTTATTCAACTGTAACCTCCACCACTCTTCCAAGGGGCATTGATATTGTCTTTTTATTCCATGCGACGTCCACCACTTTTCCAAGGGGCATTCATATTGTCTTTTTAATCCACTGCGACCTCCACCACTCTTCCAAGTGGCATTAAAACCGTATTGTTAAGCTACTGTGACCTCCTCGTCTCTTCCAAGGTGCATTACAATCGTCAATTTAAACCACTCTGAGCCCCACAGCTCTTGCAAGAGGCATTGATTTTGTCTTTTTACTCCACTGTAACCTACAGCACTCTTTCAAGGGGCATTGATATTGTCTTTTTATTCCACTACGACTTCCACCACTCTCCCAAGGTGCATTAAAAACATCTTGTTTAGCTACTGTAACGTCCATGTCTATTCCACTGGGCATTGATATTGTCTTTTTATTCCACTGTATCCTCCACCACTCTTCCTAGGGGTATTGATATTGTCTTTTTATTCAACTGGGATTTCCACCTCTCTTCTTTGGGGCATTGATATTGTCTTTTTAATCCACTGCGACCTCCACCACTCTTCCAAGAGGACTTAAAACAGTCTTGTTAAGCTACTGTGACCTCCACATCTCTTCCAAGGGGCATTAAAACCGTCTGGTTAAACCACTCTGAACTCCACAGCTCTTCCAAGGGGCATTGATATTGTCTTTTTATTCCACTGTAACCTCCACCATTCTTCCAATGGGTATTGATATTGTCTTTTTAATGCACTGTGACCTCCACCACTCTTCCAAGGGGCATTTAAACCATCTGGTTAAACCACTCTGAACTCCAGAGCCCTTTCAAGAGGCATTGATATTGTCTTTTTATTTCACTGTAACCTCCACCACTCTTTCAAGGGGCATTGATATTGTCTTTTTATTCCACTGCGACCTCCACCACTCTTCCACGGGGCATTAAATCTGTCTTGTTAAGCTATTTTGACCTCCACGTGTCTTCCACTGGGCATTGATATTGTCTTTTTAATCCACTGTGACCTTCACCACTTTTCCAAGGGGCATTAAAACCGTCTTGTTAATCTACTGTGACATCAACGTCTCTTCCAAGGGTCAATAAAACCATCTGGTTAAACCACTCTGAACTCCACAGCTCTTCCAAGGGGCATTGACAATGTCTTTTTATTCCATTGTAACCTTCAGCACTCTTCCAAGTGCATTGATATTGTCTTTTTATTCCTCTGCAACGTCCACGACTCTTCCAAGGGGCATTAAAACCGTCTTGTTAAGCTACTCTGACCTCCAAGTTTCTTACACAGGGCATTGATATTGTCTTTTTATTCCACTGTAAACTCCACCA
Organism: Phyllobates terribilis; assembly: GCF_046119375.1. Classification (NCBI taxonomy): domain Eukaryota; kingdom Metazoa; phylum Chordata; class Amphibia; order Anura; family Dendrobatidae; genus Phyllobates; species Phyllobates terribilis. Next base: position 2,601,445 of record NW_027362799.1, on the reverse strand, counting down.
CTCTTCCAAGGGGCACTGATATTGTCTTTTTATTCCACTGTAACCTCCACCAATCTTCCAAGGGGCATTGATATTGTCTTTTTATTCCACTGCAACCCCCACCACTCTTCTAAGGGGTCATTGATATTGTCTTTTAAATCCACAACGATCTCCACCACTCTTCCAAGGGCAATAAAACAGTCTTGTTAAGCTACTGTGACCTCCTCGTCTCTTCCAAGGGGCATTAAAACCGTCTGGTTAAACACTCTGAACTCCACAGCTCTTACAAGAGGCATTGATATTGTCTTTTTCTTCGACTGTAACATCCACTACTCTTCCAGGCGGCATTGATATTGTCTTTTTACTCCACTGCGACCTCCACCACTCTTCCAAGGGGCATTGATATAGTCTTTTTAATCAACTACGACCTCCACCTCTCTTCCAAGGGGCATTAAAACCGTCTTGTGAAGCTACTGTGACCTCCACGTCCCTTCCACGGGGCATTGATATTGTCTTTTTATTCCACTGCGAACTCCACCACTCTTCCAAGTGGCATTGATCTTGTATTTTGAATCCACTGCGACCTCCACCACTCTTCCAAGGGGCTTTAAAACCGTCAATTTAATTCACTCTGAACTCCACAGCTCTTCCAAGGAGCACTGGTATTGTCTTTTTATTCCACTCTAACCTCCACCACTCTTCCAAGGGGCATTGACTTTGTCTATTTATTCCACTGCGACCTCCACCACTCTTCCAAGGGGCATTAAGACCATCTTTTTAAGCTACAGTGATCTCCACAACTCTTCCATGGGGAATTGATATTGTCTTTTTATTCCACCGTAACCTCCACCACTCCTCCAATGGGCATTGATATTGTCTTTTTAATCCACTGCAACCTCAACCAATCTTCCAAGGGGCATTGATATTGTTTTTTTATTCCACTGCGACCTCCACCACTCTTCCAAGGGGCATTATAACCGTCTTGTTAAGTTACTGTGACCTCCACGTCACTTCCAAGGAGCGTTAAAACCGTCTGGTTATACCTCTCTGAACTCAACAGCTCTTCCAAGGGGCATTAATATTATCTTTTTATTCCACTGTGACCTCCACCACTCTTCCAAGGGTCATTGATATTGTCTTTTTATTCCACTGTAACAACGACCACTCTTCCAAGGGGCATTGATATTGTCTTTTTATTCCACTGCGACCTCCACCTCTCTTCCAAGGGGCATTAAAACAGTCTTGATAAGCTACTGTGACCTCCACGTCTCTTCCAAGGGGCATTAAACCGTCTGGTTAAACCACTCTGTACTCCACAGCTCTTCCAAGAGGCATTGATATTGTCTTTTTTTTCGACTGTAACCTCCACCACTCTTCCAAGGGGCATTGATATTGTCGCTGTTTTAAACTGCGTCCTCCACCACTCTTCCAAGGGGCTTTGATATTGTCTTTTTTATCCACTGCGACCTCCACCACTCTTCCAATGGGCATTAAAACCTTCTTGGTATGCTACTGTGACCTCCACGTCCCTTCCACGGGGCATTGATATTGTCTTTTTATTCCATTGCAACCTCCACCACTGTTCCAAGCGGCATTAAAACCGTTTTGTTAAGCTTTGTGACCTCCAAGTCTCTTCCAAGGGGCATTAAAACCGTCTGGTTAAACTGCTCTGAGCTCCACAGCTCTTCCTAGGGTCAATAACAATGTCTTTTTATTCCATTGTAACCTTCTGCACTCTTCCAAGTGCATTGATATTGTCTTTTTATTCCTCTGCGACGTCCACGACTCTTCCAAGGGGCATTAAAACCGTCTTGTTAAGCTACTGTGACCTCCAAGTTTCTTACACAGGGTATTGATATTGTTTTTTTATTCCAATGTAACCTCCACCTCTCTTCCAAGGGGCATTGATATTGTCTTTTTATTACACTGTAACCTCCACCAATCTTCTAAGGGGAATTGATATTGTCTTTTTATTCCACTGCGACCTCCAAAACTCTTCTAAGGGGCATTGATATTGTCTTTTAAATCCACAACGATCTCCACCACTCTTCCAAGGGGCATTAAAACAGTCTTGTTAAGCTACTGTGACCTCCTCGTCTCTTCCAAGGGGCATTAAAACCGTCTGGTTAAACACTCTGAACTCGACAGCTCTTACAAGAGTCATTGATATTGTCTTTTTATTCGACTGTAACATCCACCACTCTTCCAAGCGGCATTGATATTGTCTTTTTATTCCACTGCGACCTCCACCACTCTTCCAAGGGGCATTTATATTGTCTTTTTAATCAACTGCGACCTCCACCTCTCTTCCAGGGGGCATTAAAACCATCTTGTGAAGCTACTGTGACCACGACGTCCCTTCCACGGGGCATTGATATTGTCTTTTTATTCCAATGCGACCTCCACCACTCTTCCAAGGGGCATTGATATTGTCTTTTTAATCCACTGCGACCTCCACCACTCTTCCAAGGGGCATTGATATTGTCTTTTTAATCCACTGTGACCTCCACGTCTCTTCCAAGGGGCATTAAAACCGTCAATTTAAACCACTCTGAACTCCACAACTCTTCCAAGGAGCACTGGTATTGTCTTTTTATTCCACTCTAACCTCCACCACTCTTCCAAGGGGCATGGATATTGTCTCTGTTTTCCACTGCGACCTCCACCACTCTTCCAAGGGGCTTTGATATTGTCTTTTTTATCCACTGCGACCTCCACCACTCTTCCAATGGGAATTAAAACAGTCTATTTATGCTACTGTGACCTCCACGTCCCTTCCACAGGGCATTGATAATGTCTTTTTATTCCATTGTAACCTTCTGCACTATTCCAAGTGCATTGATATTGTCTTTTTATTCCTCTGCGACGTCCACGACTCTTCCAAGGGGCATTAAAACCGTCAATTTAAACCACTCTCAACTCCACAGCTCTTGCAAGGGGCTTTGATATTGTTTTTTATTCCACTGTAACCTCCAGAACTCTTCCAAGGGGCATTGATATTGTCTTTTTATTCCACTGCGACTTTCACCTCTCTACCAAGGGACATAAAAACCGTCTTGTTAAGCTACTGTGACATCCACGTCTCTTTCACGGGGCATTGATATTGCCTTTTTATTTCACTGCCACCTCCATTAGAAACGTCTTTTTAAGCTACTGTGACCTCCACGTCACTTCCAATGGGCATTAAAACCGTCTGGTTTAACTACTCTGAACTCCACTGCTCTTCCAAGGGGCATTGATATTGTCTTTTTAATCCACTGTTACCTCCACCACTCTTAAAAGGGGCATTGATATTGTTTTTTTATTTCACTGCGACCTAAACTACTCTTCCAAGGGGCATTGATATTGTCTTTTTATTGCACTGCGAAATCCACCACTCTTCTAACGGGCATTTATATTGTCTTTTTAATCCACTGCGACCTCCAGCACTCTTCCAAGGGGCATTAAAACCGTATTGTTAAACTACTGTGACCTCCACGTCTCTTCCAAGGTGCATTAAAACCGTCAATTTAAACCACTCTGAACTCCACAGCTCTTGCAAGAGGCATTGATATTGTCTTTTTACTCCACTGTAACCTACAGCACTCTTTCAAGGGGCAATAATATTGTCTTTTTATTCCACTACGACTTCCACCACTCTCCCAAGGTGCATTAAAAACATCTTGTTTAGCTACTGTAACGTTCATGTCTATTCCACGGCGCATTGATATTGTCTTTTTATGCCATTGCGACTTCCACCTCTCTTCTAAGGGGCATTGATATTGTCTTTTTAATCCACTGCGACCTCCACCACTCTTCCAAGAGGCAATAAAACAGTCTTGTTAAGCTACTGTGACCTCCACGTCTCTTCCAAGGTGCAATAAAACCATCTGGTTAAACCACTCTGAACTCCATAGCTCTTTCAAGAGGCATTGATATTGTCTTTTTATTTCACTGTAACCTCCACCACTCTTTCAAGGGGCATTGATATTGTCTTTTTATTCCACTGCGACCTCCACCACTCTTCCAAGGGGCATTAAAACTGTCTTGTTAAGCTACTATGACCTCCATGTGTCTTCCACGGGGCATTGATATTGTCTTTTTAATCCTCTGTGACCTCCACCACTTTTCCAAGGGGCATTAAAACCGTCTTGTTAATCTACAGTGACCCCTACGTCTCTTCCAAGGGGCAATAAAACCATCGGGTTAAACCACTCTGCACTCCACAGTTCTTTCAAGGGGCATTGGTATTGTCTTTTTATTCCACTCTAACCTCCACCACTCTTCCAAGGGGCATTGACATTGTCTTATTATTCCACTACGACCTCCATAATTCTTCCAAGAGGCATTGATATTGTCTTTTTATTCCACTGCCACCTCCACCACTCTTCCAAGGGGCATAAATATTGTCTTTTCATTCCACTGCCACCTCCACCACTTTTCCAGGGGGCATTAAAAACGTCTTTTTAAGCTACTGTGACCTCCACGTCACTTCCAATGGGCATTAAAACCGTCTGGTTAAACCACTCTGAACTCCACAGCTCTTCCAAGGGGCATTGGTATTGTCTTTTTATTCCACTCTAACCTCCACCACTCTTCCAAGGGGCATTGCCATTGTCTTTTTATTCCACTGTGACCTCCACCATTCTTCCAAGGGGCATTAAAATAGTCTTGTTAAGCTACAGTGACCTCCACGTCTCTTCCACGGGGCATTGATATTGTATTTAAATTCCACCGTAACCTCCACCACTCTACCAAGGGGCATTGATATTGTCTTTATGTTCCACTGCGACCTCCATAATTCTTCCAAGGGGCTTTGATATTGTCTTTTTATTCCACTGACACCTCCACACCTCTTCCAAGGGTCACTGATATTGTCTTTTTAATCCACTGCGACCTCCACCACTTTTCCAAGGGGCATTAAAAACGTCTTTTTAAGCTACTGTGACCTCCACGTCACTTCCAATGGGCATGAAAACTGTCTGTTTAAACCACTCTGAACTCCACAGCTCTTCCAAGGGGCATTGGTATTGTCTTTTTATTCCACTCTAACCTCCACCACTCTTCCAAGGGGCATTGACATTGTCTTTTTATTCCACTCCGACCTCCACCATTCTTCCAAGGGGCATTAAAACTGTCTAATTAAGCTACAGTGACCTCCACATCTCTTCCACGGGGCATTGATATTGTATTTAAATTCCACTGTAACCTCCACCACTCTACCAAGGGGCATTGATATTGTATTTTTATTCCACTGCGACCTCCACCACTTTCCAATGGGCATTGATATTGTCTTTTTAATCCACTGCGACATCCACCACTCTTCCAAAGGGCATTAAAACCATCTTCTTAAGCTACTGTGACCTCCACGTCTCTTCCACGGGGCATTGATATTGTCTTTTTATTCCACTGCGACCTCCACCACTCTTCCTCGGGCTATTGATATTGTATTTTTAATCCACTGCAACCTCCACCACTCTTCCATGTGGCATTAAAACCATCTTGTTAAGCTACTGTGACCTCCATGTCGCTTCCAAGGGGCATTAAAACCGTATGGTTAAACCAATCTGAACTCCACAGAACTTCCAAGGGGCATTGATATTGTCTTTTTATTCCACTCTAACCTCCACCACTCTTCCAAGGGGCATTGATATTGTCTTTTTATTCCAATGCGACCTCCACCACTCTTCAAAGGTGCATTAGAACAGTCTTGTTAAGCTTCTGTGACCTCCATGTCTCTTCCACAGGGCATTGATATTGTCTTTTTATTCCACTGGAACCTCCAACACTCTTCCAAGGTGCATTGATATTGTCTTTTTATTCCACTGAGACTACAACCACTCCTTCAAGGAGCATTGACATTGTGTTTTTAATCCACTTCGACCTCCACCACTCTTCCAAGGGGCATTAAAACAGTCTTGTTAAGTTACTGTGACCTCCACATCTCTTCCAAGGATCGTTAAAACCGTCTGGTCGCACTACTCTGAACTCCACAGCTCTTCCAAAGGGGCATTATTATTGTCTTTTTAATCCACTGTAACCTCCACCACTCTTCCAAGGGGCATTGATATTGTCATTTTATTCCACTGAGACCTCCACCAGTCCTCCAAGAGGCATTAAAACCATCTTGATAAGCTACTGTGACCTCCACGTCTCTTCCACGGGGCATTGAAATTGTCTTTTTATTCCACTGTAACCTCCATCACTCGTCCAAGGGGCATTGATATTGTCTTTTAATTCCAATGCGACCTCCACCACTCTTCCAAGGGGCATTTATAATGTCTTTTTATTCCACTGCGACCTCCACCACTCTTCCAAGGCTCATTGATATTGTCTTTTTAATCCACTGCGACCTCCACCACTCTTCCAAAGGGCATTAAAACCTTCTTGTTAAGCTATTGTGACCTCCACATCTCTTCCACGGGGCATTGATATTGTCTTTATTTTATCTGTAACCTCCACAACTGTTCCAAGGGGCATTGATATTGTCTTTTTATTCCACTGTAACCTCCATCACTCTTCCAAGGGGCATTGATATTGTCTTTTTATTCCACTGCAACCTCCACCACTCTTCCAAGGGGCATTCATATTGTCTTTTTAATCAACTGCGACCTCCACCACTTTTCCAAGGGGCATTAAAACTGTCTTGTTAAGCTACTGTCACCACCACGTCCCTTCCAAGGGGTATTAAAACCATTAATTTAAACCACTCTGAGCTCCACAGCTCTTGCAAGGGGCATTGATATTGTCTTTTTTTTCCAATGTATCCTCCAGCACTATTCCAAGGGGCATTGATATTGTCTTTTTATTCCACTGCAACTTCCACCTCACTTCCAAGGGGCATTAAAACCGTCTTGTTAAGCTACTGTGACCTCCACGTCTCTTTCACGGGGCATTGATATTGTCTTTTTATTCCACTGTAACCTCCACCACTCTTCCAAGGGGCATTAATATTGTCTTTTTATTCCACTGGGACCTTCACCACTCTTCCAAGTGGCATTGTTATTGTCTTCTTAATCCACTGCGACCTCCACCACTCTTCCAAGGGGCATTAAAACAGTATTGTTAAACTACTGTGACCTCCACGTCTCTTCCAAGGTGCATTAAAACCGTCAATTTAAACCACTCTGAACTCCACAGCTCTTCCAAGTGGCATTGATATTGTCTTTTTATTCCACTGTAACCTCCACCATTCTTCCAAGGGGTATTGATATTGTCTTTTTAATGCACTGCAACATTCACCACTCTTCCAAGGGACATTAAAACCATCTGGTTAAACAACTCTGAACTCCATAGCTCTTTCAAGAGGCATTGATATTGTCTTTTTATTTCACTGTAACCTCCACCACTCTTTCAAGGGGCATTGATATTGTCTTTTTATTCCACTGCGACCTCCACCACTCTTCCAAGGGGCATTAAAACTGTCTTGTTAAGCTACTGTGACCTCCACGTGTCTTCCACGGGGCATTGATATTGTCTTTTTAATCCTCTGTGACTTCCACCACTTTTCCAAGGGGCATTAAAACCGTCTTGTTAATATACTGTGACCTCCACGTCTCTTCCGAGCGGCAATAAAACCATCTGGTTAAACCACTCTGAACTCCACAGCTCTTCCAAGGGGCATTGGTATTGTCTTTTTATTCCACTCTAACCTCCACCACTCTTCCAAGGGGCATTGACATTGTCATTTTATTCCTCTGCGACCTCCATCATTCTACCAAGGGGCATTGATATTGTCTTTTTATTCCACTGCCACCTCCACCACTCTTCCAAGGGACATTGATATTGTCTTTTTAATCCACTGCGACCTCCACCACTTTTCCAAAGGGCATTAAAAATGTCTTTTTAAGCTACTGTGACCTCCACGTCACTTCCAATGGGCATTAAAACCGTCTGGTTAAACCACTCTGAACTCCACAGCTCTTCCAAGGGGCATTGGTTTTGTCTTTTTATTCCACTCTAACCTCCACCACTCTTCCATGGGGCATTGACATTGTCTTTTTATTCCACTGCGACCTCCACCATTCTTCCAAGGGGCATTGAAACTGTCTTGTTAAGCTACAGTGACCTCTACATCTCTTCCACGGGGCAATGATATTGTATTTCAATTCTGCTGTAATCTTCACCACTCTACCAAGGGGCATTGATATTGTCTTTTTATTCCACTGCGACCTCCATCATTCTTCCAAGGGGCATTGATATTGTCTTTTCATTCCACTGCCACCTCCACCACTCTTCCAAGGGGCATTGATATTGTCTTTTTAATCCACTGCGACCTCCACCACTTTTCCAGGGGGCATTACAAACGTCTTTTTAAGCTACTGTGACCTCCACATCACTTCCAATGGGCATTAAAACCGTCTGGTTAAACCACTCTGAACTCCACAGCTCTTCCAAGGGGCATTGGTATTGTCTTTTTATTCCACTCTAACCTCCACCGCTCTTCCAAGGGGCATTGAAATTGTCTTTTTATTCCACTGCGACCTCCACCATTCTTCCAAGGGGCATTAAAACTGTCTTGTTAAGCTACAGTGACCTCCACATCTCTTCCATGGGGCATTGATATTGTATTTAAATTCCACTGCGACCTCCACATGTCTTCCAAGTGGAATTGATATTGTCTTTTTATTCCACTGCGACCTCCACCACTCTTCTAAGGGGCATTGATATTGTCTTTTTAATCCCCTGCAACCTCCACCACTCTTCCAAGGGGCATTAAAACAGTTTTGATAAGCTACTGTGACCTCCTCGTCTCTTCCAAGGGGCATTAAAACCGTGTGGTTAAACCACTCTGAACTCCACAGCTATTCCAAGAAACATTGATATTGTCTTTTTATTCGACTGTAACCTCCACCACTCTTCCAAGGGGCATTAAAACCGTCTTGTTAAGCTACTGTGACCTCCACGTCTCTTCCAAGGGGCATTAAAACCGTCAATTTAAACCACTCTGAACTCCACAGCTCTTGCAAGAGGCATTGATAATGTCTTTTTATTCCAATGTAACCTCCAGCACTCTTCCAAGGGGCATTGTTATCGTCTTTTTATTCCACTGCAACTTCCACCTCTCTTCCAAGGGGCATTAAAACCGTCTTGTTAAGCTACTGTGACCTCCACGTCTCTTTCACTGGGCATTGATATGGTCTTTTTATTTCACTGTAACCTCCACCACTCTTCCAAGGGGCATTGATATTGTCTTTTTATTCCACTGGGACCTTCACCACTCTTCCAAGTGACATTGATATTGTCTTTTTAATCCACTGTGACCTCCACCACTCTTCCAAGGGGCATTAAAACAGTATTGTTAAGCTACTGTGACCTCCACGTCTCTTCCAAGGTGCATTAAAACCGTCAATTTAAACCACTCTGGACTCCACAGCTCTTGCATGAGGCATTGATATTGTCTTTTTATTCCACTGTAACCTACAGCACTCTTTCAAGGGGCATTGATATTGTCTTTTTATTCCACTGCGACTTCCACCACTCTTCCAAAGTGCATTAAAAACATCTTGTTTAGCTACTGTAACGTCCATGTCTATTCCACGGGGCATTGATATTGTCTTTTTATACCACAGTATCCTCCACCACTCTTCAAAGGGGTATTGATATTGTCTTTTTATTCCATTGCGACTTCCACCTCTCTTCTAAGGTGCATTGATATTGTCTTTTTAATCCACTGCGACCTCCACCACTCTTCCACGAGGCATTAAAACAGTCTTGTTAAGCTACTGTGACCTCCAAGTCTCTTCCACGAGGCACTGATATTGTCTTTTTATTCCACTGCGACCTCCACCACTCTTCCAAGGGGCATTGATATTGTCTTTTTAATCCCCTGCAACCTCCACCACTCTTCCAAGGGGCATTAAAACAGTTTTGATAAGCTACTGTGACCTCCACGTCTCTTCCAAGGGGCATTAAAACCGTGTAGTTAAACGACTCTGAACTCCACAGCTATTCCAAGAAACATTGATATTGTCTTTTTATTCGACTGTAACCTCCACCACTCTTCCAAGGGGCATTAAAACCGTCTTGTTAAGCTACTGTGACCTCCATTTCTCTTCCAAGGGGCATTAAAACCGTCAATTTAAACCTCTCTGAACTCCACAGCCCTTGCAAAAGGCATTGATATTGTCTTTTTATTCCACTGTAACTTCCACCACTCTTCCAAGGGGCATTGATTTTGTCTTTTTAATTCACTGCGACCTCCATCACTCTTCCAAGAAGCTTTAAAACCGTCTTGTTTAGCTAGTGTGACCTCCACGTCTATTCCACGGTGCCTTAAAACCTTCTTGTTAAACCACTGTGAACTCCACAGCTCTTCCAAGGGGCATTGATATTGTCTTTTTATTCCACTGTAACCTCCACCACTCTTCCAAGGGGCATTGATATTGTCTTTTTATTTTACTGCGACCTCCACCACTCTTCCAAGGGGCATTAATATTGTCTTTTTATTCCACTGCGACCTCCACCTCTCTTCCAAGGGGCATTAAAACTATCTTGTTAAGCTACTGTGACCTCCAAGTCTCTTCCACGAGGCATTGATATTGTCTTTTTATTCCACTGCGACCTCCACATCTCTTCCAAGGGGAATTGATATTGTCTTTTTATTCCACTGCGATCTCCACCATTCTTCCAAGGGGCATTAAAACTGTCTTGCTAAGCTACAGTGACCTCCACATCTCTTCCACGGGGCATTGATATTGTCTTTAAATTCCACTGTAACCTCCACCACTCAACCAAGGGGCATTGATATTGTATTTTTATTCCACTGCCACCTCCACCACTCTTCCAAAGGGCATTGATATTGTCTTTTTAATCCACTGCGACCTCCACCACTCTTCCAAAGGGCATTAAAACCATCTTGTTAAGCTACTGTGACCTCCACTTCTCTTCCACTGAGCATTGATATTGTCTTTTTATTCCACTGCGACCTCTGCTACTCTTCCAAGGGGCATTGATATTGTCTTTTTTTCCACTGCGACCTCCACCAATCTTACAAGGGGCATTTATATTGTCTTCTTAATCAACTGCGACCTCCAGCACTCTTCAAAGGGGCATGAAAACCGTCTTGTTAACCTACTTTGACATCCACGTCAATTCCACGGTGCATTGATATTGTCTTTTTATTCCACTGCGACCTCCACCACTGTTCGAAGGGGCATTGATATTGTCTTTTTATTTTACTGCGACCTCCACCACTCTTCCAAGGGGCATTAATATTGTCTTTTTATTCCACTGCGACCTCCACCACTCTTCCAAGGGTCATTGATATTGTCTTTTTATTCCACTGTAACCTCCACCACTCTTCCAAGGGGCATTGATATTGTCTTTTTATTCCACTGCGACCTCCACCTCTCTTCCAAGGGGCATTAAAACCATCTTGTTAAGCTACTGTGACCTCCAAGTCTCTTCCACGAGGCATTGATATTGTCTTTTTATTCCACTGCGACCTCCACATCTCTTCCAAGGGAAATTGATATTGTCTTTTTATTCCATTGCGATCTCCACCATTCTTCCAAGGGGCATTAAAACTGTCTTGTTAAGCTACAGTGACCTCCACATCTCTTCCACGGGGCATTGATATTGTCTTTAAATTCCACTGTAACCTCCACCACTCAACCAAGGGGCATTGATATTGTATTTTTATTCCACTGCGACCTCCACCACTCTTCCAAAGGGCATTGATATTGTCTTTTTAATCCACTGCGACATCCACGACTCTTCCAAAGGGCATTAAAACCATCTTGTTAAGCTACTGTGACCTCCACTTCTCTTCCAAGGGGCATTGATTTTGTCTTTTTATTCCACTGCGACCTCCGCTACTCTTCCAAGGGGCATTGATATTGTCTTTTTTTCCACTGCGACCTCCACCAATCTTACAAGGGGCATTTATATTGTCTTCTTAATCAACTGCGACCTCCACCACTCTTCAAAGGGGCAAGAAAACCATCTTGTTAACCTACTTTGACATCCACCTCAATTCCACGGTGCATTGATATTGTCTTTTTATTCCACTACGACCTCTACCACTCTGCCAAGGGGCATTGATATTGTCTTTTTATTCCACTGTAACCTACACCACTCTTCATAGGGGCATTGATTTTGTCTTTTTATTCCACTGTGACCTACACTACTCTTCCAAGGGTCATTGATATTGTCTTTTTTATTTACTGTGACCTCCACCACTCTTCCAAGGGGTTTTAAAACTGTCTGGTTAAACCACTCTGAACTCCACAGCTCTTCCAAGGTGCATTGATATTGTCGTTCTTTTCCACTATAACCTCCACCACTCTTCCAAGGGGCAATGATTTTGTCTTTTTATTCCACTGCGACCTTAACCACTCTTCCAAAGGGCATTGATATTGTCTTTTTAATCCACTGCGACCTCCACCATTCTTCCAAGGGGCATTGAAACAGTCTTGTTAATCTACTGTGACCTCCACGTCTCATTCAATGGGCATTGAAACCGTCAATTTAAACCACTCTCAATTCCACAGCTCTTGCAAGGGGCTTTGATATTGTTTTTTATTCCACTGTAACCTCCACCACTCTTCTAAGGGGCATTGATATTGTCTTTTTAATCCACTGCGACCTCCACCACTCTTCCAGTGGGCATTAAAATAGTCTTGTTATGCTACTGTGACCTCAACGTTCCTTCCACGGGGCATTGATATTGTCTTTTTATTCCATTGCGACCTCCACCACTCTTCCAAGGGGCATTAAAACCGTCTATTTAAGCTACTTTGACCTCCAAGTCTCTTTCAAGGGGCATTAAAACCGTGTGGTTAAACCGCTCTGAGTCTACAGCTCTTCCAAGGGGCATTGACAATGTCTTTTTATTCCATTGTAATCTTCTGCACTCTTCCAAGTGCATTGATATTGTCTTTTTATTCCTCTGATACGTCCACAACTCTTCCAAGTGGCATTAAAACCGTCTTGTTAAGCTAATGTGACATTCAAGTTTCTTACACAGTGCATTGATATTGTCTTTTTATTCCACTGTAACCTCCACCACTCTTCCAAGGGGCATTGGTATTGTCTTTTTATTCCACTGTAACCTCCACCAATCTTCCAAGGGGCATTGATATTGTCTTTTTATTCCACTGCGACCTCCACCACTCTTCTAAGGGGTATTGATATTGTCTTTTAAATCTACAATGATCTCCACCACTCTTCCAAGGAGCATTAAAACAGTCTTGTTAAGCTACTGCTACCTCCTCGTCTCTTCCAAGGGGCATTAAAACCGTCTGGTTAAACACTCTGAACTCCACGCCTCTTACAAGAGGCATTGATATTGTCTTTTTATTCGACTGTAACATCCACCACTCTTCCAAGGTGCATTGATATTGTCTTTTTAATCAACTGCGACCTCCAACACTCTTCCAAGGGGCATTAAAACCGTCTTGTGAAGCTACTGTGACATCCACGTCCCTTCCACGGGGTATTGATATTGTCTTTTTATTCCACTGCAACCTCCACCACTCTTCCAAGGGTCATTGGTATTGTCTTTTTAATCCACTGCGACCTCCACCACTCTTCCAAGGGGCATTGATATTGTCTTTTTAATCCACTGTGACCTCCACGTCTCTTCCAAGGGGCATTAAAACCGTCAATTTAAACCACTCTGTACTCCACAGCTCTTCCAAGGAGCACTGGTATTGTCTTTTTATTCCACTCTAACCTCCACCACTCTTCCAAGGGGCATTGACATTGTCTATTTTTTCCACTGCGACCTCCACCCCTCTTCCAAGGGGCATTAAAACTGTCTTGTTATGCTACTGTCACGTCGACTTCTCTTCCAAGGGGCATTAAAACCATCTGGTTAAACCACTCTGAACTCCACAGCTCTTCCAAGGGGCATTTGTATTGTCTTTTATTCCACTCTAACCTCCACCACTCTTCCAAGGTGCATTGACATTGTCTTTTTATTCCACTGCGACCTCCACCCCTCTTCCAAGGGGCATTAAATCCATATTGTTAAGCTACAGTGACCTTAACATCTCTTCCACTGGGCATTTAAATTGTCTTTTTATTCCACTGTAACCTCCACCACTCGTCCAAGGGGCATTGATATTGTCTTTTTATTCCACTGCGACCTCCACGACTCTTCCAAGGGGCATTGATAATATCTTTTTATTCCACTGCGACCTCCACCACTCTTCCAAGGCTCATTGATATTGTCTTTTTAATCCACTGCGACCTCCACCACTCTTCCAAAGGGCATTAAAACCGTCTTGTTAAGCTATTGTGACCTCCACATCTCTACCACGGGGCATTAATATTGTCTTTTTATTTAACTGTAACCTAAACCACTGTTCCAAGGGGCATTGATATTGTCTCTGTTTTCCACTTTGACCTCCACCACTCTTAAAAGGGGCATTGATATTGTCATTTTATTCCACTGCGACCTCCACGTCTCTTCCACAGGGCATTGTTATTGTCTTTTTATTCCACTGCGACCTCCATCACTCTGCCAAGGGGCATTAAAACAGTCTTGTTAACCTATTGTGACCTCCATGTCTCTTTCACAGGGCATTGTTATTGTCTTTTTATTCCACTGCGACCTTCACCACACTTCCAAGGGGCATTGATATTGTCTTTTTATTCCACTGCGACCTCCACCACCCTTCCAAGGTTCATTGATATTGTCTTTTTAATCCACTGCGACCTCCACCACTCTTCCAAGGGGCATTATAACCGTCTTGTTAAGCTACTGTGACCTCCACGTCTCTTCCAAGGGGCACTAAAACCATTTGGTTAAACCACTCTGTACTCCACGGCTCTTCCAAAGGGCATTAAAACCGTCTAGTTAAACCGCTCTGAGCTCTACAGCTCTTCCAAGTGGCATTGACAATGTCTTTTTATTCCATTGTAACCTTCTGCACTCTTCCAAGTGCATTGATATTGTCTTTTTATTCCTCTGCGACGTCCACGACTCTTCCAAGGGGCATTAAAACCGTCTTGTTAAGCTACTGTGACCTCCAAGTTTCTTACACAGGGCATTGATATTGTCTTTTTATTCCATTGTAACCTCCACCACTCTTCCAAGGGGCATTGATATTGTCTTTTATTCCACTGTAACCTCCACCACTGTTCTAAGGGGCATTAAAACCGTCTTGTTAAGCTACTGTGACCTCCACGTCTCTTCCACAGGGCATTGTTATTGTCTTTTTATTCCACTGTGACCTCCACCACTCTGCCGAGGGGCATTAAGACCGTCTTGTTAAGCTACTGTGATGTCCACATCTATTCCACGGGGCATTGATATTGTCTTTTTATTCCACTGTAACCTTCACCACTCTTCCAAGGGGCATTGATATTGTCTTTTTATTCCACTGTAACCTCCACCAATATTCCAAGGGGCATTGATATTGTCTTTTTATTCCACTGCGACCTCCACCACTCTTCTATGGGGCATTGATATTGTCTTTTAAATCCACAACGATCTCCACCACTCTTCCAAGGGGCATTAAAACAGTCTTGATAAGCTACTGTGACCTCCACGTCTCTTCCAAGGGGCATTAAAACATCTGGATAAACCACTCTGTACTCCACAGCTCTTCGAAGAGGCATTGATATTGTCTTTTTATTCGACTGTAACCTCCACCACTCTTCCAAGGGGTATTGATATTGTCTCTGTTTTCCACTGCGACCTCCACCACTCTTCCAAGGGGCATTGATATTGTCTTTTTATTTCACTGTAACTTCCACCACCCTTTCAAGGGGCATTGATATTGTGTTTTTATTCCACTGTAACCACCACCACTCTTCCAAGGGGCATTGATATTGTCTTTTTATTCCACTGTAACCTCCACCACTCTTCCAAGGGGCATTGATATTGTCTTTTTATTCCACTGCGAAATCCACCACTCTTCCAAAGTTCATTGATATTGTCTTTTTAATCCACTGCGACCTCCACCACTCTTCCAAGGGGCATTAAAACCGTCTTGTTAAGCTACTGTGACCTCCACGTCTCTTCCAAGGGGCACTCAAACCGTTTGGTTAAGCCACTCTGTACTCCACAGCTCTTCCAAGGGGCATTGATATTGTCTTTTTATTTCACTGTAACTTCCACCACTCTTTCAAGGGGCATTGATATTGTATTTTTATTCCACTGTGACCTCCACCTCTCTTCCAAGGGGCATTAAAACCGTCTTGTTAAGCTACTGTGACCTCCAAGTCTCTTCCAAGGGGCATTAAAACCGTCTGGTTAAACCGCTCTGAGCACCACAGCACTTCCAAGGGGCATTTACAATGTCTTTTTATTCCATTGTAACGTTCTGCACTCTTCCAAGTGCATTGATATTGTCTTTTTATTCCTCTGCGACGTCCACGACTCTTCCATGGGGCATTAAAACCGTCTTGTTAAGCTACTGTGACCTCCAAGTTTCTTACACAGGGCATTGATACTGTCTTTTCATTCCACTGTAACCTCCACCACTCTTCCAAGGGACATTGATATTGTCTTTTTAATCCACTGCGACCTCCCTCACTCTTCCAAGAAGCATTGAAACTGTCTTGTTAAGCTACTGTGACCTCCACGTCTCTTCCACAGGGCATTGTTATTGTCTTTTTATTCCACTGCGACCTCCACCACTCTGCCAAGCGGCATTAAAACCGTCTTGTTAAGCTACTGTAACCTCCATGTCTCTTCCAAGGGGCACGAAAACCGTTTGGTTAAACCACTCTTTACTCCACAGCTCTTGCAAGGGGCATTGATATTGTCTTTTTATTTCACTATAACTTCCACCACTCCTTCAATGGGCATTGATATTGTATTTTTATTCCTCTGTGACCTCCACCACTCTTCCAAGGGGCATTTAAACAGTCTTGTTAAGCTACTGTGACCTCCAAGTCTCTTCCAAGGGGCATTAAAACCGTCTGGATAAACCGATCTGAGCTCCACAGCACTTCCAAGGGGCATTTACAATGTCTTTTTATTCCATTGTAACCTTCTGTTCTCTTCCAAGTGCATTGATATTGTCTTTTTATTCCTCTGCGACGTCCACGACTCTTCCAAGGGGCATTAAAACCATCTTGTTAAGCTACTGTGACCTCCAAGTTTCTTACACAGGTCATTGATATTGTCTTTTTATTCCACTGTAACCTCCATCACTCTTCCAAGGGGCATTGATATTGTCTTTTTAATCCACTGCGACCTCCACCACTCTTCCAAGGGGCATTTAAACAGTCTTGATAAGCTACTGTGACCTCCTCGTCTCTTCCAAGGGGCACGAAAACCGTTTGGTTAAACCACTCTTTACTCCACAGCTCTTCCAAGGGGCATTGATATTGTCTTTTTATTTCACTATAACTTCCACCACTCCTTCAAGGGGCATTGATATTGTATTTTTATTCCTCTGTGACCTCCACCACTCTTCCAAGGGGCATTTAAACAGTCTTGTTAAGCTACTGTGACCTCCACGTCTCTTCCAAGGGGCACTAAAACCGTTTGGTTAAACCACAATGTACTCCACAGCTCTTCCAAGGGGCATTGATATTGTCTTTTTATTTCACTGTAACTTCCACCACTCTTTCAAGGGGCATTGATATTGTATTTTTATTCCACTGTGACCTCCACCAATCCTCCAAGGGGCATTAAAACCGTCTTGTAAAGCTACTGTGACCTCCAAGTCTCTTCCAAGGGGCATTAAAACCGTCTGGTTAAACCGCTCTGAGCTCCACAGCACTTCCAAGGGGCATTTACAATGTCTTTTTATTCCATTGTAACCTTCTGCTCTCTTCCAAGTGCATTGATATTGTCGTTTTATTCCTCTGCGACGTCCACGACTCTTCCAAGGGGCATTAAAACCATCTTGTTAAGCTACTGTGACCTCCAAGTTTCTTACACAGGGCATTGATATTGTCTTTTTATTCCACTGTAACCTCCATCACTCTTCCAAGGGGCATTGATATTGTCTTTTTATTCCACTGCGATCTCCACCACTCTTCCAAGGTTCATTGAAATTGTCTTTTTAATCCACTGCGACCTCCACCACTCTTCCAAGGGGCATTAAAACAGTCTTGATAAGCTACTGTGACCTCCTCGTCTCTTCCAAGGGGCATTAAACCGCCTGGTTAAACCACTCTGTACTCCACAGCTCTTCCAAGAGGCATTGATATTGTCTTTTTTTCTACTGTAACCTCCACCACTCTTCCAAGGGGCATTGATATTGTCTCTGTTTTCCACTGCGACCTCCACCACTCTTCCAAGGGGCATTGATATTGTCATTTTATTCCACTGTGACCTCCACGTCTCTTCCACAGGGCATTGTTATTGTCTTTTTATTCCACTGCGACCTGCACCACTCTGCCAAGGGGCATTAAAACCGTCTTGTTTAGCTACTGTGACCTCCACGTCTTTTCCACAGGGCATTGTTATTGTCTTTTTATTCCACTGCGACCTCCATCACTCTGCCAAGGGGCATTAAAACAGTCTTGTTAACCTATTGTGACCTCCACGTCTCTTTCACAGGGCATTGCTATTGTCTTTTTATTCCAGTGCGACCTTCACCACACTTCCAAGGGGCATTGATATTGTCTTTTTATTCCACTGCGACCTCCACCACCCTTCCAAGGTTCATTGATATTGTCTTTTTAATCCACTGCGACCTCCACCACTCTTCCAAGGGGCATTAAAACCGTCTTGTTAAGCTACTGTGACCTCCACGTCTCTTCCAAGGGGCACTAAAACCATTTGGTTAAACCACTCTGTACTCCACGGCTCTTCCAAAGGGCATTAAAACCGTCTAGTTAAACCGCTCTGAGCTCCACAGCTCTTCCAAGGGGCATTGACAATGTCTTTTTATTCCATTGTAACCTTCTGCACTCTTCCAAGTGCATTGATATTGTCTTTTTATTCCTCTGCGACGTCCACGACTCTTCCAAGGGGCATTAAAACCGTCTTGTTAAGCTACTGTGACCTCCAAGTTTCTTACACAGAGCATTGATATTGTCTTTTTATTCCATTGTAACCTCCACCACTCTTCCAAGGGGCATTTATATTGTCTTTTATTCCACTGTTACCTCCACCACTGTTCTAAGGGGCATTAAAACCGTCTTGTTAAGCTACTGTGACCTCCACGTCTCTTCCACAGGGCATTGTTATTGTCTTTTTATTCCACTGCGACCTCCACCACTCTGCCGAGGGGCATTAAAACCGTCTTGTTAAGCTACTGTGATGTCCACATCTATTCCACGGGGCATTGATATTGTATTTTTATTCCACTGTAACCTCCACCACTCTTCCAAGAGGCATTGATATTGTCTTTTTATTCCACTGCGACCTCCACCACTCTTCCAAGGTTCATTGATATTGTCTTTTTAATCCACTACGACCTCCACCACTCTTTCAAGGGGCATTAAAACCGTCTTGTTAAGCTACTGTGACCACCATGTCTCTTCCAAGGGGCACTAAAACCGTTTGGTTAAACCACTCTGTACTCCACAGCTCTTCAAAGGGGCATTGATATTGTCTTTTTATTTCACTGTAACTTCAACCACTCCTTCAAGGGGCATTGATATTGTATTTTTATTCCACTGTGACCTCCACCACTCTTCCAAGGGGCATTAAAACCGTCTTGTTAAGCTACTGTGACCTCCAAGTCTCTTTCAAGGGGCATTAAAACAGTCTGGTTAAACTGCTCTGAGCTCCAAAGCTCTTCCAAGGGGCATTGGCAATGTCTTTTTATTCCATTGTAATCTTCTGCACTCTTCCAAGTGTATTGATATTGTCTTTAACTCCAATGCGACGTCCACGACTCTTCCAAGGGGCATTTGAAACCGTCTTGTTAAGCTACTGTGACCTCCAAATTTCTTACACAGGGCATTGATATTGTCTTTTATTTCACTGTAACCTCCACCACTCTCCCAAGGGGCATTGATATTGTCTTTTAAATCCACTGCGACCTCCATCACTCTTCCAAGAAGCATTGAAACCGTCTTGTTAAGCTACTGTGATCTCCACGTCTATTCCACGGTGCATTAAAACTTTCTGGTTAAACCACTGTGAACTCCACAGCTCTTCCAAGGGGCATTGATATTGTCTTTTTGTCCCACTGTGACCTCAACGTCTCTTCCAAGGGGCATTGATATTGTCTTTTTATTTAATTGGAACCTCCACCACTCTTCCAAGGGGCATTGATATTGTCTTTTTATTCCACTGTAACCTCCACCATTCTTCCAAGGGACATTGATATTGTATTTTTATTCCACTGTAACCTCCACCACTCTTCCAAGGTACATTGATATTGTCTTTTTATTCCACTGTAACCTCCACCACTCTTCCAAGGGACATTGATATTGTCTTTTTACTCCACTGCGACCTCTATCACTCCTCCAAGGGGCTTTAAAACAGTCTTGATAAGCTTCTGTGACCTTCACGTCTCTTCCAAGGGTTCATTAAACCGCATGGTTAAACCACTCTGAACTCCACAGCTCTTCCAAGAGGCATTGATATTGTCTTTTTTTTCAACTGTAACCTCCACCACTCTACCAAGGGGCATTGATATTGTCTTTTTTTTCCACTGCGACCTCCACCACTCTTACAAGGGGTTTTGATAGTCTTTTTAATCCACTGCGACCTCCACCACTCTTCCAAGGAGCATTAAAACCGTCTTGTTAAGCTACTGTGACCTCCACGTCCCTTCCACGGGGCATTGATATTGTCTTTTTATTCCACTGCGACCTCCACCACTCTTCCAAGGGGCATTGATATTGTCTATTTATTCCACTGCGACCTTCACCCCTCTTCCAAGGAACATTGATATTGTCTTTTTTTTCCACTGTAACCTCCACCACTCTTCTAAGGGGCATTGATATTTTCTTTTTATTCCACTGCGACCTCCACCACTCTTCCAAGGGGCATCAATAATGTCTTTTTAATCCACTGCGACCTCCACCACTCTTCCAAGGGGCATTAAAACCGTCTTGTTAAGCTACTGTGACCTCCACGTCTCTTCCAACGGGCATTAAAACTGTCAATTTAAACGACTCTGAACTCCACAGCTCTTGCAAAAGGCATTGATATTGTCTTTTTATTCCACTGTAACTGCCACCACTCTTCCAAGGGGCATTGATTTTGTCTTTTTAATCTACTGCGACCTCCATCTCTCTTCCAAGAAGCATTAAAACCATCTTGTTTAGCTACTGTGTCCTCCACGTCTATTCCACTGTGCCTTAAAACCTTCTGGTTAAACCACTGTGAACTCCTCAGCTCTTCCAAGGGGCATGGATATTGTCTTTTAATTCCAATTTAACCTCCATCACTCATCCTAGGGGCATTGATATTGTCTTTTTATTTTACTACAACCTCCACCAAACTTCCAAGGGGCATTAATATTGTCTTTTTATTCCACTGCGACCTCCACGTCTCTTCCAAGGGTCATTGATATTGTCTTTTTATTCCACTGTAACCTCCACTACTCTTGCAAGGGGCATTGATATTGTTTTTAATTCCACTGTAACCTCCACCACTCTTCCAAGGTGCATTGATTTTGTCTTTTTAATCCACTGCGACCTCCATCACTCTTCCAAGAAGCATTAAAACCGTCTTGTTTAGCTACTGTGACCTCCACGTCTATTCCACGGTGCCGTAAAACCTTCTGATTAAACCACTGTGAACTCCTCAGCTCTTCCAAGGGGCATGGATATTGTCTTTTTATTCCACTGTAACCTCCACCACTCATCCTAGGGGCATTGATATTGTCTTTTTATTTTACTGCGACCTCCACCACTCTTCCAAGGGGCATTAATATTGTCTTTTTATTCCACTGCGACCTCCACCACTCTTCCAAGGGTCATTGATATTGTCTTTTTATTCCACTGTAACCTCCAATACTCTTCCAAGGGGCATTGATATTGTCTTTTTATTCCACTGCGACCTCCACCTCTCTGCCAAGGGGCATTAGAACCATCTTGTTAAGGTACTGTGTCCTCCAACTCTCTTCCACGAGGCATTGATATTGTCTTTTTATTCCAGTGCGACCTCCACATCTCTTCCAAGTCGAATTGATATTGTCTTTTTATTCCACTGAGACCTCCACCACTCTACTAAGGGGCATTGATATTGTCTTTTTAATCCACTGTGACCTCCACGTCTCTTCCAAGGGCATTAAACCGTCTTGTTAAACCACTCTGTACTCCACAGCTCTTCCAAGAGGCATTGATATTGTCTTTTTATTCGACTGTAACCTCCAACACTCTTCCAAGGGGCATTCCACTGCGAACTCCACCACTCTTCCAATGGGCATTAAAACCGTCTTGTTATGCTACTGTGACCTCCACGTCCCTTCCACGGGGCATTGATATTGTCTTTTTATTCCATTGCGACCTCCACCACTCTTCCAAGGGGCATTAAAACCGTCTTGTTAAACCGCTCTGAGCTCCACAGCTCTTCCAAGGGGCATTGACTATGTCTTTTTATTCCATTGTAACCTTCTGCAATCTTTCAAGTGCATTGATATTGTCTTTTTATTCCTCTGCGATGTCCACGACTCTTCCAAGGGGCATTAAAACAATCTTGTTAAGCTGCTGTGACTTCCAAGTTTCTTACACAAGGCATTGATATTGTCTTTTTATTCCACTGTAACCTCCACCACTCTTCCAAGGGGCATTGATATTGTCTTTTTATTCCACTGCGACCTCCACCACTCTTCTATGGGGCATTGATATTGTCTTTTAAATCCACAACGATCTCCACCACTCTTCCAAGGGGCATTAAAACAGTCTTGATAAGCTACTGTGACATCCACGTCTCTTCCAAGGGGCATTTAACCATCTGGTTAAACCACTCTGTACTCCACAGCTCTTCGAAGAGGCATTGATATTGTCTTTTTATTCGACTGTAACCTCCACCACTCTTCCAAGGGGTATTGATATTGTCTCTGTTTTCCACTGCAACCTCCACCACTCTTCCAAGGGGCATTGATATTGTCTTTTTATTCCACTGCGACCTCCACGTCTCTTCCACAGGGCATTGTTATTGTGTTTTTATTACACTGCGATCTCCACCACTCTGCCAAGGCGCATTAAAACCGTCTTGTTTAGCTACTGTGACCTACACGTCTTTTCCACAGGGCATTGTAATTGTCTTTTTATTCCACTGCGACCTCCACCACTCTGCCAAGGGGCATTAAAACAGTCTTGTTAACCTACTGTGACCTCCACGTCTCTTTCACAGGGCATTGTTATTGTCTTTTTATTCCATTGCGACCTCCACCACTCTTCCAATTGGCATTAAAACTGTCTTGTTAAGCTACTGTGACCTCCAAGTCTATTCCAAGGGGCACTAAAACCACTTGGTTAAACCACCCTGTACTCCACAGTTCTTCCAAGGGGCATTGATTTTGTCTTTTTATTTCACTTTAACTTCCACCACTCTTTCAAGGGTCATTGATATTGTATTTTTATTCCACTGTGACCTCCACCACTCTTCCATGGGGCATTAAAACCTTCTTGTTAAGCTACTGTGACCTCCAAGTCTCTTCCAAGGGGCATTGACAATGTCTTTTTATTCCATTGTAACCTTCTGCACTCTTCCAAGTGCATTGATATTGTCTTTTTATTCCTCTGTGATGTCAACGACTCTTCCAAGGGGCATTAAAACCGTCTTGTTAAGCTACTGTGACCTCCAAGTTTCTTACACAGGGCATTGATATTGTCTTTTTATTCCACTGTAACCTCCACCACTCTTCCAAGGGGCATTGATATTGTCTTTTATTCCACTGTAACCTCCACCACTGTTCTAAGGGGCATTAAAAATGTCTTGTTAAGCTACTGTGACCTCCACGTCTTTTCCACAGGGCATTGTTATTGTCTGTTTATTCCACTGCGACCTCCTCCACTCTGCCGAGGGCATTAACACCGTCTTGTTAAGCTACTGTGAAGTCCTCATCTCTTCCACGGGGCATTGATATTGTGTTTTTATTCCACTGTAATCTCCACCACTCTTCCAAGGGGCATTGATATTGTATTTTTATTCCACTGCGACCTCCACCACTCTACCAAGGTTCATAGATGTTGTCTTTTTAATCCACTTCGAAATCCACCACTCTTCCAAGGGGCATTAAAACAGTCTTGTTAAGCTACTGTGACCTCCACGTCTCTTCCAAGGGGCACTAAAACCGTTTGGTTAAACCACTCTGTACTCCACAGCTCTTCCAAGGGGCATTGATATTGTCTTTTTATTTCACTGTAACTTCCACCACTCTTTCAAGGGGCATTGATATTGTGTTTTTATTCCACTGTAACCTCCACCACTCTTCCAAGGGGCATTGATATTGTCTTTTTATTCCACTGCGACCTCCACCACTCTTCCAAGGTTCATTGATATTGTCTTTTTAATCCACTGCGACCTCCACCACTCTTCCAAGGGGCATTAAAACCATCTTGTTAAGCTACTGTGACCTCCACGTCTCTTCCAAGGGGCACTCAAACCGTTTGGTTAAGCCACTCTGTACTCCACAGCTCTTCCAAGGGGCATTGATATTGTCTTTTTATTTCACTGTAACTTCCACCACTCTTTCAAGGGGCATTGATATTGTGTTTTTATTCCACTGTAACCTCCACCACTCTTCCAAGGGGCATTGATATTGTCTTTTTATTCCACTGTAACCTCCACCACTCTTCCAAGGGGCATTGATATTGTCTTTTTATTCCACTGCGACCTCCACCACTCTTCCAAGGTTCATTGATATTGTCTTTTTAATCCACTGCGACCTCCACCACTCTTCCAAGGGGCATTAAAACCGTCTTGTTAAGCTACTGTGACCTCCACGTCTCTTCCAAGGGGCACTCAAACCGTTTGGTTAAGCCACTCTGTACTCCACAGCTCTTCCAAGGGGCATTGATATTTTCTTTTTATTTCACTGTAACTTCCACCACTCTTTCAAGGGGCATTGATATTGTATTTTTATTCCACTGTGACCTCCACCTCTCTTCCAAGGGGCATTAAAACCATCTGGTTAAACCGCTCTGAGCACCACAGCACTTCCAAGGGGCATTTACAATGTCTTTTTATTCCATTGTAACGTTCTGCACTCTTCCAAGTGCTTTGATATTGTCTTTTTATTCCTCTGCGACGTCCACGACTCTTCCGTGGGGCATTAAAACCGTCTTGTTAAGCTACTGGGACCTCCAAGTTTCTTACACAGGTCATTGATATTGTCTTTTTATTCCACTGTAACCTCCACCACTCTTCCAAGGGGCATTGATATTGTCTTTTTAATCCACTGCGACCTCCACGTCTCTTCCACAGGGCATTGTTATTGTCTTTTTATTCCACTGCGACCTGCACCACTCTGCCAAGGGGCGTTAAAACCGTCTTGTTTTGCTACTGTGACCTCCACGTCTTTTCCACAGGGCATTGTTATAGTCTTTTTATTCCACTGCGACCTCCATCACTCTGCCAAGGGGCATTAAAACAGTCTTGTTAACCTATTGTGACCTCCACGTCTCTTTCACAGGGCATTGTTATTGTCTTTTTATTCCAGTGCGACCTTCACCACACTTCCAAGGGGCATTAATATTGTCTTTTTATTCCACTGCGACCTCCACCACCCTTCCAAGGTTCATTGATATTGTCTTTTTAATCCACTGCGACCTCCACCACTCTTCCAAGGGGCATTAAAACCGTCTTGTTAAGCTACTGTGACCTCCACGTCTCTTCCAAGGGGCACTAAAACCATTTGGTTAAACCACTCTGTACTCCACGGCTCTTCCAAAGGGCATTAAAACCCTCTAGTTAAACCGCTCTGAGCTCCACAGCTCTTCCAAGGGGCATTGACAATGTCTTTTTATTCCATTGTAACCTTCTGCACTCTTCCAAGTGCATTGATATTGTCTTTTTATTCCTCTGCGACTTCCACAACTCTTCCAAGGGGCATTAAAACCGTCTTGTTAAGCTACTGTGACCTCCAAGTTTCTTACACAGAGCATTGATATTGTCTTTTTATTCCATTGAAACCTCCACCACTCTTCCAAGGGGCATTGATATTGTCTTTTATTCCACTGTAACCTCCACCACTGTTCTAAGGGCCATTAAAACCGTCTTGTTAAGCTAGACTTGGAGGTCACAGTAGCTTAACAAGAAGGTTTTAATGCCCCATGGAAGAGTGGTGGAGGTCACAGTGGAATAAAAAGACAATAACAATGCCCTGTGAAAGAGACTTGGAGGTCACAGTAGCTTAACAAGCTGGTTTTAATGCCCCTTAGAAGAGTGGTGGAGGTCACAGTGGAATAAAAATACAATATCAATGCCCCTTGAAGGAGTGGTTGAAGTTACAGCGAAATAAAAAGACAATATCAATGCCCCTTTGAAGAGCTGTGGAGTACAGAGTGGTTTAACCAAACGGTTTTAGTGCCCCTTGGAAGAGACATGGTGGTCACAGTAGCTTAACAAGACGGTTTTAATGCCCCTTGAAAGCGTGGTGGAGGTCGTAGTGGATTAAAAAGACAATATCAATGAACCTTGGAAGAGTGGTGGAGGTCGCAGTGGAATAAAAAGACGGTTTTAATGCCCCTCGGCAGAGTGGTGGAGGTCGCAGTGGAATAAAAAGACAATAACAATGCCCTGTGGAAGAGACGTGGAGGTCACAGTAGCTTAACAAGACGGTTTTAATGCCCCTTAGAACAGTGGTGGAGGTTACAGTGGAATAAAAGACAATATCAATGCCCCTTGGAAGAGTGGTGGAGGTTACAATGGAATAAAAAGACAATATCAATGCTCTGTGTAAGAAACTTGGAGGTCACAGTAGCTTAACAAGACGGTTTTAATGCCCCTTGGAAGAGTCGTGGACCTCCACGTCTCTTCCACAGGGTATTGTTATTGTCTTTTTATTCCACTGCGACCTCCACCACTCTGCCAAGCGGCATTAAAACCGTCTTGTTAAGATACTGTGATGTCCACGTCTCTTCCAAGAGGCATTGATATTGTCTTTTTATTCCACTGTAACCTTCACCACTCTTCCAAGGTTCATTGATATTGTCTTTTTAATCCACTGCGACATCCACCACTCTTCCAAGGGGCATTAAAACGGTCTTGTTAAGCTACTGTAACCTCCACGTCTCTTCCAAGGGGCACGAAAACCGTTTGGTTAAACCACTCTTTACTCCACAGCTCTTCCAAGGGGCATTGATATTGTCTTTTTATTTCACTATAACTTCCACCACTCCTTCAATGGGCATTGATATTGTATTTTTATTCCTCTGTGACCTCCACCACTCTTCCAAGGGGCATTAAAACAGTCTTGTTAAGCTACTGTGACCTCCACGTCTCTTCCAAGGGGCACTAAAACCGTTTGGTTAAACCACAATGTACTCCACAGCTCTTCCAAGGGGCATTGATATTGTCTTTTTATTTCACTGTAACTTCCACCACTCTTTCAAGGGGCATTGATATTGTATTTTTATTCCACTGTGACCTCCACCACTCTTCCAAGGGGCATTAAAACCGTCTTGTAAAGCTACTGGGACCTCCAAGTCTCTTCCAAGGGGCATTAAAACAGTCTGGTTAAACCGCTCTGAGCTCCACAGCACTTCCAAGGGGCATTTACAATGTCTTTTTATTCCATTGTAACCTTCTGCTCTCTTCCAAGTGCATTGATATTGTCTTTTTATTCCTCTGCGACGTCCACGACTCTTCCAAGGGGCATTAAAACCGTCTTGTTAAGCTACTGTGACCTCCAAGTTTCTTACACAGGGCATTGATATTGTCTTTTTATTCCACTGTAACCTTCATCACTCTTCCAAGGGTCATTGATATTGTCTTTTTAATCCACTGCGACCTCCACCACTCTTCCAAGGTTCATTGAAATTGTCTTTTTAATCCACTGCGACCTCCACCACTCTCCTAAGGGGCATTCAAACCATCTTGTTAAGCTACTGTGACCTCCACGTCTCTTCCAAGGGGCACGAAAACCGTTTGGTTAAACCACTCTGTACTCCACAGCTCTTCCAAGGGGCATTGATATTGTCTTTTTAGTTCACTGTAACTTCCACCACTCCTTCAAAGGGCATTGATATTGTATTTTTATTCCACTGTGACCTCCACCACTCTTCCAAGGGGCATTAAAACAGTCTTGTTAATCTACTGTGACCTCCAAGTCTCTTCCAAGAAGCATTGACACCATCTTGTTAAGCTACTGTGACCTCCACGTCTCTTCCACAGGGCATTGTTATTGTCTTTTTATTCCACTGCGACCTCCACCACTCTGCCAAGCGGCATTAAAACCATCTTGTTAAGCTACTGTGATGTCCACGTCTCTTCCACGGGGCATTGATACTGTCTTTTTATTCCACTGTAACCTCCACCACTCTTCCAAGAGGCATTGATATTGTCTTTTTATTCCACTGCGACCTCCACCACTCTTCCAAGGTTCATTGAAATTGTCTTTTTAAGCCACTGCGACCTCCACCACTCTTCTAAGGGTCATTAAAACCGTCTTGTAAAGCTACTGCGACCTCCACGTCTCTTCCAAGGGGCACGAAAACCGTTTGGTTAAACCACTCTGTACTCCACAGCTCTTCCAAGGGGCATTGATATTGTCTTTTTATTTCACTGTAACTTCCACCACTCCTTCAAGGGGCATTGATATTTTATTTTTATTCCACTGTGACCTCCACCACTCTTCCAAGGGGCATTAAAACAGTCTTGTTAATCTACTGTGACCTCCAAGTCTCTTCCAAGGGGTATTAAAACCGTCTGGTTAAACCGCTCTGAGCTCCAAAGCACTTCCAAGGGGCATTGACAATGTCTTTTTATTCCATTGTAACCTTCTGCACTCTACCAAGTGCATTGATATTGTCTTTTTACTCCTCTGCGACATCCACGACTCTTCTAAGGGGCATTAAAACCGTCTTGTTAAGCTACAGTGACCTCCAAGTTTCTTACTCAGGGCATTGATATTGTCTATTATTCCACTGTAACCTCCACCACTGTTGCAAGGGGCATTGATATTGTCTTTTTAATCCACTGCGACCTCCATCACTCTTCCAAGATTCATTGAAACCGTCTTGTTAAGCTACTGTGACCTCCACGTCTATTCCACGGTGCATTAAAACTTTCTGGTTAAACCACTGTGAACTCCACAGCTCTTCCAAGGGGCATTGATATTGTCTTTTTATTCCACTCTAACCTCCACCACTCTTCCAAGGGGCATTGATATTGTCTCTTTATTTTACTGCGACATCCACCACTCTTCCAAGGGGCATTAATATTGTCTTTTTGTTCCACTGTGACCTCCACGTCTCTTCCAAGGGGCATTGATATTGTCTTTTTATTTAATTGGAACCTCCACCACTCTTCCAAGGGGCATTGATATTGTCTTTTTATTCCACTGTAACCTCCACCATTCTTCCAAGGGACATTGATATTGTCTTTTTATTCCACTGTAACCTCCACCACTCTTCCAAGGGGCATTGATATTGTCTTTGTTTTCCACTGCGACCTCCACCACTCTTCAAAGGGGATTTGATAGTCTTTTTAATCCACTGCGACCTCCACCACTCTTCCAAGGGGCATTAAAACCGTCTTGTTAAGCTACTGTGACCTCCACGTCCCTTCCACAGGGCATTGATATTGTCTTTTTATTCCACTGCGACCTCCACCACTCTTCCAAGGGGCATTAATATTGTCTTTTTAATCCACTGCGACCTCCACCACTGTTCCAAGGTACATTGATATTGTCTTTTTATTCCTCTGCGACCTTCACGTCTCTTCCAAGGAACATTGATATTGTCTTATTTTTCCACTGTAACCTTCACCACTCTTCTAAGGGGCATTGATATTTTCTTTTTATTCCACTGCGACCTCCATCACTCTTCCAAGGGGCATCGATAATGTCTTTTTAATCCACTGCGACCTCCACCACTCTTCCAACTGGCATTAAAATCGTCTTGTTAAGCAACTGTGACCTCCATGTCTCTTCCACAGGGCATTGATATTGTCTTTTTATTCCACTGTAACCTCCACCACTTTTCCTATGGGAATTTATATTGTCTTTTTATTATTATTATTATTATTATTACCTATTATTATAGCGCCATTTATTCCTTGGCACTTTACATGTGATAGGGATATACATAACAAATTCATTTACATAATCTTAACAAAATGAGTCAGCGACTGGTACAGGACGAGCAAGGACCCTGCCCTTGAGAGCTCACATTCTAGAAGGGATGGGTGAGGATACATTAGGTGAGGGTAGAGCTGGTCGTGCTGCGGTGGTTACTGCAGGTTGTAGGCTTGTCGGAAGAGGTGGGTCTTCAGGTTTCTTTTGAAGGTTTCCACTGTCGGTGAGAATCTGATGTGTTGGGGTAGAGAGTTCCAGAGTAGGGGGGATGCACGGGAGAAATCTTGTATACGATTGTGGGAGGAGGAGATAAAAGGGGAGTAGAGAAGGAGATCTTGTGAGGATCGGAGGTTGCGTACAGGTAAGTACAGGGAGACTAGGTCACAGATGTATGGGGGAGACAGGCTGTGGATGGTTTTGTATGCCATGGTTAGAGTTTTGAACTGGATTCTCTGGGCAATGGGGAGCCAGTGAAGAGATTGACAGAGAGGAGAGGCCGGGAAATATTGGGGATCAGGTGAATTAGTCGAGCAGCAGAGTTTAGGATAAAACCGTCTTGTTAAGCTACTGTGACCTCCAAGTCCCTTCCAAGGGGCATTAAAACCGTCTGGTTAAACCTCTCTAAGCTCCACAGCTATTCCAAGGGGCATTGACAATGTCTTTTTATTCCATTGTAACCTTCTGCACTCTTCCAAGTGCATTGATATTGTCTTTTTATTCCTCTGCGACGTCCACGACTCTTCCAAGGGGCATTAAAACCGTTTCTTTAAGCTACTGTGACCTCCAAGTTTCTTACACAGGGCATTGATATTGCCTTTTTATTCCACTGTAACCTCCACCACTCTTCCAAGGGAAATTGATATTGTCTTTTTATTCCACTGTAACCTCCACCAATCTTCCAAGGGGCATTGATATTGTCTTTTTTTTCCACTGCGACCTCCACCACTCTTCTAAGGGGCATTGATATTGTCTTTTAAATCCACAACGATCTCCACCACTCTTCCAAGGGGCATTAAAACAGTCTTGTTATGCTACTTTGACCTTCTCGTCTCTTCCAAGGGGCATTAAAGCCGTCTCATTAAACACTCTGAACTCCACAACTCTTACAAGAGGCATTGATATTGTCTTTTTATTCGACTGTAGCATCCTCCACTTTTCCAAGCGGCATTGATATTGTCTTTTTATTCCACTGCGACCTCCACCACTCTTCCAAGGGGCATTGATATTGTCTTTTTAATCACCTGCGACCTCCACCTCTCTTCCAAGGGCCTTTAAAACCGTATTGTGAAGCTACTGTGACCTCAACGTCCCTTCCAAGGGGCATTGATATTGTCTTTTTATTCCACTGTGACCTCCACGTCTGTTCCAAGGGGCATTAAAACCGTCAATTTAAACCACTCTGAACTCCACAGCTCTTCCAAGGAGCACTGGTATTGTCTTTTTATTCCACTCTAACCTCCACCACTCTTCCAAGGGGCATTGACATTGTCTATGTATTCCACTGCGACCTCCACCACTCTTCCAAGTGGCATTAAGACCATATTGTTAAGCTACAGTGACCTCCACAACTCTTCCATGGGGTATTGATATTGTCTTTTTATTCCACTGTAACCTCCACCACTCTTCCAAGGGGCATTAAAACAGTCTTGTTAAGCTACTGTGACCTCCACGTCTCTTCCAAGGGGCAATAAAAACGTCTGGTTAAACCACTCTGAAATCCACAGCTCTACCAAGGGGCATTGACATTGTCTTTTTATTCCACTGTAACCTCCACCACTCTTCCAATGGGCATTGTTATTGTCTTTTTAATCCCCTGCAACCTCCACCACTCTTCCAAGGTTCATTGATATTGTCTTTTTAATCCACTGCGACCTCCACCACTCTTCCAAGGGGCATTAAAACCGTCTTGTTAAGCTACTGTGACCTCCATGTCTCTTCCAAGGGGCACTCAAACCGTTTGGTTAAGCCACTCTGTACTCCACAGCTCTTCCAAGGGGCATTGATATTGTCTTTTTATTTCACTGTAACTTCCACCACTCTTTCAAGGGGCATTGGTATTGTATATTTATTCCACTGTGACCTCCACCTCTCTTCCAAGGGGCATTAAAACCGTCTTGTTAAGCTACTGTGACCTCCAAGTCTCTTCCAAGGGGCATTAAAACCGTCTGGTTAAACCGCTCTGAGCACCACAGCACTTCCAAGGGGCATTTACAATGTCTTTTTATTCCATTGTAACGTTCTGCACTCTTCCAAGTGCTTTGATATTGTCTTTTTATTCCTCTGCGACGTCCACGACTCTTCCATGGGGCATTAAAACCGT
This sequence comes from Phyllobates terribilis, assembly GCF_046119375.1. Lineage (NCBI taxonomy): Eukaryota > Metazoa > Chordata > Amphibia > Anura > Dendrobatidae > Phyllobates > Phyllobates terribilis. The sequence continues at coordinate 2,569,102 of NW_027362799.1, read as the reverse complement.
CTTGTTAAGCTACTGTGACCTCCAAGTTTCTTACACAGGGCATTGATATTGTCTTTTTATTCCACTGTAACCTCCACCACTCTTCCAAGGGGCATTGATATTGTCTTTTTAATCCACTGCGACCTCCACATCTCTTCCACAGGGCATTGTTATTGTCTTTTTATTCCACTGTGACCTGCACCACTCTGCCAAGGGGCATTAAAACCGTCTTGTTTAGCTACTGTGACCTCCACGTCTTTTCCACAGGGCATTGTTATTGTCTTTTTATTCCACTGCGACCTCCATCACTCTGCCAAGGGGCATTAAAACAGTCTTGTTAACCTATTGTGACCTCCATGTCTCTTTCACAGGGCATTGTTATTGTCTTTTTATTCCAGTGCGACCTTCACCACACATCCAAGGGGCATTGATATTGTCTTTTTATTCCACTGCGATCTCCACCACCCTTCCAAGGTTCATTGATATTGTCTTTTTAATCCACTGCGACCTCCACCACTCTTCCAAGGGGCATTAAAACCGTCTTGTCAAGCTACTGTGACCTCCACGTCTCTTCCAAGGGGCACTAAAACCATTTGGTTAAACCACTCTGTACTCCACGGCTCTTCCAAAGGGCATTAAAACCATCTAGTTAAACCGCTCTGAGCTCCACAGCTCTTCCAAGGGGCATTGACAATGTCTTTTTATTCCATTGTAACCTTCTGCACTCTTCCAAGTGCATTGATATTGTCTTTTTATTCCTCTGTGATGTCAACGACTCTTCCAAGGGGCATTAAATTCGTCTTGTTAAGCTACTGTGACCTCCAAGTTTCTTACACAGGGCATTGATATTGTCTTTTTATTCCACTGTAACCTCCACCACTCTTCCAAGGGACATTGATATTGTCTTTTATTCCACTGTAACCTCCACCACTGTTCTAAAGGGCATTAAAACCGTCTTGTTAAGCTACTGTGACCTCCACGTCTTTTCCACAGGGCATTGTTATTGTCTGTTTATTCCACTGCGACCTCCTCCACTCTGCCGAGGGCATTAACACCGTCTTGTTAAGCTACTGTGAAGTCCACATCTCTTCCACGGGGCATTGATATTGTGTTTTTATTCCACTGTAACCTCCACCACTCTTCCAAGGGGCATTGATATTGTATTTTTATTCCACTGCGACCTCCACCACTCTACCAAGGTTCATAGATGTTGTCTTTTTAATCCACTTCGACCTCCACCACTCTTCCAAGGGGCATTAAAACAGTCTTGTTAAGCTACTGTGACCTCCACGTCTCTTCCAAGGGGCACTAAAACCGTTTGGTTAAACCACTCTGTACTCCACAGCTCTTCCAAGGGGCATTGACATTGTCTTTTTATTTCACTGTAACTTCCACCACTCTTTCAAGGGGCATTGATATTGTGTTTTTATTCCACTGTAACCTCCACCACTCTTCCAAGGGGCATTGATATTGTCTTTTTATTCCACTGTAACCTCCACCACTCTTCCAAGGTGCATTGATATTGTCTTTTTATTCCACTGCGACCTCCATCACTCTTCCAAGGTTCATTGATATTGTCTTTTTAATCCACTGCGACCTCCACCACTCTTCCAAGGGGCATTAAAACCGTCTTTTTAAGCTACTGTGACCTCCACGTCTCTTCCAAGGGGCACTCAAACCGTTTGGTTAAACCACTCTGTACTCCACAGCTCTTCCAAGGGGCATTGATATTGTCTTTTTATTTCACTGTAACTTCCACCACTCCTTCAAGGGGCATTGATATTGTATTTTTATTCCACTGTGACCTCCACCACTCTTCCAAGGGGCATTAAAACAGTCTCGTTAATCTACTGTGACCTCCAAGTCTCTTCCAAGGGGTATTAAAACCGTCTGGTTAAACCGCTCTGAGCTCCAAAGCACTTCCAAGGGGCATTGACAATGTCTTTTTATTCCATTATAACCTTCTGCACTCTACCAAGTGCATTGATATTGTCTTTTTACTCCTCTGCGACATCCACGACTCTTCCAAGGGGCATTAAAACCGTCTTGTTAAGCTACAGTGTCCTCCAAGTTTCTTACACAGGGCATTGATATTGTCTATTATTCCACTGTAACCTCCACCACTGTTGCAAGGGGCATTGATATTGTCTTTTTAATCCACTGCGACCTCCATCACTCTTCCAAGATTCATTGAAACCGTCTTGTTAAGCTACTGTGACCACAAGTCTATTCCACTGTGCATTAAAACTTTCTGGTTAAACCACTGTGAACTCCACAGCTCTTCCAAGGGGCATTGATATTGTCTTTTTATTCCACTCTAACCTCCACCACTCTTCCAAGGGGCATTGATATTGTCTCTTTATTTTACTGCGACATCCACCACTCTTCCAAGGGGCATTAATATTGTCTTTTTGTTCCACTGTGACCTCCACGTCTCTTCCAAGGGGCATTGATATTGTCTTTTTGTTTAATTGGAACCTCCACCACTCTTCCAAGGGGCATTGATATTGTCTTTTTATTCCACTGTAACCTCCACCATTCTTCCAAGGGACATTGATATTGTCTTTTTATTCCACTGTAACCTCCACCACTCTTCCAAGGGGCATTGATATTGTCTTTTTATTCCACTGTAACCTCCACCACTCATCCAAGGGGCATTGATATTGTCTTTTTATTCCACTGCGACCTCCACCACTCCTGCAAGGGGCTTTTAAACAGTCTTGATAAGCTTCTGTGACCTTCACGTCTCTTCCAAGGGGCATTAAAACCGCATGGTTAAAACACTCTGAACTCCACAGCTCTTCCAAGAGGCATTGATATTGACTTTTTTTTCTACTGTAACCTCCACCACTCTTCCAAGGGGCATTGATATTGTCTTTGTTTTCCACTGCGAACTCCACCACTCTTCAAAGGGGATTTGATAGTCTTTTTAATCCACTGCGACCTCCACCACTCTTCCAAGGGGCATTAAAACCGTCTTGTTAAGCTACTGTGACCTCCACGTCCCTTCCACAGGGCATTGATATTGTCTTTTTATTCCACTGCGACCTCCACCACTCTTCCAAGGGGCATTAATATTGTCTTTTTAATCCACTGTGACCTTCACCACTGTTCCAAGGTACATTGATATTGTCTTTTTATTCCTCTGCGACCTTCACGTCTCTTCCAAGGAACATTGATATTGTCTTATTTTTCCACTGTAACCTTCACCACTCTTCTAAGGGGCATTGATATTTTCTTTTTATTCCACTGCGACCTCCACCACTCTTCCAAGGGGCATCGATAATGTCTTTTTAATCCACTGCGACCTCCACCACTCTTCCAACTGGCATTAAAATCGTCTTGTTAAGCAACTGTGACCTCCATGTCTCTTCCACAGGGCATTGATATTGTCTTTTTATTCCACTGTAACCTCCACCACTTTTCTTATGGGAATTTATATTGTCTTTTTATTATTATTATTATTATTATTACCTATTATTATAGCGCCATTTATTCCATGGCGCTTTACATATGATAGGGATATACATAACAAATTCATTTACATAATCTTAACAAAATGAGTCAGCGACTGGTACAGGACGAGCAAGGACCCTGCCCTTGAGAGCTCACATTCTAGAAGTGATGGGTGAGGATACATTAGGTGAGGGTAGAGCTGGTCGTGTTGCGGTGGTTACTGCAGGTTGTAGGCTTGTCGGAAGAGGTGGGTCTTCAGGTTTCTTTTGAAGGTTTCCACTGTCGGTGAGAATCTGATGTGTTGGGGTAGAGAGTTCCAGAGTAGGGGGGATGCACGGGAGAAATCTTGTATACGATTGTGGGAGGAGGAGATAAAAGGGGAGTAGAGAAGGAGATCTTGTGAGGATCGGAGGTTGCGTGCAGGTAAGTACAGGGAGACTAGGTCACAGATGTATGGGGGAGACAGGCTGTGGATGGTTTTGTATGCCATGGTTAGAGTTTTGAACTGGATTCTCTGGGCAATAGGGAGCCAGTGAAGAGATTGACAGAGAGGAGAGGCCGCGAAATATTGGGGATCAGGTGAATTAGTCGAGCAGCAGAGTTTAGGATAAAACCGTCTTGTTAAGCTACTGTGACCTCCAAGTCCCTTCCAAGGGGCATTAAAACCGTCTGGTTAAACCTCTCTAAGCTCCACAGCTATTCCAAGGGGCATTGACAATGTCTTTTTATTCCATTGTAACCTTCTGCACTCTTCCAAGTGCATTGATATTGTGTTTTTATTCCTCAGCGACGTCCACGACTCTTCCAAGGGGCATTAAAACCGTTTCTTTAAGCTACTGTGACCTCCAAGTTTCTTACACAGGGCATTGATATTGTCTTTTTATTCCACTGTAACCTCCACCACTCTTCCAAGGGAAATTGATATTGTCTTTTTATTCCACTGTAACCTCCACCAATCTTCCAAGGGGCATTGATATTGTCTTTTTTTTCCACTGCGACCTCCACCACTCTTCTAAGGGGCATTGATATTGTCTTTTAAATCCACAACGATCTCCACCACTCTTCCAAGGGGCATTAAAACAGTCTTGTTAAGCTACTTTGACCTTCTCGTCTCTTCCAAGGGGCATTAAAGCCGTCTCGTTAAACACTCTGAACTCCACAACTCTTACAAGAGGCATTGATATTGTCTTTTTATTCGACTGTAGCATCCTCCACTTTTCCAAGCGGCATTGATATTGTCTTTTTATTCCACTGCGACCTCCACCACTCTTCCAAGGGGCATTGATATTGTTTTTTTAATCACCTGCGACCTCCACCTCTCTTCCAAGGGCCTTTAAAACCGTATTGTGAAGCTACTGTGACCTCAACGTCCCTTCCAAGGGGCATTGATATTGTCTTTTTAATCCACTGCAACCTCCACCACTCTTTCAAGGGGCATTGATATTGTCTTTTTATTCCACTGTGACCTCCACGTCTCTTCCAAGGGGCATTAAAACCGTCAATTTAAACCACTCTGAACTCCACAGCTCTTCCAAGGAGCACTGGTATTGTCTTTTTATTCCACTCTAACCTCCACCACTCTTCCAAGGGGCATTGACATTGTCTATGTATTCCACTGCGACCTCCACCACTCTTCCAAGTGGCATTAAGACCATATTGTTAAGCTACAGTGACCTACACAACTCTTCCATGGGGTATTGATATTGTCTTTTTATTCCACTGTAACCTAGACCACTCTTCCAAGGGGCATTGATTTTGTCTTTTTATTCCACTGCGAACTCTACCACTTTTCCAATGGGCTTTGATACTGTCTTTTTAATCCACTGCCACCTCCAACACTCTTCCAAGGGGCATTGATTTTGTCTTTTTATTCCACTGCGACCTCTACCACTCTTCCAATGGGCTTTGATATTGTCTTTTTAATCCACTGCCACCTCCACCACTCTTCCAAGGGGCATTGATTTTGTCTTTTTATTCCACTGCGACCTCTACCACTCTTCCAATGGGCATTGATATTGTCTTTTTATCCACTGTAACCTCCACCACTCTTCCCAGTGGCATTGACACTGTCTTTTTATTCCACTGCGACTTCCACCTCTCTTCTAAGGGGCATTGATATTGTCTTTTTAATCCACTGTGGCGTCCACTACTCTTCCAAGGGGCATTAAAACAGTCTTGTTAAGCTACTGTGACCTCCACGTCTCTTCCAAGGGGCATTAAAAACGTCTGGTTAAACCACTCTGAAATCCACAGCTCTACCAAGGGGCATTGACATTGTCTTTTTATTCCACTGTAACCTCCACCACTCTTCCAATGGGCATTGTTATTGTCTTTTTAATCCGCTGCAACCTCCACCACTCTTCCAAGGGGCATTAAAACCGTCTTGTTAAGCTACTGTGACCTCCACGTCCCTTCCACAGGGCATTGATATTGTCTTTTTATTCCACTGCGACCTCCACCACTCTTCCAAGGGGCATTAATATTGTCTTTTTAATCCACTGCGACCTCCACCACTGTTCCAAGGTACATTGATATTGTCTTTTTATTCCTCTGCGACCTTCACGTCTCTTCCAAGGAACATTGATATTGTCTTATTTTTCCACTGTAACCTTCACCACTCTTCTAAGGGGCATTGATATTTTCTTTTTATTCCACTGCGACCTCCATCACTCTTCCAAGGGGCATCGATAATGTCTTTTTAATCCACTGCGACCTCCACCACTCTTCCAACTGGCATTAAAATCGTCTTGTTAAGCAACTGTGACCTCCATGTCTCTTCCACAGGGCATTGATATTGTCTTTTTATTCCACTGTAACCTCCACCACTTTTCCTATGGGAATTTATATTGTCTTTTTATTATTATTATTATTATTATTACCTATTATTATAGCGCCATTTATTCCTTGGCACTTTACATGTGATAGGGATATACATAACAAATTCATTTACATAATCTTAACAAAATGAGTCAGCGACTGGTACAGGACGAGCAAGGACCCTGCCCTTGAGAGCTCACATTCTAGAAGGGATGGGTGAGGATACATTAGGTGAGGGTAGAGCTGGTCGTGCTGCGGTGGTTACTGCAGGTTGTAGGCTTGTCGGAAGAGGTGGGTCTTCAGGTTTCTTTTGAAGGTTTCCACTGTCGGTGAGAATCTGATGTGTTGGGGTAGAGAGTTCCAGAGTAGGGGGGATGCACGGGAGAAATCTTGTATACGATTGTGGGAGGAGGAGATAAAAGGGGAGTAGAGAAGGAGATCTTGTGAGGATCGGAGGTTGCGTACAGGTAAGTACAGGGAGACTAGGTCACAGATGTATGGGGGAGACAGGCTGTGGATGGTTTTGTATGCCATGGTTAGAGTTTTGAACTGGATTCTCTGGGCAATGGGGAGCCAGTGAAGAGATTGACAGAGAGGAGAGGCCGGGAAATATTGGGGATCAGGTGAATTAGTCGAGCAGCAGAGTTTAGGATAAAACCGTCTTGTTAAGCTACTGTGACCTCCAAGTCCCTTCCAAGGGGCATTAAAACCGTCTGGTTAAACCTCTCTAAGCTCCACAGCTATTCCAAGGGGCATTGACAATGTCTTTTTATTCCATTGTAACCTTCTGCACTCTTCCAAGTGCATTGATATTGTCTTTTTATTCCTCTGCGACGTCCACGACTCTTCCAAGGGGCATTAAAACCGTTTCTTTAAGCTACTGTGACCTCCAAGTTTCTTACACAGGGCATTGATATTGCCTTTTTATTCCACTGTAACCTCCACCACTCTTCCAAGGGAAATTGATATTGTCTTTTTATTCCACTGTAACCTCCACCAATCTTCCAAGGGGCATTGATATTGTCTTTTTTTTCCACTGCGACCTCCACCACTCTTCTAAGGGGCATTGATATTGTCTTTTAAATCCACAACGATCTCCACCACTCTTCCAAGGGGCATTAAAACAGTCTTGTTATGCTACTTTGACCTTCTCGTCTCTTCCAAGGGGCATTAAAGCCGTCTCATTAAACACTCTGAACTCCACAACTCTTACAAGAGGCATTGATATTGTCTTTTTATTCGACTGTAGCATCCTCCACTTTTCCAAGCGGCATTGATATTGTCTTTTTATTCCACTGCGACCTCCACCACTCTTCCAAGGGGCATTGATATTGTCTTTTTAATCACCTGCGACCTCCACCTCTCTTCCAAGGGCCTTTAAAACCGTATTGTGAAGCTACTGTGACCTCAACGTCCCTTCCAAGGGGCATTGATATTGTCTTTTTATTCCACTGTGACCTCCACGTCTGTTCCAAGGGGCATTAAAACCGTCAATTTAAACCACTCTGAACTCCACAGCTCTTCCAAGGAGCACTGGTATTGTCTTTTTATTCCACTCTAACCTCCACCACTCTTCCAAGGGGCATTGACATTGTCTATGTATTCCACTGCGACCTCCACCACTCTTCCAAGTGGCATTAAGACCATATTGTTAAGCTACAGTGACCTCCACAACTCTTCCATGGGGTATTGATATTGTCTTTTTATTCCACTGTAACCTCCACCACTCTTCCAAGGGGCATTAAAACAGTCTTGTTAAGCTACTGTGACCTCCACGTCTCTTCCAAGGGGCAATAAAAACGTCTGGTTAAACCACTCTGAAATCCACAGCTCTACCAAGGGGCATTGACATTGTCTTTTTATTCCACTGTAACCTCCACCACTCTTCCAATGGGCATTGTTATTGTCTTTTTAATCCCCTGCAACCTCCACCACTCTTCCAAGGTTCATTGATATTGTCTTTTTAATCCACTGCGACCTCCACCACTCTTCCAAGGGGCATTAAAACCGTCTTGTTAAGCTACTGTGACCTCCATGTCTCTTCCAAGGGGCACTCAAACCGTTTGGTTAAGCCACTCTGTACTCCACAGCTCTTCCAAGGGGCATTGATATTGTCTTTTTATTTCACTGTAACTTCCACCACTCTTTCAAGGGGCATTGGTATTGTATATTTATTCCACTGTGACCTCCACCTCTCTTCCAAGGGGCATTAAAACCGTCTTGTTAAGCTACTGTGACCTCCAAGTCTCTTCCAAGGGGCATTAAAACCGTCTGGTTAAACCGCTCTGAGCACCACAGCACTTCCAAGGGGCATTTACAATGTCTTTTTATTCCATTGTAACGTTCTGCACTCTTCCAAGTGCTTTGATATTGTCTTTTTATTCCTCTGCGACGTCCACGACTCTTCCATGGGGCATTAAAACCGTCTTGTTAAGCTACTGTGACCTCCAAGTTTCTTACACAGGGCATTGATATTGTCTTTTTATTCCACTGTAACCTCCACCACTCTTCCAAGGGGCATTGATATTGTCTTTTTAATCCACTGCGACCTCCACATCTCTTCCACAGGGCATTGTTATTGTCTTTTTATTCCACTGTGACCTGCACCACTCTGCCAAGGGGCATTAAAACCGTCTTGTTTAGCTACTGTGACCTCCACGTCTTTTCCACAGGGCATTGTTATTGTCTTTTTATTCCACTGCGACCTCCATCACTCTGCCAAGGGGCATTAAAACAGTCTTGTTAACCTATTGTGACCTCCATGTCTCTTTCACAGGGCATTGTTATTGTCTTTTTATTCCAGTGCGACCTTCACCACACATCCAAGGGGCATTGATATTGTCTTTTTATTCCACTGCGATCTCCACCACCCTTCCAAGGTTCATTGATATTGTCTTTTTAATCCACTGCGACCTCCACCACTCTTCCAAGGGGCATTAAAACCGTCTTGTCAAGCTACTGTGACCTCCACGTCTCTTCCAAGGGGCACTAAAACCATTTGGTTAAACCACTCTGTACTCCACGGCTCTTCCAAAGGGCATTAAAACCATCTAGTTAAACCGCTCTGAGCTCCACAGCTCTTCCAAGGGGCATTGACAATGTCTTTTTATTCCATTGTAACCTTCTGCACTCTTCCAAGTGCATTGATATTGTCTTTTTATTCCTCTGTGATGTCAACGACTCTTCCAAGGGGCATTAAATTCGTCTTGTTAAGCTACTGTGACCTCCAAGTTTCTTACACAGGGCATTGATATTGTCTTTTTATTCCACTGTAACCTCCACCACTCTTCCAAGGGACATTGATATTGTCTTTTATTCCACTGTAACCTCCACCACTGTTCTAAAGGGCATTAAAACCGTCTTGTTAAGCTACTGTGACCTCCACGTCTTTTCCACAGGGCATTGTTATTGTCTGTTTATTCCACTGCGACCTCCTCCACTCTGCCGAGGGCATTAACACCGTCTTGTTAAGCTACTGTGAAGTCCACATCTCTTCCACGGGGCATTGATATTGTGTTTTTATTCCACTGTAACCTCCACCACTCTTCCAAGGGGCATTGATATTGTATTTTTATTCCACTGCGACCTCCACCACTCTACCAAGGTTCATAGATGTTGTCTTTTTAATCCACTTCGACCTCCACCACTCTTCCAAGGGGCATTAAAACAGTCTTGTTAAGCTACTGTGACCTCCACGTCTCTTCCAAGGGGCACTAAAACCGTTTGGTTAAACCACTCTGTACTCCACAGCTCTTCCAAGGGGCATTGACATTGTCTTTTTATTTCACTGTAACTTCCACCACTCTTTCAAGGGGCATTGATATTGTGTTTTTATTCCACTGTAACCTCCACCACTCTTCCAAGGGGCATTGATATTGTCTTTTTATTCCACTGTAACCTCCACCACTCTTCCAAGGTGCATTGATATTGTCTTTTTATTCCACTGCGACCTCCATCACTCTTCCAAGGTTCATTGATATTGTCTTTTTAATCCACTGCGACCTCCACCACTCTTCCAAGGGGCATTAAAACCGTCTTTTTAAGCTACTGTGACCTCCACGTCTCTTCCAAGGGGCACTCAAACCGTTTGGTTAAACCACTCTGTACTCCACAGCTCTTCCAAGGGGCATTGATATTGTCTTTTTATTTCACTGTAACTTCCACCACTCCTTCAAGGGGCATTGATATTGTATTTTTATTCCACTGTGACCTCCACCACTCTTCCAAGGGGCATTAAAACAGTCTCGTTAATCTACTGTGACCTCCAAGTCTCTTCCAAGGGGTATTAAAACCGTCTGGTTAAACCGCTCTGAGCTCCAAAGCACTTCCAAGGGGCATTGACAATGTCTTTTTATTCCATTATAACCTTCTGCACTCTACCAAGTGCATTGATATTGTCTTTTTACTCCTCTGCGACATCCACGACTCTTCCAAGGGGCATTAAAACCGTCTTGTTAAGCTACAGTGTCCTCCAAGTTTCTTACACAGGGCATTGATATTGTCTATTATTCCACTGTAACCTCCACCACTGTTGCAAGGGGCATTGATATTGTCTTTTTAATCCACTGCGACCTCCATCACTCTTCCAAGATTCATTGAAACCGTCTTGTTAAGCTACTGTGACCACAAGTCTATTCCACTGTGCATTAAAACTTTCTGGTTAAACCACTGTGAACTCCACAGCTCTTCCAAGGGGCATTGATATTGTCTTTTTATTCCACTCTAACCTCCACCACTCTTCCAAGGGGCATTGATATTGTCTCTTTATTTTACTGCGACATCCACCACTCTTCCAAGGGGCATTAATATTGTCTTTTTGTTCCACTGTGACCTCCACGTCTCTTCCAAGGGGCATTGATATTGTCTTTTTGTTTAATTGGAACCTCCACCACTCTTCCAAGGGGCATTGATATTGTCTTTTTATTCCACTGTAACCTCCACCATTCTTCCAAGGGACATTGATATTGTCTTTTTATTCCACTGTAACCTCCACCACTCTTCCAAGGGGCATTGATATTGTCTTTTTATTCCACTGTAACCTCCACCACTCATCCAAGGGGCATTGATATTGTCTTTTTATTCCACTGCGACCTCCACCACTCCTGCAAGGGGCTTTTAAACAGTCTTGATAAGCTTCTGTGACCTTCACGTCTCTTCCAAGGGGCATTAAAACCGCATGGTTAAAACACTCTGAACTCCACAGCTCTTCCAAGAGGCATTGATATTGACTTTTTTTTCTACTGTAACCTCCACCACTCTTCCAAGGGGCATTGATATTGTCTTTGTTTTCCACTGCGAACTCCACCACTCTTCAAAGGGGATTTGATAGTCTTTTTAATCCACTGCGACCTCCACCACTCTTCCAAGGGGCATTAAAACCGTCTTGTTAAGCTACTGTGACCTCCACGTCCCTTCCACAGGGCATTGATATTGTCTTTTTATTCCACTGCGACCTCCACCACTCTTCCAAGGGGCATTAATATTGTCTTTTTAATCCACTGTGACCTTCACCACTGTTCCAAGGTACATTGATATTGTCTTTTTATTCCTCTGCGACCTTCACGTCTCTTCCAAGGAACATTGATATTGTCTTATTTTTCCACTGTAACCTTCACCACTCTTCTAAGGGGCATTGATATTTTCTTTTTATTCCACTGCGACCTCCACCACTCTTCCAAGGGGCATCGATAATGTCTTTTTAATCCACTGCGACCTCCACCACTCTTCCAACTGGCATTAAAATCGTCTTGTTAAGCAACTGTGACCTCCATGTCTCTTCCACAGGGCATTGATATTGTCTTTTTATTCCACTGTAACCTCCACCACTTTTCTTATGGGAATTTATATTGTCTTTTTATTATTATTATTATTATTATTACCTATTATTATAGCGCCATTTATTCCATGGCGCTTTACATATGATAGGGATATACATAACAAATTCATTTACATAATCTTAACAAAATGAGTCAGCGACTGGTACAGGACGAGCAAGGACCCTGCCCTTGAGAGCTCACATTCTAGAAGTGATGGGTGAGGATACATTAGGTGAGGGTAGAGCTGGTCGTGTTGCGGTGGTTACTGCAGGTTGTAGGCTTGTCGGAAGAGGTGGGTCTTCAGGTTTCTTTTGAAGGTTTCCACTGTCGGTGAGAATCTGATGTGTTGGGGTAGAGAGTTCCAGAGTAGGGGGGATGCACGGGAGAAATCTTGTATACGATTGTGGGAGGAGGAGATAAAAGGGGAGTAGAGAAGGAGATCTTGTGAGGATCGGAGGTTGCGTGCAGGTAAGTACAGGGAGACTAGGTCACAGATGTATGGGGGAGACAGGCTGTGGATGGTTTTGTATGCCATGGTTAGAGTTTTGAACTGGATTCTCTGGGCAATAGGGAGCCAGTGAAGAGATTGACAGAGAGGAGAGGCCGCGAAATATTGGGGATCAGGTGAATTAGTCGAGCAGCAGAGTTTAGGATAAAACCGTCTTGTTAAGCTACTGTGACCTCCAAGTCCCTTCCAAGGGGCATTAAAACCGTCTGGTTAAACCTCTCTAAGCTCCACAGCTATTCCAAGGGGCATTGACAATGTCTTTTTATTCCATTGTAACCTTCTGCACTCTTCCAAGTGCATTGATATTGTGTTTTTATTCCTCAGCGACGTCCACGACTCTTCCAAGGGGCATTAAAACCGTTTCTTTAAGCTACTGTGACCTCCAAGTTTCTTACACAGGGCATTGATATTGTCTTTTTATTCCACTGTAACCTCCACCACTCTTCCAAGGGAAATTGATATTGTCTTTTTATTCCACTGTAACCTCCACCAATCTTCCAAGGGGCATTGATATTGTCTTTTTTTTCCACTGCGACCTCCACCACTCTTCTAAGGGGCATTGATATTGTCTTTTAAATCCACAACGATCTCCACCACTCTTCCAAGGGGCATTAAAACAGTCTTGTTAAGCTACTTTGACCTTCTCGTCTCTTCCAAGGGGCATTAAAGCCGTCTCGTTAAACACTCTGAACTCCACAACTCTTACAAGAGGCATTGATATTGTCTTTTTATTCGACTGTAGCATCCTCCACTTTTCCAAGCGGCATTGATATTGTCTTTTTATTCCACTGCGACCTCCACCACTCTTCCAAGGGGCATTGATATTGTTTTTTTAATCACCTGCGACCTCCACCTCTCTTCCAAGGGCCTTTAAAACCGTATTGTGAAGCTACTGTGACCTCAACGTCCCTTCCAAGGGGCATTGATATTGTCTTTTTAATCCACTGCAACCTCCACCACTCTTTCAAGGGGCATTGATATTGTCTTTTTATTCCACTGTGACCTCCACGTCTCTTCCAAGGGGCATTAAAACCGTCAATTTAAACCACTCTGAACTCCACAGCTCTTCCAAGGAGCACTGGTATTGTCTTTTTATTCCACTCTAACCTCCACCACTCTTCCAAGGGGCATTGACATTGTCTATGTATTCCACTGCGACCTCCACCACTCTTCCAAGTGGCATTAAGACCATATTGTTAAGCTACAGTGACCTACACAACTCTTCCATGGGGTATTGATATTGTCTTTTTATTCCACTGTAACCTAGACCACTCTTCCAAGGGGCATTGATTTTGTCTTTTTATTCCACTGCGAACTCTACCACTTTTCCAATGGGCTTTGATACTGTCTTTTTAATCCACTGCCACCTCCAACACTCTTCCAAGGGGCATTGATTTTGTCTTTTTATTCCACTGCGACCTCTACCACTCTTCCAATGGGCTTTGATATTGTCTTTTTAATCCACTGCCACCTCCACCACTCTTCCAAGGGGCATTGATTTTGTCTTTTTATTCCACTGCGACCTCTACCACTCTTCCAATGGGCATTGATATTGTCTTTTTATCCACTGTAACCTCCACCACTCTTCCCAGTGGCATTGACACTGTCTTTTTATTCCACTGCGACTTCCACCTCTCTTCTAAGGGGCATTGATATTGTCTTTTTAATCCACTGTGGCGTCCACTACTCTTCCAAGGGGCATTAAAACAGTCTTGTTAAGCTACTGTGACCTCCACGTCTCTTCCAAGGGGCATTAAAAACGTCTGGTTAAACCACTCTGAAATCCACAGCTCTACCAAGGGGCATTGACATTGTCTTTTTATTCCACTGTAACCTCCACCACTCTTCCAATGGGCATTGTTATTGTCTTTTTAATCCGCTGCAACCTCCACCACTCTTCCAAGGGGCATTAAAACGGTCTTGTTAAGCTACTGTGACCTCCACGTCCATTCCACGGGGCATTGATATTGTCTTTTTATTCCACTGCGACCTCCACCACTCTTCCAAGGGGCATTGATATTGTCTTTTTAATCCACTGCGAACTCCACCACTCTTCCAAGGGGCATTAAAACCGTCTTGTTTTGCTACTGTGACGTCGACTTCTCTTCCAAGGGGCATTAAAACCAACTGGTTAAACCACTCTGAACTCAACAGCTCTTCCAAGGGGCATTTGTATTGTCTTTTTATTCCACTCTAACCTCCACCACCCTTCCAAGGGGCATTAAAACCATATTGTTAAGCTACAGTGACCTCCACATCTCTTCCACGGGGCATTGATATTGTCTTTTTATTCCACTGTAACCTTCACCAATCTTCCAAGGGGCATTGATATTGTTTTTTTATTCCACTGCAACCTCCAAAACTCTTCCAAGGGGCATTAAAACAGTCTTCTTAATCTACTGTGACCTCCACGTCTCTTCCAAGGGGCATTAAAACCGTCTATTTAAACGACTCTCAACTCCACAGCTCTTGCAAGGGGCTTAGATATTGTTTTTTATTCCACTGTAACCTCCAGCATTCTTCCAAGAGGCATTGATATTGTCTTTTTATTCCACTGCGACCTCCACCACTCTTCCAAGAGGCATTAAAAACATCTTATTAAGTTACTTTGACCTCCACGTCTCTTCCAAGGGGCATTAAAACCGTCTGGTTAAACCACTCTGAATTCCACAGCTCATCAAAGTGGCATTGATATTGTCTTTTTATTCCACTGTAACCTCCATCACTTTTCCTATGGGAATTGATATTGTCTTTTTATTATTATTATTATTATTTACTATTATAGCGCCATTTATTCCATGGCGCTTTACATGTGATAGGGATATACATAACAAAAGCATTTACATAATCTTAACAAAACGAGTCAGCGACTGGTACAGGAGGAGCGAGGACCCTGCCCGCGAGGACTCACATTCTAGAATGGATGGGTGAGGATACATTAGGTGAGGGTACAGCTGGTCATGCAGCGGTGGTTACTGCAGGTTGTAGGCTTGTCGGAAGAGGTGGGTCTTCAGGTTTCTTTTGAAGATTTCCACAGTCGGCGAGAATCTGATGTGTTGGGGTAGAGAGTTCCAGAGTAGGGGGGATGCATGGGAGAAATCTTGTATACGATTGTGGGAGGAGGAGATAAGAGGGGAGTAGAGAAGGAGATCTTGTGAGGATCGGAGGTTGCGTGCAGGTAAGTACCGGGAGACTAGGTCACAGATGTATGGGGGAGACAGGTTGTGGATGGCTTTGTATGCCATGGTTAGAGTTTTGAACTGGATTCTCTGGGTAATGGGGAGCCAGTGAAGAGATTGACAGAGAGGAGAGGCCGGGGAACAGCGGGGGGCAGGTTAATTAGTCGAGTAGCAGAGTTTAGGATAGATTGGAGAGGGGCAAGAGTGTTGTAAGGGAGGCCACAGAGCAGGAGGTTGCAGTAGTCGAGGCGGGATATGATGAGGGCATGCACTAGTGTTTTTGCAGAGTCTTTGCTGAGGAATGCACAGATCCGGGAGATGTTTTTGAGTTGGAGTCGGCAGGAAGTGGAAAGGGCTTGGATATGTGGCTTGAAGGAGAGATCAGAGTCCAGGGTTACTCCAAGGCTGCGAGCTTGTGGGACTGGGAAGAGTGAACAGCCATTGACGTTGATGGCTAGGTCAGGTGGGGGATGTGAATGAGAGGGTGGAAAGATGATGAACTCTGTTTTATCCATGTTGAGTTTTAGAAATCTGTCAGAGATTTAGGATGACATGGAGGACAGACATTGTGGGATTTTGGTTAGTAGGGAGGAGATATAGGGTCCAGAGAGGTAGATCTGTGTGTCGTTAGCATAGAGGTGATACTGAAAACCGTGAGACTCTATTAGCTGTCCCATGCCAAAGGTGTAGATGGGGAAGAGCAGAGGTCCTAGAACTGAACCTTGGGGGACATCGACAGATAGGGGGCGAGATGAGGAGGTGGTGCGTAAGTGAGAGACGCTGAATGTCCTGTCTGTTAAGTATGAGGAGATCCAAGATAGAGCCAAGTCCATGATGCCAAGAGATGAGAGAATCTGGAGTAAGAGGGAATGGTCCACTGTGTCAAAGGTAGATGACAGGTCCAGAAGGAGGAGGATGGAGCAGTGTCGCTTGGATTTTGCATTTAGTAGGTCGTTGGTGACTTTGGTCAGGGCAGTTTCAGTCGAGTGATTCGGTCGGAAGCCAGATTGCAGGCGGTCGAAGAGGGAGCAGGAGGAGAGGTGGGAGGACAGTTCAAGGTGGACATGTTGTTCTAGTAGTTTTGAGGCAAAGGGGAGGAGTGATATGGGGCGTTAGCTTGTCAGAGAGGAAGGGTCAAGGGAGGGCTTTTTGAGGATGGGTGTGATTGCGGCATGTTTGAAACATGAGGAGAAGACACAGGTTGTTAGTGACAGATTGAAGAGGTGGGTTAGGGTTGGAATGAAGACTGTGGTAAGGTTAGTGATGAGGTGGGATGGGATTGGGTCAAGTTCGCACGTGATGAGGTGTGATTTGGAGAGTAAAGAGGAGACTTGACCTTCTGTAATGGTGGAGAAGTGGGGTTTGGAGGAGGAGGGTTGAATAGATATGAGGAGGGGTTGTATGGACTTTAGGCAAAAGTTTTGTCTGATGGTGTCAATCTTCTGTTTGAAGAATGAGGCAAAGTCGTCGGCTGAGATGAGAGAAGAGGGAGGAGGTGCTGGGGGATGAAGGAGAGAGTTGAAAGTGTTAAATAGCTGTTTAGGATTGTGAGATAGGGAGGATATGAGAGATGAGAAGTAGGTTTGTTTTGCTGTAGTGAGTCCGGAATTGAAATTAGTGAGGGATTACTTGAATGCGATGAAGTGCTCGATGGAGTGAGACCTTTTCCATCTCCGCTCCGCAAACCTGGAGGCCCGGCGCAGTTCTTTAGTAAGTTTAGTGTGCCAGGGTTGCCTGTTGAATGTGCGAGATGTGGTGTGTGTGAGAGGGGCGATCGAGTCTAGAGCTGCAGCTATTGTGGTGTTATATGAAGCAGCAGCAACGTCTGCATCGTGTAAGGAATTTATGTCTGTAAGAGGGAGGAGGGATTCAGAGAGTGAGTGTAAGTCAAGGTGTTTGAGATTTCTGCAAGGGTATGCAAGTTTGTGGAGTGGGGATTGTTGCCCCGGGGAGGAGAGAGAAGAGAATGTAAGTAGGCTGTGATCAGAGAGAGGGAGAGGTGAGTTAGAGAGGTTAGATAGGGAACAGAGGCGGGTGAAGATGAGGTCCAGTGTGTGGTCATCTTTATGGGTGGGTGTGGAAGATCATAGAGTGAGTCCGAAGGAGGAAGTGAGAGATAGGAACTTAGAGACAAACGAGTGGGAAGTGTTAATGGTGATGTTGAAGTCACCCATAATGATAGTGGGGATGTCAGTGGAGAGGAAGCGAAGCAGCCAGGTGGTGAAGTGGTCTAAGAAGGTGGTGGCTTGCCCTGGGGGTCGGTAAACGATGGCCAGTTGGAGGTTGGAGGGGGAATAGATGCGCACACAGTGCACCTCAAAAGAGGGGAGTGTAACGGAGGGTGGCAGTGGGATTTGGGTGAAAGCGCAGTGTTCTGATAGGAGAAAACCTATGCCTCCGCGATGTTTGCCATTGGGGCGGGGGATGTGGAGAAGGTGGAATCCGCCATATTAAAGTGCAGCTGGGGAAGCTGTGTCAGAGGGGCTGAGCCAGGTTTCAGTGATGGCGAGGAAGGAAAGTTTGTTTGTAATGAATAGATCGTGGATGAAGGAAAGTTTGTTGCAGACAGAGCGAGTGTTCAATAGAGCTCCTGTTAGTCCAACTAAGGGAGGGGGGATTGGTTGGATGGGTATGAGGTTAGAAGGGTTGCGACAGTTTGTGGAAGGTCGTGGATAGGAGGAAGAAGTAACTGTGGGGATATGGCGAGGAGGACCAGGATTTGGAGAGATATCTCCAGCAGTGAGTAGGAGCAGAGAAAGTGTTAGCAGGTGGGAGCAAGAGAGAGCATGAGGTGGCTGTCTGTGTTTGGAGATCCAGGATTGAATGTTTAGGAATAATTTGGAGGAGGAGGTGAGATGAATGGGGAGGATGGAGGGAGAGATGAAGAGTTTCTTACTAGGTGTAGGGATTTGAGGGGTTACTAGAAAGTGGAGGACTATAGAGGAAAAAGTGAGAGCTAACAGAAACATAGTTAAAAGAGAGTTAATGGTCAAAGTGTTGGTTACCTGACTCCTGCCCTGACTAACTGCCTCTGAAATAACTGCCACTTATCTCCGAAGCCACATTGCACAAGAAGACGCGTGCACACCCCAGCACAAGTGCACCCCTTACAGAGCTTCTAAATATATAGGGCACATTAAACTTTCAGGTGAAGGGCATTGTGGGAGCTGCATATGGCTAAATTAGCAGCTGGTCGTCTCACCAGGAGATGGCTGGGTGATCAAACACAGAGCTAGGACTCTAGTCTCTGCAGTTTAGCACCTCTAAAAATCAGATAAGATCTATAGTGGGGAAGGGACAGACATATGTGGGTATTGAATGGAGTGGGACAAATAAAGCAGAGAAGTTATGCAGAGCATGTACCAGTGAGGTGAATCAGCAAAGCAGAGCATTAGATTACAGCAGACACAGCAAGCAGAGAAGTTATGCAGAGCATGTACCAGTGAGGAGAATCAGCAAAGCAGAGCATCAGATTACAGCAGACACAGCAAGCAGAGAATTTATGCAGAGCATGTACCAGTGAGGTGAATCAGCAAAGCAGAGCATTACATTACAGCAGGCACAGCAAGCAGAGAAGCTTTGCAGAGCATGTACCAGTGAGGTTATTTCACTGCGACCTCCACCACTCTTCCAAGGGGCATTAAAACCGTCTTGTTAAGCTTCTGTGACCTCCACGTCCCTTCCACAGGGCATTGATATTGTCTTTTTATTCCACTGCGACCTCCACCACTCTTCCAAGAGGCATTGATATTGTCTTTTTAATCCACTGCAA
Source organism: Phyllobates terribilis (assembly GCF_046119375.1). Lineage (NCBI taxonomy): Eukaryota > Metazoa > Chordata > Amphibia > Anura > Dendrobatidae > Phyllobates > Phyllobates terribilis. Next base: position 2,549,575 of record NW_027362799.1, on the reverse strand, counting down.
CCTCCACCACTCTTCCAAGGGACATTGATATTGTCTTTTTATTCCACTGCGACCTTCACCCCTCTTCCAAGGAACATTGATATTGTCTTTTTTTTCCACTTTAACCTCCACCACTCTTCTAAGCGGCATTGATATTTTCTTTTTATTCCACTGCGACCTCCACCACTCTTCAAAGGGGCATCGATTTTTAATCCACTGCGACCTCCACCACTCTTCCAAGGGGCATTAAAACCGTCTTGTTAAGCTACTGTGACTTCCACGTCTCTTCCACGGGGCATTAATATTGTCTTTTTATTCCACTGTAACCTCCACCACTCTTCCAAGGGGCATTGATATTGTCTTTTTATTCCACTGCGACCTCCACCACTCTTCCAAGGTTCATTGATATTGTCTTTTTAATCCACTGCGACCTACACTACTCTACCAAGGGGCAATAATACCGTCTTGTTAAGCTACTGTGACCTCCACGTGTCTTCCAAGGGGCACTAAAACCGCTTGGTTAAACCACTCTGTACTCCACAGCTCTTCCAAGGGGCATTGATATTGTCTTTTTATTTCACTGTAACTTCCACCACTCTTTCAAGAGGGATTTATATTGTATTTTTATTCCACTGTGACCTCCACCACTCGTCCAAGGGGCATTAAAACCGTGTTGTTAAGCTACTATGACCTCCAAGTCTCTTCCAAGGGGCATTAAAACCATCTGGTTAAATAGCTTCCAAGGGGCATTTACAATCTCTTTTTATTCCATTGTTAACTTCTGCACTCTTCCAAGTGCATTGATATTGTCTTTTTATTCCTCTGCGATATCCACGACTCTTCCAAGGGGCATTAAAACCGTCTTGTTAAGCTACTGTGACCTCCAAGTTTCTTACACAGGGCATTGATATTATCTTTTTATTCCACTGTAATCCCCACCACTCTTCCAAGGGGCATTGATATTGTCTTTTTAATCCACTGCGACCTCCATCACTCTTCCAAGAAGCATTGAAACCGTCTTGTTTAGCTACTGTGATCTCCACGTCGATTCCACGGTGCATTAAAACTTTCTGGTTAAACCACTGTGAACTCCACAGCTCTTCCAGAGGAGCATTGATATTGTCTTTTTATTCCACTTTTTACTCCACCACTCTTCCAAGGGGCATTGATATTGTCTTTTTATTTTACTGCGACCTCCACCACGCTTCCAAGGGGCATTAATATTGTCTTTTTATTCCACTGTGACCTCCACGTCTCTTCCAAGGGGCATTGATATTGTCTTTTTATTTAATTGGATCCTCCACCACTCTTCCAAGGGGCATTGATATTGTCTTTTTATTCCACTATAACCTCCACCATTCTTCCAAGGGACATTGATATTGTCTTTTTATTCCACTGTAACCTCCACCACTCTTCCAAGGGGCATTGATATTGTCTTTTTAATCCACTGCGACCTCTACCACTCCTCCAAGGGGTTTAAAACAGTCTTGATAAGCTTCTGTGACCTCCACGTCTCTTCTAAGCGTCATTAAAACCGCATGGTTAAACCACTCTCAACTCCACAGCTCTTCCAAAAAGCATTGATATTGTCTTTTTATTCAACTGTAACCTCCACCACTCTTCCAAGGGGCATTGATATTGTCTTTTTTTTCCACTGCGACCTCCACCACTATTCCAAGGGGATTTGATAGTCTTTTTAATCCACTGCGACCTCCACCACTCTTCCAAGGGGCATTAAAACCGTCAATTTAAACAACTCTGAACTCCACAGCTCTTGCAAGAGGCATTGATATTGTCTTTTTATTCCACTGTAACCTCCACAACTCTTCCAAGAGGCATTAAAACCGTATTTTTAAGCTATTGTGACCTCCACATCTCTTCCACGGGGCATTGATATTGTCTTTTTATTTTACTGTAACCTCCACCACTGTTCCAAGGGGCATTGATATTGTCTTTTTATTCCACTGTAACCTCCATCACTCTTCCAAGGGGCATTGATATTGTTTTTTTATTCAACTGTAAACTCCACTACTCTTCCAAGGGGCATTGATATTGTCTTTTTATTCCACTGCGACCTCCAACACTCTTCCAAGGGGAATTCATATTGTCTTTTTAATCCACTGCGACCTCCACCACACTTCCAAGGGGCATTAAAACCGTCCTGTTAAGCTACTGTCACCTCCAAGTCCCTTCCAAGGGGCATTAAAACCGTCAATTTAAACCACTCTGAACTCCACAGCTCTTGCAAGGGGCATTGATATTGTCTTTTGATTCCAATGTTACCTCCACCACTCTTCCAAGGGGCACTGATATTGTCTTTTTATTCCACTGCAACTACCACCTCTCTTCCAAGGGGCATTAAAACAGTCTTGTTAAGCTACTGTGACCTCCACTTCTCTTTCACGCGGCATTGATATTGTCTTTTTATTCCACTGTGACCTCCACCACTCTTCCAAGGGGCATTGATATTGTCTTTTTATTCCACTGGGACCTTCACCACACTTCCAAGGGGCATTAAAACCGTATTGTTAAGATACTGTGACCTCCACTTCTCTTCCATGGTGCATTAAAACCGTCAATGTAAACCACTCTGAACTCCACAGCTCTTGCAAGAGGCATTGATATTGTCTTTTTACTCCACTGTAACCTACAGCACTCTTTCAAGGTGCACTAATATTGTCTTTTTATTCCACTACGACTTCCATCACTCTCCCAAGGTGCATTAAAAACATCTTGTTTTGCTACTGTAACGTCCATGGCTATTCCAAGGGGCATTGATATTGTCTTTTTATTCCACTGTATCCTCCACCACTCTTCCAAGGGGTATTGATATTGTCTTCTTATTCCACTGCGACTTCCACCTCTCTTCTAAGGGGCTTTGATATTGTCTTTTTAATCCACTGCGACCTCCACCACTCTTCCAAGAGGCATTAAAACAGTCTTGTTAAGCTACTGTGACCTCCACATCTGTTCCAAGGGGCATTAAAACAGTCTGGTTAAACCACTCTGAACTCCACAGCTCTTCCAAGGGGCATTGATATTGTCTTTTTATTCAATGTAACCTCCATCATTCTTCCAAGGGTATTTATATTGTCTTTTTAATGCACTGCGACCTCCACCACTCTTCCACAGGGCATTAAAGCCATCTGGTTAAACCACTGTGAACTCCATAGCTCTTTCAAGAGGCATTGATATTGTCTTTTTATTTCACTGTAACCTCCACCACTCTTTCAAGGGGCATTGATATTGTCTTTTTATTCCACTGCGACCTCCACCACTCTTCCAAGGGGCATTAAAACTGTCTTGTTAAGCTACTGTGACCTCCACGTGTATTCCACGGGGCATTGATATTGTCTTTTTAATCCACTGTGACCTCCACCACTTTTTCAAGGGGCATTAGAACTGTCTTGTTAATCTACTGTGACCTCCACGTCTCTTCCAAGGGGCAATAAAAACATCTGGTTAAACCACTCTGAACTCCACAGCTCTTCCAAGGGGCATTGGTATTGTCTTCTTATTCCACGCTAACCTTCACCACTCTTCCAAGGGGCATTGACATTGTCTTTTTATTCCACCGCGACCTCCATCATTCTTCCAAGGGGCATTGATATTTTCTTTTTATTCCACTGCCACCTTCACCACTCTTCCAATGGGCATTGGTATTGTCTTTTTAATCCACTGCAACCTCCACCACTTTTCCTAGGTGCATTAAAAACGTCTTTTTAAGCTACTGTGACCTCCACGTCACTTCCAATGGGCATTGAAACCGTCTGATTAAACCACTCTGAACCCCACAGCTCTTCCAAGGGGCATTGGTATTGTCTTTTTATTCCACTCTTACCTCCACCACTCTTCCAACGGGCATTAAAGCTGTCTTGTTATGCTGCTGTAACCTCCATGTCTATTCCACGGGGCATTGATATTGTCTTTTTATTCCAATGTAACCTCCACCACTCTTCTACGGGGCAGTGATATTGTCTTTTTAAATCATGCGACCTCCACCACTCTTCCAAGAGGCATTAAACACATCTTATTAAGCTACTATGACCTCCACGTCTCTTCCAAAGGGCATTAAAACAGTCTGGTTAAATCACTCTGAATTCCACAGCTCATCAAAGGGGCATATGATATTGTCTTTTTATTCCAGTGCGACCTCCATCATTCTTGCAAGGGGCATTGATTTTGTCTTTTTATTCCACTGCCACCTCCACCACTCTTCCAAGTGGCATTGACATTGTCTTTTTATTCCACTGCGACTTCCACCTCTCTTCTAACGGGCATTGATATTGTCTTTTTATTCCACTGTAACCTCCACCACTTTTCCTATGGGAATTGATATTGTCCTTTTATTATTTTTATTATTATTTATTATTATTATAGCGCCATTTATTCCATGGCGCTTTACATGTGATAGGGATATACATAACAAAAGCATTTACATAATCTTAACAAAACGAGTCAGCGACTGGTACAGGAGGAGCAAGGACCCTGCCGGCGAGGTCTCACATTCTAGAAGGGATGGGTGAGGATACGTTAGGTGAGGGTAGAGCTGGTCGTGCAGCGGTGGTTACTGCAGGTTGTAGGCTTGTCGGAAGAGGTGGGTCTTCAGGTTTCTTTTGAAGGTTTCCACGGTCAGCGAGAGTCTGATGTGTTGGGGTAGAGAGTTCCAGAGTAGGGGGGATGCATGGGAGAAATCTTGTATACGATTGTGGGAGGAGGATATAAGAGGGGAGTAGAGAAGGAGATCTTGTGAGGATCGGAGGTTGCGTGCAGGTAAGTACCGGGAGACTTGGTCACAGATGTATGGGGGAGACAGGTTGTGGATGGCTTTGTATGCCATGGTTAGAGTTTTGAACTGGATTCTCTGGGCAATGGGGAGCCAGTGAATAGATTGACAGAGAGGAGAGGCCGGGGAATAGCGGGGGAACAGCTGAATTAGTCGAGCAGCAGAGTTTAAGATTGATTGGAGAGGTGCAACAGTGTTGTAAGGGAGGCCACGGAGCAGGAGGTTGCAGTAGTCGAGGCGGGATATGATGAGGGCATGCACTAGTGTTTTTGCAGAGTCTTTGATGAGGTATGCACTGATCTGGGAGACGTTTTTGAGTTGGAGTCGGCAGGAAGTGGAAAGAGCTTGGATATGTGGCTTGAAGGAGAGATCAGAGTCCAGGGTTACTCCAAGGCAGCGAGCTTGTGGGACTGGGGAGAGTGAACAGCCATTGACGTTGATGGCTAGGTCAGATGGGGGATGTGAATGAGAGGGTGGAAAGATGATGAACTCTGTTTTATCCATGTTGAGTTTTAGAAATCTGTCAGAGAAGAAGGATGACCTGGTGGACAGACATTGTGGGATTTTGTTTGTAGGGAGGAGATATCGGGTCCAGAGAAGTAGATCTGTGTGTCGTCAGCATAGAGGTGATACTGAAAACCGTGAGACTCTATGAGCTGTCCCAGGCCAAAGGTGTAGATGGAGAAGAGCAGAGGTCCTAGAACTGAACCTTGGGGGACACCGACAGATAGAGGGTGAGAGGAGGAGGTGGTGCGTGAGTGAGAGATGCTGAATGTCCTGTCTGTTAAGTTTGAGGAGATCCAAGATAGAGCCAAGTCCGTGATGCCAAGAGATGAGAAAATCTGGAGTAAGAGGGAATGGTCCACTGTTTCAAAGGCAGATGACAGGTCCAGTAGGAGGAGGATGGAGTAGTGTCTCTTGGATTTCGCATTTAGTAGGTCGTTGGTGACTATGGTCAGGGCAGTTTCAGTCGAGTGATGCGGTCGGAAGCCAGATTGCAGGCGGTCGAAGAGGTTGCTGGAGGAGATGTGGGAGGACAGTTCAAGGTGGACATTTTGTTCTAGTAGTTTTGAGGCAAAGGGGAGGAGTGATATGGAGCAGTAGCTAGTCAGAGAGAAAGGGTCAAGGGAGGGATTTTTGAGGATGGGTGTGATTGCGGCATGTTTGAAACATGAGGGGAAGACACTGGTTGTTAGTGACAGATTGAAGAGGTGGGTTAGGGTTGGGATGAAGACTGTGGTAAGGTTAGTGATGAGGTGGGATGGGATTGGGTCAAGTTCGCAGGTGGTGAGGTGTGATTTGGAGAGTAAAGAGGAGACTTGACCTTCTGTAATGGTGGAGAAGTGGGGTTTGGAGCAGGAGGGTTGAATAGATATGAGGAGGGGTTGTGTGGACTTTAGGCAAAAGTTTTGTCTGATGGTGTCAATCTTCTGTTTGAAGAATGAGGCAAAGTCGTCGGCTGAGATGAGAGAAGAGGGAGGAGGTGCTGGGGGACGAAGGAGAGAGTTGAAAGTGTTAAATAGCTGTTTAGGGTTGTGAGATAGGGAGGATATGAGAGATGGGAAGTAGGTTTGTTTTGCTGTATTGAGTGCGGACATGAAATTAGTGAGGGATTGCTTGAATGCGATGTAGTGCTCGATGGAGTGAGACCTTTTCCATCTCCGCTCCGCAACACTGGAGACCCGGCGCAGTTCTTTAGTAAGTTTAGTGTGCCAGGGTTGCCTGTTGAATGTGCGAGATGTGGTGTGTGTGAGAGGGGCGATCGAGTCTAGAGCTGCAGCTATTGTGGTGTTATATGAAGCAGCAGCAACGTCTGCATCGTGTAAGGAATTTATGTCTGTAAGAGGGAGGAGGGATTCAGAGAGTGAGTGTAAGTCAAGGTGTTTGAGATTTCTGCGAGGGTATGCAAGTTTGTGGAGTGGAGATTGTTGCCCCGGGGAGGAGAGAGAAGAGAATGTATGTAGGCTGTGATCAGAGAGAGGGAGAGATGAGTTAGAGAGCTTAGATAGGGAACAGAGGTGGGTGAAGATGAGGTCCAGTGAGTGGCCATCTTTGTGTGTGAGTGTGGAAGACCATTGAGTGAGTCCGAAGGAGGAAGTGAAGGATAGGAACTTAGAGACAGACGAGTGGGAAGTGTTAATGGGGATGTTGAAGTCACCCATTATGATAGTGGGGATGTCAGTGGAGAGGAAGTGAAGCAGCCAGGTGGTGAAGTGGTCTAAGAAGGTGGTGGCTTGCCCTGGGGGTCGCGAAACGATGGCCAGTTGGAGGTTGGAGGGGGAATAGATGCGCACACTGTGCACCTCAAAAGAGGGGAGTGTAACGGAGGGTGGCAGGGGGATTTGGGTGAAAGCGCAGTGTTCTGATAGGAGAAAACCTATGCCTCCGCCATGTTTGCCGTTGGGGCGGGGGGTGTGGGAAAGGTGGAATCCGCCATATGAAAGTGCAGCTGGGGAGGCTGTGTCAGAGGGGGTGAGCGAGGTTTCAGTGATGGCGAGGAAGGAAAGTTTGTTTGTAATTAAAAGATCGTGGATGAAGGAAAGTTTGTTGCAGACAGAGCGAGTGTTCCATAGAGCTCCTGTTAGAGCAACTAAGGGAGTGGGAATTGGTTGGATGGGTATGAGCTTAGAAGGGTTGCGACAGTTTGTGGAAGGTTGTGGATAGAAGGAAGAAGTAACTGTGGGGATATGGCAAGGAGGAACAGGGTTTGGAGAGATATTTCCAGCAGTGAGTAGGAGCAGAGAAAGTGTGGGAGCAAGAGAGAGCATGAGGTGGCTGTCTGTGTTTGGAGATCCAGGATTGAATGTTTAGGAATAATTTGGAGGAGGAGGTGAGATGAATGGGGAGGATGGAGGGAGAGATGAAGAGTTTCTTACTAGGTGTAGGGATTTGAGGGGTTACTAGAAAGTGGAGGACTATAGAGGAAAAAGTGAGAGCTAACAGAAACATAGTTAAAAGAGAGTAAGTGGTCAAAGTGTTGGTTACCTGACTCCTGCCCTGACTAACTGCCTCTGAAATAACTGCCACTTATCTCCGAAGCCACTTTGCACAAGAAGCTTCTAAATATATAGGGCACATTAAACTATCAGATGAAGGGCATTGTGGGAGCTGCATATGGCTAAATTAGCAGCTGGTCTTCTCACCAGGAGATGGCTGGGTGATCAAACACAGAGCTAGGACTCTAGTCTCTGCAGTTTAGCACCTCTAAAAATCAGATAAGATCTATAGTGGGGAAGGGACAGACATATGTGGGTATTGAATGGAGTGGGACAGATAAAGCAGAGAAGTTATGCAGATCATGTACAGGTGAGGTGAATCAGCAAAGCAGAGCATTAGATTACAGCAGACACAGCAAGCAGAGAAGTTATGAAGAGCATGTACCAGTGAGGTGAATCAGCAAAGCAGAGCATTAGATTACAGCAGACACAGCAAGCAGAGAAATTATGCAGAGCATGCACTAGTTAGGTGAATCAGCAAAGCAGAGCATTAGATTATAGCAGACACAGCAAGCAGAGAAGTTATGCAGAGCATGTACCAGTGAGGTTATTCCACTGCGACCTCCACCACTCATCCAAGGGGCATTGATATTGTCTCTTTATTCCACTGCGACCTCCGCCACTTTTCCAAAATGCATTGATATTGTCTTTTATTCCACTGTAACCTCCACCACTGTTCTAAGGGGTATTAAAACCATCTTGTTAAGCTACTGTGATCTCCACGTCTCTTCCATAGGCCATTGTTATTGTCTTTTTATTCCACTGCAACCACCACCACTCTGCCAAGGGGCATTAAAACCGTCTTATTAAGCTACTGTGATGTCCAAGTCTCTTCCACTTGGCATTGATATTGTCTTTTTATTCCACTGTAACCTCCACTACTCTTCCAAGGGGCATTGATATTGTCTTTTTATTCCACTGCGACGTCCACCACTCTTCCAAGGTTCATTGATATTGTCTTTTTAATCCACTGCGACCTCCACCACTCTTCCAAGGGGCATTAAAACCGTCTTGTTAAGCTAATGTGACCTCCACGTCTCTTCCAAGGGGCATTAAAACCGTCAATTTAAACCACTCTGAACTCCAAAGGTCTTGTAAGAGGAATTGATATTGTCTTTTTATTTCACTGTAACCTCCACCAATCTTCCAAGGGGCATTGATTTTGTCTTTTTAATCCACTGCGACCTCCATCCTTCTTCCAAGAAGCATTAAAACCGTCTTGTTAAGCTACTGTGACCTTCAAGTCTCTTCCAAGGGGCATTAAATCCGTCTGGTTAAACCGCTCTGAGCTCCACAGCTCTTCCAAGAATTGTTGATATTGTCTTTTTATTCCACTGTGACATTCACCACTCTTCCAAGGGGCATTGATATTGTCTTTTTATTTTACTGCGACCTCCACCACTCTTCCAAGGGGCACTAATATTGTCTTTTTATTCCACTGTAACCTCCACCACTCTTCCAAGGGGCATTGATATTGTCTTTTTATTCCACTGCGACCTCCACCTCTCTTCCAAGGGGCATTAAAACCATCTTGTTAAGCTACTGTGACCTCCAAGTCTCTTCCACGAGGCATTGATATTGTCTTTTTATTCCACTGTGACCTCCACATCTCTTCCAAAGGGAATTGATATTGTCTTTTTATTCCACTGCGACCTCCACCACTCTTCTAAGAGGCATTGATATTGTCTTTTTAATCCACTGCGACCTCCACCACTCTTCTAAGGGGCATTAATACAGTCTTGATAAGCTACTGTGACCTCCACGTCTCTTCCAAGGGGCATTAAACCGTCTGGTTAAACCACTCTGTACTCCACAGCTCTTCCAAGAGGCATTGATATTGTCTTTTTATTCGACTGTAACCTCCACCACTTTTCCAATGGGCATTGATATTGTCTCTGTTTTCCACTGCGACCTTCACCACTCTTCCAATGGGCATTAAAACCGTCTTGTTAAGCTACTGTGACCTTCAAGTTACTTACACAGGGCATTGATATTGTCTTTTTATTCCACTGAAACCTCCACCACTCTTCCAAGGGGCATTGATATTGTCTTTTTTTCCACTGTAACCTCCACCAATCTTCCAAAGGGCATTGATATTGTCTTTTTACTCCACTGCGACCTCCATCACTCTTCTAAGGGGCATTAAAACCGTTTTGTTTAGCTACTGTGACCTCCTCGTCTCTTCCAAGCGGCATTAAAACCGTCTGGTTAAACACTCTGAACTCCACAGCTTTTACAAGAGGCATTGATATTGTCTTTTTATTCGACTGTAACATCCACCACTCTTCCAAACGGCATTGATATTGTCTTTTTATTCCACTGCGACGTCCACCACTCATCCAAGGGGCTTTGATATTGTCTTTTTAATCCACTGCGACCTCCACCAGTCTTCCAAGGGGCATTGATATTGTCGTTTTAATCCACTGCGATCTCCACCACTCTTCCAAGGGGCATTAAAACCGTCTTGTTATGCTACTGTGACGTCGACTTCTCTTACAAGGGGCATTAAAACCATATGGTTAAACCACTCTGAACTCCACAGCTCTTCCAAGGGGTATTTGTATTGTCTTTTTATTCCACTCTAATATCCACCACTCTTCCAAGGGGCATTGACATTGTCTTTTTATTCCACTGCTACCTCCACCACTCTCCCAAGGGGCATTAAAACCATATTGTTAAGCTACAGTGACCTTCACATCTCTTCCACGGGGCATTGATATTGTCTTTTTATTTTACTGTAACCTCCACCAATCTTCCAAGGGGCATTGATATTTTTTTTTTATTCCACTGCGACCTCCACCACTCTTCCAAGGGGCCTTAAAACCATCTTGTTAAGTTACTGTGACCTCCACGTCTCTTCCAAGGAGCGTTAAAACCGTCTGGTTATAACACTCTGAACTCCACAGCTCTTCCAGGGGCATTATTATTGTCTTTTTATTCCACTGCTACCTCCACCACTCTCCCAAGGGGCATTAAAACCGTCTTGTTAAGCTACTGTGACCTCCACGTCTCTTCCACGGGGCATTGAAATTGTCTTTTTATTCCACTGTAATCTCCACCACTCGTCCAAGGGGAATTGATATTGTCTTTTTATTCCACTGCGACCTCCACCACTCCACCAAGGGGCATTTGTAATGTCTTTTTATTCCACTGCGACCTCCACCACTCTTCAAAGGCTCATTGATATTGTCTTTTTAATCCACTGCGACCTCCACCACTGTTCCAAGGGGCATTAAAACCGTCTTGTTAAGCTATTGTGACCTCCACATCTCTTCCACGGGGCATTGATATTGTCTTTTTATTTAACTGTAACCTCCACCACTGTTCCAAGGGGCATTGATATTGTCTTTTTATTCAACTGTAATCTCCATCACTCTTCCAAGGGGCATTGATATTGTGTTTTTATTCAACTGTAACCTCCACCACTCTTCTAAGGGGCATTGATATTGTCTTTTTATTCCACTGCGACCTACACCACTCTTCCAAGGGGCATTCATATTGTCTTTTTAATCCACTGCGATCTCCACCACTCTTCCAAGGGGCATTAAAACCGTCTTGTTAAGCAACTGTCACCTTCATGTCCCTTACAAGGGGCATTAAAACCGTCAATTTAAACCACTCTGAACTCCACAGCTCTTCCAAGGGGCATTGATATTGTCTTTTTATTCCAATGTAACCTCCAGCACTCTTCCAAGGTGCATTGATATTGTCTTTTTATTCCACTGCAACTTCCACCTCTCTTCCAAGGGGCATTAAAACCGTCTTGTTAAGCTACTGTGACCTCCATGTCTCTTTCACTGGGCATTGATATTGTCTTTTTATTTCACTGTAACCTCCACCACTCTTCCAAGGGGCATTGATATTGTCTTTTTATTCCACTGGGACCATCACCACTCTTCCAAGTGGCATTGATATTGTCTTTTTAATCCACTGCGACCTCCACCACTCTTCCAATTGGCATTAAAACCGTATTGTTAAGCTACTGTGACCTCCACGTCTCTTCCAAGGTGCATTAAAACCGTCAATTTAAAGCACTCTGAACTCCACAGCTCTTGCAAGAGGCATTGATATTGTCTTTTTTCTCCGCTGTAACCTACAGCCCTCTTTCAAGGGGCATTGATATTGTCTTTTTATTCCAATACGACTTCCACCACTCTCCCAAGGTGCATTAAAAACATCTTGTTTAGCTACTGTAACGTCCATGTCTATTCCACGGGGCATTGATATTGTCTTTTTATTCCGCTGTATCCTCCACCACTCTTCCAAGGGGTATTGATATTGTCTTTTTATTCCACTGCGCCTTCCACCTCTCTTCTAAGGTGCATTGATATTGTCTTTTTAATCCACTGCGACCTCAACCACTCTTCCAAGAGGCATTAAAACAGTTTTGTTAAGCTACTGTGACCTCCACATCTCTTCCATGGGGCATTTAAACCATCTGGTTAATCCACTCTGAACTCCATAGCTCTTTCAAGAGGCATTGATATTGTCTTTTTATTTCACTGTAACCTCCACAACTCTTTCAAGGGGCATTGATATTGTCTTTTTATTCCACTGCGACCATCACCACTCTTCCAAGGGGTATTAAAACTGTCTTGTTAAGCTACTGTGACCTCCACGAGTCTTCCATGGGGCATTGATATTGTCTTTTTAATCCACTGTTACCTCCACCACTTTTCCAAGGGGCATTAAAACAGTCTTGTTAATCTACTCTAACCTCCACGTCGCTTCCAAGGGGCAATAAAACCATATGGTTAAACTACTCTGAACTCCACAGCTCTTCCAAGGGGCATTGGTATTGCCTTTTTATTCCACTATAACCTCCAACACTCTTCCAAGGGGCATTGACATTGCCTTTTTATTCCACTGCGACCTCCATCATTCTTCCAAGGGGCATTGATATTGTCTTTTTATTTCACTGCCACCTCCACCACTCTTCCAAGGGGCATTGATATTGTCTTTTTAATCCACTGTGACCTCCACCACTTTTCCAAGGGGCATTAAAAACGTCTTTTTAAGCTACTGTGACCTCCACGTCACTTCCAATGGGCATGAAAATCGTCTGGTTAAACCACTCTGAACTCCACAGCTCTTCCAAGGTTCATTGGTATTGTCTTTTTATTCCACTCTAACCTCCACCACTCTTCCAAGGGGCATTGATATTGTCTTTTTATTTCACTGCGACCTCCACTATTCTTCCAAGGGGCATTAAAACTGTCTTGTTAAGCTACAGTTATCTCCACGTCTCTTCCACCAGGCATTGATATTGTCTTTAAATTCCACTGTAACCTCCACTACTCTACCAAGGGGCATTGATATTGTATTTTTATTCTACTGCGACCTCCACCACTCTTCCAAAGGGCATTGATATTGTCTTTTTATTCCACTGCGACCTCCACCACTCTTCCAAAGGGCATTAAAACCATCTTGTTAAGCTACTGTGACCTCCACGTCTCTTATACGGGACATTGATATTGTCTTTTTATTCCACTGCGACCTCCACCACTCTTCCTCGGGGCATTGATATTGTTTTTTTAATCCACTGCAACCTCCAACACTCTACCATGTGGCATTAAAACCGTTTTGTTAAGCTACTGTGACCTCCACGTCTTTTCCAAGGGGCATTAAAACCGCATGGTTAAACCAATCTGAACTCCACAGATCTTCCAAGGGGCATTGATATTGTCTTTTTATTCCACTGCGACCTCTAACACTCTTCCAAGGGCCATTAAAACAGTGTTGTTAAGCTACTTTGACCTCCACGTCAATTGCACGCGGCATTAAAACCATTAATTAAAACCACTCTGTACTCCACAGCTCTTGCAAGGGGCATTGATATTGTCTTTTTATTCCAATGTAACCTCCAGCACTCTTCCAATGGGCATTGATATTGTGTTTTTATTCCACTGCAACTTCCACCTCTCTTCCAAAGGGCTTTAAAACCGTCTTGTTAAGCTACTGTGAACTCCACGTCTCTTTCACGGGGCATTGATATTGTCTTTTTATTCCACTGTAGCCTTCACCACTCTTCCAAGGGGCATTGATATTGTCTTTTTATTCCACTGGGACCTTCACCAGTCTTCCAAGTGGCATTGATATTGTCTTTTTAATCCACTGTGACCTCCACCACTCTTCCAAGGGGTATAAAAACCGTATTGTTAAGCTACTGTGACCTCCACGTCTCTTCCAAAGTGCATTAAAACCGTCAATTTAAACCACTCTGAACTCCACAGCTCTTGCAATAGGAATTGATATTGTCTTTTTATTCCACTACGGCTTCCACCACTCTCCCAAGGTGCATTAAAAACATCTTGTTTAACTACTGTAACGTCCATGTCTATTCCACGGGGCATTGATATTGTCTTTTTATTGCACTGTGACCTCCACCACTCTTCCAAGGGGCATTAAAACCATCTTGTTAAGCTTCTGTGACCTCCACGTCTCTTCCAAGGGGCATTAAAACAGCATGTTTAAACCACTCTGAACTCCACAGCTCTTCCAAGAGGCATTGATATTGTCTATTTATTCAACTGTAACCTCCACCACTCTACCAAGGGGCATTGACATTGTCTTTTTTTTTCACTGCGACCTCCACCACTCTTCCACGGGGATTTGATAGTCTTTTTAATCCACTGAGACCTCCACCACTCTTCCAAGGGGCATTAAAACCGTCTTGTTAAGCTACTGTGACCTCCACGTCCCTTCCACGGGGCATTGATATTGTCTTTTTATTCCACTGCGACCTCCACCACTCTTCCAAGGGGCATTGATACTGTCTTTTTAATCCACTGCGACCTCCACCACTCTTCCAAGGGACATTGATATTGTCTTTTTATTCCACTGCGACCTTCACCCCTCTTCCAAGGAACATTGATATTGTCTTTTTTTTCCACTGTAACCTCCACCACTCTTCTAAGGGGCATTAATATTTTCTTTTTATTACACTGCGACCTCCACCACTTTTCCAAGGGGCATCGATAATGTCTTTTTAATCCACTGCGACCTCCACCACTCTTCCAAGGGGCATTAAAACCGTCATGTTAAGCTACTGTGACCTCCACTTCTTTTCCAAGGGGCATTAAAACCATCAATTTAAACTACTCTGAACTCCACAGCTCTTGCAAGAGGCATTGATATTGTCTTTTTATTCCACTGTAACCTCCACCACTCTTCCAAGGGGCATTGATTTTGTCTTTGTAATCCACTGCGACCTCCATCTCTCTTCCAAGAAGCATTAAAACCGTAATATTTAGCCACTGTGACCTCCACATCTATTCCACTGTGCCTTAAAACCTTCTGGTTAAACCACTGTGAACTCCACAGCTCTTCCAAGGTGCATTGAAATTGTCTTTTTATTCCACTGTAACTACCAACACTCTTCCAAGAGATATTGATATTGTCTTTTTATTCCACTGTAACCTCCACCACTATTCCAATGGGCATTGATATGGTCTTTTTATTCCACTGCGACCTCCACCTCTCTTCCAAGGGGCATTAAAACCATCTTGTTAAGCTACTGTGACCTCCAAGTCTCTTCTACGGGGCATTGATATTGTCTTTTAAATCCACAACGATCTCCACCACTCTTCCAAGGGGCATTAAAACAGTCTTGTTAAGCTACTGTGACCTCCTCGTCACTTCCAAGGGTCATTAAAACTGTCTGGTTAAACACTTTGAACTCCACAGCTCTTACAATAGACATTGATATTGTCTTTTTATTCGAATGTAACATCCACAACTCTTCCAAGCGGCATTGATATTGTCTTTTTATTCCACTGCGACCTCCACCTCTCTTCCAAGGGGCATTGATATTGTCTTTTTAATCAACTGCGACCTCCAACTCTCTTCCAAGGGGCATTAAAACCATCTTGTGAAGCTACAGTGACCTCCACGTCTCTTCCACTGGGCATTGATATTGTCTTTTCATTCCACTGCGAACTTCACCACTCTTCCAAAGGGCATTGATATTGTATTTTTAATCCACTGCAACCTCCACCACTCTTCCAAGGGGCATTGATATTGTCTTTTTATTGCACTGCGACCTCCACCTCTCTTCCAAGGGGCATTAAAACCATCTTGTTAAGCTACTGTGACCTCCAAGTCTCTTCCACGAGGCATTGATATTGTCTTTTTATTCCACTGCGACCTCCACATCTCTTCCTAGTGGAATGGATATTGTCTTTTCATTTCACTGCGACCTCCACCACTCTTCTAAGGGGCATTGATATTATCTTTTTAATCCACTGCGACCTCCACCACTCTTCCAAGGGGCATTAAAACTGTTTTGATAAGCTACTGTGACCTCCACGTCTCTTCCAAGGGGCATTAAAACCGTCTGGTTAAACCGCTCTGAGCTCCACATCGCTTGCAAGATGCATTGATATTGTCTTTTTATTCGACTGTAACCTGCACTACTCTTCCAAGGGGCATTAAAACCGTCATTTTAAACCACTCTGAACTCCACAGCTCTTGCAAGAGGCATTGATACTGTCTTTTTATTCCACTGTAAACTCCACCACTCTTCCAAGGGGCATTGATTTTGTCTTTTTAATCCACTGTGACCTCCATCACTCTTCCAAGAAGCATTAAAACCGTCTTGTTTAGCTACTGTGACCTCCACGTCTATTCCACGGTGCTTAAAAACCTTCTGGTTAAACCACTGTGAACTCCACAGCTCTTCCAAGGGGCATTGATGTTGTCTTTTTATTCCACTGTAACCTCCACCACTCTGCCAAGGGGTATTGAAATTGTCTTTTTATTTTACTGCGACCTCCACCACTCTTCCAACGGGCATTAATATTGTCTTTTTATTCCACTGCGACCTCCGCCACTCTTCCAAGGGGCATTGATATTGTCTTTTTATTTCACTGCCACCTCCACCACTCTTCCAAGGGGCATTGATATTGTCTTTTCAATCCACTGTGACCTCCACCACTTTTCCAAGGGGCATTAAAAACGTCTTTTTAAGCTACTGTGACCTCCACGTCACTTCCAATGGGCATGAAAATCGTCTGGTTAAACCACTCTGAACTCCACAGCTCTTCCAAGGTTCATTGGTATTGTCTTTTTATTCCACTCTAACCTCCACCACTCTTCCAAGGGGCATTGATATTGTCTTTTTATTTCACTGCGACCTCCACTATTCTTCCAAGGGGCATTAAAACTGTCTTGTTAAGCTCCAGTTATCTCCACGTCTCTTCCACCAGGCATTGATATTGTCTTTAAATTCCACTGTAACCTCCACTACTCTACCAAGGGGCATTGATATTGTATTTTTATTCTACTGCGACCTCCACAACTCTTCCTCTGGGCATTGATATTGTTTTTTTAATCCACTGCAACCTCCAACACTCTACCATGTGGCATTAAAACCGTTTTGTTAAGCTACTGTGACCTCCACGTCTTTTCCAAGGGGCATTAAAACCGTATGGTTAAACCAATCTGAACTCCACAGGTCTTCCAAGGGGCATTGATATTGTCTTTTTATTCCACTGCGACCTCTAACACTCTTCCAAGGGCCATTAAAACAGTGTTGTTAAGCTACTTTGACCTCCACGTCAATTCCACGCGGCATTAAAACCATCAATTTAAACCACTCTGTACTCCACAGCTCTTGCAAGGGGCATTGATATTGTCTTTTTATTCCAATGTAACCTCCAGCACTCTTCCAATGGGCATTGATATTGTCTTTTTATTCCCTGCAACTTCCACCTCTCTTCCAAAGGGCTTTAAAACCGTCTTGTTAAGCTACTGTGAACTCCACGTCTCTTTCACGGGGCATTGATATTGTCTTTTTATTCCACTGTAGCCTTCACCACTCTTCCAAGGGGCATTGATATTGTCTTTTTATTCCACTGGGACCTTCACCAGTCTTCCAAGTGGCATTGATATTGTCTTTTTAATCCACTGTGACCTCCACCACTCTTCCAAGGGGTATAAAAACCGTATTGTTAAGCTACTGTGACCTCCACGTCTCTTCCAAAGTGCATTAAAACCGTCAATTTAAACCACTCTGAACTCCACAGCTCTTGCAAGAGGAATTGATATTGTCTTTTTATTCCACTACGGCTTCCACCACTCTCCCAAGGTGCATTAAAAACATCTTGTTTAACTACTGTAACGTCCATGTCTATTCCACGGGGCATTGATATTGTCTTTTTATTGCACTGTGACCTCCACCACTCTTCCAAGGGGCATTAAAACCATCTTGTTAAGCTTCTGTGACCTCCACGTCTCTTCCAAGGGGCATTAAAACAGCATGTTTAAACCACTCTGAACTCCACAGCTCTTCCAAGAGGCATTGATATTGTCTATTTATTCAACTGTAACCTCCACCACTCTACCAAGGGGCATTGACATTGTTTTTTTTTCCACTGCGACCTCCACCACTCTTCCACTTGGATTTGATAGTCTTTTTAATCCACTGAGATCTCCACCACTCTTCCAAGGGGCATTAAAACCGTCTTGTTAAGCTACTGTGACCTCCACGTCCCTTCCACGGGGCATTGATATTGTCTTTTTATTCCACTGCGACCTCCACCACTCTTCCAAGGGGCATTGATACTGTCTTTTTAATCCACTGCGACCTCCACCACTCTTCCAAGGGACATTGATATTGTCTTTTTATTTCACTGCGACCTTCACCCCTCTTCCAAGGAACATTGATATTGTCTTTTTTTTCCACTGTAACCTCCACCACTCTTCTAAGGGGCATTAATATTTTCTTTTTATTACACTGCGACCTCCACCATTTTTCCAAGGGGCATCGATAATGTCTTTTTAATCCACTGCGACCTCCACCACTCTTCCAAGGGGCATTAAAACCGTCATGTTAAGCTACTGTGACCTCCACTTCTTTTCCAAGGGGCATTAAAACCATCAATTTAAACCACTCTGAACTCCACAGGTCTTGCAAGAGGCATTGATATTGTCTTTTTATTCCACTGTAACCTCCACCACTCTTCCAAGGGGCATTGATTTTGTCTTTGTAATCCACTGCGGCCTCCATCTCTCTTCCAAGAAGCATTAAAACCGTAATATTTAGCCACTGTGACCTCCACATCTATTCCACCGTGCCTTAAAACCTTCTGGTTAAACCACTGTGAACTCCACAGCTCTTCCAAGGTGCATTAAAATTGTCTTTTTATTCCACTGTAACTACCAACACTCTTCCAAGGGATATTGATATTGTCTTTTTATTCCACTGTAACCTCCACCACTATTCCAAGGGGCATTGATATGGTCTTTTTATTCCACTGCGACCTCCACCTCTTTTCCAAGGGGCATTAAAACCATCTTGTTAAGCTACTGTGACCTCCAAGTCTCTTCTACGGGGCATTGATATTGTCTTTTAAATCCACAACGATCTCCACCACTCTTCCAAGGGGCATTAAAACAGTCTTGTTAAGCTACTGTGACCTCCTGGTCACTTCCAAGGGTCATTAAAACTGTCTGGTTAAACACTTTGAACTCCACAGCTCTTACAATAGGCATTGATATTGTCTTTTTATTCGAATGTAACATCCACCACTCTTCCAAGCGGCATTGATATTGTCTTTTTATTCCACTGCGACCTCCACCTCTCTTCCAAGGGGCATTGATATTGTCTTTTTAATCAAGTGCGACCTCCAACTCTCTTCCAAGGGGCATTAAAACCATCTTGTGAAGCTACAGTGACCTCCACGTCTCTTCCACTGGGCATTGATATTGTCTTTTCATTCCACTGCGAACTTCACCACTCTTCCAAACGGCATTGATATTGTATTTTTAATCCACTGCAACCTCCACCACTCTTCAAAGGGGCATTGATATTGTCTTTTTATTCCACTGCGACCTCCACCTCTCTTCCAAGGGGCATTAAAACCATCTTGTTAAGCTACTGTGACCTCCAAGTCTCTTCCACGAGGCATTGATATTGTCTTTTTATTCCACTGCGAGCTCCACATCTCTTCCTAGTGGAATGGATATTGTCTTTTCATTTCACTGCGACCTCCACCACTCTTCTATGGGGCATTGATATTATCTTTTTAATCCACTGTGACCTCCACCACTCTTCCAAGGGGCATTAAAACTGTTTTGATAAGCTACTGTGACCTCCACGTCTCTTCCAAGGGGCATTAAAACCGTCTGGTTAAACCACTCTGAACTCCACATCTCTTGCAAGATGCATTGATATTGTCTTTTTATTCGACTGTAACCTGCACTACTCTTCCAAGGGGCATTAAAACCGTCATTTTAAACCACTCTGAACTCCACAGCTCTTGCAAGAGGCATTGATACTGTCTTTTTATTCCACTGTAAACTCCACCACTCTTACAAGGGGCATTGATTTTGTCTTTTTAA
This sequence comes from Phyllobates terribilis, assembly GCF_046119375.1. NCBI lineage: Eukaryota > Metazoa > Chordata > Amphibia > Anura > Dendrobatidae > Phyllobates > Phyllobates terribilis. The sequence goes on along the minus strand of NW_027362799.1, from coordinate 2,529,472 downwards.
TCCACTGTGACCTCCATCACTCTTCCAAGAAGCATTAAAACCGTCTTGTTTAGCTACTGTGACCTCCACGTCTATTCCACGGTGCTTAAAAACCTTCTGGTTAAACCACTGTGAACTCCACAGCTCTTCCAAGGGGCATTGATGTTGTCTTTTTATTCCACTGTAACCTCCACCACTCTGCCAAGGGGTATTGAAATTGTCTTTTTATTTTACTGCGACCTCCACCACTCTTCCAACGGGCATTAATATTGTCTTTTTATTCCACTGCGACCTCCGCCACTCTTCCAAGGGGCATTGATATTGTCTTTTTATTTCACTGCCACCTCCACCACTCTTCCAAGGGGCATTGATATTGTCTTTTCAATCCACTGTGACCTCCACCACTTTTCCAAGGGGCATTAAAAACGTCTTTTTAAGCTACTGTGACCTCCACGTCACTTCCAATGGGCATGAAAATCGTCTGGTTAAACCACTCTGAACTCCACAGCTCTTCCAAGGTTCATTGGTATTGTCTTTTTATTCCACTCTAACCTCCACCACTCTTCCAAGGGGCATTGATATTGTCTTTTTATTTCACTGCGACCTCCACTATTCTTCCAAGGGGCATTAAAACTGTCTTGTTAAGCTCCAGTTATCTCCACGTCTCTTCCACCAGGCATTGATATTGTCTTTAAATTCCACTGTAACCTTCACTACTCTACCAAGGGGCATTGATATTGTATTTTTATTCTACTGCGACCTCCACAACTCTTCCTCTGGGCATTGATATTGTTTTTTTAATCCACTGCAACCTCCAACACTCTACCATGTGGCATTAAAACCGTTTTGTTAAGCTACTGTGACCTCCACGTCTTTTCCAAGGGGCATTAAAACCGTATGGTTAAACAATCTGAACTCCACAGGTCTTCCAAGGGGCATTGATATTGTCTTTTTATTCCACTGCGACCTCTAACACTCTTCCAAGGGCCATTAAAACAGTGTTGTTAAGCTACTTTGACCTCCACGTCAATTCCACGCGGCATTAAAACCATCAATTTAAACCACTCTGTACTCCACAGCTCTTGCAAGGGGCATTGATATTGTCTTTTTATTCCAATGTAACCTCCAGCACTCTTCCAATGGGCATTGATATTGTCTTTTTATTCCCTGCAACTTCCACCTCTCTTCCAAAGGGCTTTAAAACCGTCTTGTTAAGCTACTGTGAACTCCACGTCTCTTTCACGGGGCATTGATATTGTCTTTTTATTCCACTGTAGCCTTCACCACTCTTCCAAGGGGCATTGATATTGTCTTTTTATTCCACTGGGACCTTCACCAGTCTTCCAAGTGGCATTGATATTGTCTTTTTAATCCACTGTGACCTCCACCACTCTTCCAAGGGGTATAAAAACCGTATTGTTAAGCTACTGTGACCTCCACGTCTCTTCCAAAGTGCATTAAAACCGTCAATTTAAACCACTCTGAACTCCACAGCTCTTGCAAGAGGAATTGATATTGTCTTTTTATTCCACTACGGCTTCCACCACTCTCCCAAGGTGCATTAAAAACATCTTGTTTAACTACTGTAACGTCCATGTCTATTCCACGGGGCATTGATATTGTCTTTTTATTGCACTGTGACCTCCACCACTCTTCCAAGGGGCATTAAAACCATCTTGTTAAGCTTCTGTGACCTCCACGTCTCTTCCAAGGGGCATTAAAACAGCATGTTTAAACCACTCTGAACTCCACAGCTCTTCCAAGAGGCATTGATATTGTCTATTTATTCAACTGTAACCTCCACCACTCTACCAAGGGGCATTGACATTGTTTTTTTTTCCACTGCGACCTCCACCACTCTTCCACTTGGATTTGATAGTCTTTTTAATCCACTGAGATCTCCACCACTCTTCCAAGGGGCATTAAAACCGTCTTGTTAAGCTACTGTGACCTCCACGTCCCTTCCACGGGGCATTGATATTGTCTTTTTATTCCACTGCGACCTCCACCACTCTTCCAAGGGGCATTGATACTGTCTTTTTAATCCACTGCGACCTCCACCACTCTTCCAAGGGACATTGATATTGTCTTTTTATTTCACTGCGACCTTCACCCCTCTTCCAAGGAACATTGATATTGTCTTTTTTTTCCACTGTAACCTCCACCACTCTTCTAAGGGGCATTAATATTTTCTTTTTATTACACTGCGACCTCCACCATTTTTCCAAGGGGCATCGATAATGTCTTTTTAATCCACTGCGACCTCCACCACTCTTCCAAGGGGCATTAAAACCGTCATGTTAAGCTACTGTGACCTCCACTTCTTTTCCAAGGGGCATTAAAACCATCAATTTAAACCACTCTGAACTCCACAGGTCTTGCAAGAGGCATTGATATTGTCTTTTTATTCCACTGTAACCTCCACCACTCTTCCAAGGGGCATTGATTTTGTCTTTGTAATCCACTGCGGCCTCCATCTCTCTTCCAAGAAGCATTAAAACCGTAATATTTAGCCACTGTGACCTCCACATCTATTCCACCGTGCCTTAAAACCTTCTGGTTAAACCACTGTGAACTCCACAGCTCTTCCAAGGTGCATTAAAATTGTCTTTTTATTCCACTGTAACTACCAACACTCTTCCAAGGGATATTGATATTGTCTTTTTATTCCACTGTAACCTCCACCACTATTCCAAGGGGCATTGATATGGTCTTTTTATTCCACTGCGACCTCCACCTCTTTTCCAAGGGGCATTAAAACCATCTTGTTAAGCTACTGTGACCTCCAAGTCTCTTCTACGGGGCATTGATATTGTCTTTTAAATCCACAACGATCTCCACCACTCTTCCAAGGGGCATTAAAACAGTCTTGTTAAGCTACTGTGACCTCCTGGTCACTTCCAAGGGTCATTAAAACTGTCTGGTTAAACACTTTGAACTCCACAGCTCTTACAATAGGCATTGATATTGTCTTTTTATTCGAATGTAACATCCACCACTCTTCCAAGCGGCATTGATATTGTCTTTTTATTCCACTGCGACCTCCACCTCTCTTCCAAGGGGCATTGATATTGTCTTTTTAATCAACTGCGACCTCCAACTCTCTTCCAAGGGGCATTAAAACCATCTTGTGAAGCTACAGTGACCTCCACGTCTCTTCCACTGGGCATTGATATTGTCTTTTCATTCCACTGCGAACTTCACCACTCTTCCAAAGGGCATTGATATTGTATTTTTAATCCACTGCAACCTCCACCACTCTTCAAAGGGGCATTGATATTGTCTTTTTATTCCACTGCGACCTCCACCTCTCTTCCAAGGGGCATTAAAACCATCTTGTTAAGCTACTGTGACCTCCAAGTCTCTTCCACGAGGCATTGATATTGTCTTTTTATTCCACTGCGAGCTCCACATCTCTTCCTAGTGGAATGGATATTGTCTTTTCATTTCACTGCGACCACCACCACTCTTCTATGGGGCATTGATATTATCTTTTTAATCCACTGTGACCTCCACCACTCTTCCAAGGGGCATTAAAACTGTTTTGATAAGCTACTGTGACCTCCACGTCTCTTCCAAGGGGCATTAAAACCGTCTGGTTAAACCACTCTGAACTCCACATCTCTTGCAAGATGCATTGATATTGTCTTTTTATTCGACTGTAACCTGCACTACTCTTCCAAGGGGCATTAAAACCGTCATTTTAAACCACTCTGAACTCCACAGCTCTTGCAAGAGGCATTGATACTGTCTTTTTATTCCACTGTAAACTCCACCACTCTTCCAAGGGGCATTGATTTTGTCTTTTTAATCCACTGTGACCTCCATCACTCTTCCAAGAAGCATTAAAACCGTCTTGTTTAGCTACTGTGACCTCCACGTCTATTCCACGGTGCTTAAAAACCTTCTGGTTAAACCACTGTGAACTCCACAGCTCTTCCAAGGGGCATTGATGTTGTCTTTTTATTCCACTGTAACCTCCACCACTCTGCCAAGGGGTATTGAAATTGTCTTTTTATTTTACTGCGACCTCCACCACTCTTCCAACGGGCATTAATATTGTCTTTTTATTCCACTGCGACCTCCGCCACTCTTCCAAGGGGCATTGATATTGTCTTTTTATTTCACTGCCACCTCCACCACTCTTCCAAGGGGCATTGATATTGTCTTTTCAATCCACTGTGACCTCCACCACTTTTCCAAGGGGCATTAAAAACGTCTTTTTAAGCTACTGTGACCTCCACGTCACTTCCAATGGGCATGAAAATCGTCTGGTTAAACCACTCTGAACTCCACAGCTCTTCCAAGGTTCATTGGTATTGTCTTTTTATTCCACTCTAACCTCCACCACTCTTCCAAGGGGCATTGATATTGTCTTTTTATTTCACTGCGACCTCCACTATTCTTCCAAGGGGCATTAAAACTGTCTTGTTAAGCTCCAGTTATCTCCACGTCTCTTCCACCAGGCATTGATATTGTCTTTAAATTCCACTGTAACCTCCACTACTCTACCAAGGGGCATTGATATTGTATTTTTATTCTACTGCGACCTCCACAACTCTTCCTCTGGGCATTGATATTGTTTTTTTAATCCACTGCAACCTCCAACACTCTACCATGTGGCATTAAAACCGTTTTGTTAAGCTACTGTGACCTCCACGTCTTTTCCAAGGGGCATTAAAACCGTATGGTTAAACCAATCTGAACTCCACAGGTCTTCCAAGGGGCATTGATATTGTCTTTTTATTCCACTGCGACCTCTAACACTCTTCCAAGGGCCATTAAAACAGTGTTGTTAAGCTACTTTGACCTCCACGTCAATTCCACGCGGCATTAAAACCATCAATTTAAACCACTCTGTACTCCACAGCTCTTGCAAGGGGCATTGATATTGTCTTTTTATTCCAATGTAACCTCCAGCACTCTTCCAATGGGCATTGATATTGTCTTTTTATTCCCTGCAACTTCCACCTCTCTTTCAAAGGGCTTTAAAACCGTCTTGTTAAGCTACTGTGAACTCCACGTCTCTTTCACGGGGCATTGATATTGTCTTTTTATTCCACTGTAGCCTTCACCACTCTTCCAAGGGGCATTGATATTGTCTTTTTATTCCACTGGGACCTTCACCAGTCTTCCAAGTGGCATTGATATTGTCTTTTTAATCCACTGTGACCTCCACCACTCTTCCAAGGGGTATAAAAACCATATTGTTAAGCTACTGTGACCTCCACGTCTCTTCCAAAGTGCATTAAAACCGTCAATTTAAACCACTCTGAACTCCACAGCTCTTGCAAGAGGAATTGATATTGTCTTTTTATTCCACTACGGCTTCCACCACTCTCCCAAGGTGCATTAAAAACATCTTGTTTAACTACTGTAACGTCCATGTCTATTCCACGGGGCATTGATATTGTCTTTTTATTGCACTGTGACCTCCACCACTCTTCCAAGGGGCATTAAAACCATCTTGTTAAGCTTCTGTGACCTCCACGTCTCTTCCAAGGGGCATTAAAACAGCATGTTTAAACCACTCTGAACTCCACAGCTCTTCCAAGAGGCATTGATATTGTCTATTTATTCAACTGTAACCTCCACCACTCTACCAAGGGGCATTGACATTGTTTTTTTTTCCACTGCGACCTCCACCACTCTTCCACTTGGATTTGATAGTCTTTTTAATCCACTGAGATCTCCACCACTCTTCCAAGGGGCATTAAAACCGTCTTGTTAAGCTACTGTGACCTCCACGTCCCTTCCACGGGGCATTGATATTGTCTTTTTATTCCACTGCGACCTCCACCACTCTTCCAAGGGGCATTGATACTGTCTTTTTAATCCACTGCGACCTCCACCACTCTTCCAAGGGACATTGATATTGTCTTTTTATTTCACTGCGACCTTCACCCCTCTTCCAAGGAACATTGATATTGTCTTTTTTTTCCACTGTAACCTCCACCACTCTTCTAAGGGGCATTAATATTTTCTTTTTATTACACTGCGACCTCCACCATTTTTCCAAGGGGCATCGATAATGTCTTTTTAATCCACTGCGACCTCCACCACTCTTCCAAGGGGCATTAAAACCGTCATGTTAAGCTACTGTGACCTCCACTTCTTTTCCAAGGGGCATTAAAACCATCAATTTAAACCACTCTGAACTCCACAGGTCTTGCAAGAGGCATTGATATTGTCTTTTTATTCCACTGTAACCTCCACCACTCTTCCAAGGGGCATTGATTTTGTCTTTGTAATCCACTGCGGCCTCCATCTCTCTTCCAAGAAGCATTAAAACCGTAATATTTAGCCACTGTGACCTCCACATCTATTCCACCGTGCCTTAAAACCTTCTGGTTAAACCACTGTGAACTCCACAGCTCTTCCAAGGTGCATTAAAATTGTCTTTTTATTCCACTGTAACTACCAACACTCTTCCAAGGGATATTGATATTGTCTTTTTATTCCACTGTAACCTCCACCACTATTCCAAGGGGCATTGATATGGTCTTTTTATTCCACTGCGACCTCCACCTCTTTTCCAAGGGGCATTAAAACCATCTTGTTAAGCTACTGTGACCTCCAAGTCTCTTCTACGGGGCATTGATATTGTCTTTTAAATCCACAACGATCTCCACCACTCTTCCAAGGGGCATTAAAACAGTCTTGTTAAGCTACTGTGACCTCCTGGTCACTTCCAAGGGTCATTAAAACTGTCTGGTTAAACACTTTGAACTCCACAGCTCTTACAATAGGCATTGATATTGTCTTTTTATTCGAATGTAACATCCACCACTCTTCCAAGCGGCATTGATATTGTCTTTTTATTCCACTGCGACCTCCACCTCTCTTCCAAGGGGCATTGATATTGTCTTTTTAATCAACTGCGACCTCCAACTCTCTTCCAAGGGGCATTAAAACCATCTTGTGAAGCTACAGTGACCTCCACGTCTCTTCCACTGGGCATTGATATTGTCTTTTCATTCCACTGCGAACTTCACCACTCTTCCAAAGGGCATTGATATTGTATTTTTAATCCACTGCAACCTCCACCACTCTTCAAAGGGGCATTGATATTGTCTTTTTATTCCACTGCGACCTCCACCTCTCTTCCAAGGGGCATTAAAACCATCTTGTTAAGCTACTGTGACCTCCAAGTCTCTTCCACGAGGCATTGATATTGTCTTTTTATTCCACTGCGAGCTCCACATCTCTTCCTAGTGGAATGGATATTGTCTTTTCATTTCACTGCGACCTCCACCACTCTTCTATGGGGCATTGATATTATCTTTTTAATCCACTGTGACCTCCACCACTCTTCCAAGGGGCATTAAAACTGTTTTGATAAGCTACTGTGACCTCCACGTCTCTTCCAAGGGGCATTAAAACCGTCTGGTTAAACCACTCTGAACTCCACATCTCTTGCAAGATGCATTGATATTGTCTTTTTATTCGACTGTAACCTGCACTACTCTTCCAAGGGGCATTAAAACCGTCATTTTAAACCACTCTGAACTCCACAGCTCTTGCAAGAGGCATTGATACTGTCTTTTTATTCCACTGTAAACTCCACCACTCTTACAAGGGGCATTGATTTTGTCTTTTTAATCCACTGTGACCTCCATCACTCTTCCAAGAAGCATTAAAACCGTCTTGTTTAGCTACTGTGACCTCCACGTCTATTCCACGGTGCTTAAAAACCTTCTGGTTAAACCACTGTGAACTCCACAGCTCTTCCAAGGGGCATTGATGTTGTCTTTTTATTCCACTGTAACCTCCACCACTCTGCCAAGGGGTATTGAAATTGTCTTTTTATTTTACTGCGACCTCCACCACTCTTCCAACGGGCATTAATATTGTCTTTTTATTCCACTGCGACCTCCGCCACTCTTCCAAGGGGCATTGATATTGTCTTTTTATTTCACTGCCACCTCCACCACTCTTCCAAGGGGCATTGATATTGTCTTTTCAATCCACTGTGACCTCCACCACTTTTCCAAGGGGCATTAAAAACGTCTTTTTAAGCTACTGTGACCTCCACGTCACTTCCAATGGGCATGAAAATCGTCTGGTTAAACCACTCTGAACTCCACAGCTCTTCCAAGGTTCATTGGTATTGTCTTTTTATTCCACTCTAACCTCCACCACTCTTCCAAGGGGCATTGATATTGTCTTTTTATTTCACTGCGACCTCCACTATTCTTCCAAGGGGCATTAAAACTGTCTTGTTAAGCTCCAGTTATCTCCACGTCTCTTCCACCAGGCATTGATATTGTCTTTAAATTCCACTGTAACCTCCACTACTCTACCAAGGGGCATTGATATTGTATTTTTATTCTACTGCGACCTCCACAACTCTTCCTCTGGGCATTGATATTGTTTTTTTAATCCACTGCAACCTCCAACACTCTACCATGTGGCATTAAAACCGTTTTGTTAAGCTACTGTGACCTCCACGTCTTTTCCAAGGGGCATTAAAACCGTATGGTTAAACAATCTGAACTCCACAGGTCTTCCAAGGGGCATTGATATTGTCTTTTTATTCCACTGCGACCTCTAACACTCTTCCAAGGGCCATTAAAACAGTGTTGTTAAGCTACTTTGACCTCCACGTCAATTCCACGCGGCATTAAAACCATCAATTTAAACCACTCTGTACTCCACAGCTCTTGCAAGGGGCATTGATATTGTCTTTTTATTCCAATGTAACCTCCAGCACTCTTCCAATGGGCATTGATATTGTCTTTTTATTCCCTGCAACTTCCACCTCTCTTCCAAAGGGCTTTAAAACCGTCTTGTTAAGCTACTGTGAACTCCACGTCTCTTTCACGGGGCATTGATATTGTCTTTTTATTCCACTGTAGCCTTCACCACTCTTCCAAGGGGCATTGATATTGTCTTTTTATTCCACTGGGACCTTCACCAGTCTTCCAAGTGGCATTGATATTGTCTTTTTAATCCACTGTGACCTCCACCACTCTTCCAAGGGGTATAAAAACCGTATTGTTAAGCTACTGTGACCTCCACGTCTCTTCCAAAGTGCATTAAAACCGTCAATTTAAACCACTCTGAACTCCACAGCTCTTGCAAGAGGAATTGATATTGTCTTTTTATTCCACTACGGCTTCCACCACTCTCCCAAGGTGCATTAAAAACATCTTGTTTAACTACTGTAACGTCCATGTCTATTCCACGGGGCATTGATATTGTCTTTTTATTGCACTGTGACCTCCACCACTCTTCCAAGGGGCATTAAAACCATCTTGTTAAGCTTCTGTGACCTCCACGTCTCTTCCAAGGGGCATTAAAACAGCATGTTTAAACCACTCTGAACTCCACAGCTCTTCCAAGAGGCATTGATATTGTCTATTTATTCAACTGTAACCTCCACCACTCTACCAAGGGGCATTGACATTGTTTTTTTTTCCACTGCGACCTCCACCACTCTTCCACTTGGATTTGATAGTCTTTTTAATCCACTGAGATCTCCACCACTCTTCCAAGGGGCATTAAAACCGTCTTGTTAAGCTACTGTGACCTCCACGTCCCTTCCACGGGGCATTGATATTGTCTTTTTATTCCACTGCGACCTCCACCACTCTTCCAAGGGGCATTGATACTGTCTTTTTAATCCACTGCGACCTCCACCACTCTTCCAAGGGACATTGATATTGTCTTTTTATTTCACTGCGACCTTCACCCCTCTTCCAAGGAACATTGATATTGTCTTTTTTTTCCACTGTAACCTCCACCACTCTTCTAAGGGGCATTAATATTTTCTTTTTATTACACTGCGACCTCCACCATTTTTCCAAGGGGCATCGATAATGTCTTTTTAATCCACTGCGACCTCCACCACTCTTCCAAGGGGCATTAAAACCGTCATGTTAAGCTACTGTGACCTCCACTTCTTTTCCAAGGGGCATTAAAACCATCAATTTAAACCACTCTGAACTCCACAGGTCTTGCAAGAGGCATTGATATTGTCTTTTTATTCCACTGTAACCTCCACCACTCTTCCAAGGGGCATTGATTTTGTCTTTGTAATCCACTGCGGCCTCCATCTCTCTTCCAAGAAGCATTAAAACCGTAATATTTAGCCACTGTGACCTCCACATCTATTCCACCGTGCCTTAAAACCTTCTGGTTAAACCACTGTGAACTCCACAGCTCTTCCAAGGTGCATTAAAATTGTCTTTTTATTCCACTGTAACTACCAACACTCTTCCAAGGGATATTGATATTGTCTTTTTATTCCACTGTAACCTCCACCACTATTCCAAGGGGCATTGATTTGGTCTTTTTATTCCACTGCGACCTCCACCTCTTTTCCAAGGGGCATTAAAACCATCTTGTTAAGCTACTGTGACCTCCAAGTCTCTTCTACGGGGCATTGATATTGTCTTTTAAATCCACAACGATCTCCACCACTCTTCCAAGGGGCATTAAAACAGTCTTGTTAAGCTACTGTGACCTCCTGGTCACTTCCAAGGGTCATTAAAACTGTCTGGTTAAACACTTTGAACTCCACAGCTCTTACAATAGGCATTGATATTGTCTTTTTATTCGAATGTAACATCCACCACTCTTCCAAGCGGCATTGATATTGTCTTTTTATTCCACTGCGACCTCCACCTCTCTTCCAAGGGGCATTGATATTGTCTTTTTAATCAACTGCGACCTCCAACTCTCTTCCAAGGGGCATTAAAACCATCTTGTGAAGCTACAGTGACCTCCACGTCTCTTCCACTGGGCATTGATATTGTCTTTTCATTCCACTGCGAACTTCACCACTCTTCCAAAGGGCATTGATATTGTATTTTTAATCCACTGCAACCTCCACCACTCTTCAAAGGGGCATTGATATTGTCTTTTTATTCCACTGCGACCTCCACCTCTCTTCCAAGGGGCATTAAAACCATCTTGTTAAGCTACTGTGACCTCCAAGTCTCTTCCACGAGGCATTGATATTGTCTTTTTATTCCACTGCGAGCTCCACATCTCTTCCTAGTGGAATGGATATTGTCTTTTCATTTCACTGCGACCTCCACCACTCTTCTATGGGGCATTGATATTATCTTTTTAATCCACTGTGACCTCCACCACTCTTCCAAGGGGCATTAAAACTGTTTTGATAAGCTACTGTGACCTCCACGTCTCTTCCAAGGGGCATTAAAACCGTCTGGTTAAACCACTCTGAACTCCACATCTCTTGCAAGATGCATTGATATTGTCTTTTTATTCGACTGTAACCTGCACTACTCTTCCAAGGGGCATTAAAACCGTCATTTTAAACCACTCTGAACTCCACAGCTCTTGCAAGAGGCATTGATACTGTCTTTTTATTCCACTGTAAACTCCACCACTCTTACAAGGGGCATTGATTTTGTCTTTTTAATCCACTGTGACCTCCATCACTCTTCCAAGAAGCATTAAAACCGTCTTGTTTAGCTACTGTGACCTCCACGTCAATTCCACGGTGCTTAAAAACCTTCTGGTTAAACCACTGTGAACTCCACAGCTCTTCCAAGGGGCATTGATGTCGTCTTTTTATTCCACTGTAACCTCCACCACTCTGCCAAGGGGCATTGAAATTGTCTTTTTATTTTACTGCGACCTCCACCACTCTTCCAAGGGGCATTAATATTGTCTTTTTATTCCACTGCGACCTCCACCACTCTTCCAAGGGTCATTGATATTGTCTTTTTATTCCACTGTAACCTCCACCACTCTTCCAGGGGGCATTGATATTGTCTTTTTATTCCACTGCGACCTCCACCTTTCTTTCAAGGGGCATTAAAACCATCTTGTTAAGCTACTGTGGCCTTCAAGTCTCTTCCACGAGGCATTGATATTGTCTTTTTATTCCACTGCGACCTCCACATCTCTTCCAAGGGAAATTGATATTGTCTTTTTATTCCACTGTGACCTCCACCACACTTCTAAGGGGCATTGATATTGTATTTTTAATCCACTGCGAACTCCACCACTCTTCCAAGGGACATTAGAACACTCCTGATAAGATACTCTGACCTCCTAGTCACTTCCGTCTGGTTTAACTACTCTGAACGCCATTGCTCTTCCAAGGGGCATTGATATTGTCTTTTTAATGCACTGCGACCTCCACCACTCTTCCAAGGGGCATTAAAACCGTCTGTTTAAACCACTCTGAACTCCACAGCTGTTCCAAGGGGCATTGGTATTGTCTTTTTATTCCACTCTAACCTCCACCACTCTTCCAAGGGGCATTGACATTGTCTTTTTATTCCACTGCGACCTCCACCATTCTTCCAAGGGGCATTAAAACTGTCTTATTAAGCTACTGTGACCTCCACGTCTCTTCCAAGGGGCATTAAAACCGTCTGGTTAAACCACTCTGAACCCCACAACTCTTCCGAGGGGTCATTGATATTGTCTTTTTATTCCACTGTAACCTCCAACCCTCTTCCAAGGGGCATTGATTTTGTCTTTTTATTCCTCTGCGACCTCCACCACTCTCCAAGGGGCATTGATATTGTCTTTTTAATCCACTGCGACCTCCACCACTTTTCCAAGGGGCATTAAAACGGTCTTGTTAAGCTACTGTGACGTCGAAGTCTCTTCCAAGGGGCATTAAAACCATCTGGTTAAACCACTCTGATCTCCACAGCTCTTCCAAGGGGCATTTGTATTGTCTTTTTATTCCACTCTAACCTCCACCACTCTTCCAAGGGGCATTGACATTGACTTTTTAATCCACTATGACCTCCACCACTCTTCCAAGGGGCATTGATATTGTCTTTTTAGTCCACTGCGATCTCCACCCCTCTCCAAGGGACATTAAAACCGTCTTGTTAAGCTACTGTGACCTCCACGTGTCTAAGAAGGGGCATTGATATTGTCTTTTTATTCAACTGTAACCCCCACCACTCTTCCAAGGGGCATTAATATTGTCTTTTTAATTCACTGCAACCTCCACCACTCTACCAGGGGGCAATAAAATCGTCGTGATAAGTTACTGTGACCTCCACGTCTCTTCCAAGGGGCGTTAAAACGTCTGGTTATTCCACGCTGAACTCCACAGCTCTTCTAAGGGGCATTATTATTGTATTTTTATTCCACTGTAACCTCCACAACTCTTCCAAAGGGCATTGATATTGTCTTTTTACTCCACTGCGACCTTCACCAGTCCTCCAAGGGGCATTTAAACCATATTGTTAAGCTAATGTGACCTCCACGTCTCTTCCACGGGGCATTGGTATTGTCTTTTAATTCCACTGTAACATCCACCACTCGTCCAAGGGGCAATAAAACCGTGTTGTTAAGCTACTTTGACCTCCACGTCAGTTCCACCGGGCATTAAAACCGTAAATTTAAACCACTCTGAACTCCACAGCTCTTGCTAGGGGCATTGATATTGTCTTTTTATTCCAATGTAACCTCCAGCACTCTTACAAGGGGCATTGATATTGTCTTTTTATTCCACTGCAACTTCCACCTCTCTTCCAAGGGGCATTAAAACCGTCTTAATAAGCTACTGTGACCTCCACGTCTCTTTAACGGGGCATTGATATTGTCTTTTTATTCCACTGTAACCTCCACCACTCTTCCAAGTGGCATTGATATTGTCTTTTTATTCCACTGGGACCTCCACCACTCTTCCAAGTGGCATTGATATTGTCTTTTTAATCCACTGCGACCTCCACCACTTTTCCAAGGGGCATTAAAACCATATTGTCAAGCTACTGTGACCTCCATGTCTCTTCCAAGGTGCATTAAAACCGTCAATTTAAACCACTCTGAACTCCACAGCTCTTGCAAGAGACATTGATATTGTATTTTTATTCCACTGTAACCTACAGCACTCTTGCAAGGGGCATTAATATTGTCTTTTTATTCCACTACGACTTCCACCACTCTCCCAATGTGCATTAAAAACAACTTGTTTAGCTACTGTAACGTCCATGTCTGTTCCACTGGGAATTGATATTGTCTTTTTATTCCACTGTATCCTCCACTAATCTTCCAAGGGGTATTGATATTGTCTTTTTATTCCACTGCGACTTCCACCTCTCTTCTAAGGGGCATTGATATTGTCTTTTTAATCCACTGCGACCTCCACCACTCTTCCAAGAGGCATTAAATCAGTCTTGTTAAGCTACTGTGACCTCCACATCTCTTTCAAGGGGCATTAAAACTGTCTGGTTAAACCACTCTGAACTCCACAGCTCTTTCAAGAGGCATTGATATTGTCTTTTTATTTCACTGTAACCTCCACCACTCTCCAAGGCGCATTGATATTGTCTTTTTAATCCACTGCGACCTCCACCACTCTTCCAAGCGGCATTAAACCGGTCTTGTTAAGCTACTGTGACGTCGAAGTCTCTTCCAAAGGGCATTAAAACCATCTTGTTAAACCACTGTGAACTTCACAGCTCTTCCAAGGGGCATTTGTATTGTCTTTTTATTCCATTCTATCCTCCACCACTCTTCCAAGGGGCATTGACATTGTCTTTTTAATCCACTGCGACCTCCACCACTCTTCCAAGGGGCATTGATATTGTCTTTAAAGTCCACTGCGAACTCCACTCCTCTCCAAGGGGCATTAAAACTGCCTTGTTATGCTACTGTGACCTCCACGTTTCTGCGAAGGGGCAATGATATTGTCTTTTTATTCAACTGTAACCTCCACCAATCTTCCAAGGGGCATTGATATTGTTTTTTTACTCCACTGCGACCTCCACCACTCTTCCAAGGGGCATTAATATTGTCTGTTTAATCCACTGCAACCTCCACCACTCTACCAGGGGGCAATAAAACCGTTGTGATAAGTTACTGTAACCACAACGTCTCTTCCAAGGGGCGTTAAAACTGTCTGGTTATTCCACTCTGAAATCCACAGCTCTTCTAAGGGGCATTATTATTGTCTTTTTATTCCACTGTAACCTCCACCACTCTTCCAAAGGGCATTGATATTGTCTTTTTATTCCACTGCGACCTTCACCAGTCCTCCAAGGGGCATTAAAACCATCTTGTTTAGCTACTGTGACCTCCACATCTCTTCCACGGGGCATTGGTATTGTCTTTTATTTCCAATGTAACATCCACCACTCGTCCAAGGGGCATTAAAACCGTGTTGTTAAGCTACTTTGACCTCCACGTCAATTCCACGGGGCATTAAAACCATCAATTTAAACCACTCTGAACTCCACAGCTCTTACAAGGGGCATTGATATTGTCTTTTTATTCCAATGTAACCTTCAGCACTCTTCGAAGGGGCATTGATATTGTGATTTTATTCCACTGCAACTTCCACTTCTCTTCCAAGGGGCATTAAAACCGTCTTGTTAAGCTACTGTGACCTCCACGTCTCTTTCACGGGGCATTGATATTGTCTTTTTATTCCACTGTAACCTCCACCACTCTTCCAAGGGGCATTGATATTGTCTTTTTAATCCACTGCGACCTCCACCACTCTACCAGGGGGCATTAAAACCGTACTGTTCAGCTACTGTGACCTCCACGTCTCTTCCAAGGTGCATTAAAACCGTCAATTTAAACCACTCTGAACTCCACAGCTCTTGCAGGAGGCATTGATATTGTCTTTTTATTCCACTGTAACCTACAGCACTCTTTCAAGGGGTATTGATATTGACTTTTTATTCCACTATGACTTCCACCTCTCTCCCAAGGTGCATTAAAAACATCTTGTTTAGCTACTGTAACGTCCATGTCTGTTCCACTTTGCATTGATATTGTCCTTTTATTCCACTGTATCCTCCACCACTCTTCCAAGGGGTATTGATATTGTCTTTTTATTCCACTGCAACTTCCACCTCTCTTCTAAGGGGCATTGATATTGTCTTTTTAATCCACTGCGACCTCCACCACTCTTCCAAGAGGCATTAAAACAGTCTTGTTAAGCTACTGTGACCTCCACATCTCTTCCAAGGGGCATTAAAACCGTCTGGTTAAACCACTCTGAACTCCATAGCTCTTTCAAGAGGCATTGATATTGTCTTTTTATTTCACTGTAACCTCAACCACTTTTTCAAGGGGCATTGATATTGTCTTTTTATTCCACTGCGATCTCCACCACTCTTCCAAGAGGCATTAAAACTGCCTTGTTAAGCTACTGTGACCTCCACGTGTCTTCCACGGGGCATTGATATTGTCTTTTTAATCCACTGTGACCTCCACCACTTTTCGAAGGGGCATTAAAACCATCATTTTAATCTACTGTGACCTCCATGTCTCTTCCAAGGGGCAATAAAACCATCTGGTTAAACCACTCTGAACTGCACAGCTCTTCCAAGGGGCATTGGTATTGTCTTTTTATTCCACTCCAACCTCCACCACTCTTCCAAGGGTCAATGACTTTGTCTTTTTATTCCACTGCGACCTCCATCATTCTTCCAAGGGGCATTGATATTGTATTTTTATTCCACTGCCACTTCCACCACTCTTTCAACGGGCATTGATATTGTCTTTTTATTCCATTGCGATCTGCACCACTTTTCCAAGGGGCATTAAAATTGTCTTTCTAAGCTACTGTGTCCTCCACGTCACTTCCAATGGCCATTAAAACCGTCTGGTTAAACCACTCTGAACTCCACAGCTCTTCCAAAGGGCATTGGTATTGTCTTTTTATTCCACTTTAACCTCCACCACTCTTCCAAATGGCATTGACATTGTCTTTTTATTCCACTGTGACCTCCACCATTCTTCCAAGGGGCATTAAAACTGTCTTGTTAAGCTAAAGTGACCTTCACATCTCTTCCACGGGGTTTTGAAATTGTCCTTAAATTCCACTGTAACCTCCACCACTCTACCAAGGGGCATTGATATTGTATTTTTATTCCACTGCGACCTCCACCACTCTTCCAAAGGGCATTGATATTGTCTTTTTAATCCACTGCGACCTCCATCACTCTTCTAAGGGGCATTAAAACCATCTTGTTAAGCTACTGTTACCTCCAAGGTTCTTACACAAGGCATTGATATTGTCTTTTTATTCCACTGTAACCTCCACCACTCTTCCAAGGGGCATTGATATTGTCTTTTTAATCCACTGCAACCTCCATCACTCTTCCAAGAAGCATTGAAACCGTCTTGTTAAGCTACTGTGACCTCCACGTCTATTCCACGGTGCATTAAAACTTTCTGGTTAAACCACTGTGAACTCCACAGCTCTTCCAGGGGGCATTGATATTGTCTTTTTATTCCCCTCTAACCTCCACCACTCTTCCAAGGGGCATTGATATTGTCTTTTTATTTTACTGCGTCCTCCACCACTCTTCCAAAGGGCAATAATATTGTCTTTTTATTCCACTGTGACTTCAACGTCTCTTCCAAGGGGCATTGATATTGTCTTTTTATTTAATTGGATCCTTCACCACGCTTCCAAGGGACATTGATATTGTCTTTTTATTCCACTGTAACCTCCACCATTCTTCCAAGGGACATTGATATTGTCTTTTTATTCCACTGTAACCACCACCACTCTTCCAAGGGGCATTTATATTGGCTTTTTATTCAACTGTAACCTCCACCACTGTTCCAAGGGGCATTGATATTGTCTTTTTAATCCACAGCGACCTCTACCACTCCTCCAAGGGGCTGTATAACAGTCTTGATAAGCTTCTGTAACCTCCACGTCTCTTCCAAGGGGCATTAAAACCGCATGGTTAAATCACTCTGAACTCCACAGCTCTTTCAAGAGGCATTGATATTGTCTTTTTATTTCACTGTAACCTCAACCACTTTTTCAAGGGGCATTGATATTGTCTTTCTATTCCACTGCGATCTCCACCACTCTTCCAAGGGGCATTAAAACTGTCTTGTTATTCTACTGTGACCTCCACGTGTCTTCCACGGGGCATTGATATTGTCTTTTTAATCCACTGTGACCTCCACCACTTTTCCAAGGGGCATTAAAACCATCTTTTTAATCTACTGTGACCTCCACGTCTCTTCCAAGGGGCAATAAAACCATCTGGTTAAACCACTCTGAACTGCACAGCTCTTCCAAGGGGCATTGGTATTGTCTTTTTATTCCACTCTTACCTCCACCACTCTTCCAAGGGGAATTGACATTGTCTTTTTATTCCACTGCGACCTCCATCATTCTTCCAAGGGGCATTGATATTGTCTTTTTATTCTACTGCCACCTCCACCACTCTTCCAAGGGGCATTGATATTGTCTTTTTATTCCACTGCGACCTCCACCACTTTTCCAAGGGGCATTAAAATTGTCTTTTTAAGCTACTGTGTCCTCCACGTCACTTCCAATGGCCTTTAAAACCGTCTGGTTAAACCACTCTGAACTTCACATCTCTTCCAAGGGGCATTGGTATTGTCTTTTTATTCCGCTCTAACCTACACCACTCTTCCAAGGGGCATTGACATTGTCTTTTTATTCCACTGCGACCTCTACCATTCTTCCAAGGGGCATTAAAACTGTCTTGTTAAGCTACAGTGACCTTCACATCTCTTTCATGGGGCTTTGATATTGTCCGTAAATTCCACTGTATCCTCCACCACTCTACCAAGGGGCATCGATATTGTATTTTTATTCCACTGCGACCTCCACCACTCTTCCAAAGGGCATTGATATTGTCTTTTTAATCCACTGCAACCTCCATCACTCTTCTAAGGGGCATTAAAACGGTCTTGTTAAGCTACTGTGACCTCCAAGTTTCTTACACAGGGCATTGATATTGTCTTTTTATTCCACTATAACCTCCACCACTCTTCCAAGGGGCATTGATATTGTCTTTTTAATCCACTGCAACCTCCATCACTCTTCCAAGAAGCTTTGAAACCGCCTTGTTAAGCTACTGTGACCTCCACGTCTATTCCACGGTGCATTAAAACTTTCTGGTTAAACCACTGTGAACTCCACAGCTCTTCCAAGGGGCATTGATATTGTCTTTTTATTCACCTCTAACCTCCACCACTCTTCCAAGGGGCATTGATATTGTCTTTTTATTTTACTGCATCCTCCACCACTCTTCCAAGGGGCATTAATATTGTCTTTTTATTCCACTGTGACCTCCACGTCTCTTCCAAGGGGCATTGATATTGTCTTTTTATATAATTGGAACCTTCTCCACTTTTCCAAGGGGCATTGATATTGTTTTTTATTCCACTGTAACCTCCACCATTCTTCCAAGGGACATTGATATTGTCTTTTTATTCCACTGTAACCACCACCACTCTTCCAAGGGGCATTGATATTGACTTTTTATTCCACTGTAACCTCCACCACTCTTCCAAGGGGCATTGGTATTGTATTTTTAATCCACAGCGACCTCTAACACACCACCAAGGGGATTTAAAACAGTCTTGATAAGCTTCTGTGACCTCCACGTCTCTTCCAAGCGGCATTAAAATCGCATGGTTAAACCACTCTGAACTCCACAGCTCTTCCAAGAGGCATTGATATTGTCTTTTTATTCAACTGTAACCTCCACCACTCTTCCAAGGGGCATTAAAACCGTCTTGTTAAGCTACTGTGACCTCCACGCCGCTTCCACGGGGCATTGATATTGTCTTTTTAATCCACTGCGACCTCCACCACTTTTCCAAGGGACATTGATATTGTATTTTTATTCCACTGCGACCTTCACCCCTCTACCAAGGAACATTGATATTGTCTTTTTTTTCCACTGTAACCTCCACCACTCTTCTAAGGGGCATTGATATTTTCTTTTTATTCCACTGTGACCTCCACCACTCTTCGAAGGGGCATCGATAATGTCTTTTTAATCCACTGCGACCTCCACCACTCTTCCAAGGGGCATTAAAACCGTCTTGTTAAGCTACTGTGACCTCCACGTCTCTTTTAAGGGCCATTAAACCCGTCAATTTAAACTACTCTGAACTCCACAGCTCTTGCAAGAGGCATTGATATTGTCTTTTTATTCCACTGTAACCTCCACCACTCTTCCAAGGGGCATTGATTTTCTCTTTTTAATCCACTGCGACCTCCATCTCTCTTCCAAGAAGCATTAAAACCATCTTTTTTAGCTACTGTGACCTCCACGTCTATTCCACGGTGCCTTAAAACCTTCTGGTTAAACCACTGTGAACTCCACAGCTCTTCCAAGGGGCATTGATATTGTGGTTTTATTCCACTGTAACGTCCACCACTCTTCCAAGGGGCATTGATATTGTCTTTTTATTTTACTGCGACCTGCACCACTCTTCCAAAGGGTATTAATATTGTCTTTTTATTCCACTGTGACCTCCACCACTCTTCCAAGGGGCATTGATATTGTCTTTTTATTCCACTGCGACCTCCACTTCTCTTCCAAGAGCATTAAAACCATCTTGTTAAGCTACTGTGACCTCCAAGTCTCTTCCACGAGGCATTGATATTGTCTAATTATTCCACTGCGACCTCCACATCTCTTCCAAGTGGAATTGATATTGTCTTTTTATTCCACTGCGACCTCCACCACTCTTCTAAAGGGCATTGATATTGTCTTTTTAATCCACTGCGACCTCCACCAGTGTTCCAAGGGGCATTAAAACAGTTTTGATAAGCTACTGTGACCTCCACGTCTCTTCCAAGGGGCATTAAAACCGTCTGGTTAAAACACTCTGAAATCCACAGCTCTTCTAAGGGGCATTATTATTGTCTTTTTATTCCACTGTAACCTCCACCACTCTTCCAAAGGGCATTGATATTGTCTTTTTATTCCACTGCGACCTTCACCAGTCCTCCAAGGGGCATTAAAACCATCTTGTTAAGCTACTGTGACCTCCACGTATCTTCCACGGGGCATTGGTATTGTTTTTTAATTCCACTGTAACATCCACCACTCGTCCAAGGGGCATTTAAACCGTGTTGTTAATCTACTTTGACCTCCACGTCTCTTCCAAGGTGCATTAAAACCGTCAATGTAAACCACTCTGAACTCCACAGCTCTTACAAGAGGCATTGATATTGTCTTTTTATTCCACTGTAATCTACAGCACTCTTTCAAGGGGCATTGATATTGTCTTTTTATTCCACTATGACTTCCACCACTCTCCCAAGATGCATTAAAACACCTTGTTTAGCTACTGTTATGTCCATGTCTGTTCCACTGGGCATTGATATTGTCTTTTTATTCCACTGTATCCTCCACCACTCTTCCAAGGGTTATTGATATTGTCTTTTTATTCCACTGCGACTTCCACCTCTCTTCTAAGGGGCATTGATATTGTCTTTTTAATCCACTGCGACCTCCATCACTCTTCCAAGAGGCATTAAAACCGTCTGGTTAAACCACTCTGAACTCCATAGGTCTTTATAGAGGCATTGATATTGTCTTTTTATTTCACTGTAACCTCCACCACTCTTTCAGGGGGCATTGATATTGTCTTTTTATTCCACTGCGACCTCTACCACTCTTCCAAGGGGCATTAAAACTGTCTTGTTAAGCTACTGTGACCTCCACGTGTCTTCCACGGGGTACTGATATTGTCTTTTTAATCCACTGTGACCTCCACCACTTTTCCAAGGGGCATTAAAACAATCTTTTTAATTTACTGTGACCTCCACGTCTCTTCCAAGGGGCAATAAAAACATCTGGTTAATCCACTCTGAACTCCACAGCTCTTCCAAGGGGCATTAGTATTGTCTTTTTATTCCACTCTAACCTCCACCACTCTTCCAAGGGGCATTGACATTGTCTATTTATTCCACTGCGACCTCCATCATTCTTCCAAGGGGCATTGATATTGTCTTTTTATTCCACTGCGACCTCCACCACTTTTCCAATGGGCATTAAAAACGTCTTTTTAAGCTACTGTGTCCTCCACGTCACTTCCAATGGGCATTAAAACCGTCTGGTTAAACCACTCTGAACTCCACAGCTCTTCCAAGGGGCATTGGTATTGTCTTTTTATTCCACTCTAACCTCCATCACTCTTCCAAGGGGCATTAACATTGTCTTTTTATTCCACTGCGACCTCCACCATTCTTCCAAGGGGCATTAAAACTGTCTTGTTAAGCTACAGTGACCTCCACATCTCTTCCACGGGGCTTTGATATTGTCTTTAAATTCTACTGTAACCTCCACCACTCTTCCAAGGGGCATTGATATTGTCTTTTTAATCCACTGCGACCTCCACCACTCTTCCAAGAGGCATTAAAACAGTCTTGTTAAGCTACTGTGACCTCCACATCACTTCCAAGGGGCATTAAAACCGTCTGGTTAAACCACTCTGAACTCCATAGCTCTTTCAAGAGGCATTGATATTGTCTTTTTATTTCACTGTAACCTCAACCACTTTTTCAAGGGGCATTGATATTGTCTTTTTATTCCACTGCGATCTCCACCACTCTTCCAAGAGGCATTAAAACTGCCTTGTTAAGCTACTGTGACCTCCACGTGTCTTCTACGGGGCATTGATATTGTCTTTTTAATCCACTGTGACCTCCACCACTTTTCGAAGGGGCATTAAAACCATCTTTTTAATGTACTGTTACCTCCATGTCTCTTCCAAGGGGCAATAAAACCATCTGGTTAAACCACTCTGAGCTGCACAGCTCTTCCAAGGGTCAATGACATTGTCTTTTAATTCCACTGCGACCTCCATCATTCTTCCAAGGGGCATTGATATTGTCTTTTTATTCCACTGCCACTTCCACCACTCTTCCAACGGGCATTGATATTGTCTTTTTATTCCATTGCGATCTGCACCACTTTTCCAATGGGCATTAAAATTGTCTTTCTAAGCTACTGTGTCCTCCACGTCACTTCCAATGGCCATTAAAACCGTCTGGTTAAACCACTCTGAACTCCACAGCTCTTCCAAAGGGCATTGGTATTGTCTTTTTATTCCACTTTAACCTCCACCACTCTTCCAAATGGCATTGGCATTGTCTTTTTATTCCACTGCGACCTCCACCATTCTTCCAAGGGGCATTAAAACTGTCTTGTTAAGCTAAAGTGACCTTCACATCTCTTCCACGGGGCTTTGATATTGTCCTTAAATTCCACTGTAACCTCCACCACTCTACCAAGGGGCATTGATATTGTATTTTTATTCCACTGCTACCTCCACCACTCTTCCAAAGGGCATTGATATTGTCTTTTTCATCCCCTGCGATCTCCATCATTCTTCTAAGGGGCATTAAAACCATCTTGTTAAGCTACTGTTACCTCCAAGGTTCTTACACAAGGCATTGATATTGTCTTTTTATTCCACTCTAACCTCCACCACTCTTCCAAGGGGCATTGATATTGTCTTTTTAATCCACTGCAACCTCCATCACTCTTCCAAGAAGCATTGAAACCGTCTTGCTAAGCTACTGTGACCTCCACGTCTATTCCACGGTGCATTAAAACTTTCTGGTTAAACCACTGTGAACTCCACAGCTCTTCCAAGGGGCATTGATATTGTCTTTTTATTCCACTCTAACCTCCACCACTCTTCCAATGGTCATTGATATTGTCTTTTTATTTTACTGCGTCCTCCACCACTATTCCAAAGGGCATTAATATTGTCTTTTTATTCCACTGTGACCTTCACGTCTCTTCCAAGGGGCATTGATATTGTCTTTTTATTTAATTGGAACCTTCACCACTCTTCCAAGGGACATTGATATTGTCTTTTTATTCCACTGTAACCTCCACCATTCTTCCAAGGGACATTGATATTGTCTTTTTATTCCACTGTAACCACCACCACTCTTCCAAGGGGCATTTATATTGGCTTTTTAATCCACAGCGACCTCTGCCACTCCTCCAAGGGGCTTTAAAACAGTCTTGATAAGCTTCTGTGACCTCCACGTCTCTTCCAAAGGGCATTAAAACCGCATGGTTAAACCACTCTGAACTCCACAGCTCTTTCAAGAGGCATTGATATTGTCTTTTTATTTCACTGTAACCTCAACCACTTTTTCAAGGGGCATTGATATTGTCTTTTTATTCCACTGCGATCTCCACCACTCTTCCAAGGGGCATTAAAACTGTCTTGTTATTCTACTGTGACCTCCACGTGTCTTCCACGGGGCATTGATATTGTCTTTTTAATCCACTGTGACCTCCACCACTTTTCCAAGGGGCATTAAAACCATCTTTTTAATCTACTGTGACCTCCACGTCTCTTCCAAGGGGCAATAAAACCATCTGGTTAAACCACTCTGAACTGCACAGCTCTTCCAAGGGGCATTGGTATTGTCTTTTTATTCCATTCTAACTTCCACCACTCTTCCAAGGGGCATTGACATTGTCTTTTTATTCCACTGCGACCTCCATCATTCTTCCAAGGGGCATTGATATTGTCTTTTTATTCTACTGCCACCTCCACCACTCTTCCAAGGAGGGGCATTGATATTGTCTTTTTATTCCACTGCGACCTCCACCACTTTTCCAAGGGGCATTAAAATTGTCTTTCTAAGCTACTGTGTCCTCCACGTCACTTCCAATGGCCATTAAAACAGTCTGGTTAAACCACTCTGAACTTCACAGCTCTTCCAAGGGACATTGGTATTGTCTTTTTATTCCGCTGTAACCTCCACCAGTCTTCCAAGGGGCATTGACATTGTCTTTTTATTCCACTGCGACCTCTACCATTCTTCCAAGGGGCATTAAAACTGTCTTGTTAAGCTACAGTGACCTTCACATCTCTTCCATGGGGCTTTGATATTGTCCGTAAATTCCACTGTAAACTCCACCACTCTACCAAGGGGCATCGATATTGTATTTTTATTCCACTGCGACCTCCACCACTCTTCCAAAGGGCATTGATATTGTCTTTTTAATCCACTGCAACCTCCATCACTCTTCTAAGGGGCATTAAAACGGTCTTGTTAAGCTACTGTGACCTCCAAGTTTCTTACACAGGGCATTGATATTGTCTTTTTATTCCACTGTAACCTCCACCACTCTTCCAAGGGGCATTGATATTGTCTTTTTAATCCACTGCAACCTCCATCACTCTTCCAAGAAGCTTTGAAACTGTCTTGTTAAGCTACTGTGACCTCCACGTCTATTCCACGGTGCATTAAAACTTTCTGGTTAAACCACTGTGAACTCCACAGCTCTTCCAAGGGGCATTGATATTGTCTTTTTATTCCCCTCTAACCTCCACCACTCTTCCAAGGGGCATTGATATTGTCTTTTTATTTTACTGCATCCTCCACCACTCTTCCAAGGGGCATTAATATTGTCTTTTTATTCCACTGTGACCTCCACGTCTCTTCCTAGGGGCATTGATATTGTCTTTTTATATAATTGGAACCTTCTCCACTTTTCCAAGGGGCATTGATATTGTTTTTTATTCCACTGTAACCTCCACCATTCTTCCAAGGGACATTGATATTGTCTTTTTATTCCACTGTAACCACCACCACTCTTCCAAGGGGCATTGATATTGACTTTTTATTCCACTGTAACCTCCACCACTCTTCCAAGGGGCATTGGTATTGTATTTTTAATCCACAGCGACCTCTAACACACCACCAAGGGGCTTTAAAACAGTCTTGATAAGCTTCTGCGACCTCCACGTCTCTTCCAAGCGGCATTAAAATCACATGGTTAAACCACTCTGAACTCCACAGCTCTTCCAAGAGGCATTGATATTGTCTTTTTATTCAACTGTAACCTCCACCACTCTTCCAAGGGGCATTAAAACCGTCTTGTTAAGCTACTGTGACCTCCACGCCGCTTCCACGGGGCATTGATATTGTCTTTTTATTCCACTGCGACCTCCACCACTCTTCCAAGGGGCATTGATATTGTCTTTTTAATCCACTGCGACCTCCACCACTCTTCCAAGGGACATTGATATTGTATTTTTATTCCACTGCGACCTTCACCCCTCTACCAAGGAACATTGATATTGTCTTTTTTTCCACTGTAACCTCCACCACTCTTCTAAGGGGCATTGATATTTTCTTTTTATTCCACTGTGACCTCCACCACTCTTCGAAGGGGCATCGATAATGTCTTTTTAATCCACTGCGACCTCCACCACTCTTCCAAGGGGCATTAAAACCGTCTTGTTAAGCTACTGTGACCTCCACGTCTCTTTTAAGGGCCATTAAACCCGTCAATTTAAACTACTCTGAACTCCACAGCTCTTGCAAGAGGCATTGATATTGTCTTTTTATTCCACTGTAACCTCCACCACTCTTCCAAGGGGCATTGATTTTGTCTTTTTAATCCACTGCGACCTCCATCCCTCTTCCAAGAAGCATTAAAACCATCTTTTTTAGCTACTGTGACCTCCACGTCTATTCCACGGTGCCTTAAAACCTTCTGGTTAAACCACTGTGAACTCCACAGCTCTTTCAAGGGGCATTGATATTGTGGTTTTATTCCACTGTAACGTCCACCACTCCTCCAAGGGGCATTGATATTATCTTTTTATTTTACTGCGACCTGCACCACTCTTCCAAAGGGTATTAATATTGTCTTTTTATTCCACTGTGACCTCCACCACTCTTCCAAGGGGCATTGATATTGTCTTTTTATTCCACTGCGACCTCCACTTCTCTTCCAAGAGCATTAAAACCATCTTGTTAAGCTACTGTGACCTCCAAGTCTCTTCCACGAGGCATTGATATTGTCTAATTATTCCACTGCGACCTCCACATCTCTTCCAAGTGGAATTGATATTGTCTTTTTATTCCACTGCGACCTCCACCACTCTTCTAAAGGGCATTGATATTGTCTTTTTAATCCACTGCGACCTCCACCAGTCTTCCAAGGGGCATTAAAACAGTTTTGATAAGCTACTGTGACCTCCACGTCTCTTCCAAGGGGCATTAAAACCGTCTGGTTAAAACACTCTGAAATCCACAGCTCTTCTAAGGGGCATTATTATTGTCTTTTTATTCCACTGTAACCTCCACCACTCTTCCAAAGGGCATTGATATTGTCTTTTTATTCCACTGCGACCTTCACCAGTCCTCCAAGGGGCATTAAAACCATCTTGTTAAGCTACTGTGACCTCCACGTATCTTCCACGGGGCATTGGTATTGTTTTTTAATTCCACTGTAACATCCACCACTCGTCCAAGGGGCATTTAAACCGTGTTGTTAATCTACTTTGACCTCCACGTCTCTTCCAAGGTGCATTAAAACCGTCAATGTAAACCACTCTGAACTCCACAGCTCTTACAAGAGGCATTGATATTGTCTTTTTATTCCACTGTAATCTACAACACTCTTTCAAGGGGCATTGATATTGTCTTTTTATTCCACTATGACTTCCACCACTCTCCCAAGATGCATTAAAACACCTTGTTTAGCTACTGTTATGTCCATGTCTGTTCCACTGGGTATTGATATTGTCTTTTTATTCCACTGTATCCTCCACCACTCTTCCAAGGGGTATTGATATTGTCTTTTTATTCCACTGCGACTTCCACCTCTCTTCTAAGGGGCATTGATATTGTCTTTTTAATCCACTGCGACCTCCATCACTCTTCCAAGAGGCATTAAAACCGTCTGGTTAAACCACTCTGAACTCCATAGGTCTTTATAGAGGCATTGATATTGTCTTTTTATTTCACTGTAACCTCCACCACTCTTTCAGGGGGCATTGATATTGTCTTTTTATTCCACTGCGACCTCCACCATTCTTCCAAGGGGCATTAAAACTGTCTTGTTAAGCTAAAGTGACCTTCACATCTCTTCCACGGGGCTTTGATATTGTCCTTAAATTCCACTGTAACCTCCACCACTCTACCAAGGGGCATTGATATTGTATTTTTATTCCACTGCTACCTCCACCACTCTTCCAAAGGGCATTGATATTGTCTTTTTAATCCACTGCGACCTCCATCACTCTTCTAAGGGGCATTAAAACCATCTTGTTAAGCTACTGTTACCTCCAAGGTTCTTACACAAGGCATTGATATTGTCTTTTTATTCCACTCTAACCTCCACCACTCTTCCAAGGGGCATTGATATTGTCTTTTTAATCCACTGCAACCTCCATCACTCTTCCAAGAAGCATTGAAACCGTCTTGTTAAGCTACTGTGACCTCCACGTCTATTCCACGGTGCATTAAAACTTTCTGGTTAAACCACTGTGAACTACACAGCTCTTCCAAGGGGCATTGATATTGTCTTTTTATTCCCCTCTAACCTCCACCACTCTTCCAAGGGTCATTGATATTGTCTTTTTATTTTACTGCGTCCTCCACCACTATTCCAAAGGGCATTAATATTGTCTTTTTATTCCACTGTGACCTTCACGTCTCTTCCAAGGGGCATTGATATTGTCTTTTTATTTAATTGGAACCTTCACCACTCTTCCAAGGGACATTGATATTGTCTTTTTATTCCACTGTAACCTCCACCATTCTTCCAAGGGACATTGATATTGTCTTTTTATTCCACTGTAACCACCACCACTCTTCCAAGGGGCATTTATATTGGCTTTTTAATCCACAGCGACCTCTGCCACTCCTCCAAGGGGCTTTAAAACAGTCTTGATAAGCTTCTGTGACCTCCACGTCTCTTCCAAAGGGCATTAAAACCGCATGGTTAAACCACTCTGAACTCCACAGCTCTTTCAAGAGGCATTGATATTGTCTTTTTATTTCACTGTAACCTCAACCACTTTTTCAAGGGGCATTGATATTGTCTTTTTATTCCACTGCGATCTCCACCACTCTTCCAAGGGGCATTAAAACTGTCTTGTTATTCTACTGTGACCTCCACGTGTCTTCCACGGGGCATTGATATTGTCTTTTTAATCCACTGTGACCTCCACCACTTTTCCAAGGGGCATTAAAACCATCTTTTTAATCTACTGTGACCTCCACGTCTCTTCCAAGGGGCAATAAAACCATCTGGTTAAACCACTCTGAACTGCACAGCTCTTCCAAGGGGCATTGGTATTGTCTTTTTATTCCACTCTAACTTCCACCACTCTTCCAAGGGGCATTGACATTGTCTTTTTATTCCACTGCGACCTCCATCATTCTTCCAAGGGGCATTGATATTGTCTTTTTATTCTACTGCCACCTCCACCACTCTTCCAAGGAGGGGCATTGATATTGTCTTTTTATTCCACTGCGACCTCCACCACTTTTCCAAGGGGCATTAAAATTGTCTTTCTAAGCTACTGTGTCCTCCACGTCACTTCCAATGGCCATTAAAACCGTCTGGTTAAACCACTCTGAACTTCACAGCTCTTCCAAGGGGCATTGGTATTGTCTTTTTATTCCGCTCTAACCTCCACCAGTCTTCCAAGGGGCATTGACATTGTCTTTTTATTCCACTGCGACCTCTACCATTCTTCCAAGGGGAATTAAAACTGTCTTGTTAAGCTACAGTGACCTTCACATCTCTTCCATGGGGCTTTGATATTGTCCGTAAATTCCACTGTAACCTCCACCACTCTACCAAGGGGCATCGATATTGTATTTTTATTCCACTGCGACCTCCACCACTCTTCCAAAGGGCATTGATATTGTCTTTTTAATCCACTGCAACCTCCATCACTCTTCTAAGGGGCATTAAAACGGTCTTGTTAAGCTACTGTGACCTCCAAGTTTCTTACACAGGGCATTGATATTGTCTTTTTATTCCACTGTAACCTCCACCACTCTTCCAAGGGGCATTGATATTGTCTTTTTAATCCACTGCGACCTCCACCACTCTTCCAAGAGGCATTAAAACAGTCTTGTTAAGCTACTGTGACCTCCACATCTCTTCCAAGGGGCATTAAAACCGTCTGGTTAAACCACTCTGAACTCCATAGCTCTTTCAAGAGGCATTGATATTGTCTTTTTATTTCACTGTAACCTCAACCACTTTTTCAAGGGGCATTGATATTGTCTTTTTATTCCACTGCGATCTCCACCACTCTTCCAAGAGGCATTAAAACTGCCTTGTTAAGCTACTGTGACCTCCACGTGTCTTCTACGGGGCATTGATATTGTCTTTTTAATCCACTGTGACCTCCACCACTTTTCGAAGGGGCATTAAAACCATCTTTTTAATGTACTGTTACCTCCATGTCTCTTCCAAGGGGCAATAAAACCATCTGGTTAAACCACTCTGAGCTGCACAGCTCTTCCAAGGGTCAATGACATTGTCTTTTAATTCCACTGCGACCTCCATCATTCTTCCAAGGGGCATTGATATTGTCTTTTTATTCCACTGCCACTTCCACCACTCTTCCAACGGGCATTGATATTGTCTTTTTATTCCATTGCGATCTGCACCACTTTTCCAATGGGCATTAAAATTGTCTTTCTAAGCTACTGTGTCCTCCACGTCACTTCCAATGGCCATTAAAACCGTTTGGTTAAACCACTCTGAACTCCACAGCTCTTCCAAAGGGCATTGGTATTGTCTTTTTATTCCACTTTAACCTCCACCACTCTTCCAAATGGCATTGACATTGTCTTTTTATTCCACTGCGACCTCCACCATTCTTCCAAGGGGCATTAAAACTGTCTTGTTAAGCTAAAGTGACCATCACATCTCTTCCACGGGGCTTTGATATTGTCCTTAAATTCCACTGTAACCTCCACCACTCTACCAAGGGGCATTGATATTGTATTTTTATTCCACTGCTACCTCCACCACTCTTCCAAAGGGCATTGATATTGTCTTTTTCATCCCCTGCGACCTCCATCACTCTTCTAAGGGGCATTAAAACCATCTTGTTAAGCTACTGTTACCTCCAAGGTTCTTACACAAGGCATTGATATTGTCTTTTTATTCCACTCTAACCTCCACCACTCTTCCAAGGGGCATTGATATTGTCTTTTTAATCCACTGCAACCTCCATCACTCTTCCAAGAAGCATTGAAACCGTCTTGTTAAGCTACTGTGACCTCCACGTCTATTCCACGGTGCATTAAAACTTTCTGGTTAAACCACTGTGAACTCCACAGCTCTTCCAAGGGGCATTGATATTGTCCTTTTATTCCCCTCTAACCTCCACCACTCTTCCAATGGTCATTGATATTGTCTTTTTATTTTACTGCGTCCTCCACCACTATTCCAAAGGGCATTAATATTGTCTTTTTATTCCACTGTGACCTTCACGTCTCTTCCAAGGGGCATTGATATTGTCTTTTTATTTAATTGGAACCTTCACCACTCTTCCAAGGGACATTGATATTGTCTTTTTATTCCACTGTAACCTCCACCATTCTTCCAAGGGACATTGATATTGTCTTTTTATTCCACTGTAACCACCACCACTCTTCCAAGGGGCATTTATATTGGCTTTTTAATCCACAGCGACCTCTGCCACTCCTCCAAGGGGCTTTAAAACAGTCTTGATAAGCTTCTGTGACCTCCACGTCTCTTCCAAAGGGCATTAAAACCGCATGGTTAAACCACTCTGAACTCCACAGCTCTTTCAAGAGGCATTGATATTGTCTTTTTATTTCACTGTAACCTCAACCACTTTTTCAAGGGGCATTGATATTGTCTTTTTATTCTACTGCGATCTCCACCACTCTTCCAAGGGGCATTAAAACTGTCTTGTTATTCTACTGTGACCTCCACGTGTCTTCCACGGGGCATTGATATTGTCTTTTTAATCCACTGTGACCTCCACCACTTTTCCAAGGGGCATTAAAACCATCTTTTTAATCTACTGTGACCTCCACGTCTCTTCCAAGGGGCAATAAAACCATCTGGTTAAACCACTCTGAACTGCACAGCTCTTCCAAGGGGCATTGGTATTGTCTTTTTATTCCACTCTAACTTCCACCACTCTTCCAAGGGGCACTGACATTGTCTTTTTATTCCACTGCGACCTCCATCATTCTTCCAAGGGGCATTGATATTGTCTTTTTATTCTACTGCCACCTCCACCACTCTTCCAAGGAGGGGCATTGATATTGTCTTTTTATTCCACTGCGACCTCCACCACTTTTCCAAGGGGCATTAAAATTGTCTTTCTAAGCTACTGTGTCCTCCACGTCACTTCCAATGGCCATTAAAACAGTCTGGTTAAACCACTCTGAACTTCACAGCTCTTCCAAGGGGCATTGGTATTGTCTTTTTATTCCGCTGTAACCTCCACCAGTCTTCCAAGGGGCATTGACATTGTCTTTTTATTCCACTGCGACCTCTACCATTCTTCCAAGGGGCATTAAAACTGTCTTGTTAAGCTACAGTGACCTTCACATCTCTTCCATGGGGCTTTGATATTGTCCGTAAATTCCACTGTAAACTCCACCACTCTACCAAGGGGCATCGATATTGTATTTTTATTCCACTGCGACCTCCACCACTCTTCCAAAGGGCATTGATATTGTCTTTTTAATCCACTGCAACCTCCATCACTCTTCTAAGGGGCATTAAAACGGTCTTGTTAAGCTACTGTGACCTCCAAGTTTCTTACACAGGGCATTGATATTGTCTTTTTATTCCACTGTAACCTCCACCACTCTTCCAAGGGGCATTGATATTGTCTTTTTAATCCACTGCAACCTCCATCACTCTTCCAAGAAGCTTTGAAACTGTCTTGTTAAGCTACTGTGACCTCCACGTCTATTCCACGGTGCATTAAAACTTTCTGGTTAAACCACTGTGAACTCCACAGCTCTTCCAAGGGGCATTGATATTGTCTTTTTATTCCCCTCTAACCTCCACCACTCTTCCAAGGGGCATTGATATTGTCTTTTTATTTTACTGCATCCTCCACCACTCTTCCAAGGGGCATTAATATTGTCTTTTTATTCCACTGTGACCTCCACGTCTCTTCCTAGGGGCATTGATATTGTCTTTTTATATAATTGGAACCTTCTCCACTTTTCCAAGGGGCATTGATATTGTTTTTTATTCCACTGTAACCTCCACCATTCTTCCAAGGGACATTGATATTGTCTTTTTATTCCACTGTAACCACCACCACTCTTCCAAGGGGCATTGATATTGACTTTTTATTCCACTGTAACCTCCACCACTCTTCCAAGGGGCATTGGTATTGTATTTTTAATCCATAGCGACCTCTAACACACCACCAAGGGGCTTTAAAACAGTCTTGATAAGCTTCTGCGACCTCCACGTCTCTTCCAAGCGGCATTAAAATCACATGGTTAAACCACTCTGAACTCCACAGCTCTTCCAAGAGGCATTGATATTGTCTTTTTATTCAACTGTAACCTCCACCACTCTTCCAAGGGGCATTAAAACCGTCTTGTTAAGCTACTGTGACCTCCACGCCGCTTCCACGGGGCATTGATATTGTCTTTTTATTCCACTGCGACCTCCACCACTCTTCCAAGGGGCATTGATATTGTCTTTTTAATCCACTGCGACCTCCACCACTCTTCCAAGGGACATTGATATTGTATTTTTATTCCACTGCGACCTTCACCCGTCTACCAAGGAACATTGATATTGTCTTTTTTTCCACTGTAACCTCCACCACTCTTCTAAGGGGCATTGATATTTTCTTTTTATTCCACTGTGACCTCCACCACTCTTCGAAGGGGCATCGATAATGTCTTTTTAATCCACTGCGACCTCCACCACTCTTCCAAGGGGCATTAAAACCGTCTTGTTAAGCTACTGTGACCTCCACGTCTCTTTTAAGGGCCATTAAACCCGTCAATTTAAACTACTCTGAACTCCACAGCTCTTGCAAGAGGCATTGATATTGTCTTTTTATTCCACTGTAACCTCCACCACTCTTCCAAGGGGCATTGATTTTGTCTTTTTAATCCACTGCGACCTCCATCCCTCTTCCAAGAAGCATTAAAACCATCTTTTTTAGCTACTGTGACCTCCACGTCTATTCCACGGTGCCTTAAAACCTTCTGGTTAAACCACTGTGAACTCCACAGCTCTTTCAAGGGGCATTGATATTGTGGTTTTATTCCACTGTAACGTCCACCACTCCTCCAAGGGGCATTGATATTGTCTTTTTATTTTACTGCGACCTGCACCACTCTTCCAAAGGGTATTAATATTGTCTTTTTATTCCACTGTGACCTCCACCACTCTTCCAAGGGGCATTGATATTGTCTTTTTATTCCACTGCGACCTCCACTTCTCTTCCAAGAGCATTAAAACCATCTTGTTAAGCTACTGTGACCTCCAAGTCTCTTCCACGAGGCATTGATATTGTCTAATTATTCCACTGCGACCTCCACATCTCTTCCAAGTGGAATTGATATTGTCTTTTTATTCCACTGCGACCTCCACCACTCTTCTAAAGGGCATTGATATTGTCTTTTTAATCCACTGCGACCTCCACCAGTCTTCCAAGGGGCATTAAAACAGTTTTGATAAGCTACTGTGACCTCCACGTCTCTTCCAAGGGGCATTAAAACCGTCTGGTTAAAACACTCTGAAATCCACAGCTCTTCTAAGGGGCATTATTGTTGTCTTTTTATTCCACTGTAACCTCCACCACTCTTCCAAAGGGCATTGATATTGTCTTTTTATTCCACTGCGACCTTCACCAGTCCTCCAAGGGGCATTAAAACCATCTTGTTAAGCTACTGTGACCTCCACGTATCTTCCACGGGGCATTGGTATTGTTTTTTAATTCCACTGTAACATCCACCACTCGTCCAAGGGGCATTTAAACCGTGTTGTTAATCTACTTTGACCTCCACGCCTCTTCCAAGGTGCATTAAAACCGTCAATGTAAACCACTCTGAACTCCACAGCTCTTACAAGAGGCATTGATATTGTCTTTTTATTCCACTGTAATCTACAGCACTCTTTCAAGGGGCATTGATATTGTCTTTTTATTCCACTATGACTTCCACCACTCTCCCAAGATGCATTAAAACACCTTGTTTAGCTACTGTTATGTCCATGTCTGTTCCACTGGGTATTGATATTGTCTTTTTATTCCACTGTATCCTCCACCACTCTTCCAAGGGGTATTGATATTGTCTTTTTATTCCACTGCGACTTCCACCTCTCTTCTAAGGGGCATTGATATTGTCTTTTTAATCCACTGCGACCTCCATCACTCTTCCAAGAGGCATTAAAACCGTCTGGTTAAACCACTCTGAACTCCATAGGTCTTTATAGAGGCATTGATATTGTCTTTTTATTTCACTGTAACCTCCACCACTCTTTCAGGGGGCATTGATATTGTCTTTTTATTCCACTGCGACCTCCACCATTCTTCCAAGGGGCATTAAAACTGTCTTGTTAAGCTAAAGTGACCTTCACATCTCTTCCACGGGGCTTTGATATTGTCCTTAAATTCCACTGTAACCTCCACCACTCTACCAAGGGGCATTGATATTGTATTTTTATTCCACTGCTACCTCCACCACTCTTCCAAAGGGCATTGATATTGTCTTTTTAATCCACTGCGACCTCCATCACTCTTCTAAGGGGCATTAAAACCATCTTGTTAAGCTACTGTTACCTCCAAGGTTCTTACACAAGGCATTGATATTGTCTTTTTATTCCACTCTAACCTCCACCACTCTTCCAAGGGGCATTGATATTGTCTTTTTAATCCACTGCAACCTCCATCACTCTTCCAAGAAGCATTGAAACCGTCTTGTTAAGCTACTGTGACCTCCACGTCTATTCCACGGTGCATTAAAACTTTCTGGTTAAACCACTGTGAACTACACAGCTCTTCCAAGGGGCATTGATATTGTCTTTTTATTCCCCTCTAACCTCCACCACTCTTCCAAGGGTCATTGATATTGTCTTTTTATTTTACTGCGTCCTCCACCACTATTCCAAAGGGCATTAATATTGTCTTTTTATTCCACTGTGACCTTCACGTCTCTTCCAAGGGGCATTGATATTGTCTTTTTATTTAATTGGAACCTTCACCACTCTTCCAAGGGACATTGATATTGTCTTTTTATTCCACTGTAACCTCCACCATTCTTCCAAGGGACATTGATATTGTCTTTTTATTCCACTGTAACCACCACCACTCTTCCAAGGGGCATTTATATTGGCTTTTTAATCCACAGCGACCTCTGCCACTCCTCCAAGGGGCTTTAAAACAGTCTTGATAAGCTTCTGTGACCTCCACGTCTCTTCCAAAGGGCATTAAAACCGCATGGTTAAACCACTCTGAACTCCACAGCTCTTTCAAGAGGCATTGATATTGTCTTTTTATTTCACTGTAACCTCAACCACTTTTTCAAGGGGCATTGATATTGTCTTTTTATTCCACTGCGATCTCCACCACTCTTCCAAGGGGCATTAAAACTGTCTTGTTATTCTACTGTGACCTCCACGTGTCTTCCACGGGGCATTGATATTGTCTTTTTAATCCACTGTGACCTCCACCACTTTTCCAAGGGGCATTAAAACCATCTTTTTAATCTACTGTGACCTCCACGTCTCTTCCAAGGGGCAATAAAACCATCTGGTTAAACCACTCTGAACTGCACAGCTCTTCCAAGGGGCATTGGTATTGTCTTTTTATTCCACTCTAACTTCCACCACTCTTCCAAGGGGCATTGACATTGTCTTTTTATTCCACTGCGACCTCCATCATTCTTCCAAGGGGCATTGATATTGTCTTTTTATTCTACTGCCACCTCCACCACTCTTCCAAGGAGGGGCATTGATATTGTCTTTTTATTCCACTGCGACCTCCACCACTTTTCCAAGGGGCATTAAAATTGTCTTTCTAAGCTACTGTGTCCTCCACGTCACTTCCAATGGCCATTAAAACCGTCTGGTTAAACCACTCTGAACTTCACAGCTCTTCCAAGGGGCATTGGTATTGTCTTTTTATTCCGCTCTAACCTCCACCAGTCTTCCAAGGGGCATTGACATTGTCTTTTTATTCCACTGCGACCTCTACCATTCTTCCAAGGGGCATTAAAACTGTCTTGTTAAGCTACAGTGACCTTCACATCTCTTCCATGGGGCTTTGATATTGTCCGTAAATTCCACTGTAACCTCCACCACTCTACCAAGGGGCATCGATATTGTATTTTTATTCCACTGCGACCTCCACCACTCTTCCAAAGGGCATTGATATTGTCTTTTTAATCCACTGCAACCTCCATCACTCTTCTAAGGGGCATTAAAACGGTCTTGTTAAGCTACTGTGACCTCCAAGTTTCTTACACAGGGCATTGATATTGTCTTTTTATTCCACTGTAACCTCCACCACTCTTCCAAGGGGCATTGATATTGTCTTTTTAATCCACTGCAACCTCCATCACTCTTCCAAGAAGCTTTGAAACCGTCTTGTTAAGCTACTGTGACCTCCACGTCTACTCCACGGTGCATTAAAACTTTCTGGTTAAACCACTGTGAACTCCACAGCTCTTCCAAGGGGCATTGATATTGTCTTTTTATTCCCCTCTAACCTCCACCACTCTTCCAA
Source organism: Phyllobates terribilis (assembly GCF_046119375.1). Lineage (NCBI taxonomy): Eukaryota > Metazoa > Chordata > Amphibia > Anura > Dendrobatidae > Phyllobates > Phyllobates terribilis. The sequence goes on along the minus strand of NW_027362799.1, from coordinate 2,492,248 downwards.
GGGGCATTGATATTGTCTTTTTATTTTACTGCATCCTCCACCACTCTTCCAAGGGGCATTAATATTGTCTTTTTATTCCACTGTGACCTCCACGTCTCTTCCTAGGGGCATTGATATTGTCTTTTATATAATTGGAACCTTCTCCACTTTTCCAAGGGGCATTGATATTGTTTTTTATTCCACTGTAACCTCCACCATTCTTCCAAGGGACATTGATATTGTCTTTTTATTCCAGTGTAACCACCACCACTCTTCCAAGGGGCATTGATATTGACTTTTTATTCCACTGTAACCTCCACCACTCTTCCAAGGGGCATTGATATTGTCTTTTTAATCCACAGCGACCTCTAACACACCACCAAGGGGCTTTAAAACAGTCTTGATAAGCTTCTGTGACCTCCACAGCTCTTCCAAGAGGCATTGATATTGTCTTTTTATTCAACTGTAACCTCCACCACTCTTCCAAGGGGCATTGATATTGTCTTTTTTTCCCACTGCGACCTCCACCACTCTTCCAAGGGGATTTGATAGTCTTTTTAAACCACTGCGACCTCCACAACTCTTCCAACGGGCATTAAAACCGTCTTGTTAAGCTACAGTGACCTCCACGCCGCTTCCACGGGGCATTGATATTGTCTTTTTATTCCACTGCGACCTCCACCACTCTTCCAAGGGGCATTGATATTGTCTTTTTAATCCACTGCGACCTCCACCACTCTACCAAGGGACATTGATATTGTCTTTTTATTCCACTGCGACCTTCACCCCTCTACCAAGGAACATTGATATTGTCTTTTTTTTCCACTGTAACCTCCACCACTCTTCTAAGGGGCATTGATATTTTCTTTTTATTCCACTGCGACCTCCACCACTCTTCGAAGGGGCATCGATAATGTCTTTTTAATCCACTGCGACCTCCACCACTCTTCCAAGGGGCATTAAAACCGTCTTGTTAAGCTACTGTGACCTCCACGTCTCTTTCAAGGGCCATTAAACCCGTCAATTTAAACTACTCTGAACTCCACAGCTCTTGCAAGAGGCATTGATATTGTCTTTTTATTCCACTGTAACCTCCACCACTCTTCCAAGGGGCATTGATTTTGTCTTTTTAATCCACTGCGACCTCCATCTCTCTTCCAAGAAGCATTAAAACCATCTTGTTTAGCTACTGTGACCTCCACGTCTATTGCACGGTGTCTTAAAACCTTCTGGTTAAACCACTGTGAACTCCACAGCTCTTCCAAGGGGCATTGATATTGTGGTTTTATTCCACTGTAACGTCCACCACTCTTCCAAGGGGCATTGATATTGTCTTTTTATTTTACTGCGACCTGCACCACTCTTCCAAAGGGTATTAATATTGTCTATTTATTCCACTGTGACCTCCACCACTCTTCCAAGGGGCATTGATATTGTCTTTTTATTCCACTGCGACCTCCACTTCTCTTCCAAGGGCATTAAAACCATCTTGTTAAGCTACTGTGACCTCCAAGTCTCTTCCACGAGGCATTGATATTGTCTAATTATTCCACTGCGACCTCCACATCTCTTCCAAGTGGAATTGATATTGTCTTTTTATTCCACTGCGACCTCCACCACTCTTCTAAAGGGCATTGATATTGTCTTTTTAATCCACTGCGACCTCCACCAGTCTTCCAAGGGGCATTAAAACAGTTTTGATAAGCTACTGTGACCTCCACGTCTCTTCCAAGGGGCATTAAAACCGTCTGGTTAAAACACTCTGAAATCCACAGCTCTTCTAAGGGGCATTATTATTGTCTTTTTATTCCACTGTAACCTCCACCACTCTTCCAAAGGGCATTGATATTGTCTTTTTATTCCACTGCGACCTTCACCAGTCCTCCAAGGGGCATTAAAACCATCTTGTTAAGCTACTGTGACCTCCACGTATCTTCCACGGGGCATTGGTATTGTTTTTTAATTCCACTGTAACATCCACCACTCGTCCAAGGGGCATTTAAACCGTGTTGTTAATCTACTTTGACCTCCACGTCTCTTCCAAGGTGCATTAAAACCGTCAATTTAAACCACTCTGAACTCCACAGCTCTTGCAAGAGGCATTGATATTGTCTTTTTATTCCACTGTAATCTACAGCACTCTTTCAAGGGGCATTGATATTGTCTTTTTATTCCACTGCGACTTCCACCTCTCTTCTAAGGGGCATTGATATTGTCTTTTTAAACCACTGCGACCTCCATCACTCTTCCAAGAGGCATTAAAACCGTCTGGTTAAACCACTCTGAACTCCATAGCTCTTTATAGAGGCATTGATATTGTCTTTTTATTTCACTGTAACCTCCACCACTCTTTCAGGTGGCATTGATATTGTCTTTTTATTCCACTGCGACCTCCACCACTCTTCCAAGGGGCATTAAAACTGTCTTGTTAAGCTACTGTGACCTCCACGTGTCTTCCACGGGGTACTGATATTGTCTTTTTAATCCACTGTGACCTCCACCACTTTTCCAAGGGGCATTAAAACAATTTTTTTAATCTACTGTGACCTCCACGTCTCTTCCAAGGGGCAATAAAACCATCTGGTTAAACCACTCTGAACTCCACAGCTCTTCCAAGGGGCATTAGTATTGTCTTTTTATTCCACTCTAACCTCCACCACTCTTCCAAGGGGCATTGACATTGTCTTTTTATTCCACTGCGACCTCCATCATTCTTCCAAGGGGCATTGATATTGTCTTTTTATTCCACTGCAACCTCCACCACTTTTCCAAGGGGCATTAAAAACGTCTTTTTAAGCTACTGTGTCCTCCACGTCACTTCCAATGGCATTAAAACCAACCGTCTGGTTAAACCACTCTGAACTCCACAGCTCTTCCAAGGGGCATTGGCATTGTCTTTTTATTCCACTCTAACCTCCATCACTCTTCCAAGCGGCATTGACATTGTCTTTTTATTCCACTGCGACCTCCATCATTCTTCCAAGGGGCATTGATATTGTCTTTTTATTCCACTGCGACCTCCACCACTTTTCCAAGGGGCATTAAAAACGTCTTTTTAAGCTACTGTGTCCTCCACGTCACTTCCAATGGGCATTAAAACCAACCGTCTGGTTAAACCACTCTGAACTCCACAGCTCTTCCAAGGGGCATTGGCATTGTCTTTTTATTCCACTCTAACCTCCATCACTCTTCCAAGGGGCATTGACATTGTCTTTTTATTCCACTGCAACCTCCACCACTCTTCCAAGGGGCATTGATATTGTATTTTTATTCCACTCTAACCTCCACCATTCTTCCAAGGGGCATTGATATTGTCTTTTTAATCCACTGCAACCTCCATCACTCTTCCAAGAAGCATTGAAACCGTCTTGTTAAGCTACTGTGACCTCCACGTCTATTCCAAGATGCATTAAAACTTTCTGGCTAAACCACTGTGAATTCCACAGCTCTTCCAAGGGGCATTGATATTGTCTCTTTATTCCACTCTAACCTCCACCACTCTTCCAAGGGGCATTGATAATATCTTTTTATTTTACTGCGTCCTCCACCACTCTTCCAAGGGGCATTAATATTGTCTTTTTATTCCACTGTGACCTCCACATCTCTTCCAAGGGGCATTGATATTGTCTTTTTATTTAATTGGAACCTCCACCACTATTCCAAGGGGCAATGATATTGTCTTTTTATTCCACTGTAACCTCGACCATTCTTCCAAGGGACATTGATGTTGTCTTTTTATTCCACTGTAACCACCACCACTCTTCCAAGGGGCATTGATATTGTCTTTTTATTCCACTGTAACCTCCACCACTCTTCCAAGGGGCATTGATATTGTCTTTTTAATCCACTGCGACCTCTACCACTCCTCCAAGGGGCTTTAAAAGAGTCTTGATAAGCTTCTGTGACCTCTACGTCTCTTCCAAGGGGCATTAAAACCGCATGGTTAAACAACTCTGAACTCCACAGCTTTTCCAAGAGGCATTGATATTGTCTTTTTATTCAACTGTAACCTCCACCACTCTTCCAAGGGGCATTGATATTGTCGTTTTTTTCCACTGCAACCTCCACCGCTCTTACTAGGGGATTTGATAGTCTTTTTAATCCACTGCGACCTCCACAACTTTTCCAAGGGGCATTAAAACCATCTTGTTAAGCTACTGTGACCTCCACGTCTATTCCAAGGGGCATTAAACCCATCAATTTAAACCACTCTGAACTCCACAGCTCTTGCAAGAGGCATTGATATTATCTTTTTATTCCACTGTAACCTCCACCACTCTTCCAAAGAGCATTGATATTGACTTTTTATTCCACTGCGACCTTCACCAGACCTCCAAGGGGCATTAAAACCATCTTGTTAAGCTCCTGTGACCTCCACGTATCTTCCACGGGGCATTGGTATTGTTTTTTAATTCCACTGTAACATCCACCACTCGTCCAAGGGGCATTTAAACTGTGTTGTTAAGCTACTTTGACCTCCACGTCTCTTCCAAGGTGCATTAAAACCGTCAATTTAAACCACTCTAAACTCCACAGCTCTTGCAAGAGGCATTGATATTGTCTTTTTATTCCACTGTAATCTACAGCACTCTTTCAAGGGGCATTGATATTGTCTTTTTATTCCACTATGACTTCCACCACTCTCCCAAGGTGCATTAAAACACCTTGTTTAGCTACTGTTATGACCATGTCTGTTCCACTGGGCATTGATATTGTCTTTTTATTCCACTGTATCCTCCACCACTCTTCCAAGGGGTATTGATATTGTCTTTTTATTCCACTGCGACTTCCACCTCTCTTCTAAGGGGCATTGATATTGTCTTTTTAATCCACTGCGACCTCCATCACTCTTCCAAGAGGCATTAAAACCGTCTGGTTAAACCACTCTGAACTACATAGCTCTTTATATAGCCATTGATATTGTCTTTTTATTTCACTGTAACCTCCAGCACTCTTTCAGGGGGCATTGATATTGTCTTTTTATTCCACTGCGACCTCCACCACTCTTCCAAGGGGCATTAAAACTGTCTTGTTAAGCTACTGTGACCTCCACGTGTCTTCCACGGGGCACTGATATTGTCTTTTTAATCCACTGTGACCTCCACCACTTTTCCAAGGGGCATTAAAACAATCTTTTTAATCTACTGTGACCTCCACGTCTCTTCCAAGGGGCAATAAAACCATTTGGTTAAATCACTCTGAACTCCACAGCTCTTCCAAGGGGCATTAGTATTGTCTTTTTATTCCACTGTAACCTCCACCACTCTTCCAAGGGGCATTGACATTGTCTTTTTATTCCACTGCGACCTCCATCATTCTTCCAAGGGGCATTGATATTGTCTTTTTATTCCACTGCGACCTCCACCACTTTTCCAAGGGGCATTAAAAATGTCTTTTTAAGCTACTGTGTCCTCCACGTCACTTCCAATGGGCATTAAAACCGTCTGGTTAAACCACTCTGAACTCCACAGCTCTTCCAAGGGGCATTGGTATTGTCTTTTTATTCCACTCTAACCTCCATCACTCTTCGAAGGGGTATTGACATTGTCTTTTTATTGCACTGCGACCTCCACCATTCTTCCAAGAGGCATTAAAACTGTCTTGTTAAGCTAAAGTGACCTCCACATCTCTTCCACGGGGCTTTGATATTGTCTTTAAATTCCACTGTAACCTCCACCACTCTTCCAAAGGGCATTGATATTGTATTTTTATTCCACTCTAACATCCACCATTCTTCCAAGGGGCATTGATATTGTCTTTTTAATCCACTGCAACCTCCATCACTCTTCCAAGAAGCACTGAAACCGTCTTGTTAAGCTACTGTGACCTCCACGTCTTTTCCACGATGCATTAAAACTTTCTGGCTAAACCACTGTGAACTCCACAGCTCTTCCAAGGGGCATTGATATTGTCTCTTTATTCCACTCTAACCTCCACCACTCTTCCAAGGGGCATTGATATTATCTTTTTATTTTACTGCGTCCTCCACCACTCTTCCAAGGGGCATTAATATTGTCTTTTTATTCCACTGTGACCTCCACGTCTCTTCCAAGGGGCATTGATATTGTCTTTTTATTTAATTGGAACCTCCACCACTCTTCCAAGGGGCAATGATATTGTCTTTTTATTCCACTGTAACCTCGACCATTCTTTCAAGGGACATTGATATTGTCTTTTTATTCCACTGTAACCACCACCACTCTTCCAAGGGGCTTTGATATTGTCTTTTTATTCCACTTTAACCTCCACCACTCTTCCAAGGGGCATTGATATTGTCTTTTTAATCCACTGCGACCTCTACCACTCCTTCAAGGGGCTTTAAAAGAGTCTTGATAAGCTTCTGTGACCTCCACGTCTCTTCCAAGGGGCATTAAAACCGCATGGTTAAGCAACTCTGAACTCCACAGCTTTTCCAAGAGGCATTGATAATGTCTTTTTATTCAACTGTAACCTCCACCACTCTTCCAAGGGGCATTGATATTGTCGTTTTTTTCCACTGCGACCTCCACCGCTCTCACTAGGGGATTTGATAGTCTTTTTAATCCACTGCGACCTCCACAACTTTTCCAAGGGGCATTAAACCCATCTTGTTAAGCTACTGTGACCTCCACGTCTCTTCCAAGAGGCATTAAACCCGTCAATTTAAACCACTCTGAACTCCACGGCTCTTGCAAGAGGCATTGATATTGTCTTTTTATTCCACTGTAACCTCCACCACTCTTCCAAGGGGCATTGATTTTGTCTTTTTAATCCACTGCGACCTCCATCTCTCTTCCAAGAAGCATTAAAACCGTCTTGTTTAGCTACTGTGACCTCCACGTCTATTCCACGGTGCCTTTAAACCTTCTGGTTAAACCACTGTGAACTCCACAGCTCTTCCAAGGTGCATTGATATTGTCGTTTTATTCCACTTTAACCTCCACCACTCTTCCAAGGGGCATTGATATTGTCTTTTTATTTTACTGCGACCTGCACCACTCTTCCAAAGGGCATTAATATTGTCTTTTTATTCCTCTGCGACCTCCACCACTCTTCCAAGGGTCATTGATATGGTCTTTTTATTCCACTGTAACCTCCACCACTCTTCCAAGGGACATTGATATTGTCTTTTTATTCCACTGCGACCTCCACCACTCTTCCAAGGGGCATTAAAACCATCTTGTTAAGCTACTGTGACCTCCAAGTCTCTTCCACGAGGCATTTATATTGTCTTATTATTCCACTGCGACCTCCACATCTCTTCCAAGTGGAATTGATATTGTCTTTTCATTCCACTGCGACCTCCTTCACTCTTCTAAGGGGCATTGATATTGTCTTTTTAATCTACTGCGACCTCCACCACTCTTCCAAGGGGCATTAAAACAGTTTTGATAAGCTACTGTGACCTCCACGTCTCTTCCAAGGGGCATTAAAACCGTCTGGTTAAAACACTTTGAAATCCACAGCTCTTCTAAGGGGCATTATTATTGTCTTTTTATTCCACTGTAACCTCCACCACTCTTCCAAAGGGAATTGATATTGTCTTTTTATTCCACTGCGACCTTCACCCGTCCTCCAAGGGGCATTAAAACCATCTTGTTAAGCTACTGTGAACTCCACGTCTCTTCCACGGGGCATTAGTATTGTCTTTTAATTCCACTGTAACATCCACCACTCGTCCAGGGGTCATTAAAACAGTGTTGTTAAGCTTCTTTGACCTCCACGTCAATTCCACGGGGCATTAGAACCATCAATTTAAACCACTCTGAACTTCACAGCTCTTGCAAGGGCCATTGATATTGTCTTTTTATTCCAATGTAACCTCCAGCACTCTTCCAAGAGGCATTGATATTGTCTTTTTATTCCACTGCAACTTCCACCTCTCTTACAAGGGGCATTAAAACCGTCTTGTTAAGCTACTGTGACCTCAACGTCTCTTTCACTGGGCATTGATATTGTCTTTTTATTCCACTGTAACCGCCACCACTCTTCCAAGGGGCATTGATATTGTCTTTTTATTCCACTGGGACCTTCACCATTCTTCCAAGGGGCATTGATATTGTCTTTTTAATCCACTGCGACCTCCACCACTCTACCAAGGGGCATTAAAACCGTATTGATAAGCTACTGTGACCTCCGCGTCTCTTCCAAGGTGCATTAAAACCGTCAATTTAAACCACTCTGAACTCCACAGCTCTTGCAAGAGGCATTGATATTGTCTTTTTATTCCACTGTAACCTACAGCACTCTTTCAAGGGGCATTGATATTGTCTTTTTATTCCACTATGACTTCCACCACTCTCCCAAGGTGCATTAAAAACATCTTGTTTAGCTACTGTAACGTCCATGTCTGTTCCACTGGGCATTGATATTGTCTTTTTATTCCACTGTATCCTCCACCACTCTTCCAAGGGGCATTGATATTGTCGTTTTTTTCCACTGCGACCTCCACTGCTCTTACTAGGGGATTTGATAGTCTTTTTAATCCACTGCGACCTCCACAACTTTTCCAAGGGGCATTAAAACCATCTTGTTAAGCTACTGTGACCTCCACGTCTCTTCCAAGGGGCATTAAACCCGTCAATTTAAACCACTCTGAACTCCACAGCTCTTGCAAGAGGCATTGATATTGTCTTTTTATTCCTCTGTAACCTCCACAACTCTTCCAAGGGGCATTTATTTTGTCTTTTTAATCCACTGCGACCTCCACCACTCTTCCAAGAGGCATTAAAACCGTCTGGTTAAACCACTCTGAACTCCATAGCTCTTTATAGAGGCATTGATATTGTCTTTTTATTTCACTGTAACCTCCACCACTCTTTCAAGGGGCATTGATATTGTCTTTTTATTCCACTGCGACCTCCACCACTCTTCCAAGGAGCATTAAAACTGTCTTGTTTAGCTACTGTGACCTCCACTTGTCTTCCACGGGGCACTGATATTGTCTTTTTAATCCAATGTGACCTCCACCACTTTTCCAAGGGGCATTAAAACCATCTTTTTAATCTACTGTGACCTCCACGTCTCTTCCAAGGGGCAATAAAACCATCTGGTTAAACCACTCTGAACTCCACAGCTCTTCCAAGGGGCATTGGTATTGTCTTTTTATTCCTCTCTAACCTCTACCACTTTTCCAAGAGGCATTGACATTGTCTTTTTATTACACTGTGATCTCCATCATTCTTCCAAGTGGCATTGATATTGTCTTTTTATTCCACTGCCACCTCCACCACTCTTCCAAGGGGCATTGATATTGTATTTTTTTTCCACTGCGACCTCCACCACTTTTCCAAGGGGCATTAAAAACGTCTTTTTAAGCTACTATGTCCTCCACGTTACTTCCAATGGGCATTAAAACCATCTGGTTAAACCACTCTGAACTCCACAGCTCTTCCAAGAGGCATTGATATTGTCTTTTTATTCCACTCTAACCTCCACCACTCTTCCAAGGGGCATTGACATTGTCTTTTTATTCCGCTGTAACCACCACCACTCTTACAAGGTGCATTGATATTGTCTTTTTATTCCACTGTAACCTCCACCACTCTTCCAAGGGGCATTGATATTGTCTTTTTAATCCACAGCGACCTCTACCACTCCTCCAAGGGGCTTTAAAAGAGTCTTGATAAGCTTCTGTGACCTCCACCTCTCTTCCAAGGGGCATTAAAACTGCATGGTTAAACAACTCTGAACACCACAGCTCTTCCAAGAGGCATTGATATTGTCTTTTTATTCAACTGTAACCTCCACCACTCTTCCAAGGGGCATTGATATTGTCTTTTTTTTCTACTGCGACCTACACCTCTCTTCTAAGGGGCATTGATATTGTCTTTTTAATCCACTGCGACCTCCACTACTCTTCCAAGGGGCATTAAAACAGTTTTGATAAGCTACTGTGACCTCTACGTCTCTTCCAAGGGGCATTAAAACCGCCTGGTTAAAACACTCTGAGCTCCACAGATCTTCCAAGAGGCATTGATATTGTCTTTTTATTTGACTGTAACCTCCACCACTCTTCCAAGGGGCATTAAAACCGTCTTGTTAAGCTACTGTGACCACCACCTGTCTTTCAAGGGGCATTAAAACCATCAATTTAAACCACTCTGAACTCCACAGCTCTTGCAAGAGGCATTGATATTGTCTTTTTATTCCACTGTAACCTCCACCATTCTTCCAAGGGGCATTGATTTTGTCTTTTTAATCCACTGTGACCTCCATCACTCTTCCAAGAAGCATTAAAACCGCCTTGTTTAGCTACTGTGACCTCCATGTCTATTCCACGGTGCCTTAAAACCTTCTGGTTAAACCACTGTGAACTCCACAGCTCTTCCAAGGGGCATTGATATTGTCTTTTTATTCCACTGTAACCTCCACCACTCTTCCAAGGGGCATTGATATTGTCTTTTTATTCCACTGCGACCTCCACCTCTCTTCCAAGGGGCATTAAAACCATCTTGTTAAGCTAGTGTGAACTGCAAGTCTCTTCCACGAGGCATTGATGTTGTCTTTTTATTCCACTGCGACCTCCACATCTCTTCCAAGGGGAATTGATATTGTCTTTTTATTCCTCTGCGACCTCCACCACTCTTCTAAGGGGCATTGATATTGTCTTTTCATTCCACTGCGACCTCCACCACTCTTCCAAGGGGCATTAAAACCGTCTTGTTAAGCTACTGTGACCTCGACGTCCCTTCCACGGGGCATTGATATTGTCTTTTTATTCCACTGAGACCTCCACGTCTATTCCACGGTGCCTTAAAACCTTCTGGTTAAACCACTGTGAACTCCACAGCTCTTCCAAGGGGCATTTATATTGTCTTTTTATTTTACTGCGACCTCCACCACTCTTCCAAGGGGCATTAATATTGTCTTTTTATTCCACTGCGACCTCCACCACTCTTCCAAGGGTCATTGATATTGTCTTTTTATTCCACTGTAACCTCCACCACTCTTCCAAGGGGCATTGATATTGTCTTTTTATTCCACTGCGACCTCCACCTCTCTTCCAAGGGGCATTAAAACCATCTTGTTAAGCTACTGTGAACTCCAAGTCTCTTCCACGAGGCATTGATATTGTCTTTTTATTCCACTGCGACCTCCACATCTCTTCCAAGGGGAATTGATATTGTCTTTTTATTCCACTGCGACCTCCACCACTCTTCTAAGGGGCATTGATATTGTCTTTTTAATCCACTGCGACCTCCACTACTCTTCCAAGGGGCATTAAAGCAGACTTGATAAGCTATTGTGACCTCCACGTCTCTTCCAAGGGGCATTAAACCGTCTGGTTAAACCACTCTGTACTCCACAGCTCTTCCAAGAGGCATTGATATTGTCTTTTTATTCGACTGGAACCTCCACCACTCTTCCAAGGGGCATTGATATTGTCTCTGTTTTCCACTGCGACCTCCACCACACATCCAAGGGGCTTTGATATTGTATTTTTTATCCACTGCGAATTCCACCACTCCTCCAACGGGCATTAAAACCGTCTTGTTATGCTACTGTGACCTCCACGTCCCTTCCACTGGGCATTGATATTGTCTTTTTATTCCATTGCGACCTCCACCACTCTTCCAAGGGGCATTAAAACTGTCTTGTTAAGCTACTGTGACCTCCAAGTCTCTTCCAAGGGGCATTAAAACCGTCTGGTTAAACCGCTCTGAGCTCCACAGCTCTTCCATGGGGATTGACAATGTCTTTTTATTCCATTGTAACCTTCTGCACTCTTCCAAGTGCATTGATATTGTCTTTTTATTCCACTGCGACCTCCACCACTCTTCCAAGGGGCATTGATATTGTCTTTTTAATCCACTGCGACCTCCACCACTCTTCCAAGGGACATTGATATTGTCTTTTTATTCCACTGCGACCTTCACCCCTCTTCCAAGGAACATTGATATTGTCTTTTTTTTCCACTGTAACCTCCACTACTCTTCTAAGGGGCATTGATATTTTCTTTTTATTCCACTGCGACCTCCACCACTCTTCCAAGGGGCATCGATAATGTCTTTTTAATCCACTGCGACCTCCACCACTCTTCCAAGGGGCATTAAAACCATCTTGTTAAGCTCCTGTGACCTCCACGTCTCTTCCAAGGGGCATTAAACCCGTCAATTTAAACCACTCTGAACTCCACAGCTCTTGCAAGAGGCATTGATATTGTCTTTTTATTCCTCTGTAACCTCCACCACTCTTCCAAGAGGCATTTATTTTGTCTTTTTAATCCACTGCGACCTCCATCTCTCTAACAAGAAGCATTAAAACCGTCTTGTTTAGCTACTGTGACCTCCACGTATATTCCACGGTGCCTTAAAACCTTCTGGTTAAACCACTGTGAACTCCACAGCTCTTCAAAGGGGCATTGATATTGTCGTTTTATTCCACTGTAACCTCCACCACTCTTCCAAGGGGCATTGATTTTGTCTTTTTATTTTACTGCGACCTCCACCACTCTTCCAAGGGGCATTAACATTGTCTTTTTATTCCACTGCGACCTACACCACTCTTCCAAGCGTCATTGATATTGTCTTTTTATTCCACTGTAACCTCCACATCTCTTCCAAGAGGCATTGATATTGTCTTTTTATTCGACTGTAACATTCACCACTCTTCCAAGGGGCATTAAAACCGTCTTGTTAAGCTACTGTGACCTCCACCTGTCTTCCAAGGAGCATTAAAACCGTCAATTTAAATCACTCTGAACTCCACAGCTCTTGCAAGAGGCATTGATATTGTCTTTTTATTCCACTGTAACCTTCACCATTCTTCCAAGGGGCATTGATTTTGTCTTTTTAATCCACTGTGACCTCCATCACTTTTCCAAGAAGCATTAAAACCATCTTGTTAAGCTACTGTGAACTCCAAGTCTCTTCCACGAGGCATTGATATTGTCTTTTTATTCCACTGCGACCTCCACATCTCTTCCAAGGGGAATTGATATTGTCTTTTTAATCCACTGCGACCTCCACTACTCTTCCAAGGGGCATTACAACAGTTTTGATAAGCTACTGTGACCTCCACGTCTCTTCCAAGGGGCATTAAAACCGCCTGGTTAAAACACTCTGAACTCCACAGCTCTTCCAAGAGGCATTGATATTGTCTTTTTAGTCGACTGTAACCTCCACCACTCTTCCAAGGGGCATTAAAAACGTCTTGTTAAGCTACTGTGACATCCACCTGTCTTTCAAGGGGCATTAAAACCGTCAATTTAAACCACTCTGAACTCCACAGCTCTTGCAAGAGGCATTGATATTGTCTTTTTATTCCACTGTAACCTCCACCATTCTTCCAAGGGGCATTGATTTTATCTTTTTAATCCACTGTGACCTCCAACACTCTTCTAAGAAGCATTAAAACCGTCTTGTTTAGCTACTGTGACCTCCACGTCTATTCCACGGTGCCTTAAAACCTTCTGGTTAAACCACTGTGAACTCCACAGCTCTTCCAAGGGGCATTGATATTGTCTTTTTATTCCACTGTAACCTCCACCACTCTTCCAAGGGGCATTGATATTGTCTTTTTATTCCACTGCGACCTCCACCTCTCTTCCAAATGGCATTAAAACTATCTTGTTAAGCTAGTGTGAACTCCAAGTCTCTTCCACGAGTCATTGATATTGTCTTTTTATTCCACTGTGACCTCCACATCTCTTCCAACGGGAATTGATATTGTCTTTTTATTCCTCTGCGACCTCCACCACTCTTCTAAGGGGCATGGATATTGTCTTTTTAAACCACTGCGACCTCCACCACTCTTCCAAGGGGCATTAAAACAGACTTGATAAGCTACTGTGACCTCCATGTCTCTTAGAAGGGGCATTAAACCGTCTGGTTAAACCACTCTGTACTCCACAGCTCTTCCAAGAGGCATTGATATTGTCTTTTTATTCGACTGGAACCTCCACCACTCTTCCAAGGGGCATTGATATTGTCTCTGTTTTCCACTGCGACCTCCACCACACTTCCAAGGGGCTTTGATATTGTATTTTTTATCCACTGCGAATTCCACCACTCTTCCAATGGGCATTAAAACCGTCTTGTTATGCTACTGTGACCTCCACGTCCCTTCCACTGTGCATTGATATTGTCTTTTTATTCCATTGCGACCTCCACCACTCTTCCAAGGGGCATTAAAACCGTCTTGTTAAGCTACTGTGACCTCCAAGTCTCTTCCAAGGGGCATTAAAACCTTCTAGTTAAACCGCTCTGAGCTCCACAGCTCTTCCATGGGGCATTGACAATGTCTTTTTATTCCATTGTAACCTTCTGCACTCTTCCAAGTGCATTGATATTGTCTTTTTATTCCTCTGCGACATCCACGACTCTTCCAAGGGGCATTAAAACCGTCTTGTTAAGCTACTGTGACCTCCACGTCCCTTCCTCGGGGCATTGATATTGTCTTTTTATTCCACTGCGACCTCCACCACTCTCCCAAGGGGCATTGATCTTGTCTTTTTAATCCACTGCGACCTCCACCACTCTACCAATGGACATTGATATTGTCTTTTTATTCCACTGCTACCTTCACCCCTCTTCCAAGGAACATTGATATTGTCTTTTTTTTCCACTGTATCCTCCACTACTCTTCTAAGGGGCATTGATATTTTCTTTTTATTCCACTGCGACCTCCACCACTCTTCCAAGGGGCATCGATAATGTCTTTTTAATCCACTGCGACCTCCACCACTCTTCCAAGGGGCATTAAAACCATCTTGTTAAGATACTGTGACCTCCACGTCTCTTCCAAGCGGCATTAAACCCGTCAATTTAAACCACTCTGAACTCCACAGCTCTTGCAAGAGGCATTGATATTGTCTTTTTATTCCTCTGTAACCTCCACCACTCTTCCAAGGGGCATTTATTTTGTCTTTTTAATCCACTGCGACCTCCATCTCTCTTCCAAGAAGCACTAAAACCATCTTGTTTAGCTACTGTGACCTCCACGTATATTCCATGGTGCCTTAAAATCTTCTGGTTAAACCACTGTGAACTCCACAGCTCTTCCAAGGGGCATTGATATTGTCGTTTTATTCCACTGTAACCTCCACCACTCTTCCAAGGGGCATTGATATTGTCTTTTTATTTTACTGCGACCTCCACCACTCTTCCAAGGGGCATTAATATTGTCTTTTTATTCCACTGCGACCTACACCACTCTTCCAAGCGTCATTGAAATTGTCTTTTTATTCCACTGTAACCTCCACATCTCTTCCAAGAGGGATTGATATTGTCTTATTATTCGACTGTAACCTTCACCACTCTTCCAAGGGGCATTAAAACCGTCTTGTTAAGTTACTGTGACCTCCACCTGTCTTCCAAGGGGCATTAAAACCGTCAATTGAAATCACTCTGTACTCCACAGCTCTTGTAAGAGGCATTGATATTGTCTTTATATTCCACTGTAACCTCCACCATTCTTCCAAGGGGCATTGATTTTGTCTTTTTAATCCACTGTGACCTCCATCACTCTTCCAAGAAGCATTAAAACCGTCTTGTTTAGCTAATGTGACCTCCACGTCTATTCCATGGTGCCTTAAAACCTTCTGGTTAAACCACTGTGAACTCCACAGCTCTTCCAAGGGGCATTGATATTGTCTTTTTATTCCACTGTAACCTCCACCACTCTTCCAAGGGGCGTTGATATTGTCTTTTTATTTTACTGCGACCTCCACCACTCTTCCAAGGGACATTAATATTGTCTTTTTATTCCACTGCGACCTCCACATCTCTTCCAAGTGGAATTGATTTTTTTTTTTTATTCCACTGCGACCTCCACCACTCTTCTAAGGGGCATTGATATTGTCTTCTTAATCCACTGCGACCTCCACCACTCTTCCAAGGGGCATTAAAACAGTCTTGATAAGCTACTGTGACCTCCACTTCTTTTCCAAGGGGCATTAAACCGTCTGGATAAACCACTCTGTTCTCCACAGCTCTTCCAAGAGGCATTGATATTGTCTTTTTCTTCCACTGCGACCTCCACCTCTCTTCCAAGGGGCATTAAAACCATCTTGTTAAGCTACTGTGAACTCCAAGTCTCTTCCACGAGGCATTGATATTGTCTTTTTATTCCACTGCGACCTCCACATCTCTTCCAAGGGGAATTGATATTGTCTTTTTATTCCACTGCGACCTCCATCACTCTTCCAAGGGGCTTTGATATTGTCTTATTTATCCACTGCAAACTCCACCACTCTTCCATTGGGCATTAAAACTGTCTTGTTATGCTACTGTGACCTCCACGTCCCTTCCACGGGGCATTGATATTGTCTTTTTATTCCATTGCGACCTCCACCACTCTTCAAAGGGGCATTAATACCGTCTTGTTAAGCTACTGTGACCTCCAAGTCTCTTCCAAGGGGCATTAAAACCGTCTGGTTAAACCGCACTGAGCTCCACAGCTCTTCCAAGGGGCATTGACAATGTCTTTTTATTCCATTGTAACCTTCTGCACTCTTCCAAGTGCATTGATATTGTCTTTTTATTCCTCTGCGACATCCACGACTCTTCCAAGGGGCATTAAAACCGTCTTGTTAAGCTAATGTGACCTCCAAGTTTCTAACACAGGGCATTGATATTGTCTTTTTATTCCACTGTAACCTCCACTAATCTTCCAAGGGGCATTGATATTGTCTGTTTATTCCACTGCGACCTCCACCACTCTTCTACGGGGCATTGATATTGTCTTTTAAATCCACGACAATCTCCACCACTCTTCCAAGGGGCATTAAAACAGTCTTATTAAGCTACTGTGACCTCCTCAACACTTCCAAGGGACATTAAAACTGTCTGGTTAAACACTTTGAACTCCACAGCTCTTACAAGAGGCATTGATTTTGTCTTTTTATTCGAATGTAACATCCACCACTCTTCCAAGCGGCATTGATATTGTCTTTTTATTTCACTGCGACCACCACCTCTCTTCCAAGGGGCATTGATATTGTCTTTTTAATCAACTGCGACCTCCAACTCTCTTCCAAGGGGCATTAAAACCATCTTGTGAAGCTACTGTGACCTCCACGTCTCTTCCACTGGGCATTGATATTGTCTTTTCATTCCACTGCGAACTTCACCACTCTTCCAAAGGGCATTGATATTGTATTTTTAATCCACTGCGACCTCCACCACTCTTCCAAGGGGCATTGATATTGTCTTTTTATTCCACTGCGACCTCCACCACTCTTCCAAGGGGCATTAAAACCATCTTGTTAAGCTACTGTGACCTCCACGTCTCTTCCACTGGGCATTGATATTGTCTTTTCATTCCACTGCGAACTTCACCACTCTTCCAAAGGGCATTGATATTGTATTTTTAATCCACTGCGACCTCCACCACTCTTCCAAGGGGCATTGATATTGTCTTTTTATTCCACTGCGACCTCCACCACTCTTCCAAGGGGCATTAAAACCATCTTGTTAAGCTACTGTGACCTCCAAGTCTCTTCCACGAGGCATTCATATTGTCTTTTTATTCCACTGCGACCTCCACATCTCTACCAAGTGGAATTGATATTGTCTTTTTATTCCACTGCGACCTCCACCACTCTTCTAAGGGGCATTAATATTGTCTTTTTAATCCACTGCGACCTCCACCACTCTTCCAAGGGGCATTAAAACAGTTTTGATAAGCTACTGTGACCTCCACGTCTCTTCCAAGGGGCATTAAAACCGTCTGGTTAAACCACTCTGAACGCCACAGCTCTTCCTAAAGGCATTGATATTGTCTTTTTATTCGACTGTAACCTCCACCACTCGTCCAAGCAGCATTGGTTTTGTCTTTTTATTCCACTGTAACCTCCATCACTCTTCCAAGGGGCATTGTTATTGTCTTTTTATTCCACTGCGACCTCCACCTCTCTTCCAAGGGGCATTGAAACCATCTTGTTAAGCTACTGTGACCTCCAAGTCTTTTCCACGAGGCATTGATATTGTCTTTTTATTCCACTGCGACCTCCACATCTCTTCCAAGGGAAATTGATATTGTCTTTTTATTCCACTGCGACCTCTACCACTCTTCTAAGGGGCATTGATATTGTCTTTTTAATCCACTCAGACCTCCACCACTCTACCAAGTTGCATTAAAACAGACTTGATAAGCTACTGTGACCTCCACATTTCTTCCAAGGGGCATTAAACCATCTGGTTAAACCACTCTGTACTTCACAGCTCTTCCAAGAGGCAATGATATTGTCTTTTTATTCGACAGTAACCTCCACCACTCTTCCAAGGGGCATTGATATTGTCTCTGTTTTCCACTGCGACCTCCACCACTCTTCCAAGGGGCATTAAAACCGTCAATTTAAACCACTCTGAACTCCACAGCTATTACAAGGAGCACTGGTATTGTCTTTTTATTCCACTCTAACCTCCACCTCTCTTCCAAGGAGCATTGACATTGTCTATTTAATCCACTGCGACCTCCACCACTCTTCCAAGGGGCATTAAAACTGTCTTGTTAAGCTACTGTGACCTCCACGTGTCTTCCTTGGGGCATTGATATTGTCTTTTTATTCCACTGTAACCTCCACCACTCTTCCAAGGGGTCATTGATTTTGTCTTTTTATTCCACTGCGACCTCTACCACCCTTCCAATGGGCATTGATATTGTCTTTTTAATCCACTGCAACCTCCACCACTCTTCCAAGGGGCATTAAAGCCATCTTGTTAAGCTACTGTCACGTCCATTTCTATTCCACAGGGCATTGATATTGTCTTTTTATTCCACTGTAACCTCCACTACTCTTCCAAGTGGCATTGACATTGTCTTTTTATTCGACTGCGACTTCCACCTCTCTTCTAAGGAGCATTCATATTGTCTTTTTAATCCACTGCGACCTCAACCTCTCTTCCAATAGGCATTAAAACAGTCTTGTTAAGCTATTGTGACCTCCACGTCTCTTCCAAGGGGCATTAAAACTGTCTAGTTAAAAAGCTCTGAACTCCACAGCTCTTCCAAGGAGCAATGATATTGTCTTTTTATTCCACTGTAACCTCCACCACTCTTCCAAAGGGCATTGATTTTGTCTTTTTATTCCACTGCGACCTCCACCACTCTTCCAATGGGCATTGTTATTGTCTTTTTAATCCCCTGCAACCTCCACCACTCTTCCAAGGGGCATTAAAACCGTCCTGTTATGCTACTGTGACGTCGACTTCTCTTCCAAGGGGCATTAAAACCATCTGGTTAAACAACTCTGAACTCCAAAGCTCTTCCAAGGGGCATTTGTATTGTCTTTTTTTTCCACTCTAGCCTCCACCACTCTTCCAAGGGGCATTGATATTGTTTTTTTATTCCACTTTGACCTCCAACACTCTTCCGAGGGGCATTAAAACAGTCTTGTTAAGGTACTGTGACCTCCACGTCTCTTCCAAGGAGCGTTAAAACCGTCTGGTTATACCACTCTGAACTCCACAGCTCTTCCAAGGGGCATTATTATTGTCTTTTTATTCCACTGCGACCTCCACCACTCTTCCAAGGGGCATTAAAACCGTCTTGTTAAAGTGCTCTGAGCTCCACAGCTCTTCCAAGGGGCATTGACAATGTCTTTTTATTCCATTGTAACCTTCTGCACTCTTCCAAGTGCATTGATATTGTCTTTTTGTTCCTCTGCGACGTCCTCGACTCTTCCAAGGGGCATTAAAATAGTCATGTTAAGCTACTGTGACCTCCAAGTTTCTTACACAGGGCATTGATATTGTCTTTCTATTCCACTGTAACCTCCACCACTCTTCCAAGGGGCATTGATATTGTCTTTTTATTCCACTGTAACCTCCACCAATCTTCCAAGGGGCATTGATAT
Organism: Phyllobates terribilis; assembly: GCF_046119375.1. NCBI lineage: Eukaryota > Metazoa > Chordata > Amphibia > Anura > Dendrobatidae > Phyllobates > Phyllobates terribilis. The sequence goes on along the minus strand of NW_027362799.1, from coordinate 2,472,489 downwards.
TGTCTTTTCATTCCACTGCGACCTCCACCACTCTTCTAAGGGGCATTGATATTGTCTTTTAAATCCACAGTGATCTCCACCACTCTTCCAAGGGGCATTAAAACAGTCTTGTTAAGCTACTGTGACCTCCTCGTCTCTTACAAGGGGCATTAAAGCCGTCTGGTTAAACACTCTGAACTCCACAGCTCTTACAAGAGGCATTGATATTGTCTTTTTATTCGACTGTAACATCCACCACTCTTCCAAGCGGCACTGATATTGTCTTTTAATCCACAGCGACCTCCACCACTCTTCCAAAGGGCATTGATATAGTATTTTTAATGCACTGTGACCTCCACGTCTCTTCCAAGGGGCATTAAAGCCGTCTTGTTAAGCTACTGTCACGTCCATGTATATTCCACGGGGCATTGATATTGTCTTTTTATTCCACTGTAACCTCCACCACTCATCCAAGTGGCATTGACATTGTCTTTTTATTCCACTGCGACTTCCACCTCTCTTCTAAGGGGCATTGATATTGTCTTTTTAATCCACTGTGATCTCCACCACTCTTCCAAGGGGCATTAAAACAGTCTTGTTAAGCTACTGTGACCTCCACGTCTCTTCCAAGGGGCATTAAAACCGTCTGGTTAAACCACTCTGAACTCCACAGCTCTTCCAAGGGGCATTGATATTGTCTTTTTATTCCACTGTAACCTCCACCACTCTTCCAAGGGGCATTGATTTTGTCTTTTTATTCCACTGCGACCTCCACCACTCTTCCAATGGGCATTGTTATTGTCTTTTTAATCCCCTGCAACCTCCACCACTCTTCCAAGGGGCATTAAAACCGTCTTGTTAAGCTACTGTGACCTCCACGTCCCTTCCACGGGGCATTGATATAGTCTTTTTATTAAACTGTGACCTCCACCACTCTTCCAAGGGGCATTGATATTGTCTTTTTAATCCACTGCGAACTCCACCACTCTTCCAAGGGGCATAAAAACCGTCTTGTTATGCTACTGTGACATCGACTTCTCTTCCAAGGGGCATTAAAACCATCTGGTTAAACCAATCTGAACTACACAGCTCTTCCAAGAGGCATTTGTATTGTCTTTTTATTCCAATCTAAGCTTCACCCCTCTTCCAAGGGACATTAACATTGTCTTTTTATTCCACTGCGACCTCCACCACTCTTCCAAGGGGCAATAAAACCATATTGTTAAGCTACAGTGACCTCCACATCTCTTCCACGGGGCATTGATATTGTCTTATTTTTCCACTGTAACCTCCACCAATCTTCCAAGGGGCATTGATATTGTTTTTTTATTCCAATGCGACCTCCACCACTCTTCTAAGGGGCATTAAAACCGTCTTGTTAAGTTACTTTGACCTCCACATCTCTTCCAAGGAGCGTTAAAACCGTCTGGTTATACCACTCTGAACTCCACAGCTCTTCTAAGGGTCATTATTATTTTCATTTTATTCCACTGTAACCTCTACCACTCTTCCAAGGGGCATTGATATTGTCTTTTTATTCCACGGAGACCTCCACCAGTCCTCCAAGAGGCATTAAAACCGTCTTGTTAAGCTACTGTGACCTCCACGTCTCTTCCACGGGGCATTGAAATTGTCTTTTTATTCCACTGTAACCTCCACCACTCGTCCAAGAGGCATTGACATTGTTTTTTTATTCCACTGTGACCTCCACCACTCTTCCAAGGGGCATTGATAATGTCTTTTTATTCCTCTGTGACCTCCACCACTCTTCCAAGGCTCATTGATGTTGTCTTTTTAATCCACTGCGACCTCCACCACTCTTCCAAGGTTCATTAAAACGGACTTGTTAAGCTATTGTGACCTCCACATCTCTTCCACGGGGCATTGATATTGTCTTTTTATTTAACTGTAACCTCCACCACTGTTCCAAGTGGCATTGATATTGTCTTTTAATTCCACTGTAACCTCCATCACTCTTCCAAGGGGCATTGATATTGTCTTTTTATTCAACTGTAGCCTCCACCACTCTTCCAAGGGGAATTGATATTGTCTTTTTATTCCACTGCGACCTCCACCACTCTTCCAAGGGGCATTCATATTGTCTTTTTAATCCACTGCGACCTCCACCACTCTTCCAAGCGGCATTAAAACTGTCTTGTTAAGCTACTGTCACCTCCACGTCCCTTCCAAGGGGCTTTAAAACCGTCAATTAAAACCACTCTGAACTCCACATCTCTTAGAAGGGGCATTGATATTGTCTTTTTATTCCAATGCAACCTCCAGCACTCTTCCAAGGGGCATTGATATTGTCTTTTTATTCCACTGCAACTTCCACCTCTATTACAAGGGGCATTAAAACCATCTTGTTAAGCAACTGTGACCTCCACGTCTCTTTCACGGGGCATTGATATTGTCTTTTTATTCCACTGTAACCTCCACCTCTCTTCAAGGGGCATTGATATTGTCTTTTTATTCCACTTGGACCTTCACCACTCTTACAAGTGGCATTGATATTGACTTTTTAATCCACTGCGACCTCCACCACTCTTCCAAAGGGCATTAAAACAGTCTTGTTAATCTACTGTGACCTCAATGTTTCTTCCAAGGGGCATTAAAACCGTCAATTTAAACCACTCTCAACTCCACAGCTCTTGCAAGGTTCATTGATATTGTCTTTTTATTCCACTGTAACCTCTACCACTCTTCCAAGGGGCATTGATATAGTCTTTTTATTCCACTGCGACCTCCACCTCTCTTCCAAGGGGCATTAAAACCATCTTGTTAATCTAATGTGACCTCCAAGTCTCTTCCACGAGGCATTGATATTGTCTTTTTATTCCACTGCGACCTCCACATCTCTTACAAGTGGAATTGATATTGTCTTTTTATTCCACTGCGACCTCCACGACTCTTCTAAGCGGCATTGATATTGTCTTTTTAATGCACTGCGACCTCCTCCACTCTTCCAAGTGGCTTTAAAACAGTTTTAATAAGCTACTGTGACCTCCACGTCTCTTCCAATTGTCATTAAAACCGTCTGATTAAACCACTCTGAACTCCACAGCTCTTCCAAGAGGCATTGATATTGTCTTTTTATTCGACTGTAACCTCCACGTCTCTTCCAAGGGGCATTACAACCGTCAATTTAAACCAATCTGAACTTCACAGCTCTTCCAAGGAGCACTGGTATTGTCTTTATATTCCACTCTAACCTCCACCACTCTTCCAAGGGGCATTGACATTGTATATTTATTCCACTGCAACCTCCACCACTCTTCCAAGGGGCATTACGACCACCTTGTTAAGCTACAGTGAGCTCCACAACTCTTCCATTGGGCATTGATATTGTTTTTTTATTCCACTGTAACCTCCACCACTTTTCCAAGGGGCATAGATTTTGTCTTTTTATTCCACTGCGACCTCTACCAATTTTCCAATGGGCATTGATATTGTCTTTTTAATCCAATGCAACCAGCACCACTATCCCAAGGGGCATTAAAGCCATCTTCTTAAGCTCCTGTGGCCTCCAAGTCCCTTCCACGAGGCATTGATATTCTCTTTTTATTCCACTGCGACCTCCACCACTCTTCCAAGGGGCATTGATATTGTCTTTTTAATCCACTTAGAACTCCACCTCTCTTCAAAAGGGTATTAAAACCATCTTGTTATGCTACTGTGACGTCGACTTCTCTTCCAAGGTCCATTAAAACCATCTGGTTAAACAACTCTGAACTCCACAGCTCTTCCAAGGGGCATTTGTATTGTCTTTTTATTCCACTGTAACCTCCACCACTCTTCCAAGGGGCATTGACATTGTCTTTTTATTCCACTGGGACCTTCACCACTCTTCCAAGTGGCATTGATATTGTCTTTTTAATCCACTGCGTCCTCCACCACCCTTCCAAGGGGCATTAAAACCGTATTGTTAAGCTACTGTGACCTCCACGTCTCTTCCAAGGTGCATTAAAACCGTCAATTTAAATCACTCTGAACTCCACAGCTCTTGCAAAAGGCATTGATATTGTCCTTTTACTCCACTGTAACCTACAGCACTCTTTCAAGGGGCATTGATATTGTCTTTTTATTCCACTACGACTTCCACCACTCTCCAATGTGTATTAAAAACATCTTGTTTAGCTACTGTAACGTCCATGTCTATTCCACGGGGCATTGATATTGTCTTTTTATTCCACTGCGACTTCCACCTCTCTTCTAAGGGGCCAATATTGATATTGTCTTTTTAATCCACTGCGACCTCCACCACTCTTCCAAGGGGCATTAAAACAGTCTTGTTAATCTACTGTGACCTCCACGTCTCTTCCAAGGGGCATTAAAACCGTCAATTTAAACCACTCTCAACTCCACAGCTCTTGCAAGGGGCTTTTATATTGTTTTTTATTCCACTGTAACCTCCAGCACTCTTCCAAGGGGCATTGATATTGTCTTTTTATTCCACTGCGTCTTCCACCACTTTCCCAAGGGGCATTAAAACTGTCTTGTTAAGCTGCTGCAACCTCCATGTCTATTCCACGTTGCATTGATATTGTCTTTTTATTCCAATGTAACCTCCACCACTCTTCTAATGGGCAGTGATATTGTCTTTTTAAACCACTGCGACCTCCATCACTCTTCCAAGAGGCATTTAAAACATCTTATTAAGCTACTATGACATCCACGTCTCTTCCAAGGGGCATTAAAACAGTCTGGTTAAACCACTCTGAATTCCACAGCTCATCAAAGGGGCATTGATATTGTCTTTTTATTCCACTGTAACCTCCACCACTTTTCCTATTCGAATTGATATTGTCTTTTTATTATTATTATTATTATAGCACCATTTATTCCATGGCGCTTTACATGTGATAAGGATATACATAACAAAAGCATTTACATAATCTTAACAAAACGAGTCAGCGACTGGTACAGGTTGTGGATGGCTTTGTATGCCATTGTTAGAGTTTTGAACTGGATTCTCTGGGCAATGGGGAGCCAGTGAAGAGATTGACAGAGAGGAGAGGCCGGGGAATAGCGGGGGGACAGGTGAATTAGTTGAGCAGCAGAGTTTAGGATAGATTGGAGAGGCGCAAGAGTGTTATAAGGGAGGCCACAGAGCAGGAGGTTGCAGTAGTCGAGGCGGGATATGATGAGAGCATGCAATAGTGTTTTTGCAGAGTCTTTGCTGAGGAATGCACGGATCCGGGAGATGTTTTTGAGTTGAAGTCGGCAAGAAGTGGAAAGGGCTTGAATATGTGGCTTGAAGGAGAGATCAGAGTCCAGGGTTACTCCAAGGCAGCGAGCTTGTGGGACTGGGGAGAGTGAAGAGCCATTGACGTTGATGGCTAGGTCAGATGGGGGATGTGAATGAGAGGGTGGAAAGATGATGAACTCTGTTTTATCCATGTTGAGTTTTAGAAATCTGTCAAAGAAGAAGGATGACATGGCGGACAGACATTGTGGGATTTTCGTTAGAAGGGAGGAGATATCGGGTCCAGAGAGGTAGATCTGTGTGTCGTCAGCATAGAGGTGATACTGAAAACCGTGAGACTCTATGAGCTGTCCCAGGCCAAAGGTGTAGATGGAGAAGAGCAGAGGTCCTAGAACTGAACCTTGGGGGACACCGACAGATAGGGGGCGAGATGAGGAGGTGGTGCGTGAGTGGGAGACGCTTAATGTCCTGTCTGTTAAGTATGAGGAGATCCAAGATAGAGCCAAGTCCATGATGCCAAGAGATGAGAGAATCTGGAGTAAGAGGGAATGGTCCACTGTGTCAAAGGCAGTTGACAGGTCCAGAAGGTGGGGGATGGAGTAGTGTCGCTTGGATTTGGCATTTAGTAGGTCGTTGGTGACTTTGGTCTGGGCAGTTTCAGTCGAGTGATGTGGTCGGAAGGCAGATTGCAGGCGGTCGAAGAGGGAGCAGGAGGAGAGGTGGGAGGACAGTTCAAGGTGAACATGTTGTTCTAGTAGTTTTGAGGCAAAGGGGAGGAGTGATATGGGGCGGTAGCTTGTCAGAGAGGAAGGGTCAAGGGAGGGCTTTTTGAGGATGGGTGTGATTGCGGCATGTTTGAAACATGAGGGGAAGACACCGGTTGTTAGTGACAGATTGAAGAGGTGGGTTAGGGTTGGGATGAAGACTGTGGTAAGGTTAGTGATGAGGTGGGGTGAGATGGGATTGGGTCAAGTTCGCAGGTGGTGAGGTGTGATTTGGAGAGTAAAGAGGAGACTTGATCTTCTGTAATGGTGGAGAAGTGGGGTTTGGAGGAGAAGGGTTGAATAGATATGAGGAGGGGTTGTGTGGACTTTAGGCAAAAGTTTTGTCTGATGGTGTCAATCTTCTGTTTGAAGAATGAGGCAAAGTCATCAGCTGAGATGAGAGAAGAGGGAAGAGGTGCTGGGGGATGAAGGAGAGAGTTGAAAGTGTTAAATAGCTGTTTAGGGTTGTGAGATAGGGAGGATATGACAGATGAGAAGTAGGTTTGCTTTGCTGTAGTGAGTGCGGACTTGAAATTAGTAAGGGATTGCTTGAATGCGATGAAGTGCTCGATGGAGTGAGACCTTTTCCATCTCCGCTCCGCAACCCTGGAGGCTCAGCGCAGTTATTTAGTAAGTTTAGTGCCAGGGTTGCCTGTTGAATGTGCGAGATGTGGTGTGTGTGAGAGGGGCGATCGAGTCTACAGCTGCAGCTATTGTGGTGTTATATGAAGCAGCAGCAACGTCTGCATCGTGTAAGGAATTTAAGAGGGAGGAGGGATTCAGAGAGTGAGTGTAAGTCAAGGTGTTTGAGATTTCTGCGATGGTATGCAAGTTTGTGGAGTGGGGATTGTTGCCCCGGGGAGGAGAGAGAAGAGAATGTAAGTAGGCTGTGATCAGAGAGAGGGAGAGGTGAGTTAGAGAGGTTAGATAGGGAACAGAGGCGGGTGAAGATGAGGTCCAGAGGGTGGCCATCTTTGTGGGTGGGTGTGGAAGACCATTGAGTGAGTCCGAAGGAGGAAGTGAGAGATAGGAACTTGGAGACTGACGAGTGGGAAGTGTTAATGGGGATGTTGAAGTCACCCATTATGATAGTGGGGATGTCAGTGGAGAGGAATTGAAGCAGCCAGGTGGTGAAGTGGTCTAAGGTGGTGGTGGCTTGCCCTGGGGGTCGGTAAACGCCGGCCAGTTGGAGGTTGGAGGGGGAATAGATGCGCACACAGTGCACCTCAAAAGAGGGGAGTGTAGCGGAGGATGGCAGTGGGATTTGGGTGAAAGCGCAGTGTCCTGATAGGAGAAAACCTACGCATCCGCCATGTTTGCCGTTGGGGCGGGGGGTGTGGGAAAGGTGGAATCCGCCATATGAAAGTGCAGCTGGGGAGGCTGTGTCAGAGGGGGTGAGCCAGATTTCAGTGATGGCGAAGAAGGAAAGTTTGTTTGTAATGAAAAGATCGTGGATGAAGGAAAGTTTGTTGCAGACAGAACGAGAGTTCCATAGAGCTCCTGTTAGAGCAACTAAGGGAGTGTGGATTGGTTGGATGGGTATGAGGTTAGAAGGGTTGCGACAGTTTGTGGAAGGTCGTGGATAGGAGGAAGAAGTAACTGTGGGGATATGGCGAGGAGGACCAGGAATTGGAGAGATATCTCCAGCAGTGAGGAGGAGCAGAGAAAGTGTTAGCAGGTGGGAGAAAGAGAGAGCATGAGGTGGCTGTCTGTGTTTGGAGATCCAGGATTGAATGTTTAGGAATAATTTGGAGGAGGAGGTGAGATGAATGGGGAGGATGGAGGAAGAGATGAAGAGTTTCTTACTAGGTGTAGGGATTTGAGGGGTTACTAGAAAGTGGAGGACTATAGAGGAAAAAGTGAGAGCTAACAGAAACATAGTTAAAAGAGAGTAAGTTGTCAAAGTGTTGGTTACCTGACTCCTGCCCTGACTAACTGCCTCTGAAATAACTGCCACTTATCCCCGAAGCCACTTTGCACAAGAACACGCGTGCACCCCTTACAGAGCTTCTAAATATATAGGGCACATTAAACTATCAGGTGAAGGGCATTGTGGGAGCTGCATATGGCTAAATTAGCAGCTGGTCGTTTCACTATGAGATGGCTGGGTGATCAAACACAGAGCTAGGACTCTAGTCTCTGCAGTTTAGCACCTCTAAAAATCAGATAAGATCTATAGTGGGGAAGGGACAGACATATGTGGGTATTGAATGGAGTGGGACAGATAAAGCAGAGAAGTTATGCAGAGCATGTACCAGTGATGTGAATCAGCAAAGCAGAGCATTATATTACAGCAGACACAGCAAGCAGAGAAGTTATGCAGAGCATGTACCAGTGAGGTGAATCAGCAAAGCAGAGCATTAGATTACAGCAGACACAGCAAGCAGAGAAGTTATGCAGAGCATGTACCAGTGAGGTGTATCAGCAAAGAAGAGCATTAGATTACAGCAGACACAGCAAGCAGAGAAGTTATGCAGAGCATGTACCTGTGCGGTTATTCCACTGTAACCTCCACCACTCTTCCACGGGGCATTGATATTGTGTTTTTATTCCACTGTAACCTCCAACAGTGTTCTAAGGGGCATTAAAACTGTCTTTTTAAGCTACTGTGACCTCCACGTCTCTTCCACAGGGCATTGATATTGTCTTTTTATTTCACTGCGACCTCCACCACTCTGCCAAGAGGCATAAAAACCATCTTGTTAAGCTACTGTGATGTCCACGTTTCTTCCACGAGGCATTGATATTGTCTTTTTATTCCACTGTAACCTCCACCACTCTTCCAAGAGGCATTGATATTGTCTTTTTATTCCACTGCGACCTCCACCACTCTTCCAAGGGGCATTGAAACCGTCTTGTTAAGCTACTGTGACCTCCAAGTTTCTTCCAAGGGGCATTCAAACCGTCTGGTTAAACCGCTCTGAGCTCCAAATCGCTTCCAAGGAGCATTGACAATGCCTTTTTATTCCATTGTAACCTTCTGCACTCTTCCAAGTGCATTGATATTGTCTTTTTATTCCTCTGCGACGTCCACGACTCTTCCAAGGGGCATTAAAACCGTCTTGTTAAGCTACTGTGACCTCCAAGTTTCTTACATAGGGCATTGATATTGTCATTTTATTCCACTGTAACCTCCACCACTCTTCCAAGGGGCATTGATTTTGTCTTTTTTTTCCACTGCGACCTCCACCACTCTTCCAATGGGCATTGTTATTGTCTTTTTAATACCCTGCAACCTCCACCACTCTTCCAAGGGCAATAAAAACTGACTTGTTAAGCTACTGTGACCTCCATGTCTCTTCCACAGGGCTTTGATATTGTCTTTTCTTTCCACTGGAACTTCCAACACTCTTCCAAGGAGCATTGACATTGTCTTTTTAATCCACTTCGACCTCCACCACTCTTCCAAGGGGCATTAAAACAGTCTTGTTAATCTACTGTGACCTAGACGTCTCTTCCAAGGAGCATTAAAACCGTCAATTTAAACCACTCTCAACTCCACAGCTCTTGCAAGGGTCATTGATATTGTCTTTTTATTACATTGTAACCTCCACCACTCTTCCAAGGGGCATTGATATTGTCTTTTTATTCCACTGCGACCTCCACCTCTCTTCCAAGGGGCATTAAAACCATCTTGTTAAGCTACTGTGACCTCCAAGTCTCTTCCACGAGGCATTAATATTGGCTTTTTATTCCACTGTGACCTCCACATCTCTTCCATGTGGAATTGATATTGTCTTTTTATTCCACTGCGACCTCCACCACTCTTCTAAGGGTTATTGATATTGTCTATTTAATTCACTGCGACCTCCACCACTCTTCCAGGGGGCATTAAAACAGTTTTGATAAGCTACTGTGACCTCCACGTCTCTTCCAAGGGGCATTAAAACCATCTGGTTAAACCACTCTGAACTCCACAGTTCTTCCAAGAGGCATTGATATTGTATTTTTATTCGACTGTAACCTCCTCCACTCTTCCAAGGGGCATTAAAACTGTCTTGTTAAGCTACTGTTACCTCCACGTCTCTTCCAAGGGGCATTAAAACCGTCAATTTAAACCACTCTGAACTCCACAGCTCTTGCAAGAGGCATTGATATTGTCTTTTTATTCCACTGTAACCTCCACCACTCTTCCAATGGGCATTGATTTTGCCTTTTTAATCCACTGCGACCTCCATCACTCTTTCAAGGAGCATTAAAACCGTCCTGTTTAGCTCCTGTGACCTCCACGTCTATTCCACGGTGCCTTAAAACCTTCTGGTTAAACCACTGTGAACTCCACAGCTCTTCCAAGGGGCATTGATATTGTCTTTTTATTCCACTGTAACCTCCACCTCTTTTCCAAGGGGCATTGATATTGTCTTTTTATTTTACTGCGACCTCCACCACTCTTCCAAGGGGCATTATTATTGTCTTTTTATTCCACTGCGACCTCCTCCACTCTTAAAAGGGTCATTGATATTGTCTTTTTATTCCACTGTAACCTCCACCAGTCTTCCAAGAGGCATTGATATTGTCTTTTTATTCCACTGAGACTTCAACCACTCTTCCACAAGGCATTGATATTGTCTTTGTATTCCAATGTGACCTGCACGTCTCTTCCTAGGGGAATTAAAACCGTCAATTTAAACCACTCTGAACTCTACAGCTCTTCCATGGAGCATTGGTAATGTCTTTTTATTCCACTCTAACCTCCATCACTCTTCCAAGGGGGCATTGACATTGTCTTTTTATTCCACTGTAACCTCCACCACTCTTCCAAGGGGCATTAAAACGGTCTTGTTAAGCTACTGTGACGTCGAAGTCTCTTCCAAGGGGCATTAAAACCATCTGGTTAAACCACTGTGAACTCCACAGCTCTTCCAAGGGGCATTGATATTGTCTTTTTAGTCCGCTGCGCACTCCACCCCTCTACAAGGGGCATTAAAACCATCTTGTTAAGCTACTGTGACCTCCACGTGTCTTCGAAGGGGTATTGATATTGTCTTTTTATTCCACTGTAACCTCCACCAATCTTCCAAGGGGCATTGATATTGTTTTTTAACTCCACTGCGACCTCCACCACTCTACCAGGGGGCAATAAAACCGTCCTGATAAGTTACTGTGAAGACCACGTCTCTTCCAAGAGGCGTTAAAACCGTCTGGTTATTCCACTCTGAACTCCACAGCTCTTCTAAGGGGCATTATTATTGTCTTTTTATTCCTCTGCGACCTTCACCAGTCCTCCAAGGGGCAATAAAACCATCTTGTTAAGCTACTGTGACCTCCACGTCTCTTCCACGGGGCATTGGAATTGTTTTTTAATTCCACTGTAACATCCACCACTCGTCCAAGGGGCATTGATATTGTCTTTTTATTCCACTGCAACCTACACTACTATTCCAAGGGGCATTGATATTGTCTTTTCAATCCACTGTGACCTCCACCACTCTTCCAAGGGGCATTAAAACAGTCTTGCTAAACTACTGTGACCTCAACGTCTCCTCCACGGGCCATTGATATTGTCTTTTTATTCCACTGAAACCTCCACCACTCATCCAAGGGGCATTGATATTGTCTTTTTATTCCAATGTAGCCTCCACCACTCTTCAAAGGGGCACTGATATTGTCTTTTTATTCCACTGCGACCTCCACCACTCTTCGAAGGGGCATTGATAATGTCTTTTTATTCCACTGCGACCTCCACCACTCTTCCATGGGACATTAAAACCATCTTGTTAAGCTTCTGTGACCTCCATGTCTCTTCCACATGGCATTGATATTGTCTTTTTATTCCACTGTAACCTCCATCACTCTTCCAAGGGGCATTGATATTGTCTTTTTATTCAACTGAGACTTCCACCACTCCTTCAAAGAGCATTGACATTGTCTTTTTAATCCACTTCGACCTCCACCACTCTTCAAAGGGATATTAAAACAGTCTTGTTAATCTACTGTGAACTCCACGTCTCTTCCAAGGGGCATTAAAACCGTCTATTTAAACCACTCTCATCTCCGCAGCTCTTGCAAAGTGCATTGATATTGTCTTTTTATTCCACTGTAACCTCCAGCACTCTTCCAAGGGGCATTGATATTGTCTTTTTATTCCACTGCGACTTCCACCTCTCTTCCAAGGGGCATTAAAACCGTCTTGTAAAGCTACTGTGACATCCACGTCTCTTTCACAGGGCATTGATATTGTCTTTTTATTCCACTGTAACCTTCACCACTTTTAGAAGGGGCATTGATATTGTCGTTTTATTCCACTGCGACCTCCACAACTCTTCCAAGGCGCATTGATATTGTCTTTTTTTTCCACTACGATCTCCAACACTTTTCCAAGGGGCATTAAAACCGTTTTGTTAAGCTACTGTGACCTCCACGTCACTTCCAAGGGACATTAAAACCGTCTGGTTTAACTTCTCTGAACTCCACAGCTCATCCAAGGGGCATTGATATTGTCTTTTTCTTCCACTGTAACCTCCACCACTCTTCCAAGGGGCATTGATACTATCTTTTTATTCCACTGCGACCTTCACTACTCTTCCAAGGGGCATTGATATTGTCTTTTTATTCCACTGTGACCTCCACCACTCTACCAAGGGGCATTTATATTGTTTTTTTAATCAACTGCGACCTCCACCACTATTCAAAGGGGCATTAAAACCGTGGTGTTAAGCTACTTTGACCACCACGTCAATACCATGGGGCTTTGATATTGTCTTTTTATTCCACTGCGACCTCCACCGCTCTACCAAGGGGCATTGATATTGTCTTTTTAATCCACTGCGACATCTACCACTCTTTCAAGGGGCATTAAAACCGGCTAGTTAAGCTATTGTGACCTCCACGTCTCTTCCAAGGGGCATTAAAACCGCCTATTTAAACCACTCTGAACTCCACAGTTCTTCCAAGGGGCATTGATATTGTCTTTTTTTTCCACTGTAACCTTCACCACTCTTCCAAGTGGCATTGATATTGTCTTTTAAATACACTGCGACCACCACCACTCTTCCAAGGGGCATTGATATTGTCTTTTTAATCCACTGTGACCTCCACGTCTCTTCTAAGGGGCATTAAAACTGTCAATTTAAACAATTCCGAACTCTACAGCTCTTCGAAGGAGCATTGGTATTGTCTTTTTATTCCACTCTAACTTCCACCACTCTTCCAAGGGGCATTGACATTGTCTTTTTTTTCCACTGCGACCTCCACCACTCTTCCAAGCGGCATTAAGACCATCTTGTTAAGCTACAGTGATCTCCACAACTCTTCCACTGGGCATTGATATTGTCTTTTATTCCACTGTAACCTCCACCACTCTTCCAAGGGGCATTGATATTGTCTTTTTATTCCACTGCGACCTCCACCACTCTTCCAAAGGGCATTGATATTGCCTTTTTAATCCTCTGCGACCTCCACCACTCTTCCAAGGGCATTATAACAGTTTTGTTAAGCTACTGTGACCTCCACGTCTCTTCCAAGGGGCATTAAAACCGTCTGGTTAAACCACTCTGAACTCCACAGCTCTTCCAAGGGGCATTGATATTGTCTTTTTTTTCCACTGTAACCTCCAAAACTCTTCCAAGGGGCATTGATTTTGTCTTTTTATTCCACTGCGATCTTAACCACTCTTACAATGGGCATTGATATTGTCTTTTTAATCCACTGCGACCTCCACCACTCTTCCAAGGGGTATTAAAACCGTCTTGTTAAGCTACTGTCACGTCCTTGTCTATTCCACGGGGCACTGATGTTGTCTTTTTAATCCACTCTAACCTCCACCACTCTTCCAAGGGGCATTGATATTGTCTTTTTATTCCACTGCAACTTCAACCTCTCTTCTAAGGGGCATTGATATTGTCTTTTTAATCCACTGCGACCTCCAACACTCTTCCAAGCAGCACTAAAACAGTCTTGTTAAGCTACTGTGACCTCCACGTCATTTCCAAGGGCATTAAAACCTTCTGTTTAAACCACTCTGAACTCCACAGCTGTTCCGAGGGGCATTGATATTGTCTTTTTATTCCACTGTCACCTCCACCACACTTCCAAGGGGCAGTGATATTATCATTTTATTCCATTGCGACCTCCACTACTCTTCCAAGGGGCATTGATATTGTCTTTTTATTCCACTGTAACCTCCACCACTCTTCCAAGTGGCATTGATTTTGTCTTTTTATTCCACTGCGACCTCCACCACTCTTCCAAGGGGCAATGATATTGTCTTTTTAATCCACTGCGACCTCCACCACTCTTCCAAGGTGCATTAAAACGGTCTTGTTAAGCTACTGTGACGTCGAAGTCTCTTCCAAGGGGCATTAAAACCTTCTGTTTAAACCACTCTGAACTCCATATCTCTTCCAAGGGGCATTTGTATTGTCTTGTAATTTCACTCATACCTCCACCACTCTTCCAAGGGACATTGACATTGTCCTTTTATTCCACTGCGACCTCCACCACTCTTCCAAGGGGCATTAATATTGTCTGTTTATTCCACTGCGCACTCCACCCCTCTCCAAGGGGCATTAAAACCATCTTGTTAAGCTACTGTGACCTCCACGTGTCTTCGAAGGGGCATTGATATTGTCTTTTTATTCCACTGCAACCTCCACCAATCTTCCAAGGGGCATTGATATAGTTTTTAACTCCACTGCGACCTCCACCACTCTACCAGGGGGCAATAAAACCGTCTTGATAACTTAGTGTGACCACCACGTCTCTTCCAAGAGGCGTTAAAACCGTCTGGTTATTCCACTCTGAACTCCACAGCTCTTCTAAGAGGCATTATTATTGTCTTTTTATTCTACTGTAACCTCCACCACTCTTCCAAGGGGCATTGATATTGTCTTTTTATTCCACTGCAACCTACATTACTATTCCAAGGGGCATTGATATTGTCTTTTTAATCCACTGTGACCTCCAGCACTCTTCCAAGGGGCATTAAAACCGTCTTGCTAAACTACTGTGACCTCAACGTCTCTTCCACGGGCCATTGAAATTGTCTTTTTATTCCACTGAAACCTCCACCACTCATCCAAGGGGCATTGATATTGTCTTTTTATGCCAATTTAGCCTCCACCACTCTTCCAAGGGTCATTGATATTGTCTTTTTATTCCACTGCTTTCTCCACCACTCTTCGAAGGGGCATTGATATTGTCTTTTTATTCCACTGCGACCTCCACCACTCTTCCATGGGACATTAAAACCATCTTGTAAAGCTACTGTGACCTCCATGTCTCTTCTATAGGGTATTGATATTATCTTTTTATTGCACTGTAACCTCCAACTCTCTTCCAAGGGGCATTGATATTGTCTTTTTATTCAACTGAGACTTCCACCACTCCTTCAAGGAGCATTGACATTGTCTTTTTAATCCACTTCGACCTCCACCACTCTTCCAAGGGGCATTAAAACAGTCTTGTTAATCTACTGTGAACTCCACATCTCTTCCAAGGGGCATTAAAACCGTCAATTTAAACCACTCTCATCTCCGCAGCTCTTGCAAAGTGCATTGATATTGTCTTTTTATTCCACTGTAACCTTCACCACTCTTAGTAGGGGCATTGATATTGTCTTTTTATTCCACTGCGACCTCCACCACTCTTCCAAGGGGCATTGATATTGTCTTTTTTTTCCTCTGCGACCTCCTCCACTCTTCCAAGAGGCATTGATATTGTCTTTTTAATCCACTACGATCTCCAACACTTTTCCAAGGGGCATTAAAACCGTTTTGTTAAGCTACTGTGACCTCCACGTCACTTCCAAGGGGCTTTAAAACCATCTGGTTTATCTTCTCTGAACTCCACAGCTCTTCCAAGGGGCATTGATATTGTCTTTTTATTCCACTGTCACCTCCACCACACTTCCAAGGGGCAGTGATATTATCATTTTATTCCAATGCGACCTCCACTACTCTTCCAAGGGGCATTGATATTGTCTTTTTAATCAACTGCGACCTCCACCACTCTTCCAAGGGGCATTAAAACTTTGGTCTTAAGCTACTTTGAACACCACGTCAATTCCATGGGGCATTGATATTGTCTTTTTATTCCCCTGCGACCTCCACCACTCTACCAAGCGGCATTGATATTGTATTTTTAATCCACTGCGACCTCCTCCACTCTTCCAAGGGGCATTAAAACCGTCTAGTTAAGCTATTGTGACCTCCACGTCTCTTACAAGGGGCATTAAAACCATCAAGTTAAACCACTCTGAACTCCACAGCTCTTCCAAGGGGCATTGATATTGTCTTTTTATTCCACTGTGACCTCCACCACTCTTTAAAGTGGCATTGATATTGTCTTTTTAATCAACTGCGACCTCCACCTCTCTTCCAAGGGGCATTAAAACCGTGTTATTAAGCTACTGTGACCTCCACGTCCCTTCCACGGGGCATTGATATAGTCTTTTTATTCCACTGCGACCTCCACCACTCTTCCAAGGGGCATTGATATTGTCTTTTTAATCCACTGTTACCTCCACGTCTCTTCCAAGGGGCATTAAAACCGTCAATTTAAACCACTCTGAACTCTACAGCTCTTGCAAGGAGCATTGGTATTGTCTTTTTATTCCACTCTAACTTCCACCACTCTTCCAAGGGGCATTTACATTGTCTTTTTATTCCACTCCGACCTCCACCACTCTTCCAAGCGGCATTAAGACCATCTTGTTAAGCTACAGTGACCTCCACAACTCTTCCACGGGGCATTGATATTGTCTTTTTATTCCAATGAAACCTCCACCACTCTTTCAAGGGGCATTGATATTGTCTTTTTATTCCACTGCGACCTCCACCACTCTTCCAAAGGGCATTGATATTGTCTTTTTAATCCACTGCGACCTCCACCACTCTTCCAAGGTCATTAAAACAGTCTTTTTAAGCTTCTGTGACCTCCACGTCTCTTCCAAGGGGCATTAAAACAGTCTGGCTAAAAAACTCTGTACTCCACAGCTCTTCCAAGGGGCATTGATTTTGTCTTTTTATTCCACTGCGACCTTAACCACTCTTCCAATGGGCATTGATATTGTCTTTTTAATTCACTGCGACCTTAACCACTTTCCACTGGGCATTGATATTGTCTTTTTATTCCACTGTAACCTCCACCACTCTTCCAAGGGGCATTGATATTGTCTTTTAATTCTACTGTAACATCCACCACTCGTCCAAGGGGCATTGATATTGTCTTTTTATTCCACTGCGACCTACACCACTCTTCCAAGGGGCATTGATATTGTCTTTTTAATCCTCTGTGACCTCCACCACTCTTCCAAGGGGCATTAAAACCGTCTTGCTAAACTACTGTGACCTCAAAGTCTCTTTCACGGGCCATTGATATTGTCTTTTTATTCCACTGAAACCTCCACTACTCATCCAAGGGGCATTGATATTGTCTTTTTATTCCAATGTAACCTCCACCACTCTTCCAAGGGGCATTGATGTTGTCTTTGTATCCCACTGTAACCTCCAACAATCTTCCAAGGGGCATTGATCTTGTCTTTTTATTCCACTGCGTCCTCCACTACTCGTACACGGGTCATTGATATTGTCTTTTAATTCCACTGTAGCCTCCACCATTCTTCCAAGGGGCATTGATATTGTCTTTTTAATCCACTGCGACCTCCACCACTCTTCCAAAGGGCATTAAAGCCATCTGGTTAAACCACTCTGAACTCCACAGCTCTTCCAAAGGGCATTGATATTCTCTTTTTATTCCACTGCGACCTCCACCACTCTTGCAAGGGGCATTAAAACCAACTTGTTAAGCTACTGTGACCTCCACATCTCTTCCACGGATCATTGATATTGTTTTTTTAATCCACTGTAACCTCCACCACTCTTTCAATGGGCATCGATATTGTCTTTTTATTCCATTTCGACCTCCACCATTGTTCCAAGGGGCATTGATATTGTCTTTTTAATCCACTGCGACCTCCACTACTCTTCCAAGGGGCATTAAAACCATCTTTTTAAGCTATTGTGACCACCATATCTCTTCCACGGGGCATTGATATTCTCTTTTTATGCCACTGTAACCTCCAACACACTTCCAATGGGCATGGATATTGTCTTTTTATTTAACTGCGACCTCCACAACTCTTCCAAGGGGCATTGATATTGTCTTTTTAATCCTCTGCGACCTCCACCACTCTTCCAAGGGGCATTAAAACCATTTTGTTAAGGTAGTGTGACCTCCTGGTCTCTTCCTAAGGGCATTAAAACCGTCAATTTAAACCACTCTGAACTCCACAGCTCTTGCAAGGGGCATTGATATTGTCTTTTTATTCCACTGTAAGCTCCAGCACTTTTCCAAGGGGCATTGATATTGTCTTTTTATTCCACTGCGACTTCCACCTCTCTTCCAAGGCGCATTAAAATTGTCTTGTTAAGCTAGTGTGACCTCCACGTCTTTTTCAGTGGGTATTGATATTGTCTTTTTAATCCACTGCGACCTCCACCACTCTTCCAAAGGGCATAAAAACCATCTGGTTAAACCACTCTGAACTCCACAGCTCTTCCAAAGGGCATTGATATTGTCTTTTTATTCCACTGCGACCTCCACCACTCTTGCAAGGGGCATTAAAACCAACTTGTTAAGCTACTGTGACCTCCACATCTCTTCCACGGATCATTGATATTGTTTTTTTAATCCACTGTAACCTCCACCACTCTTTCAATGGGCATCGATATTGTCTTTTTATTCCATTTCGACCTCCACCATTGTTCCAAGGGTCATTGATATTGTCTTTTTAATCCACTGTGTCCTCCACCACTCTTCCAAGGGGCATTAAAACTATCTTTTTAAGCTATTGTGACTACCATATCTCTTCCACGGGGCATTGATATTCTCTTTTTATTCCACTGTAACCTCCAACACTCTTCCAAGGGGCATGGATATTGTCTTTTTATTCAACTGCGACCTCCACAACTCTTCCAAGGGGCATTGATATTGTCTTTTTAATGCACTGAAACCTCCACCACTCTTCCAAAGAGCATTAAAACCAACTTATTAAGCCACTGTGACCTCCACGTCTCTTCCAAGGAGCATGAAAACTTTATGGTTAAACCAAAGTGAACTCCACATCTCTTCCAATTGGCATTGATATTGTCTTTTTATTCCACTGTACCCTCCACCACTCTTCCAAAGGGCATTGAAATGGTCTTTTTATTCCACTGCGACCTCCACCACTCTTCCAAGGGGCATTGATATTGTCTTTTTATTCCACTGCGACCTCCACTACTCGTCCAAGGGTCATTGATATTGTCTTTTTATTCCACTGTAGCCTCCACCACTCTTCCAAGGGGCATTGATATAATCTTTTTAATCCACTGCGACCTCCACCACTCTTCCAAGGGGCATTAAAACCATCTGGTTAAACCACTCTGAACTCCACAGCTCTTCCAAAGGGCATTGATATTGTCTTTCTATTCCACTGCGACCTCCACCACTCTTCCAAGGGGCATTAAAACCAACTTGTTAATCTACTGTAACCTCCACATCTCTTACACGGGGCATTGATATTGTCTTTTTATTCCACTGTAACCTCCACCACTCTTTCAATGGGCATTGATATTGTCTTTTTATTCCACTGTGACCTCCACCATTATTCCAAGGGACATTGATATTGTCTTTTTAGTCCACTGCGACCTTCACCAGTCTTCCAAGGGGCATTAAAACCGTCTTTTTAAGATATTGTGACCTCAACATCTCTTCCACGGGGCATTGATATTGTCTTTTTATTCCACTGTAACCTCCAGCACTCTTCCATGGTGCATTGATATTGTCTTTTTATTCCACTGCGACCTCCACCACTCTTCCAAGGGGCATTGATATTGTCTTTTTAATCCTATGCGACCTCCACCACTCTTCCAAGGGGCATTAAAACCATTTTGTTAAGGTAGTGTGACCTCCAAGTCTCTTCCTAAGGGCATTAAAACTGTCAATTTAAACGAATCTGAACTTCACAGCTCTTGCAAGGGGCATTGATATTGTCTTTTTATTCCACTGTAAGCTCCAGCACTTTTCCAAGGGGCATTGATATTGTCTTTTTATTCCACTGCGACTTCCACCTCTCTTCCAAGGCGCATTAAATCCGTCTTGTTAAGCTACTGTGACCTCCACGTCTTGTTCACGGGGTATTGATATAGTCTTTTTATTCCACTGTAACCTCCAACACTCTTCCAAGGGGCATTGATATTGTCTTTTTATTCCACTGCGACCTCCACCACTCTTCTAAGGGGCATTAAAACCATTTTGTTAAGGTACTGTGACCTCCAGGTCTCTTCCCAAGGGCATTAAAACCTTCAATTTAAACGACTCTGTACTCCACAGCTCTTGCAAGGGGCATTGATATTGTCTTTTTTTTCCACTGTAGCCTCCACCACTCTTCCAAGGGGCATTGATATTGTCTTTTTAATCCACTGAGACCTCCACCACCCTTCCAAGGGGCATTAAAACCGTCTTGTTAAGATATTGTGATCTCCACATCTCTTCCACGGGGCATTGATATTGTCTTTTTATTTAACTGTATCCTCCACCACTATTCCAAGGGGCATTGAAATTGTTTTTTTATTCCACTGTAAACTCCACCACTCTTCCAAGGGGCATTGATATTGTCATTTTATTCCACTGTAACCTCCACCACTCTTTCAAGGGGCATTGATATTGTCTTCTTATTCCACTGCAACCTCCACCACACTTTTAAGGGGCATTGATATTGTCTTTTTAATCCACTGCAACCTCCACCACTCTTCCAAGGGTTAATAAAACCGTCTTGTTAAGCTACTGTGACCTCCAAGTCTTTTCCATGGGGCATTGATATTGTCTTTTTATTCCACTGCGACCTCCACCACTCTTACAAGGGTCATTAAAACAGTCTTGTTAAGCCACTGTGACCTCCACGTCTCTTCCAAGGGGCATTAAAACCGTCTGGTTAAACCACTCTGAACTCCACAGCTCTTCCAAAGGGCATTGATATTGTCTTTTTATTCCACTGCGACAGCCACCACTCTTCCAAGGGGCATTAATATTGTCTTTTTAACACATTGTGACCTCCACCACTCTTCTAAGGGGCATTAAAACCGTTTTGTTAAGCTATTGTGACCTCCACATCTCTTCCACGGGGCATTGAAATTGTCTTTTTATTCCACTGTAACCTCCACCACTAGTCCAAGGGTCACTGATATTGTCTTTTTTATTCCACTACGACTTCCACCTCTCTTCCACGGGGCATTTAAACCGTCTTGTTAAGCTACTGTGGCCTCCACGTCTCTTTCACTTGGCATTGATATTGTCATTTTTTTCCACTGTTACCTCCACCACTCTTCCAAGGGGCATTGATATTGTCTTTTTATTTCACTGGTACCTCCACCACTTTTCCAAGGGGCATAGATATTGTCTTTTTATTCCACTGCGACCTCCACCACTGTTCCAAGGGACATTAAAACTGTCTTGTTAAGCTACAGTGACCTCCAATTCTTTTCCACGGGGCATTGATATTGTCTTTTTATTCCACACCGACCTCCACCACTCTTCCAAGGGGCATTGATATTGTCTTTTTAATCCACTGTGACCTCCACCACTCCTCCAAGGGGCATTAAAACCGTCTTGTTAAGCTATTGTAACCTCCACATCTCTTCCACGGGGCATTGATATTGTCTTTTTATTCCACACCGACCTCCACACTCTTCCAAGGGGCATTGGTATTGTCTTTTTAATCCACTGTGACCTCCACCACTCTTCCAAGGGGCATAAAAACCATCTTGTTAAGCTATTGTGACCTCCATATCTCTTCCACGGGGCAGTAATATTGTCTTTTTATTCCACTGTAACCTCCACCACTCTTCCACGGGGCATTGATATTGTCTTTTTATTCCACTGCGACCTCCACCACTCTTCCAAGTGGCATTAATACTGTCTTTTTAATTCACTGCGACCTACATCACACTACCAAGGGGCATTAAAACCATCTTATTAGGCTACTGTGAACTCCACGTCTCTTCCAAGGGCCAATAAAATCGTCTGGTTAAACCTCTTTGAAATCCACAGTTCTTCCAAGTGGCATTGATATTGTCTTTTTATTCCAATGTAACCTGCACCACTCTTCCAAGGGGCACTGATGTTGTCTTTTTATTCCACTGAGGCCTCCACCACTTTTCCAAGGGGCATTGATATTGTGTTTTTAATCCTCTGCGACCTCCACCACTCTACCAAAGGGCATCGAAACCGTCTTGTTAAGCTACTTTGACCTCCACGTCTCTTCCTAGGGGCATTAAAACCGTCAATTTAAACCACTTCGAACTCCACAGCTCTTGCAAGGGGCATTGATATTGTCGTTTTATTCCACTGTAACCTCCAGCACTAGTCCAAGGGGCATTGATATTTTCTTTTTATTCCACTACGACTTCCACCGCTCTTCCAAGGGGTATTTAAACCGTCTTGTTAATCTACTGTGACCTCCACGTCTCTTTCAAGGGGCATTAATATTGTCTTTCATTTCAACTGTAACCTCCACCACTCTTCCAACGGGCATTGGTATTGTCTATTTATTCCACTGCGAACTCCACCACTGTTCCAAGAGACATTAAAACTGTCTTGTTAAGCTACAGTGACATCCAATTCTCTTCCTCGGGCATTGATATTGTCTTTTTATTCCACTGCAACCTCCACCACCCTACCAAGGGGCATTGATATTGTCTTTTTAATCCACTGTGACCTCCACCACTTTTCCAAGGGGCATTAAAAGCGTCTTGTAAAGCTACTGTGACCTCCACGTCTTTTCAATGGGTATTAAAACCATCTGGTTTAACCTCTCTGAACTCCACAGCTCTTCCAAGGGGCATTGATATTGTCTTTTTATTCCACTGCGACCTCCACCACTCTTCCAAGGGGCATTAAAACTGTCTTGTTAAGTTACTGTGATCTCCACATCTCTTCCACGGGGCATTGATATTGTCTTTTTATTCCACTGTAACCTACACCACTCTTCCAAGGGGCATTGATTTTGTCTTTTTATTTCACTGCGACCTCCACCACTCTTCCACGGGGCATTGATTTTGTCTTTTTAATCCATTGCGACCTCCATTACTCTTCCAAGGGGCATTAAAACTGTCTTGTTAAGCTAATGTGACCTCCTCATCTCTTCCAAGGGGCATTGAATCCTTCTGATTAAACCATTCTGAACTCCACAGATCTTCCAAGGGGCATTGATATTATCTTTTTATTCCACTGAGACCTCCACCACTCTTCCAAGGAGCATTGATATTGTATTTTTATTCCATTGCGTCTTCCACCACTCTCCCAAGGGGCATTAAAACTGTCTTGTTAAGCTGCTGTAGCCTCCATGTATATTCCACAGGGCATTGATATTGTCTTTTTATTCCAATGTAACCTCCACCACTCTTCTAAGGGGCATTGATATTGTCGTTTTAAACCACTGCGACCTCCACCACTCTTCCAAGGGG
Source organism: Phyllobates terribilis (assembly GCF_046119375.1). NCBI lineage: Eukaryota > Metazoa > Chordata > Amphibia > Anura > Dendrobatidae > Phyllobates > Phyllobates terribilis. The sequence goes on along the minus strand of NW_027362799.1, from coordinate 2,449,096 downwards.
CATTAAAACAGTCTTGATAAGCTACTGTGACCTCTACGTCTCTTCCAAGGGGCAATAAAACCGTCTGGTTAAACCATTCTGTACTCCACAGTTCTTCCAAGGAGCATTGATATTGTCTTTTTATTCGACTGTATCTTCCACCACTCTACCAAGGGGCATTGATATTGACTTTTTATTTAACTGCGACCGAGACCACTCTTCCAAGGGGCATTGATATTGTCTTTTTAATCCACTGCGACCTCCACCACTCTTCCAAGTGGCATTAAAACCATCTTGTTTAGCTACTGAGACCTCCAAGTCCCTTCCACGGGTCATTGATATTGTATTTTAATTCCACTGCGACCTCCACAACTCTTCCAAAGGGCATTGATATTGTCTTTTTAATCCACTGCGACCTCCACCACTTTTCCAAGGGGCATTAAAACCGTCTTGTTAAGCTACTGTGACCTCCACGTCTCTTCCAAGGGGCAATAAAACCGTCTGGTTAAAACACGCTGAACTCCGCAGCTCTTCCAAGGGGCGTTGGTATTGTCTTTTTATTCCACTGTAACCTCCACCACTTTTCCAAGGGGCAATGACATTGTCTTTTTATTCCACTGTGAACTCCACAATTCTTCCAAGGGGCATTAAAACTGTCTTGTTAACCTGCAGTGACCCCCACATCTCTTCCACTGGGCATTGATATTGTCTTTTTATTCCAGTGTAACCTCCACCTCTCTACCAAGGGGCATTGATATTGTATTTTTATTCCACTACGACCTCCACCACTCTTCAAAGGGGCATTGATATTGTCTTTTTAATCCTCTGCGAACTCCACCACTTTTCCAAGGGGCATTAAAACCGTCTTGTTAAACCACTGTGACCTTCACATCTCTTCCACGGTGCATTGATATTGCCTTTTTATTCCACTGTAGCTTCCACCACTCTCCCAAGGGGCATTGATTTGTCTTTTATTCCACTGCGACCTCCACCACTCTTCCAAGGAGCATTGATATTGTATTCTTAATCTACTGCGACCATCACCACTCTTCCATGGGGCATTAAAACCGTCTTGTTAAGGAACGGTGACCTCCATGTCTCTTCCAAGAGACATTAAAACCGTCTGGTTAAACCACGCTGAACTCCACAACTCTACCAAGAAGCATTGATATTTTCTTTTTATTCCACTGCGACCTACACCACTCTTTCAAAGGGCATTGATATTGTCTTTTTATTCCACTGTAACCTCCACCACTCTTCCAAGGGGCATTGATATTGTCTTTTTAATCCACTGCGACCTTGGCCATTCTTCCAAGGGGCATTAAAACCATCTGGTTAAACCACTGTGAACTCCACAGCTCTTCCAAAGGGCATTGATATTGTATTTTCATTCCATTGTAACCTGCACCTCTCTTCCAAGTAGCATTGATATTGTCATTTTATTCCACTGCGATCTCCACCACTGTTCCAAGGGGCATTAAAATCATCTTGTTAAGCTACTGTGACCTTCAAGTCTCTTCCAAGGGGCATTAAAACCGTCTGGTTAAAACACTCTGAGCTCCGCAGCTCTTCCAAGGAGCATTGATATTGTCTTTTTATTCCACTGTAACCTCCACCACTCTTCCAATGGGCATTCATACTGTATTTTTATTCCACTGCGACCTCCACCACTTTTCCAAGGGGCATTTAAACCGTCTTGTTAAGCTACTGTGACCTCCAAGGCTCTTCCACGGGGCATTGATATTGTCTTTTTATTCCACTGCGACCGCCACCTCTTTTCCAAAGGGCATTGATATTGTCTTTTTAATCCACTGCGACCTCCACGTCTCTTCCAAGGGGCATTAAAACCGTCTGGTTGAACCACTCTAAACAACACAGCTCTTCCAAGGTGCATTGATATTGTCTTTTTATACCACTGTAATCTTCACCACTCTTCAAAGGGGCATTGATATTGTCTTTTTATTCCACTGCGACCTCCACCACTCTTCCAAAGGGCATTAATATTGTCTTTTTAATGCACTTCGACCTCCATCACTCTTCTAAGGGGCATTAAAACCGTCTTGTAAAGCTAATGTGACCTCAATGTCTCTTCAAAGGGGCATTAAAACCGTCTGTTTAAACTACTCTGAGCTAGACAGCTCTTCCAAGGAGCATTGATATAGTCTTTTTATTCCTCTGTAACCTCCACCACTCTTCCAAGGGGCATTGATATTTTCTTTTTATTCCACTGTAACCTTCACTACTCTTCCAAAGGGCATTGATATTGTCTTTTTATACACTGTTACCTCCACCACTCTTCCAAGGGGCATTGATAATGTCTTTTTATTCCACTGCGACCTCCACCACTCTTCCTAGCGGCATTGATATTGTCTTTTTAATCCACTGCGACCTCCACCACTCTTCCAAGGGCATTACAACCATCATTTTAAGCTACTATGACCTCCACGTCTCTTCCAAGGGGCATTAAAACCGTCTGGTTAAACCACTCTGAGCTCCACAGCTCTTCCAAGGAGCATAGATATAGTCTTTTTAATCCTCTGTAACCTCCACCACTCTTCCAAGGGGCATTGATATTGTCTTTTTATTCCACTCCGACCTCCACCACTTTTCCAAGGGGCATTAAAACAGTCTTGTTAAGCTACTGTGACCTCCACATCTCTTCCACGGGGCATTGATATTGTCTTTTTATTCCACTGCGACCTCCACCACTCTTCCTAGCGGCATTGATATTGTCTTTTTAATCCACTGCGACCTCCACCACTCTTCCAAGGGCATTACAACCATCATTTTAAGCTACTATGACCTCCACGTCTCTTCCAAGGGGCATTAAAACCGTCTGGTTAAACCACTCTGAGCTCCACAGCTCTTCCAAGGAGCATAGATATAGTCTTTTTATTCCTCTGTAACCTCCACCACTCTTCCAAGGGGCATTGATATTGTCTTTTTATTCCACTGCGACCTCCACCACTCTTCCAAGGGGCATTAAAACCGTCTTGTTAAGCTAGTGTAACCTCCACGTCTCTTTCACGGGGCATTGATATTGTCTTTTTATTCCACTGTAACCTCCACCACTCTTCGAAGGGGCATTAAAACCGTCAATTTAAACCACTCTGAACTCCACAGCTCTTGCAAGGGGCATTGATATTGTCTTTTTATTCTACTGCGACCTCCACCACTCTTCCAAAGGGCATTAAAACCGTCTTGTTAAGCTAATGTGACCTAGACGTCTTTCCCAAGGGGCATTAAAACCGTCTGGTTAAACCACTCTGACGTCCAAGTCTCTTCCACTGGGCATTGATATTGTCTTTTTATTCCATTGAAACCTACACCACTCTTCCAAGGGGCATTTATATTGTCTTTTTATTCCACTGCGACCTCCACCACTCTTCCAAGGGGCACTGATATTGTCTTTTTAATCCACTGCGACATCCACCACTCTTCCAAGGGGCATTAAAACCATCTTGTTAAGCTAATGTGACCTCCACGTCACTACCAAGGGGCATAAAACCGTCTGGTTTAACCACTCTGAACTCCACAGCTCTTCCAAGGGGCATTGATATTGTATTTTTATTCCACTGGGACCTCCACAACTCTTCCAAGGGGCATTCATATTGTCATTTTATTCCACTGCAACCTCCGCCACTCTTTCAAGGGGCATTGATATTGTCTTTTTAATCCACTGCGACCTACACCACTCTTCCAAGGGGCATTAAACTGTGTTGTTAAGCTACTGTGACCTCAACGTCAATTCCATGGGGCATTGATATTGTCTTTTCATACTACTGCGACCTCCACCACTCTTCCAAGGGGCATTGATATTGTCTTTTTAATCCACTTCGACCTCCATCACTCTTCCAAGGGGAATTAAAACCGTGTGGTTAAACCACTCTGAACTCCACAGCTCTTCAAAAGGGTAGTGATATTGTCTTTTTTTCCACTGTAACCTTCACCACTCTTCCAAGGGGCATTGATATTGTCTTTTTAATCCACTTCGACCTCCATCCCTCTTCCAAGGGGCATTAAAACCGTCTGGTTAAACCACTCTGAACTCCACAGCTCTTCAAAGGGGCAGTGATATTGTCTTTTTTTTCCACTGTAACCTTCACCACTCTTCCAACGGGCATTGATATTGTCATTTTATCCACTGCAACCTACACCACTCTTCCAAGGGGCATTGATATTGTCTTTTTATTCCACTGCGACCTCCACCACTCTTCCAAGGGGCATTGATATTGTCTTTTTAATTCACTGCGACCTCCACCACTCTTCCAAGTGCATTACAACCATCTTCTTAAGCTACGGTGACCTCCACATCTCTTCCAAGGGGCATTAAAACTGTCTGATTAAACCACTCTGAACTCCACAGCTCTTGCAAGGAGCATTGATATTGTCTTTTCATTCCAATTAAACCTCCACCACTCTTCCAAGGGGCATTGATATTGTCTTTTTATTTCACTGCGACTTCCACCACTCTTCCAAGGGGCATTAAACTGTCTTGTTAATCTACTTTGACCTCCACGTCTCTTCCACGGGGCATTGATATTGTCTTTTTATTCCCCTGCGATCTCCACCACTTTTCCAAAGGGCATTGATATTGTCTTTTTAATCCACTGCGACCTCCACCACTCTTCCAACGGGCGTTAAAATCATCTTGTTAAGCTACTGTGACCTCCATGTCTCTTCCACGGGGCAATGATATTGTCTTTTTATTCCACTGCGACCTCCACAAATCTTCCAAGGGGCATTGGTATTGTCTTTTTATTCCACTGCGACCTAAACCACTCTTCCCATGGGCATTGATATTGTCTTTTTAATCCACTGCGACCTCCACTACTCTTCCAAGGGGCATTAAAACAGTCTTGTTAAGCTACTGTGACCTCATCGTCAATTCCATGGGGAATTGATATTGTCTTTTTATTCCACTGCGACCTCCACCACTCTTCCAAAGGGTATTGATATTGTCTTTTTAATGCACTTCGACCTCCATCACTCTTCCCAGGGGCATGAAAACCGTCTTGTTAAGCTAATGTGACCTCAATTTCTCTTCCAAGGGGCATTAAAACCGTCTGGTTAAACTACTCTGAGCTAGACAGCTCTTCCAAGGAGCATTGATATAGTCTTTTTATTCCTCTGTAACCTCCACCACTCTTCCAAGAGGCATTGATATTTTCTTTTTATTCCACTGTAACCTTCACCACTCTTCCAAAGGGCATTGATATTGTCTTTTTATACACTGTTACCTCCACCACTCTTCCAAGGTGCATTGATATTGTCTTTTTATTCCACTGCGACCTCCACCACTCTTCCTAGCGGCATTGATATTGTCTTTTTAATCCACTGCGACCTCCACAACTCTTCCAAGGGCATTACAACCATCATTTTAAGCTGCTATGACCTCCACGTCTCTTCCAAGGGGCAATAAAACAGTCTGGGTAAACCACTCTGAGCTACACAGCTCTTCCAAGGAGCATAGATATAGTCTTTTTATTCCTCTGTAACCTCCACCACTCTTCCAACGGGCATTGATATTGTCTTTTTATTCCAGTGCGACCTACACCACTTTTCCAAAGGGCATTGATATTGTCTTTTTAATCCACTGCGACCTCGACGTCTCTACCACGGGGCAATGATATTGTCTTTTTATTCCACTGCGACCTCCACCCCTCTTCCAAGGGGCAATTATATTGTCTTTTTTTTCCACTGTAACCTCCCCCACTCTTCCAAGGGGCATTGATATTGTCTTTTTAATCCACTGCGACCTTCACCATTCTTCCAAGGGGCAATAAAACCATTTTGTTAAGCTACTGTGACCTCCACGTCTCTTCTAAGGGCATTAAAACCATCTGGTTAAACCATGCTGAACTCCCCAGCTCTTTCAAAGGGCATTGATATTGTCTTTTTATTTCACTGTAACGTCCACCACTCTTCAAACGGGCATTCATATTGTATTTTCATTCCACTGCGACCTCCACCACTCTACCAAGGAGCATTAAAACTGTCTTGTTAAGCTACTGTGACCTCCACGTCTCTTCCTCGGGGCATTGATATTGTCTTTTTATTCCACTGCGACCTCCACCACTTTTCCAAAGGGCATTGATATTGTCTTTTTAATCCACTGCGGCCTCCACCACTCTTCCAAGGGGCATTAAAACCGTCTTGTTAAGCTACTGTGGCCTCTATGTATCTTCCACCGGGCAATGATATAGACTTTTTATTCCACTGCGACCTCCACCATTCTTCCAAGGAGCATTGATATTGTCTTTTAAATCCAATGTGACCTCCACCACTTTTCCAAGTTGCATTAAACCCGTGTTGTTGAGCTACTGTGACCTCCACGTCTCTTCCACGGGGCATTGATATTGTCTTGTTATTCCACTGCGACCTCCCCAACTCTTCCAAGGGGCTTTGATATTGTCTTTTTAATCCACTGCGATCTCCACCACTCTTCCAAGGGGCATTAAAACCGTCTTGTTAACCTACTGTGACCTCCACGTCTTTTCCAAGGGGCATTAAAACGATCTGGTTAAACCATACTGAACTCCACATCTCTTCCATGGGGCATTGAAATTGTTTTTTTGTTCCACTGTAACCTCCACCACTCTTCCAAGGGGCATTGATATTGTCTTTTTATTCCACTGCGAACTCCACCACTTTTCCAAGGGGCATTAAAACCGTCTTGTTAAGCCACTGTGACCTTCACTTCTCTTCCACGGTGCATTGATATTGTCTTTTTATTCCACTGTAGCTTCCACCACTCTTCCAAGGGGCATTGATTTGTCTATTTATTCCACTGCGACCTCCACCACTCTTCCAAGGAGCATTGATATTGTATTCTTAATCTACTGCGACCACCACCACTCTTCCATGGGGCATTAAAACCGTCTTGTTAAGGAACGGTGACCTCCATGTCTCTTCCAAGAGACATTAAAACCGTCTGGTTAAACCACGCTGAACTCCACAGCTCTACCAAGGAGCATTGATATTGTCGTTTTATTCCACTCTAACTTCCACCACTCTTCGAAGGGGCATTGATATTGTCTTTTTATTCCACTGCGACCTCCACCACTCCTCCAAGGGGCATTGATATTGTCTTTTTATTCCACTGCGACCTACACCAATCTTTCAAAGGGCATTGATATTGTCTTTTTATTCCACTGTAACCTCCACCACTCTTCCAAGGGGCATTAATATTGTCTTTTTATTCCACTGCGACCTTGGCCATTCTTCCAAGGAGCATTAAAACCATCTGGTTAAACCACTGTGAACTCCACAGCTCTTCCAAAGGTCATTGATATTGTATTTTCATTCCATTGTAACCTGCACCTCTCTTCCAAGTAGCATTGATATTGTCATTTTATTCCACTGCGATCTCCACCACTCTTTCAAGGGGCATTAAAATCATCTTGTTAAGCTACTGTGACCTTCAAGTCTCTTCCAAGGGGCATTAAAACCGTCTGGTTAAACCACTCTGAGCTCCGCAGCTCTTCCAAGGAGCATTGATATTGTCTTTTTATTCCACTGTAACCTCCACCACTCTTCCAATGGGCATTCATACTGTATTTTTATTCCACTGCGACCTCCACCACTTTTCCAAGGGGCATTTAAACCGTCTTGTTAAGCTACTGTGACCTCCAAGGCTCTTCCACGGGGCATTGATATTGTCCTTTTATTCCACTGCGACCGCCACCTCTTTTCCAAAGGGCATTGATATTGTCTTTTTACTCCACTGCAACCTCCACGTCTCTTCCAAGGGGCATTAAAACCGTCTGGTTGAACCACTCTAAACAACACAGCTCTTCCAAGGTGCATTGATATTGTCTTTTTATACCACTGTAATCTTCACCACTCTTCCAAGGGGCATTGATATTGTCTTTTTATTCCACTGTGACCTCCACCATGCTTCCAAGGGGCATTAAAACCGTCTTGTTAAGCTACTGTGACCACCATGTCTTTTCCACAGGACACTGATATTGTCTTTTTATTCCACTGCGACCTCCACCACTCTTCCAAGGGGCATTGATATTGTCTTTTTAATCCACTGCAACCTCCACCACTCTTCCAAAGGGCATTAAAACCTTCTTGTTAAACCACTCTGACCTCCACGTCTCTTCCACTGGGCATTGATATTATCTTTTTATTCCATTGAAACCTCCACCACTCTTCCAAGGGGCAATGAAGTTGTCTTATTATTGCACTGTGACCTCCAGCACTCTTCCAAGGGGCACTGATATTGTCTTTTTAATCCACTGCGACATCCACCACTCTTCCAAGGGGCATTAAAACCATCTTTTTAAGCTAATGTGACCTCCACGTCACTACCAAGGGGCATAAAACCGTCTGGTTAAACCACTCTGAACTCCACAGCTCTTCCAAGGGGCATTGATATTGTATTTTTATTCCACTGGGACCTCCACAACTCTTCCAAGGGGCATTGATATTGTCATTTTATTCCGCTGCAACCTCCACCACTCTTTCAAGGGGCATTGATATTGTCTTTTTAATCCACTGCGACCTCCACCACTCTTCCAAGGGGCATTAAACTGTGTTGTTAAGCTACTGTGACCTCAACGTCAATTCCATGGGGTATTGATATTGTCTTTTTATACCACTGCGACCTCCACCACTCTTCCAAGGCACATTGATATTGTCTTTTTAATCCACTTCGACCTCCATCACTCTTCCAAGGGGCATTAAAACCATCTTGTTAAGCTAATGTGACCTCAACTTCTCTTCCAAGGGCCATTAAAACCATCTGGTTAAACCACTATGAACTCCACAGCTCTTCAAAGGGGCAGTGATATTGTCTTTTTATTCCACTGTAACCTTCACCACTCTTCCAAGGTTCATTGAAATTGTCATTTTATCCACTGTAACCTCCACCACTCTTCCAAGGTGCATTGATATTGTCTTTTTATTCCACTGCGACCTCCACCACTCTTCCAAGGGGCATTGATATTGTCTTTTTAATTCACTGCGACCTCCAACACTCTTCCAAGTGCATTACATCCATCCTGTTAAGCTACTGTGAACTCCACATCTCTTCCAAGGGGCATTAAAACCGTCTGATTAAACCACTTTGAACTCCACAGCTCTTCGAAGGAGCATTGATATTGTCTTTTCATTCCAATTAAACTTCCACCACTCTTCCAAGGGGCATTGATATTGTCTTTTTATTCCACTGCGACCTCCACCACTCTTCCAAGGGGCATTAAAGCCGTCTTGTTAATCTTCTTTGACCTCCATGTCTCTTCCACGGGGCATTAATATTGTCTTTTTATTCCCCTGCGATCTCCAGCTCTTTTCCAAAGTGCATTGATATTGCATTTTAATCCACTGCGACCTCCACCACTCTTCCAACGGGCGTTAAAACCATCTTGTTAAGCTACTGTGACCTCCACGTCTCTTCCACGGGGCAATGATATTGTCTTTTTATTCCACTGCGACCTCCACAAATCTTCCAAGGGGCATTGATATTGTCTTTTTATTCCACTGCGACCTCCACCACTCTTCCAAGGGGCATTGATATTGTCTTTTTAATCCACTGCGACCTCCACCACTCTTCCAAGGGGCATTAAAACTGTGTTGATAAGCTACTGTGACCTCAACGTCAATTCCAAGGGGCATTGATATTGTCTTTTAATTCCAATGCGACCTCCACCACTCTTCCAAGGGGCATTGATATTGTCTTTTTATTCCACTGTGACCTCCACCATGCTTCCAAGGGGCATTAAAACCGTCTTGTTAAGCTACTGTGACCACCATGTCTTTTCCACAGGACACTGATATTGTCTTTTTATTCCACTGCGACCTCCACCACTCTTCCAAGGGGCATTGATATTGTCTTTTTAATCCACTGCAACCTCCACCACTCTTCCAAAGGGCATTAAAACCGTCTTGTTAAACCACTCTGACCTTCACGTCTCTTCCACTGGGCATTGATATTATCTTTTTATTCCATTGAAACCTCCACCACTCTTCCAAGGGGCAATGAAATTGTTTTTTATTGCACTGTGACCACCACCACTCTTCCAAGGGGCACTGATATTGTCTTTTTAATCCACTGCGACATCCACCACTCTTCCAAGGGGCATTAAAACCATCTTTTTAAGCTAATGTGACCTCCACGTCACTACCAAGGGGCATAAAACCGTCTGGTTAAACCACTCTGAACTCCACAGCTCTTCCAAGGGGCATTGATATTGTATTTTTATTCCACTGGGACCTCCACAACTCTTCCAAGGGGCATTGATATTGTCATTTTATTCCGCTGCAACCTCCACCACTCTTTCAAGGGGCATTGATATTGTCTTTTTAATCCACTGCGACCTCCACCACTCTTCCAAGGGGCATTAAACTGTGTTGTTAAGCTACTGTGACCTCAACGTCAATTCCATGGGGTATTGATATTGTCTTTTTATACCACTGCGACCTCCACCACTCTTCCAAGGGACATTGATATTGTCTTTTTAATCCACTTCGACCTCCATCACTCTTCCAAGGGGCATTAAAACCATCTTGTTAAGCTAATGTGACCTCAACTTCTCTTCCAAGGGCCATTAAAACCATCTGGTTAAACCACTATGAACTCCACAGCTCTTCAAAGGGGCAGTGATATTGTCTTTTTATTCCACTGTAACCTTCACCACTCTTCCAAGGTTCATTGATATTGTCATTTTATCCACTGTAACCTCCACCACTCTTCCAAGGTGCATTGATATTGTCTTTTTATTCCACTGCGACCTCCACCACTCTTCCAAGGGGCATTGATATTGTCTTTTTAATTCACTGCGACCTCCAACACTCTTCCAAGTGCATTACATCCATCCTGTTAAGCTACTGTGAACTCCACATCTCTTCCAAGGGGCATTAAAACCGTCTGATTAAACCACTTTGAACTCCACAGCTCTTCGAAGGAGCATTGATATTGTCTTTTCATTCCAATTAAACCTCCACCACTCTTCCAAGGGGCATTGATATTGTCTTTTTATTCCACTGCGACCTCCACCACTCTTCCAAGGGGCATTAAAGCCGTCTTGTTAATCTTCTTTGACCTCCACGTCTCTTCCACGGGGCATTAATATTGTCTTTTTATTCCCCTGCGATCTCCACCACTTTTCCAAAGGGCATTGATATTGTCTTTTTAATCCACTGCGACCTCCACCACTCTTCCAACGGGCGTTAAAACCATCTTGTTAAGCTACTGTGACCTCCACGTCTCTTCCACGGGGCAATGATATTGTCTTTTTATTCCACTGCGACCTCCACAAATCTTCCAAGGGGCATTGATAATGTCTTTTTATTCCACTGCGATCTCCACCACTCTTCCAAGGGGCATTGATATTGTCTTTTTAATCCACTGTGACCTCCACCACTCTTCCAAGGGGCATTAAAACTGTGTTGATAAGCTACTGTGACCTCAACGTCAATTCCAAGGGGCATTGATATTGTCTTTTAATTCCAATGCGACCTCCACCACTCTTCCAAGGTGCATTGATATTGTCTTTTTAATGCACTTCGACCTCCATCAATCTTCCAAGGGGCATTAAAAGCGTCTTGTTAAGTTAATGTGACCTCAATGTCTCTTCCACGGGGCATTAAAACGGTCTGGTTAAACCACTCTGAGATCCACAGCTCTTCCTAGGAGCATTGATATAGTCTTTTTATTCCTCTGTAACCTCCACCACTCTTCCAAGGGGTATTGATATTATCTTTTTATTCCACTGTAACCTTCAACACTCTTCCAAAGGGCATTGATATTGTCTTTTTATACACTGTTACCTCCACCACTCTTCCAAGGGGCATTGATATTGTCTTTTTATTCCACTGCGACCTCCACCACTCTTTCTAGGGGCATTGATATTGTCTTTTTAATCCACTGCGACCTCCACCACTCTTCCAAGGGCATTACAACCATCATTTTAAGCTACTGTGACCTCCACGTCTCTTCCAAGGGGCATTAAAACCGTCTGGTTAAACCACTCTGAGCTCCACAGCTCTTCCAAGGAGCATTGATATAGTCTTTTTATTCCTCTGTAACCTCCACAACTCTTCCAAGGGGCATTGATATTGTCTTTTTATTCAAGAGCGACCTACACCACTTTTCCAAAGGGCATTGATATTGTCTTTTTAATCCACTGCGACCTCGACGTCTCTACCATAGGGCAATGATGATGTCTTTTTATTCCATTGCGACCTCCACCACTCTTCCAAGGGGCATTGATATTGTCTTTTTTTTCCACTGTAACCTCCCCCACTCTTCCAAGGGGCATTGATATTGTACTTTTAATCCACTGTGACCTTCGCCATTCTTCCAAGGGGCATTAAAACCGTTTTGTTAAGCTACTGTGACCTCCACGTCTCTTCCAAGGGCATTAAAACCGTCTGGTTAAACCATGCTGAACTCCCCAGCTCTTTCAAATGGCATTGATATTGTCTTTTTATTTCACTGTAACGTCCACCACTCTCCAAACGGGCATTGATATTGTCTTTTTATTCCACTGCGACCTCCACCACTCTTCCAAGGAGCATTAAAACTGTCTTGTTCAGCTACTGTGACCTCCACGTCTCTTCCACGGGGCATTGATATTGTCTTTTTATTCCACTGCGACCTCCACCTCTTTTCCAAAGGGCATTGATATTGTCTTTTTAATCCACTGTGACCTCCACCACTGTTCCAAAGGGCATTGATATTGGAACAGAAGGAGAGAGTTGAAAGTGTTAAATAGCTGTTTAGGGTTGTGAGATAGGGAGGATATGAGAGATGAGAAGTAGGTTTGTTTTGCTGTAGTGAGTGCGGACTTGAAATTAGTGAGGGATTGCTTGAATGCGATGAAGTGTTCGATGGAGTGAGACCTTTTCCATCTCCGCTCCGCAACCCTGCAGGCCCGGCGCAGTTCTTTAGTAAGTTTAGTGTGCCAGGGCTGCCTGTTGAATGTGCGAGATGTGGAGTGTGTGAGAGGGGCGATCGAGTCTAGAGCTGCAGCTATTGTGGTGTTTTATGAAGCAGCAGTAATGTCTGCATCGTGTAAGGAATTTATGTCTGTAAGAAGGAGGAGGGATTCAGAGAGTGAGTGTAAGTCAAGGTGTTTGAGATTTCTGCGAGGGTATGCAAGTTTGTGGAGTGGGGATTGTTGCCCCGGGGAGGAGAGAGAAGAGAATGTAAGTAGGCTGTGATCAGAGAGAGGGATGGGTGAGTTAGAGAGGTTAGATAGGGAACAGAGGCGGGTGAAGATGAGGTCCAGTGTGTGGCAATCCTTGTGGGTGGGTGTGGAAGACCATTGAGTGAGTCCGAAGGAGGAAGTGAGAGATAGGAACTTAGAGACAGACGAGTGGGAAGTGTTAATGGGGATGTTGAAGTCACCCATTATGATAGTGGGGATGTCAGTGGAGAGGAAGTGAAGCAACCAGGTGGTGAAGTGGTCTAAGAAGGTGGTGGCTTGCCCTGGGGGTCGGTAAACGACGGCCAGTTGGAGGTTGGAGGGGGAATAGATGCGCACACAGTGCACCTCAAAAGAGGGGAGTGTAACGGAGGGTGGCAGTGGGATTTGGGTGAAAGCGCAGTGTTCTGATAGGAGAAAACCTACGCCTCCGCCATGTTTGCCGTTGGGGCGGGGTGTGTGGGAAAGGTGGAATCCGCCATATGAGAGTGCAGCTGGGGAGGCTGTGTCAGAGAGGGTGAGCCAGGTTTCAGTGATGGCGAGGAAGGAAAGTTTGTTTGCAATGAAAAGATCGTGAATGAAGGAAAGTTTGTTTCAGACAGAGCGAGCGTTCCATAGAGCTCCTGTTAGAGCAACTAAGGGAGTGGGGATTGGTTGGATGGGTATGAGTTTAGAAGGGTTGCGACAGTTTGTGGAAGGTCGTGGATAGGAGGAAGAAGTAACTGTGGGGATATGGCGAGGAGGACCAGGATTTGTAGAGATATCTCCAGCAATGAGGAGGAGCAGAGAAAGTGTTAGCAGGTGGGAGCAAGAGAGAGCATGAGGTGGCTGTCTGTGTTTGGAGATCCAGGATTGAATGTTTAGGAATAATTTGGAGGAGGAGGTGAGATGAATGGGGAGGATGGAGGGAGATATGAAGAGTTTCTTACTAGGTGTAGGGATTTGAGTGGTTACTAGAAAGTGGAGGACTATAGAGGAAAAAGTGAGAGCTAACACAAACATAGTTAAAAGAGAGTAAGTGGTCAAAGTGTTGGTTACCTGACTCCTGCCCTGACTAACTGTCTCTGAAATAACTGCCACTTATCTCCGAAGCCACTTTGCACAAGAAGACGCGTGCACACCCCAGCACAAGTGCACCCGTTACAGAGCTTCTAAATATATAGTGCACATTAAACTATCTGGTGAAGGGCATTGTGGGAGCTGCATATGGCTAAATTAGCAGCGGGTCATCTCACCAGGAGATGGCTGGGTAATCAAACACAGAGCTAGGACTCTAGTCTCTGCAGTTTAGCACCTCTAAAAATCAGATAAGATCTATAGTGGGGAAGGGACAGACATATGTGGGTATTGAATGGAGTCGGACAGATAATGCAGAGAAGTTATGCAGAGCATGTACCAGTGAGGTGAATCAGCAAAGCAGAGCATTAGATTACAGCAGACACAGCAAGCAGAGAAGTTATGCAGAGCATGTACCAGTGAGGTGAATCAGCAAAGCAGAGCATTAGATTACAGCAGACACAGCAAGCAGAGAAGTTATGCAGAGCATGTACCAGTGAGGTTATTCCACTGCGACCTCTACCACTCTTCCAAGGGGCATTAAAACCATCTTGTTAAGCTACTATGACCTCCACGTCCCTTCCACGGGGTATGGATATTGTCTTTTTATTCCACTGCGACCTCCACCACTCTTCCTAGGGGAATTGATATTGTCTTTTTAATCCACTGCGACCTCCACCACTCTTCCATGGGACATTGATATTGTCGTTTTATCCCACTGCGACCTTCACCCCTCTTCCAAGGAACATTGATATTGTCTTTTTTTTCCACTGTAACCTCCACCACTCTTCAAAGGAGCATTGATATTTTCTTTTAATCCACTGCGACCTCCACCACTCTTCCAAGGGGCATTGATATTGTCTTTTTATTTTACTGCGACGTCCACCACTCTTCCAAGGGGCAGTAATATTGTCTTTTTATTCCACTGCGACCTCCACCACTCTTCAAAGGGGCATTGATATTGTCTTTTAATTCCACTGTGACCTCCACCTCTCTTCCAGGGGGCATTAAAACCATCTTATTAAGCTACTGCGACCTCCAAGTCTCTTCCACGAGGCATTGATATTGTTTTTTTAATCCACTGCGACCTCCACCACTCTACCAAGGGGCATTAAAACAGTCTTGATAAGCTACTGTGACCTCCACGTCTCTTCCAAGGGGCATTAAACCGTCTGGTTAAACCACTCTGTACTCCACAGTTCTTCCAAGAGGCTTTGATAATGTCATTTTATTCGACTGTCACCTCCACCACTCTACAAAAGGGCATTGATATTGTCTCTGTTTTCCACTGCGACCTCCACCACTCTTCCAAGGGGCTTTGATATTGTCTTTTTTATCCACTGCTACCTCCACCACTCTTCCCATGGGCATTAAAACGGTCTTTGTATGCTACTGTGACCTCCACGTCCCTTCCACGGGGCATTGATATTGTCTTTTTATTCCATTGCGACCTCCACTACTCTTCCAAGGGGCATTAAAACCGTCTTGTTAAGCTACTCTGACCTCCAAGTCTCTTCCAAGGGGCACTAATACCGTCTGGTTAAGCCGCTCTGAGCTCCACAGCTCTTCCAAGGGGCATTGACAATGTATTTTTATTCCATTGTAACCTTCTGCACTCTTCCAATTGCATTGATATTGTCTTTTTATTCCTCTGCGACTTCCACGACTCTTTCAAGGGGCATTAAATCCGTCTTGTTAAGCTACTGTGACCTCCAAGTTTCTTTCAAAGGGCATTGATATTGTCTTTTTATTCCACTGTAACCTCCACCACTTTTCCAAGGAGCATTGATATTGTCTTTTTATTCCACTCTAACCTCCACCAATCTTCCATGGGGCATTGATATTGTGCTTTTATTCCACTGCGACCTCCACCACTCTTCTAAGGGGCATTGATATTGTCTTTTAAATCCACAACTATCTCCACCACTCTTCCAAGGGGCATTAAAACAGTCTTGTTAAGCTACTGTGACCTCCTAGTTTCTTCCAAGTGGCATTAAAACCGTCTGGTTAAACACTCTGAACTCCACAGCTCTTACAAGAGGCATTGATATTGTCTTTTTATTCGACTGTAACATCCCCCACTCATACAAGCGGCATTGATATTGTCTTTTTATTCCACTGCGACCTCCACCACTCTTCCAAGGGGCCTTGATATTGTCTTTTTAATCAACTGCGACCTCCACCTCTCTTCCAATGGGCATTAAAACCGTCTTGTGAAGCTACTTTGACCTCCACGTCCCTTCCACGGGCCATTGATATTGTCTTTTTATTCCACTGCGACCTCCACAACTCTTCCAAAGGGCTGTGATATTGTCTTTTTAATCCACCGTGACCTCCACCACTCTTTCAAGGGGCATTGATATTGTCTTTTTAATCCACTGTGACCTCCACGTCTCTTCCAAGGGGCATTAAAACCGTCAATTTAAACCACTCTGAACTCCACTGTTTTTCCAAGGAGCACAGGTATTGTCTTTTTATTCCACTCTAACCTCCACCACTCTTCCAAGGGGCATTGACATTGTCTATTTATTCCACTGTGACAGCCACAACTCTTCCATGGGGCATTGATATTGTCTTTTTATTCCACTGTAACCTCCACCACTCTTCAATCGGGCATTGATTTTGTCTTTTTATTCAACTGCGACCTCCACCACTCTTCTAAGGGGCATTGATATTGTCTTTTAAATCCACAACGTTCTCCACCACTCTTCCAAGGGGCATTAAAACAGTATTGTTAAGCTACTGTGACCTCCTCGTCTCTTCCAAGGGGCATTAAAACCGTCTGGTTAAACACTCTGAACTCCACAGCTTTTACAAGAGGCATTGATATTGTTTTTATTCGACTGTAACATCCACCAATTTTCCATGCGGCATTGATATTGTCTTTTTATTCCACTGCGACCTTCACCACTCTTCCAAGGGGCATTGATATTGTCTTTTTAATCCACTGCGACCTCCACCACTCTTCCATGGGGCATTGATATTGTCTTTTTAATCCACTGTGACCTCCACGTCTCTTCCAAGGGGCATTAAAACCGTAAATTTAAACCACTATGAACTCCACAGCTCTTCCAAGGAGCACTGGCATTGTCTTTTTATTCCACTCTAACCTCCACCACTCTTCCAAGGGGCATTGACATTGTCTATTTATTCAACTGCGACCTCCACCACTCTTCCAAGTGGCATTAAGACCATCTTGCTAAGCCACAGTGACCTCCACAACTCTTCCATGGGGTATTGATATTGTCTTTTTATTCCACTGTAACCTCCACAACTCTTTCAAGGGGCATTGATTTGTCTTTTTATTCCACTGCGAACTCTACCACTCTTCCAACGGGCATTGATATTGTCTTTTTAATCCACTGCAACCTCCACCACTCTTCCAAGGGGCATTAAAGCCGTCTTGTTAAGCTACTGTCAAGTCCTTGTCTATTCCACTGGGCATTGATATTGTCTTTTTATTCCAATGTAACCTCCACCACTTTTCCAAGTGGCATTGACATTGTCTTTCTATTCCACTGCGACTTCCACCTCTCTTCTAAGGGGCATTGATATTGTCTTTTTAATCCACTGCGACCTCCACCACTCTTCCATGGGGCATTAAAACCGTCTTGTTAAGCTACTGTGACCTCCACGTCCCTTCCACGGGGCACTGTTATTGTCTTTTTATTCCACTGCGACCTCCACCACTCTTCCAAGGGGCATTGATATTGTCTTTTTAATCCACTGCGACCTCCACCACTCTTCCAATGGGCATTAAAACCGTATTGTTAAGCTGATGTGACCTCCACGTCTCTTCCAAGCTGCATTAAAATCGTAAATTTAAACCACTTTGAACTCCACAGCTCTTGCAAGAGGCATTGATATTATCTTTTTACTCCACTGTAACCTACAGCACTGTTTCAAGGGGCATTGATATTGTCTTTTTATTTCACTACGACTTCCACCACTCTCCCAAGGTGCATTAAAAACATCTTGTTTAGCTACTTTAACGTCCATGTCTAATCCACGGAGCATTGATATTGTCTTTTTATTCCACTGTATCCTCCACCACTCTACCAAGGGGTATTGATATTGTCTTTTTATTCCACTGCGACTTCCACCTCTCTTCTAGGGGGCATTGATATTGTCTTTTTAATCCACTGCGACCTCCACCACTCTTCCAAGGGGCATTAAAACAGTCTTGTTAATCTACTGTGACTTCCACGTCTCTTCAAAGGGGCATTAAAACCATCTTGTTAATCTACTGTGACCTCCACCTCTCTTCCAAGGGGCAATAAAACCATCTGGTTAAACCACTCTGAACTCCACAGCTCTTCCAAGGGGCATTGGTATTGTCTTTTTATTACACTCTAACCTCCACCACTCTTCCAAGGGGCATTGACATTGTCTTTTTATTCCACTCTGACCTGCATCATTCTTCCAAGGGGCATTGATATTGTCTTTTTATTCCACTGCTACCTCCACCACTCTTCCAAGGGACATTGATATTGTCTTTTTAATCCACTGCGACCTCCACCCCTTTCCAAGAGGCATTAAAATCGTCTTTTTAAGCTACAGTGACCTTCACATCTCTTCCAATGGGCATGGATATTG
This sequence comes from Phyllobates terribilis, assembly GCF_046119375.1. Lineage (NCBI taxonomy): Eukaryota > Metazoa > Chordata > Amphibia > Anura > Dendrobatidae > Phyllobates > Phyllobates terribilis. The sequence continues at coordinate 2,430,308 of NW_027362799.1, read as the reverse complement.
TGTTTAAATTCCACTGTAACCTCCACCACTCTACCAAGGGGCATTGATATTGTATTTTTATTCCACTGCGACCTCCACCACTTTTTCAAAGGGCATTAAAACCATCTTGTTAAGCTACTGTGAACTCCACGTCTCTTCCACGGGGCATTGATATTGTCTTTTTATTCCACTGCGACCTCCACCACTCTTCCTCGGGGCATTGATATTGTCTTTTTAATCCACTGCAACCTCCACCACTCTTCCATGTGGCATTAAAACCGTCTTGTTAAGTTGCTGTGACCTCCCCGTCTCTTCCAAGGGGCATTAAAACCGTATGGTTAAGCCATCTGAACTACACAGAACTTCCAAGGGGCATTGATATTGTCTTTTTATTCCACTGCGACCTCCACCACTCTTCCAAGGGGCATTGATATTATCTTTTTATTCCACTGAGATTTCAACCACTCCTTCAAGGAGCATTGACATTGTCTTTTTAATCCACTTCGACCTCCACCACTCTTCCAAGGGGCATTAAAACAGTTTGTTAATCTACTGTGACCTCCACGTCTCTTCCAAGGGGCATTAAAACGGTCCATTTAAACCACTCTCAACTCCACAGCCCTTGCAAGGGGCTTTCATATTGTTTTTTATTCCACTGTAACCTCCAGCACTCTTACAAGGGGCATTGATATTGTCTTTTTATTCCACTGCGACTTTCACCTCTCTTCCAAGGGACATTAAAACCGTCTTGTTAAGTTACTCTGACATCCACGTCTCTTTCACGGGGCATTGATATTGTCTTTTTATTCCACTGTAAACTCCACCACTCTTCCAAGGGGCATTTATATTGTCCTTTTTTCTACTGCCACCTCCACCACTCTTCCAAGGGGCATTGATATTGTATTTTTAATCCACTGCGACCTCCACCACATTTCCAAGGGGCATTAAAAATGTCTTTTTAAGCTACTGTGACCTCCACGTCACTTGCAATGGGCAATAAAACCGTCTGGTTTAACTACTCTGAAATCCACTGCTCTTCCAAGGGGAATTGATGTTGTCTTTTTAATCCACTGTTACCTCCACCACTCTTCCATGGGGCATTGATATTGTTTTTTTATTCCACTGCGACCTCCACTACTCTTGCAAGGGGCATTGATATTGTCTTTTTATTACAATGTAACCTCCAGTACTCGTCCAAGGGGCATTGATATTGTCTTTTTATTCCACTGCAACTTGCACCTCTCTTCCAATGGGCATTAAAACTGTCTTGTTAAGCTTTTGTGACCTCCACGTCTCTTTCACGGGGCATTGATATTGTCTTTTTATTCCACTGTAACCTCCACCACTCTTCCAAGGGGCATTGATATTGTATTTTTATTCCACTGGGACCTTCACCACTCTTCCAAGTGGCATTGATATTGTATTTTTAATCCACTGCGACCTCCACCACTCTTCCAAGGGGCATTAAAACCGTATTGTTAAGCTACTGTGACTTCCACGTCTCTTTCAAGGTGCATTAAAAGCGTCAATTTAAACCACTCTGAACTCCACAGCTCTTGCAAGAGGCATTGATATTGTCTTTATATTCCACTGTAACCTACAGCACTCTTTCAAGGGGCATTGATAATGTCTTTTTATTCCACTACGACTTCCACCACTCTCCCAAGGTGCATTGAAAATATCTTGTTTAGATACTGTAACGTCCATGTCTATTCCACGGGGCATTGATATTGCCTTTTTATTCCACTGTATCCTCCACCACTCTTCCAAGGGGTATTGATATTGTCTTTTTATTCCACTGTGACTTCCACCTCTCTTCTAAGGGGCATTGATATTGTCTTTTTAATCCACTGCGACCTCCACCACTCTTCCAAGAAGCATTAAAACAGTCATGTTAAGCTACTCTGACCTCCACATCTCTTCCAAGGGGCACTAAAACCGTCCGGTTAAACCACTCTGATCTCCACAGCTCTTCCAAGGGGCATTGATATTGTCTTTTTATTCCACTGTAACCTCCACCATTCTTCCAAGGGGTATTGATATTGTCTTTTTAATGCACTGCGACCTCTACCACTCTTCCAAGGGGCATTAAGACCATCTGGTTAAACCACTCTGAACTCCATAGCTCTTTCAAGAGACATTGATATTGTCTTTTTATTTCACTGTAACCTACACCACTCTTTCAAGGGGCATTGATATTGTTTTTTTATTCCACTGCGACCTCCACCACTCTTCCAAGGGCCATTAAAACTGTCTTGTTTAACTACTGTGACCTCCACGTGTCTCCCACGGGCATTGATATTGTCTTTTTAATCCACTGTGACCTCCACCACTTTTCCAAGGGGCATTAAAACTGTCTTGTTAATCTACTGTGATCTCCACTTCTCTTCCAAGGGGCAATAAAACCATCTGGTTAAACCACTCTGAACTCCACAGCTCTTCCAAGGGGCATTGGTATTGTCTTTTGATTCCACTCTAACCTCCACCACTCTTCCAAGGGGCATTGACTTTGTCTTTTTATTCCACTGCGACCTCCATCATTCTTCCAAGGGGCATTGATATTGTCTTTTTATTCCACTGCCACCTCCACCACTCTTCTAAGGGGCATTGATATTGTCTTTTTAATCAACTGCGACCTCCACCACTTTTCAAAGGGGCATTAAAAACATCTTTTTAAGCTTCTGTGACCTCCACGTCACTTCCAATGGGCATTAAAACCGTCTGGTTAAACCAATCTGAACTCCACAGCTCTTCCAAGGGACATTGGTATTGTCTTTTTATTCCACTCTAACCTCCACCACTCTTCCAAGGGGCATTGAAATTGTCTTTTTATTCCACTGCGACCTCCACCATTCTTCCAAGGGGCATTAAAACTGTCTTGTTAAGCTACAGTGACCTCCACATCTCTTCCACGGGGCACTGATATTGTCTTTAAATTCCACTGTAACCTCCACCACTCTACCAAGGGGCATTGATAATGTATTTTTATTCCACTGCTACCTCCACCACTCTTCCAAAGGGAATTGATATTGTCTTTTTAATCCACTGCAACCTCCACCAGTCTTCCAAAGGGCATTAAAACCATCTTGTTAAGCTACTGTGACCTCCACGTCTCTTCCACGGTGCATTGGTATTGCCTTTTTATTCCACTGCAACCTCCACCACTCTTCCATGTGGCATTAAAACCGTCTTGTTAAGCTACTGTGACCTCCACATCTCTTCCAATGGGCATTAAAACCATTTGGTTAAACCAATCTGAACTCCACAGATCTTCCAAGGGGCATTGATATTGTCTTTTTATTCCACTGTATCCTCCACCACTCTTCCAAGGGGCATTTATATTGTCTTTTTATTCCACAGCGACCTCCACCACTCTTTCAATGGGCATTAAAACCATCTTGTTAAGCTACTGTGACCTCTACGTCTCTTCCACGGGGCATTGAAATTGTCTTTTTATTCCACTGCAACCTCCACCACTCTTCCACAGGGCTTTGATATTTTCTTTTTATTCCACTGCGGCCTCCACCACTCTTTCAAAGGGCATTAAAACCATCTTGTTAAGCTATAGTGAACCTCCACGTCTCTTCTACCGGGTATTGATATTGTTTTTTTATTCCACTGTAACCTCCACAACTCTTCCAAGGGGCATTGATATTGTCTTTTTCTTCCACCGTAACTTCCACCACTCTTCCAAGGGGCATTGATATTGCCTTTTTATTAAAATGTTACCTCCACCACTCTTCCAAGGGGCAATAAAACCGTCTTGTTAAGCTACTGTTACCTCCACGTCTCTTCCAAGCGGCATTAAAACTGTCTAGCAAAACCACTCTGAACTCCACAGCTCTTCCAAGAGGCATTGATATTGTCTTTTTATTCCACTGTAACCTCCACCACTGTTCCAAGGGGCATTGATATTGTGTTTTTATTCCACTGTGACCTCCACCTTTCTTCCAAGGGCATTGATATTGTCTTTTTATTCCACTGTAACCTCCACCACTCTTCCAAGGGGCAATGATATTGTCTTTTTACACCACTGTAACCTCCACTACTAGTGTTGAGCGATACCTTCCGATATCAGGAAATATCGGATCGGATTGGATCGGGCCGATACCGGAAACCAATGCAAGTCAATGGGACACAAATATCGGTATGAAAATAAACCCTTTCTTTCCCTGTAGGTTAATTCTACATGAAGGAAAACAACTAACAATAAAGTAGAATGTATTGGTGGAGGTGGTTGCCCCAATCGATGGGAACAGTGCTCACAGTGAAACATGAAAAGCCGGCAATGCACCAGCGGCATAAACCGGTACCCGACAATTTATAACAGAAATAATAGAGCATCACACATAGATTAGATAGATAGAAACATGTCAGTAACATATATATGAAGTACAGTGACAGTGTTGCTTACTGTACTTGTTATTTAGTGTTAAAATAAAGGATTTATTAAAAAAAAAATTGGCGTGGGGTTCCCCATAATTTTAGGCTCTAGCGGCGGTTAAGCAGACTGCTGGGGCAGGTGTTTGAAGCCTGGGAAGGGGGTAATACCCACGGAGCTTCCCAGGCTACTAATATCAGCCCTCAGCTGAATACCTAGCCTTTACTAGCTATTAAAATGGGGGACCCCCCCAAAAAAATGACTTGGGGTCCCCCCTATTTTAATAGCTAGCAAAGGCTAGTCAGACAGCTGGGGGCTGATATTAATAGCCCAGGAAGGGTGCCATGAATATTGGCCCCCTCCCAGTCTAGAAACACCAGCCATCAGCCGCCCCAGAAATGGCGCATCCATAGGATGCGCCAATTCTGGCACTTAGCCTCGCTCTTCCCATTGCCCTGTAGCGGTGGCAGTGGGGTAATAGGCCTGGGGTTGATGTCAGCTTATAATGCCAGCTGACATCAAGCCCAGGTTAGTAATGGAGAGGCGTCTATAAGACACCCCCATTACTAACCCCATAGTCAAAGTTAAAAAAAAACACAAACACCCAGAATAAAGTCCTTTAATTGAAATAAAGACACAATTCTTTATTGTTCTAAATTAAACCATACTTACCATCACACCCATTCCAGCTGAAGCCAACAATCTCCTGCAATAAAAGAAAAATAATAAAGCAACCTCATCCTTACCTTTCCATGGTTCCCAGGACAGCTTCAGCTCTGCTACATCGAGATGACAGGCTGGACCGCAGCAGAAAGCTGCCATCCAGCCTGTCATCCCGCAGACACTGAGAAGCGCAGGCATGCTTGCGCTCCTCAGTGTCTGGTTTTGACGGCATCCAGATAAGCCGACAATGAACTCAGCTCACCTCATGCACGTCACTGACAGCGTGGGAGAATTCTCCTGCGCATGAGGTGAGCGTGAGAGACTCGGCTCATCTGGATGCCGTGACAGCCTGACACTGAGGAGCTCAAGCATGCCTGCGCTTCTCAGTGTCTGCGGGATGACAGGCTGGATGGCAGCTTTCTGCTGCGATCCAGCCTGTCATCTCGATGTAGCAGAGCTGGAGCTGTCCTGGAAACCATCGAAAGGTAAGGATGATATTGCTTTATTATTTTTCTTTTATTGCAGGAGATCGTTGGCTTCAGCTGGAATGGGCGTGATGGTAAGTATGGTTTAATTTATAACAATAAAGAATTGTGTGTTTATTTCAATTAAAGGACTTTATTCTGGGTGTTGTGTTTTTTTTTAAATACTTTACTATAAATTCATGGCGGTCATGTCTAATATTGGCGTGACCCCATGAATTTCGGACTTAGGGCCAGCTGATAATGCCAAGCTGGCCCTAACCCCTTTGTTACCCAGTGAGCCACCGCACCAGGGCCTGGATGAGTTGGGTACAGCGCCAGAAGATGGCGCTTCTATGAATGCGCCATTTTCTGGGGTGGCTGCGGACTGCAATTTGCAGCGGGTGGAGCCCAGAAAGCTTGGGCCTCCCTGCGCTGCAGATTCCAGCCCCCAGCTGCCTAGTTGTACCTGGCTGGACACAAAAATAGGGCGAAGCCCCACGTTTTTTTTTTTTTTTAATTATTTCATGAAATAATTAAGAAAAAAAGGGCTTCCCTATACTGTTGTGTCCAACCAGGTACAAATAGGCAGCTGGTGGTTGGGTGCAGCCCGTTGCTGCCTGCTGTACCTGGCTGGACACAAATATAGTGCGAAGCCCCAAGTCAATTTTTTTTAATTATTTCATGAATTACCTGAAATAATTAAAAAAAAATTGAAGTGGGGCTTCGCACTATATTTGTGTCCAGCCAGGTACAGCAGGCAGCAACGGGCTGCACCCAACCACCAGCTGCCTATTTGTACCTGGCCGGACACAACAATATAGGGAAGCCCTTTTTTTCTTTATTATTTCATGAATTTCATGAAATAATTTAAAAAAAAAATACGTGGGACTTCGCCCTATTTTTGTGTCCAGCCAGGTACAAGTAGGCAGCTGGGGGCTGGAATCTGCAGCGCAGGGAGGCCCAAGCTTTCTGCCCCCCCCCCCCTGCTGCAAATTGCAGTCCGCAGCCACCCTGGAAAATGGCGCGTTCATAGAAGCGCCATCTTCTGGCGCTGTACCCAACTCATCCAGGGACCTGGTGCGGTGGCTCACTGGGTAATAAAGGGGATAGGGCCAGCTTGGTATTATATGCTGGCCCTAAGCCCGAAGTTCATGGGGTCACGCCAATATTAGACATGACCGCCATGAATTTATAGTAAAGTATTTAAAAAAAACACAACACCCAGAATAAAGTACTTTAATTGAAATAAACACACAATTCTTTATTGTTCTAAATTAAACTATACTTACCATCACGCCCATTCCAGTTGAAGCCAACGATCTCCTGGAATAAAAGAAAAATAATAAACCAACATCATCCTTACCTTTCCATGGTTCCCAGGACAGCTCCAGCTCTGCTACATCGAGATGACAGGCTGGATCGCAGCAGAAAGCTGCCATCTAGCCTGTCATCCCGCAGACACTGAGAAGCGCAGGCATGCTTGCGCTCCTCAGTGTCAGGCTGTGACGGCATCCAGATGAGCCGAGTCTCTCACGCTCACCGCATGCACTGGAGAATTCTCCCACGCTGTCAGTGACATGCATGAGGTGAGCTGAGTTCATTGTCAGCTCATCTGGATGCCGTCACAGCCAGACACTGAGGAGTATAAGCATGCCTGCGCTTCTCAGTGTCTGTGGGATGACAGGCTGGATGGCAGCTTTCTGCTGCGATCAAGCCTGTCATCTCGATGTAGCAGAGCTGAAGCTGTCCTGGGAACCATGGAAAGGTAAGGATGAGGTTGCTTTATTATTTTACTTTTATTGCAGGAGATCGTTGGCTTCAGCTGGAATGGGCGTGACGGTAAGTAGAGTTTAATTTAGAACAATAAAGAATTGTGTGTTTATTTCAATTAATGGACTTTATTGTGGGTGTTGTGTTTTTTTTAAATACTTTACTATAAATTCATGGCGGTCATGTCTAATATTGGCGTGACCCCATGAATTTCGGGCTTAGGGCCAGCTGATAATACAAAGTCCGCTCCCGGCAGCGGGAGCCACTGACTGAGGTCACCGGAGTGCATTCAGTCAGCGCAGCTCCGGAGACCTCCTTTACGGCACTGCTGTACCGTGGGAATTTCTCATGGTACAGCAGGGCCGTAAAGGAGCTGACCAGAGCAGCGCTGCCTGAACTCCGGCGAACCCGCTTATGCAATGACGGGGCTGCTTTACGGCCCCGTTATTGTAGAGGCGGCAGCGGTTTAGAGCGGTCACATTTTATGTGGCTGCTCTAAACTGGAGATCTTCGTGGGACACTTGTGGACTACTACGGAGGGGTAAGGATAAGGTTGTGGTTTATCATTTTATATTTTATTACAGGAGATCAATGGCTTCGGGGAATTAGGTGTCTAGGTGAGTATAGGTGTAGTTTTTTATTTTTTACTTTATTTTAGGTGGCGATCGGCGGGGACAGGTAATGTATAAGCTAATTTATTTTAGGTAACCACTGGCCACCAATGAAATGTATTTAAAATTTATTGGGGACCAACAACCCCCCCAAAAAAATATGGGGGCCTAAATAAAACATGTATAGGGGCAAAAATAGAAAACTATGGGGGACAAAATAACATATGGGCCAGTTTAAAGGGCAATTTAATTAGCAGGATCAGGCTGATGGGAACTACTGCTCCCATCAAGCTGATCCTGCTGGCACGAGTGGACGGGGGACAGACATAGGCCGATGGGAGTAGTAGTGTCACATCGGCCTATGTCTGCCTACGCACACAAATCGCGCACACATCACGCACACATCGCGCACACATCGTGCAGACACCAATCATGACCGGTCTGATGGTCTGGGAGGTGAGGCTGACCTGTGCGGCCTTGGGAAAGTTCATGTGAGTTCATGCAATGCAGTCAAGGATGAACTCACACGAACACTCTGAGGGCACCGCGGCTACTTCAAATGAACAGCCGATCAGCATCACCTGATACCTCAGCTGTTCACTTGAAATAACCGGCGGGAGAGCGCTGCACAGAACGGGAAAGCCGGCGGTGAAGTCTTTTCACTGCCGACTTCCCGGCCCGGATCCTTCGCTCCCCGCTCCCTGGTGCTGCGCTCCCCGCCCGGTCCTAACTTACGATCGGGATGGGAGGTGGCGAGGGGAGCGGAGGATCGGGGGTGGTAGGCTGCGGGGAAGCAGTATGGGCCTGTGTGATTGTTTAAAAGCCGGCGGCTATTTACCGCCCGCCGGCTTTTAAACAATCAGGAGAATTCTGGGATGGCATTCTGATGATAGGCTGGATCGCAGCTGAGAGCTGATATCCAGCTTGTCATCCTTCAGAGACACTGCAGAGCGCAGGCATTATGGATACTTCCGATTCTGGTATTCGATATTGTAAAAATATCGGAACTCAGTATCGGAACTCCGATACCGCGAATATCGGCCGATAACCGATATTACAGTATCGGAAAGCTCAACACTATCCACAACTCTTCCAAGGGACATTGATATTGACTTTTCATTCCACTGCAACCTCCACCACTCTTCCAAGGGGCATTGATATGGTCTTTTTAATTCTCTGCGACCTCCACCACTCTTCCAAGGGGAGTTAAAACGTCTTGATAACCTACTGTGACCTCCACGGCTCTTCCACGGGGCATTGATATTATGTTTTTATTCCACTGCGACCTCCACCACTCTTCCAAAGGGCATTGATATTGTCTTTTTTAATCCACTGCGACCTCCACCACTCTACCAAGGGGCATCAAAACCATCTTGTTAAGCTGCTGTGACCTCCACGTCTCTTCCAAGGGGCATTAAAACCAAAACCACTCTAAACTCCACTGCTCTTCCAAGGGGCATTGATATTGTCTTTTTATTCCACTATAACCTCCACCACTCTTCCAAGGGGCATTGATATTGTCTTTTTATTCCACTGCAACCTCCACCACTCTTCCAAGGGGCATTAAAACAGTCTTGTTAAGCTACTGTGACCACCACGTCTCTTCAACGGGGCATTGATATTGTCTTTTTAATTCACTGTAACCTCCACCACTCTTCCACGGGGCATTGATATTGTCTTTGTAATCCACTGCGACCTCCACCACTCTTCGAAGGGGCATTAAAACCATCTTGTTAAGCTATTGTGACCTCCACGTCTCTTCTACAGGGCATTGATATTGTCTTTTTATTCCACTGTAACCTCCACCACTCTTCCAAGGGGCATTGATATTGTCTTTTTATTAAAATGTAACCTCCACCACTCTTCCAAGGGGCAATAAAACCATCTTGTTAAGCTACTATGACCTCCACGTCTCTTCCAAGCGGCATTAAAACCGTCTGGTAAAACCACTCTGAACTTCACAGCTCTTCCAAGGGGCATTGATATTGTCTTTTTATTCCACAGCGAACTCCACCACTCTTCCAAGGGGCATTGATATTGTCTTTTTATTTCACTGTAACTTCCACCACTCTTTCAAGGGGAATTGATAGTATCTTTTTTAATCCACTGCGACCTCCACCTCTCTTCCAAGGGGTATTAAAACCATCTTGTTAAGCTACTGTGACCTCCAAGTCTCTTCCACGAGGCACTGATATTGTCTTTTTATTCCACTGCGACCTCCACATCTCTTTCAAGTGGAATTGATATTGTCTTTTTATTCCACTGCGACCTCCACCACTCTTCTAAGGGGCATTGATATTGTCTTTTTAATCCACTGCGACGTCCACCACTCTTCCAAGGGGCATTAAAACAGTCTTGTTAAGCTACTGTGACCTCCTCGTCTCTTACAAGGGGCATTAAAACAGTCTGGTTAAACACTCTGAACTCCACAGCTCTTACAAGAGGCATTGATATTGTCTTTTTATTCGACTGTAACATCCACCACTCTTCCAAGCGGCATTGATATTGTCTTTTTATTCCACAGCGACCTCCACCACTCTTCCAAGGGGCATTGATATTGTCTTTTTAATCAACTGCGACCTCCACCTCTCCTCCAAGGGTCATTAAAACCGTCTTGTGAAGCTACTGTGACCTCCACGTCCCTTCCACGGGGCATTGATATTGTCTTTTTATTCCACTGCGACCTCCACCACTCTTATAAGTGGCATTGATATTGTCTTTTGAATCCACTGCGTCCTCCACCACTCTTCCAAGGGGCATTGATATTGTCTTTTTTATCCACTGTGACCTCCACGTCTCTTCCAAGGGGCATTAAAACCGTCAATTTAAACCACTCTGAAATCCACAGATCTTCCAAGGAGCACTGGCATTGTCTTTTTATTCCACTCTAACCTCCACCACTCTTCCAAGGGGCATTGACATTGACTATTTATTCCACTGCGACCTCCACCACTCTTCCAAGGGGCGTTAAGACCACCTTGTTAAACTACAGTGACCTCCACAACTCTTCATTGGGGCATTGATATTGTCTTTTTATTCCACTGTAACCTCCACCACTCTTCCAAGGGGCATTGATTTTGTGTTTTAATTCCACTGCGACCTCTACCACTCTTCCAATGGGCATTGATATTGTCTTTTTAATCCACTGCAACCTCCACCACTCTTCCAAGGGGCATTAAAGCGGTCTTGTTAAGCTACTGTCACGTTCCTGTCTTTTCCACGGGGCATTGATATTGTACTTTTATTCCACTGTAACCTCCACCACTCTTCCAAGTGGCATTGACAATGTCTTTTTATTCCACTGCGACTTCCACCTCTCTTCTAAGGGGCATTGATGTTGTTTATTTAATAGAGATGAGCGTTGTTCGACTCGAACTGTTCGCCAATCTCAAATTCGAGCTGTTTTGGGCGATGTTCGAGCCGTTCGGCGAACACGAACGATTTGAGAAAAATTCGGCTGTTCGAGGTTATGTTCGATAACTGTTCGTGCACCAAAATAATAACTGGATTTTTTCTCAGTAATGATGAAAATTAAAGTTAATACGCAGTTTGAGTGTACAGCGGGGTGGGGGGAGGGGCAGGGGATGGATCTCTGCAGGAATAATGAAGATCTCCATTTTTTTCTCTTTCCCGCATTTGCAGTGGGGAGGTGCAGTCTGTCAGCCTATTAGCAGCGCACACACGGAGCGAACTGCTGTTTTTCACACAAGCAAGGGCATGTGTCATTGGCAGTGTATGTCACATGTCCTTGCCCTATAAGACCAAGCCATTTTCCCCGTCGCCACCATTTTCTCACTGCTGCAGCTGCGTGTTAGACGGCACCGCTGTTGCTGTGTGCGCTATACCTTGTTAATTTCAAGCCAATTTTCGCACAAATCTACAGATAGCTTGGGAGTAGGGAATAGTTGTGATTGCAGTCCTTTTAAGGACGAGGTTACAGCATTTCCTACGACTTTTATCAGGCAGGTCTGTGCTCTTAAATAGATAGGTTGTGGGAGTAAAGACTAATTGTAATTGCAGTCCTTTTCAGGACTAGGTTACATCAGTTCCTATCAGTTTTTGCCAGGCAGGTCTGTGCCAGTGCTGTGCAAGTTTTTTTCACAGCATTTGGCTGAATCTAGCAAAGCTAATCCTTTTTGGCCTATTGCAGAGTGTGTTAGTCAGTGGAGTAGCCTATCTGTGTTGCAAGATATACCACCTGTGTGTAGAATACCAATTTTTTTACTGCAGCTAGTGAAGTAAAATCTTTTGGGCATAGCATCATTCTATTAGTCCATCTATACTGACCTCCATCAGGTTGCAAATTGAATATAATTTTTTTCTGCATCTAGCTCTGAAAAAATATTTGGCCTTCTAGAAGTATGTGGGACTTTCTCTATTAGTCCATCTATACTGACCTCCATCAGGTTGCAAATTCAAAATAATTTTTTGTCTGCATCTAGCTCTGAAAAAATATTTGGCCTTCTAGCAGTGTGTGGGACTTTCTCTATTAGTCCATCTATACTGACCTCCATCAGGTTGCAAATTAAAAATAATTTATATCTGCATCTAGCTTTGAAAAAATATTTGGCCTTCTAGCAGTGTGTGGGACTTTCTCTATTAGTCCATCTATACTGACCTCCATCAGGTTGCAAATTAAAAATATTTTTTTGTCTGCATCTAGCTCTGAAAAAATATTTGGCCTTCTAGCAGTGTGTGGGACTTTCTCTATTAGTCTATCTATACTGACCTCCATCAGGTTGCAAATTAAAAATAATTTATATCTGCATCTAGCTCTGAAAAAATATTGGCCTTCTAGCTGTGTGTGGGACTTTCTCTATTAGTCCATCTATACTGACCTCCATCAGGTTGCAAACTGAATATATTTTTTTTCTGCATCTACCTCTGAAAAAATATTGGGCTTCTAGCTGTGTGTGGGACTTGTTCTATTAATCCATCTATACAGACCTCCATCAGGTTGCAAACTGAATATAATTTTTTTATGCATCTACCTCTGTAAAAATATTTGGGCTTCTAGCTGTGTGTGGGACTTGTTCTATTAGTCCACCTATACAGACCTCCATCAGGTTGCAAACTGAATATAATTTTTTTCTGCATCTAGCTCTGAAAAAATATTTGGCCTTCTAGCAGTGTGTGGGACTTTCTCTATTAGTCCATCTATACTGACCTCCATCAGGTTGCAAATTAAAAATAATTTTTATCTGCATCTAGCTCTGAAAAAATATTTGGCCTTCTAGCAGTGTGTGGGACTTTCTCTATTAGTCCATCTATACTGACCTCCATCAGGTTGCAAATTAAAAATAATTTATATCTGCATCTAGCTCTGAAAAAATATTTGGCCTTCTAGCAGTGTGTGGGACTTTCTCTATTAGTCCATCTATACTGACCTCCATCAGGTTGCAAATTAAAAATAATTTTTTGTCTGCATCTAGCTCTGAAAAAATATTTGGCCTTCTAGCAGTGTGTGGGACTTTCACTATTAATCCATTTATACAGACCTCCATCAGGTTGCAAACTGAATATATTTTTTTCTGCATCTACCTCTGAAAAAATATTTGGGCTTCTAGATGTGTGTGGGGCTTGTTATATTAGTCCATCTATACTGACCTCCATCAAGTTGCAAACTGAATATAATTTTTTTCTGCATCTAGCTCTGAAAAAATATTTGGCCTTCTAGCAGTGTGTGGGACTTTCTCTATTAGTCCATCTATACTGACCTCCATCAGGTTGCAAATTAAAAATAATTTTTATCTGCATCTAGATCTGAAAAAATATTTGACCTTCTAGCTGTGTGTGGGACTTTCTCTATTAGTCCATCTATACTGACCTCCATCAGGTTGCAAATTCAAAATAATTTTTTGTCTGCATCTAGCTCTGAAAAAATATTTGGCCTTCTAGCAGTGTGTGGGACTTTCTCTATTAGTCCATCTATACTGACCTCCATCAGGCTGCAAATTAAAAATAATTTTTATCTGCATCTACCTCTGAAAAAATATTTGGCCTTCTAGCTGTGTGTGGGACTTGTTCTATTAGTCCATCTATACTGACCTCCATCAGGTTGCAAACTGAATATAATTTTTTTCTGCATTAGCTCTGAAAAAATATTTGGCCTTCTAGCAGTGTGTGGGACTTTCTCTATTAGTCCATCTATACTGACCTCCATCAGGTTGCAAATTAAAAATAATTTATATCTGCATCTAGCTCTGAAAAAATATTTGGCCTTCTAGCAGTGTGTGGGACTTTCTCTATTAGTCCATCTATACTGACCTCCATCAGGTTGCAAACTGAATATATTTTTTTTCTGCATCTACCTCTGAAAAAATATTTGGGCTTCTAGCTGTGTGTAGGACTTGTTCTATTAGTCCATCTATACTGACCTCCATCAGGTTGCAAACTGAATACAATTTTTTTCTGCATCTACCTCTGAAAAAATATTTGGGCTTCTAGCTGTGTGTGGGACTTGTTCTATTAGTCCATCTATACTGACCTCCATCAGGTTGCAAATTGAATATAATTTTTTTCTGCATCTAACCCAGCCAATAGTTTTGGCCTAATACCACAGTTTGGCCACTCAGCTCTGCTCGGTTCCCATCCATTGTTTTTTTGTGCAAACAACTCCAGAGTTGTGAATTAGTTAACCACCAAAATGAGTGGAAAAAGGCCTGCTGCTGGTGGAAAGGGGAATAGGCGTGTTGGGAAGGGGAAAAAAGGTTGTGTCCGTGGGGTAGGTGTTAAAGCAACAGTAACATCTGCAGAAAAAAGACCATCTTCCAGCCAAACTAAAATGTCTACTTCTTTTAGCGGACAATGTGATAAGATCCCTTTCTTAAGGCCACGCCAATCGCTACAAATTCCAGATGAGGCACAAAAACAGCAGGTGCTTCAACGGATATCAAGTGCTCCTTTAAGTGGGCTCTCCTCCACATCAACTTCAACATCACAAATACTCCAGTCCTCAAAGGTGTCACCCCAATCGCACTTGCTTCCTCACAGCTCCCAAATCTCCAGCTGCCCGTCTGAGTATGAGGTAGAACAGATGGTTGAGTCTGCAGAACTGTTTACTCATACTATAGCCTGGGAATCAGAGGTCGACTCCAGCGCTTCTGTGAATCCAGACGAGGAAATGATCTGCACTGATGCCCAGAATCTTTATGAGTCGGATCCAGGACCAGACTCAGAAGGTTCTGACCATAATGTAGACCCTCATTCCCAAACTGTAACTCCTGTTGGTGGAGACAATGAGGAAGACGATGATGAGACTCAAATACCTGATTGGAGCGACAACTTTAGTTTTTTGTCAGGGCAGGAACAGGTTGGCTCTGAGGACGACGGGTGTAATAACGCACAGGGTGATGATGATGAGGTTGGAGATCCCACTTACTGTCAACCCACAGTCAGCCAAGAGATGAGGTCAGCAGAGGAGGTGGAGGAAGATGCTAGTGACGACGAGGTCAGGTTGCGCCTTCCTGGACAGAGACGTAGTACTGGAAGCACGTCAACAACTGCATCCTCAAACACAACTCTGCCTCTCACCACAAGTCGTGGTGGCTCTTCAGGTCGCATGGGTGCTAAGCCTTGCATAGCCTGGGCATTTTTTCAGATCGATAAAGATGACCCAACTCGTGTTATCTGTAACATTTGTCAGCAAAAGCTAAGTAGAGGCCAAAAAATACATAGTTTGGGTACTTCATGCATGAACCGACACATGGACATGAAGCATAAGTTGCAGTGGGAAGCTCAGTGTGCTACAATGCGGCCTAGCCGGCCGGGCCAACCGCTGTCTGCCATATCTTGTGCATCCGCGGCCTCTTCATCCTCTGTGACTGGGGGGACAGCAGTCACACCTGTTTTGGGGCGCAGACCTGCCACCTCTTTACCCGCAACAGCCAGCGTGATTGGCAGGTCATCATTTTCTTTGGAGGTGGTAACACCAGCTGGTGTTGAGCGCTGTCCGACATCGATAGCACCACCTTTGGATCAAGGCAACCTAACATGTCCGCCTGCATCTTCCTCACAGACCGGCAGTTTGCCGGGGACACCCTTATCAATCCCGTCTAAGCACAACAGCCAGCCCTCGGTCCCTCAGATGTGGACAAGTAAAAGACCATTTCCTCCTAGCCATGAGAAAGCTTGGAGGTTGAATTTCACCATCTGCAAGCTCTTGGCTACAGAAATGCTGCCTTTCCTCCTGGTGGACACAGAGGATTTTCGAGACCTTATGTCCGTCGCAGTGCCCCAGTACCAGATGCCCTGTCGTCACTACTTCTCAAAGAAAGGTGTGCCTGCGCTCCACCAGCATGTCGCACACAACATCACCGCTTCTTTGAGAAACTCTGTGTGTGACAGGGTGCATTTCACTACAGACACTTGGACGAGTAGGCATGGACAGGGGCGTTACATGTCGCTGACTGGGCACTGGGTAACTATGGTGACAGCAGGACAAGGGGCTGCTGTCCAAGTCTTGCCGTCCCCACGAGTTGTGCGTCAATCCTCTTTATGTCAAAGTTCCTCCACTGCTTCTGCCTCCTCAACCTCCTCTTGGTCTTCCACCTGCACCCAAAGCCTGTCTGGTCATGCCACAAGCTTTCTAACTGCGCAGAAGGGATCCTGCACACCTCCTTACTATGCTGGCAGTAGGGCTCAACGTCATCAGGCGTTTTTTACTTTGAAATGTCTGGGAAATGTGAGTCACACAGCTGAGGAGTTGTGGTCAGCTCTGGGGAACCAATTTCATGAATGGTTGTCTCCACTGGACCTAAAACCAGGGAAGGCCGTGTGCGACAATGCTGCAAACCTGGGTGCGGCCCTTCGCCGGGGCAATGTCACACACGTGCCTTGTATGGCTCACGTGTTGAACCTGGTTGTCCAGCAATTTTTAGCCCACTATCCCAGACTAGATGGCCTTCTGCAGAGGGCACGGTCGCTGTGTGCTCACTTCCGCCGTTCGCATCCCGCAGCTCAGCGACTTACATCTCTACAGAAGTCGTTGGGCCTGCCACTTCACCGGCTAAAATGCGATGTGCCTACCCGGTGGAATTCAACTCTGCACATGTTGCAGCGACTGTGGCAGCACCGAAAAGCCCTGGTGCAATACGTTCTGACGTATAGCCTGGGCCAACGAGATCCAGAGGTGGGGCAAATCACGCTGGAGGAGTGGTCTCAGATCAGGGACCTATGCACCCTTCTGCACAGTTTTGAAATGGCGATGAAGATGTTTAGTGCTGACGATGCCATTATCAGCATGACTATTCCGGTGATTTACATGCTGGAGCACATGTTAAACAGAATTCGGAGTCAGGTGGTGGCACAATAGGAGGTGGAGGAAGTAGAGGAGGAGGAGTTGTATGCGGAAGGGCTAACATCTGCAAGGTCCAGACGGTCGGCAGCACCAAGGAGGCAGGCATGTGAGGGTGGGGGAGATGGTTTTACCAGGGCGCATGGTAGCAGCCAAACTAGTGAGGAAGGTGCAGGAGCCCAGGAAGAAGTGGAGGACGAACTGATGGAAGACTCATCAGACGAGGGAGACCTTGATCACATTTCTGTTGTGCGAGGTTGGGGGGAGAGGACAGAGGAAGGAAGCATGATTGTTACCTCGACACCAACACAACAGGGACTTGGTGCTCCTGGATGCGCAACACACATGAGTGCCTTCTTGCTGCACTACCTGCAACATGACCCTCGAATTGTGAGAATTAGAAATAATTCTGACTACTGGGTTGCCACACTGTTAGATCCCCGGTACAAAAGTAAATTTGCAGAAATTATTCCTGCCATAGAAAGGGATGCACGCATGCAGGAGTATCAGCAGAGACTGTTGCAGAATCTTACATGTGCTTTTCCACAAAACACCAGTGGTGCACGTAGTGAATCTCACAGTTCCAACTTGCCAACCGTGGGACCGTCAAGTGTTCAGCACTCAAACCGTAACAGAACCACAGTATCTGCTGGTAACATCAATTTTGCGGAATCATTTCACCACTTTTTTAGCCCATCCTTTGCAAGGCCACAGGAGACAAGAAGTCTGACACATAGTCAACGCCTAGAGACGATGGTACAGGAGTATCTCCAAGTAAACATTGAAGCCATGACTGTGTCACTGGACCCTTGCTCTTTTTGGGCTTCCAATCTGGAAAAATGGCCGGAGCTAGCCACTTACGCCTTGGAGATCTTGTCATGCCCCGCAGCCAGCGTTCTGTCTGAACGTGTGTTCAGCGCTGCTGGTGGTGTGCTGACAGATAAGCGCAAGCGGCTCTCCACTGATAATGTAGACAGACTCACGTTCATAAAGATGAACAAATCATGGATCCGAAATGACTTTTCTACCCCTGTGTCATCCTGGGGAGAGTAAAAGCTTGATGATTGGTTAAAATCACCCTACCAACCGTTTTAAGCTTTCAAATTACTAATCATGTTTATCTGTATCTTGGCTGGAAAATAATTTGGGCTTTGTAGCAGTGTGCAGCACTGATTCTATTAGGCCATCTATAATAAGCTCCACCAGATTTAAAATTACTAATCATGTTTATCTGTATCTTGACTGGAAAATAATTTGGGCTTTGTAGCAGTGTGCAGCACTGATCCTATTAGGCCATCTATACTAAGCTCCACCAGATTTAAAATTAATAATAATTTTTAGCTGCATCTAGCCCGGAAAATAATTTTGGGGCTCCGAGATGCGCAAGACACATAAGTGCCTTCTTGCTGCACTACCTGCAACATGACCCTCATATTGTCAGAATTTGAAGTAATCATGACTACTGGGTTGCCACACTCTTAGATCCCCCAAACTTTTCGATCAACCTTTTCATTTTAATAAAGACCAAAAAAATGGTCATTTTTGAAATTATAAGCATTAGCAGGTTATTAGAAACTGAAATCAAACAGTTTTCAACTCAAAACTTTATTCTAGGTGATGTTACATTTTCACATAGGACCCCTTGTTCGAAAGGAGCTTCTGAACTCTCTCGTCCATTGAATTTGTCAGGTTTTGGATGGTTTCTGCTTCAATTGTTTTGCATGAGGACAGAATACCCTCCCAGAGCTGTTGCTTAGATGTGAACTGCCTCCCGCCATCATAGACACTCCTTTTGATGATGCTCCAGAGGTTCTGAATGGGGTAGAGGTCAGGGGAGCATGGGGGTCACACCATAAGTTTGTCCCCTTTTATGCCCATATCAGCCAGAGATGCAGATGTTTTATGTGCAGCATGAGATGGTGCATTATCATGCAAAAAAATGATCTTGCTGTGAAATACATGGTTCTTCTTCTTGAACCATGGCAGGAAGTGCTGTTTGAGAAAATCCACATACATTATGGAGTTCATCTTTAGCGCCTTCAGGGATCCTAAAGGGGCCGACAATCTCTCTCCCCATGATTCCAGCCCAAAACATTACTCCACCTCCTCCTTGTTGGCGCTGTAGCCGTGTTTGCGTGGGGTGTCCATCAACCAGCCATCCTCCACTCCATCCATCTGGACCATCGAGCGCTGCGCGGCACTCATCCGTGAACAAAACAGTTTTGAAATCAGTCTTCATGTAATGTTTGGCCCACTGGAGCCGTTTCTGCTTGTGTGAAGTGGATAGAGGAGGTCGACAGGATGGCGTATGCACAGCTGCAAACCTCTGAAGGACCCTGCATCTTGTTGTTCGGGGGACGTTGGAGGCACCAGCAGCTTCAAAAACTTGTCTGCTGCTATGACAAGGCTTTTTTGCCGCTGCTCTTTTAACCTGACGTAATTGCCTGTAGGAAAGAGTCCTCAATTTGCCCTTATCAGCACGCACACGTGTGTACTGTGAATCAGCTACATACTTCTTGATTGCCAAGACACTTCATCCTGATCATCGCACAATGTTGATTGTAGTCATGCCTTGACCTAAACACTCCACAATTTGTTGCTTCTCAGCAGCCGACACATCCTTTTTCTTTCCCATTTTGGCAGAAAATGTAGGCTGCTTAATAATGTGAGACAGCCTTCTTAAGTAGTCTTGCCTTTCATTGGACACACCTGACAAACTAATTAGCACAGGTGTCTGCAATTGCTTACAGTGATATAAAGAGCCCTGACACACATCACCATCAATGAGTTTAACTGACAAACAAACAAATTCTTCCCTTATCACTCCTAAACACTTTTTGCATAATAATTTGGAACACAGTGTACATGTGCTTTTCCACAAAACACCAGTGTTTCACGTAGTGAATCTTACAGTTCTAACTTGCCAACCGTGGTCTGTATGGAGTTGTTCAATAAAGGGCCCAAAATTAAGATAACATAGATGGGAGAGGTCTCTATGAATAGGAATTCCTAAGTATTTGATACCCTGTGAGGGCCAGGCAAAGGGAAAGTTGGACTGGATGGAATCCTATATGGATTTGGGGAGGGAGACATCGAGGGCCTCAGACTTGATTGATTTTAAAATTTGACCATGTAACAAAGTGATCTATTTCAGCCATAACAGCATGGATGGATATATGTGATTGAGTGATATATACTAGGACATCATCAGCAAATAGAGAGCACTTGTACTCGGTGCCTCCCACCTCAATCCACCTAATATTGGGGTTATGGCGAATTGATGAGAGCAGGTGCTCCGTCACTAGGATGTATAAGAGAGGGGACAGAGGACATCCCTGCCTTGTCCCATTGGTGATTGTGAAAGGTGATGAAAATGTTCTGACACACCCCCTGGGCCTTGGGACACCCGGAGCCGGACCCTTTTTGGTGGATGCTGGTGGTTGTAGTCTTCGTGGCGGCGACCCGGTTCCGTGGCTCAGGGTGGTCAAACCAGTGGCGGAACTATTTATGTGGTTTTGATGTTTAAATGTCCGACTACGCCACCCGTGGATTGCGGTCAGAGTGAACCGCCGCTACAGGGAGGAGTATAGCCTCAGGGCAGTGTATGCGGAGAATGGGGGTGATGGTGCAGGGCAGCAGCAGTAACGACACGGAGTCAGTGATGCAGTCCAGGGCCTTTACTCACAGTTCTTATTATCCAGACCACGTCTGCAGGTAATGGCTGCCCACGTCGTACTGTGCTCACCAGGTGAGGGGCTCAGACAACTCCCAGATAACTTTGGAGCGCTTCACAGGACCCCCTTTGTGTGTCCTTTGTCTGGCCTTTCTTACCAACGCTTCTGTCTGGCTGCCTCGGGCCTCCTCTTGGTAAACTTGGCACCAGTTTCCCTGACCCTATGTGGTGCCTTCCTAGCGGGTGTAGCGAGGGGCTGCGCCACATAAAATGTCACAGCCTCCGGTTTCTAGCTGAGGGTCGTTTCCCACCTCCACTAGTTTCAGGGACCGGTCTCCCCCTTTGGCCTGACCCCTCTACGCAGGTGGATTCGGGCGTGCGGTGGCGACTCGCCCGTCCGCAACCCTGGGATCCCTTCGTTCCTCGTTCCTGGAGCCTTCTCCGCTCCTCTTCCTTCCTTCTCCCTCTTCCAGGCCTGGGCCTGTGTTACTAGGCCTGCCTCCGGAGCAGAGCTCATGCAGAGCCCCTGCTCCCTGTCACTTCTGCTCAGACTTCTCTGCACTGAACTAATATGGTGCCCACCTTTTATACTTCCTTATCAATGCACCCAGGAACTGCTTCCTCCCTGCTCCTGCACTACAGGGTTCCCCTACCTCAGTGTTCCCTCCCCCCACTCCAGCCAGGGTCAGTGACTGTCGTGCCCATCTCAGGGGCATATTGGTCTCCCTGCCCCACGGCAATGTGGTGTAATGCATGCAGGTGTCGGGGTCCTGATCCACACTCCATCCTTACCTGAGAGTGAGATATCACACCTCTGGGTGAGGTGCAATACCTCTGTAGAAAACGAGCCCTCAGGGTGCTACAGTTCCATTTGTCTTCAGCCTAGGTGACGTATTGTGATACAAGGCCGTGATTTTGGCTATAAAAGGGTCCCCTAGACCCCTACCCCAAGCTTTTTAAGAGAATCATATATGGCGTGCCGAGAGTATATAATTACAAATTTTTAACTGCATCTAGCCCA
This sequence comes from Phyllobates terribilis, assembly GCF_046119375.1. Lineage (NCBI taxonomy): Eukaryota > Metazoa > Chordata > Amphibia > Anura > Dendrobatidae > Phyllobates > Phyllobates terribilis. The sequence goes on along the minus strand of NW_027362799.1, from coordinate 2,408,451 downwards.
GGAAATACTTTGTGCCTAGTAGCAGTGTCTGCTAGTCAGCGGATTATCCCGGCTGTTAAGCAAGCTACACCACCTGTAGTTTGGACACTTAATTTTTTCAAAGGAAATGCTTCGGGACCACGGGATACTCAGTGAAGAGCATCAGGAGGCACCCCAAGGCATAGGGGCTGGGACTGGCAGTAGGATGCCTTGCGGTGGACAGCCGAGCTCGATCCTTATAAAAGCTTTTTAACTGCAGCAGCTTTAGTGGACGCTACTGGAGCTGGAATTACGCGGCTGCTGGCATGAGACTTGCCCTCCAATAGATCCTTGTAAATGGATTTAAAGTGTATTCATTCAAATTAGAGAGACAATTTAAATTAAAAAGCTTAGAGCTGCCTCCACCACAGGGGGGCTCGCTCGACCCACCAGCGGACAGGCACCAGTATTGGGAGAGGGGGGCTGGCCGTCAGGGTTCACCACGGCTCTGGCACAAACCCGGCGACACGGAGGTGGCACGGGCAGGAGCGGACTGAACGTGTCGGCTTCTCACTTTTTGGATTTTAGAAGCGCATGACATGCCTATATCTGTGTCTCCCCCTCCTTTTACTCCTCCACCTCTTTTCTTTTCGCATGACTATATGTACTTGTCACTTTTCCATGTGTTAGTTGTGTCTTCTGAGCAGTTTGTCAGCTTTTGGACACCTTTGAAGGTGTTTTCTATGTGTTTCTATGTGTTTTTGTTTGCCTGCCATTGGTTTTAACGGTGTTCGAAGGTGTTCGACGAACAGTTCGATGAACAGTTCGGCGAACACACGGGTGTTCGACGAACTGAACCGAACTCGAATACTACGGGGGTGGCTCAACACTACTATTTAATCCACTGAGACCTCCACCACTCTTCCAAGGGGCTTTAAAACAGTCTTGTTAAGCTACTGTGACCTCCACTTCTCTTCCAAGGGGTATTAAAACCGTCTGGTTAAACCACTCTGAACTCCACAGCTCTTCCAAGGGGCATTGATCCTGTCTTTTTATTCCACTACGACCTTCACCACTCTGCCAAGGGGCATTAAAACCGTCTTGTTAAGCTACTGTGATGTCCACGTCTCTTACACGGGGCATTGATATTGTCTTTTTATTCCAATGTAACCTCCACCACTCTTCCAAGAGGCATTGATATTGTCTTTTAATTCCACTGTAACCTCCACCACTCTTCCAAGGGGCATTGATATTGTCTTTTTATTCCACTGCGACCTCCACCACTCTTCCAAGGTTCATTGATATTGTCTTTTTATTCAACTGTAACCTCCACCACTCTTCCAAGAAGCATTTATACCGTCTTGTTAAGCTACTGTGACCTCCACGTCTATTCCACGATGCATTAAAACTTTCTGGTTAAACCACTGTGAACTCCACAGCTTTTCCAAGGGGCATTGATATTGTCTTTTTATTCCACTCCAATCTCCACCACTCTTCCAAGGGGCATTGATATTGTCCTTTTATTTTACTGCGACCTCCACCACTCTTCCAAGGGGCATTAATATTGTCTTTTCATTCCACTGTGACCTCAACGTCTCTTCCAAGGGGCATTGATATTGTCTTTTTATTTAATTGGAACCTCCACCACTCTTCCAAGGGGCATTGATATTGTCTTTTTAATCCACCGCGACCTCTACCACTCCTCCAAGTGGCTTTAAAACAGTCTTGATAAGCTTCTGTGACCTCCACGACTCTTCCAAGGGGCATTAAAACCACATGGTGAAACCACTCTGAACTCCACAGCTCTTCCAAGAGGCATTGATATTGTCTTTTTATTCAACTGCAACCTCCACCACTCTTCCACGGGGCATTGATATTGTCTTTTTTTTCCACTGCGACCTCCACCACTCTTCCAAGGGGATTTAAAACAGTCTTGTTAAGCTACTGTGACCTCCCCGTCCCTTCCTCTGGGCATTGATATTGTCTTTTATTCCACTGCGACCTCCACCACTCTTCCAAGGGGCATTGATATTGTCTTTTTAATCCACTGCGACCTCCACCACTCTTCCAAGGGACATTGATATTATATTTTTATTCCACTGCGACCTTCAACCCTCTTCCAAGGAACATTGATATTGTCTTTTTTTCCACTGTAACCTACACCACTCTTCTAAGGGGCATTGATATTTTCTTTTTATTCCACTGCGACCTCCACCACTCCTCCAAGGGGCATTAAAAACGTCTTGTTTAGCTACTGTAACCTCCACTTCTATTCCACGGTGCCTTAAATCCTTCTTGTTAAAACACTGTGAACTCCACAGCTCTTCCAAGGGGCATTGTTATTGTCTTTTTATTCCACTGTAACCTCCACCACTTTTCAAAGGGGTATTAATATTTTCTTTTTATTTTACTGCGACCTCCACCACTCTTCCAAGGGTCATTGATATTGTCTTTTTATTCCACTGCGACCTCCACCTCTCTACCAAGGGGCATTAAAACCATCTTGTTAAGTTACTGTGACCTCCAAGTCTCTTCCACGAGGCATTGGTATTGTCTTTTTATTCCACTGCGACCTCCACATCTCTTCCAAGTGGAATTGATATTGTCTTTTTATTCCACTACGACCTCCACCACTCTTCTAAGTGGCATTGATATTGTCTTTTTAATCCACTGTGACCTCATCCACTCTTCCAAGGGGCATTAAAACAGTTTTGATAAGCTACTGTGACCTCCACGTCTCTTCCAAGCGGCATTAAAACCGTCTGGTTAAACCACTCTGAACTCCACAGCTCTTCCAAGAGGCATTGATATTGTCTTTTTATTCGACTGTAACCTCCACCAGTCTTCCAAGGGGCATTGATTTTGTCTTTTTAAACCGCTGCGACCTCCATCACTCTTCCAAGAAGCATTAATACCATCTTGTTTAGCTACTGTAACCTCCACATCTATTCCACGGTGCCTTAAAACCTTCTGGTTAAACCAATGTGAACTCCACAGATCTTCCAAGGGGCATTGATATTGTCTTTTTATTCCACTGTAACCTCCACCACTCTTCCAAGGGGCATTGATATTGTCTTTTTATTTTACTGCGACCTCCACCACTCTTCCAAGGGGCATTAATATTGTCTTTTTATTCCACTGCGACCTCCACCACTCTTCCAAGGGTCATTGATATTGTCTTTTTATTCCACTGTAACCTCCACCACTCTTCCAAGGGGCATTGATATTGTCTTTTTATTCCACTGCGACCTCCACCTCTCTTCCAAGGGTCATTAAAACCATCTTGTTAAGCTACTGTGACCTCCAAGTCTGTTCCACGAGGCATTGATATTGTCTTTTTATTCCACTGCGACCTCCACATCTCTTCCAAGGGGAATTTATATTGTCTTTTTATTCCACTGCGACCTCCACCACTCTTCTAAGGGGCATTGATATTGTCTTTTTAATCCACTGCGACCTCCACAACTCTTTCAATGGGCATTAAAACAGTCTTGATAAGCTACTGTGACCTCCACGTCTCTACCAAGGGGCATTAAACCATCTGATTAAACCACTCTGAACTACACAGCTCTTTCAAGAGACATTGATAATCTCTTTTTATTCGAGTGTAACCTCTATCACTCTTCCATGTGCATTGATATTGTCTCTGTTTTCCACTGCGACCTCCACCACTCTTGCAAGGGGCTTTGATATTGTCTTTTTTATCCACTGCGACCTCAACCACTCTTCCAAGGGGCATTAAAACCATCTTGTTAAGCCACTGTGACCTTCAAGTCTCTTCCAAGGGGCATTAAAACAGTCTGGTTAAACCGCTGTGAGCTCCACAGCTCTTCCAAGGGGCATTGACAATGTCTTTTTATTCCATTGTAACCTTCTGCACTCTTCCAAGTGCATTGTTATTGTCTTTTTATTCCTCTGCGACGTCCACGACTCTTCCAAGGTGCATTAAAACCGTCTTGTTAAGCTACTGTGACCTCCAAGTTTCTTACACAGGGCATTGATATTGTCTTTTTATTCCAGTGTAACCTCCACCCCTCTTACAAGGGGCATTGATATTGTCTTTTTATTCCACTGCGACGTCCACCACTTTTCTAAGGGGCATTGATATTGTCTTTTAAATCCACAACTATCTCCACCACTCCTCCAAGGGGCATTAAAACAGTCTCGTTAAGCTACTGTGACCTCCTCGTCTCTGACAAGGGGCATTAAAACCGTCTGGTTAAACACTCTGAACTCCACAGCTCTTACAAGAGGCATTGATATTGTCTTTTTATTCAACTGTAACATCCACCACTCTTCAAAGCGGCATTGGTATTGTCTTTTTATTCCACTGCGACCTCCACCACTCTTCCAAGGGGCATTGATATTGTCTTTTTAATCAACTGCAACCTTCACCTCTCTTCCAAGGGGCATTAAAACCGTCTTGTGAAGCTACTGTGACCTCCACGTCCCTTACACGGGGCATTGATATTGTCTTTTTATTCCACTGCGACCTCCACCACTCTTCCAAGGGGCATCGATATTGTCTTTTTAATCCACTGCGACCTCCACCACTCTTTCAAGGGGCATTGATATTGTCTTTTTAATCCACTGTGACCTCCACGTCTCTTCCAAGGGGCATTATAAACGTCAATTTAAACCACTCTGAACTCCACAGCTCTTCCAAGGAGCACTGGTATTGTCTTTTTATTCCACTCTAACCTCCACCAATCTTCCAAGGGGCATTGACATTGTATATTTATTCCACTGCGACCTCCACCACTCTTCCAAGGGGCATTAAGACAATCTTGTTAAGCTACAGTGACCTCCACAACTCTTCCATGGGGCATTGATATTTTCTTTTTATTCCACTGTAACCTCAACCACTCTTCCAAGGGGCATTGATTTTGTCTTTTTACTCCACTGCGACCTCTCCCACTCTTCCAATGGGCATTGATACTGTCTTTTTAATCCACTGCAACCTCCACCACTCTTCCAAGGTGCATTAAAACTGTCTTGTTAAGCTACTGTCACGTCCATGTCTATTCCACGGGGCATTGATATTGTCTTTTTATTCCACTGTAACCTACACCACTCTTCCAAGTGGCATTGACATTGCCTTTTTATTCCACTGCGACTTCCACCTCTCTTCTAACGGGCATTGATATTGTCTTTTAAATCCACAACCATCTCCACCACTCTTCCAAGGGGCATTAAAACAGTCTCGTTAAGCTACTGTGACCTCCTCGTCTCTTCCAAGGGGCATTAAAACCGTTTGGTTAAACACTCTGAGCTCCACAGCTCTTACAAGAGGCATTGATATTGTCTTTTTATTCGACTGTAACATCCACCACTCTTCCAAGCAGCATTGATATTGTCTTTTTATTCCCTGCGACCTCCGACACTCTTCCAAGGGGCATTGATATTGTCTTTTTAATCAACTGCGATCTCCACCTCTCTTCCAAGGGGCATTAAAACCGTCTTGTGAAGCTACTGTGACCTACACGTCCCTTCCATGGGGCATTGATATTGTCTTTTTATTCCACTGCGACCTCCACCACTCTTCCAAGGGGCATTGATATTGTCTTTTTAATCCACTGCGACCTCCACCACTCTTCCAAGGGGCATTAAAACAGTCTTGTTAAGCTACTGTGACCTCCAAGTCTCTTCCAAGGGGCATTGATATTTTCTTTTTATTCCACTGTAACCTCCACCACTCTTCCAAGGGGCATTGATTTTGTCTTTTTATTCCACTGCGACCTCCACCACTCTTCCAATGGGCATTGTTATTGTCTTTTTAATCCCCTGCAACCTCCACCACTTTTCCAAGGGGCATTAAAACCGTCTTGTTAAGCTACTGTGACCTCCACGTCCCTTCCACGGGGCATTGATATTGTCTTTTAATTCCACTGCGACCTCCACCACTCTTCCAAGGGTCATTGATATTGTCTTTTTAATCCACTGCGAACTCCACCACTCTTCCAAGGGTCATTAAAAAAGTCTTGTTATGCTACTGTGACATCGACATCTCTTCCAAGGGGCATTAAAACCATCTGGTTAAACCACTCTGAACTCCACAGCTCTTCCAAGGGGCATTTGTATTGTCTTTTTATTCCACTCTAACATCCAACACTCTTGCAAGGGGCATTGCCATTGTCTTTTTATTCCACTGCAACTTCCACCTCTCTTCCAAGGGGAATTAAAAGCTACTGTTACCTCCACGTCTCTTTCACGGGGCATTGATATTGTCTTTTTATTCCACTGTAACCTCCACCACTCTTCCAAGGGGCATTAATATTGTCTTTTTATTCCACTGGGACCTTCACCACTCTTCCAAGTGGCATTGATATTGTCTTTTTAATCCACTGCGACCTCCACCACTCTTCCAAGGGGCATTAATACTGTATTGTTAAGCTACTGTGACCTCCACGTCTCTTCCAAGGTGCATTAAAACCGTCAATTTAAACCACTCTGAACTCCACAGCTCTTGCAAGAGGCATTGATATTTTCTTTTTACTCCACTGTAACCTTCATCACTCTTCCAAGAAGCTTTAAAACCGTCTTGTTTAGCTACTGTGACCTCCATGTCTATTCCTCGGTGCCTTTAAACCTTCTGGTTAAACCACTGTGAACTCCACAGCTCTTCCAAGGGGCATTGATATTGTCTTTTTATTCCACTGTAACCTCCACCACTCTTCCAATGGGCATTGATATTGTCTTTTTATTTTACTGCGACCTCCACCACTCTACCAAGGGGCATTAAAATTGTCTTTTTATTCCACTGCGACCTCCACCACTCTTCCAAGGGTCATTGATATTGTCTTTTTATTCCACTGTAACCTCCACCACTCTTCCAAGGGGCATTGATATTGTCTTTTTATTCCACTGCGACCTCCACCTCAATTCCAAGGGGCATTGATATTGTCTCTGTTTTCCACTGCGACCTCCACCACTCTTCCAAGGGGCTTTGATATTGTCTTTTTATTCCACTGCGACCTCCACATCTCTTCCAAGTAGAATTGATATTGTCTTTTTATTCCACTGTGACCTCCACCACTCTTCTAAGGGGCATTGATATTGTCTTTTTAATACACTGCAACCTCCACCACTCTTCCAAGTGGCATTAAAACAGTCTTGATAAGCTACTGTGACCTCCACGTCTCTTCCAAGGGGCATTAAACTGTCTGATAAAACCACTCTGTACACCACAGCTCATCAAAGGGGCATTGATATTGTATTTTTATTCCACTGTAACCTCCACCACTTTTCCTATGGGAATTGATATTGTCTTTTTATTTTTATTATTATTATTTATTATTATAGCGCCATTTATTCCATGGCGCTTTACATGTGATAGGGATATACATAACAAAAGCATTTACATAATCTTAACAAAACGAGTCAGCGACTGGTACAGGAGGAGTCAGGACCCTGCCCGCGAGGGCTCACATTCTAAAAGGGATTGGTGAGGATACAATAGATGAGGGTAGAGCTGGTCGTGCAGCGGTGGTTACTGCAGGTTGTAGGCTTGTCGGAAGAGGTGGGTCTTCAGTTTTCTTTTAAAGGTTTCCACTGTCGGCGAGAGTCTGATGTGTTGGGGTAGAGAGTTCCAGAGTAGGGGTGATGCACGGGAGAAATCTTGTATACGATTGTGGGAGCAGGAGATAAGAGGGGAGTAGAGAAGGAGATCTTGTGAGGATCGGAGGTTGCGTGCAGGTTAGTACCGGGAGACTAGGTCACAGATGTATGGGGGAGACAGGTTGTGGATGGTTTTGTATGCCATGGTTAGAGTTTTGAACTGGATTCTCTGGTCAATGGGGAGCCAGTGAAGAGATTGACAGAGAGGAGAGGCCGGGGAATAGCGGGGGGACAGGTGAATTAGTCGAGCAGCAGAGTTTAGGATAGATTGGAGAGGCGCAAGAGTGTTGTAAGGGAGGCCACGGAGCAGGAGGTTGCAGTAGTCGAGCCGGGATATGATGAGGTCATGGACTAGTGTTTTTGCAGAGTCTTTGCTGAGGAATGCACGGATCCGGGAGATGTTTTTGAGTTGGAGTCAGCAGGAAGTGGAAAGGGCTTTTGATATGTGGCTTGAAGGAGAGATCAGAGTCCAGGGTTACTCCAAGACAGCGAGCTTGTGGGACTGGGAGAGTGAACAGCCATTGACGTTGATGGCTAGGTCAGATGGAGGATGTGAATGAGAGGGTGGAAATATGATAAACTCTGTTTTATCCATGTTGAGTTTTAGAAATCTGTCAGAGAAGAAGGATGACATGGCGGACAGACATTGTGGGATTTGGGTTAGTAGGGAGGAGATATCGGGTCCAGAGAGGTAGATCTGTGTGTCGTCAGCATAGAGGTGAAAGTGAAAACCGTGAGACTCTATGAGCTGTCCCAGGCCAAAGGTGTAGATGGAGAAGAGCAGAGGTCCTAGAACTGAACCTTGGGGGACACCGACAGATAGGGGGCGAGATGAGGAGGTGGTGCGTGAGTGGGAGACGCTGAATGTCCTGTCTG